>NC_087475.1:31113399-31723207 GCF_036417665.1 Passer domesticus | reverse complement strand
AGAGGGAACTGAATTCTCTTGCTAGAAATAATGGGAGAAGGTGGATGTCAATCCCACAGATGAGGTGGGAATGAGAAGAAAGCAGGAAGGTCCTGAACTGCTTGGAGAGCTCTGCCTTTCACCTTTTTCCTGTGACCAGTTTCTACTCTGTCTTGTCCTGCATGTTGCAAGCTGGGAGATGGAGTTGAGGAAGAAGATGTCTAGAACTGCAGGAAGGGACCTTGACATCCAGAGGGACCTTGAGAGAGAGAAGACTCTCATGTGAACCTCATGAGGCCCATCAAGGTCCTGTCCCTGTGTTTGCCCAAGCCCCAGTATCAATACAGATGAGGGATGTACTGATTGAGAGCAGTCCTGCTGAGAAGGACCTGGGAGTGCTGGTGGATGACAGGCTGGACATGAGCCAGAAATGTACCCTTGCAACCCAGAAAGCTAAAAAAGCATGACCAGCTGGTTGAGGGAGGTGATTCTCCCCTCTATTCTGCTGTTGTGAGACCCCACCTGGAGTGCAGTGCCCAGCTCTGGGGATTCCAGTACAGGAAGGACACGGACCTGTTGGAGCAGATTCAGGGGAGGTTGTGAAGATGGGAGGTCAGAGGGATGGGGCACATCTCCTGTGAAGACAAGGTGTGAGAGCTGGGGTTCACCCTGGAGAAGAGCAGGTTCTGGGGAGATCTTACTGTGATTGTGGTCTTTCCGTACAAAAAGGGGATTTATAGGAAAGATGAAAAAAGACTTTACTAGGGCCTGTAGTGACAGGACAAGGGGAATCAGTTTTCAACTGAAAGAGAGTAAATTTAGATTGGATATAAGGAAGAAATTCTTTACTCTGAGTGTGGTGAGGCACAGGAACAGGTTGCCCCAAGAAGTTGTGGATGCCCCATCCCTGGAAGTGTTCAAGACCAGACTGGATGAGGCTTTGAACAACCTGGTCTAGTGAAAGGTGTCCCTGCCCCTGCAGTGGGGTTGGAACTAAATTATCGTCAACGTCCCTTCCAACTCAAACCCTTCTATTATTCTATGATAAATCTAAACTGCAAAGGAAAATATTATTTTTAAATAGAGGTATATTCTAAAATGGAAGTGAGAAAAATAATAAGAAGGGCCTGTCCTTTGGTAAATGTTTTCTATGTCTAGCTTGTTCCTGCAGGAAATGTTTTCTTTCATGTTTGTTGACAGGGTGAGAATTCCATATATAAGAATGCCAAGTGGAGGAAAAAAGGATAACTACTGCTAAGAAAGGACTTGTTAGTATTGACTGAATAACATGAACCATGTTAGAAACATTTTGTTGATTTGACTGGTGTTCAGTCCTTGGTTGCATTATTGATAACATCTAGGAGTAATGTGTCAGAACAGAGCTAGAAGTCTGCCCTGGGGATACTGTCTAACAATCGTGTGATTTGGGAAGGGCACTCCCACACAGAGTGGGAGAACATTGTGTTCCCAACCAATCTCTGATTTCCCACTTTGGTTACTGGTAATGTGCATCAAAATCAGGCACATTTTGTCATGAGAGACTTTTTTAAAAAATGCTTTGTTAGGCAACTAGTTCTCTGCAATGACCTATGCTAAAAGAAAATTTCCATTGATTTGAAGTTATGTGAGGCTGGATTCAGATTAATAAATTATTTGAACACTTGAGGCTCTTTTGAGGAACATACTTTGTACAAATTTCTTTTGCAGAAATACAAAGTGACTGAAAGACGTAAAAAGATATGAAACTCCTAGGATGGCCATGCAGCACTTTGTTAATCTATGCTGTTTGTCCCATTATATACTATTGTGATTCTTGCTCTCTGCCAGGATCAAAGTCATAGATACTCTGGGCATGGCAATTTCACCTAGACTGTGACACCCCTCAGCTCTAAGCACAAGTTTTATACACTCTGGTGCTTACACCAAGAGCTTACATAGTATTTAAGGATTTTGTGGGTCTTGTAGCTCTGGACTCAGGGGTGAAATTCATCCAGTGTACTTAGCATTTTTTTCCATAGCTCTTTAACAGCACTTTCCTTCTGAGGATACAAAGTGATTTGCAAACATTAATTAATTCTCATAAAGCCCTATGAGGCAGATAAATGTTAAGTATCCCTGTGTTAGTACATATGAGAAACATGAGACCTGAGTGCCTTATCATTCATGCTGTTCACTGTATTTGCTCCCAGAAATGGATAAGTGCCATGGGGCAGAGGAAATCTCCTTTTTCCTCTCCTAATTCTGTTGTTTTCCTTGGACTTTCTGGAATTCTTTGACGGCAGAAGGGATAAGGCTGGGCTTCAAGCTGCAGTGTGTGAAATTCAAGCTACACAAATTGCAATAGTGAAGGAGCCTGGGTGTATTTGTTGCTGGTTTTGGGGGCAAAAGCCAGGCCCTTTATGCAACCTGTGAGTTACTTGCTCCATGTTCCAGCACCCCATTGGAAAGGTAGCTTGGGCTGCCAAAGTAGGAAACACCCCTGAAAGTGAGGCATACCTGTGGGCTACCAAGAGGAACAGGCCTAGACAGCAAGTGGAGGCAGAGGAATTACTTGAAGAAATAGCCCCAGCTGGATCTCACCCATCTCACTGAAGAAAACCATAGTCTTTTGAAAGACCAATGGATGCTCTAAATCTTAGTGTTTTCCTGTCTGAAGCTTTAGTCAGGTTAGCACAAAGAGGACCTCAAGTGAATTTCTCCGTTTGTTAATTAACCTTAAGAGCAATTTACAGCTTGGGGCCAGTGATACTGCTAAATGGAGGTTTGGCCTTTTTGAGGGCAAACAGCAGCTTTGTGAGAGACAGTAAAGTAGCTGAATTTTCAGGCTAACAATATTGGCTCAGAGACGAAGTTCCACATTTTTTGAGACATACCAGACATAAGATCATCCGAATGCTTTTCTGAATACATTCTGACAAATTTATCTATGGTTACATGCCTTCCCAGCCCTTGGTGCACATATCCTAATCTAACAGTTATAATTATGATACTGATCAGATCAACCAGGCATTTTTAAGACATGAAAACTAGACTAATTCTTTAGTTTCAAACACAGTGAGGTCAAATATGTGATGGAAATGATAACCAAAAGATAACAAAATGAGAGGCATGTTAGGTCTGTGCCAGACAGACTTCTGTTGTTACCTTAACAAGTCTGTATACTTCAGTCATTGTTTGTATTTCTATTGTGCCAGGAGATTTTATTCTTTAGTTTGAGGATTCTCACTGAATGGGGGAGGGAAATGTTGCCATTGCTGTGAACAAGAAACATTTCTTTCTGACATATTAAGCATTAAGAGGATTATGTAAAGACAAGGCATATTGCAGAAGGAGATATTCTTAATATAGCTTTTACCAGGAACCAATGACCTGCCAAAAATTTAGGAGAGTTAAAAAATCCTATTGCTTTGACAATCTTTTAATTTTAAAAAAATCGTCTTGAAAAAAGATCAAGGAATTTATCCACTGTTATTTACATAAAATTCAAACTTTCCTGCTAAAAGTCATGAATCATTTGATGTCACATCTGTGGGATATCTAGGCAGATGCCATTAATCCAAGTCATTTTGAAAACTCTAATTTCATTTGGATTAAAACCTACAACTAAGTCGGTGAATAGCATATACTGTACATGCATTAAGGCTGGTGACTACTAAAGTCTCTTGGATAAATAAACTAAGTACAGATTAGCCAGGTCTAAGTATATGTCCTCATCTGGGGAAGAAAAGATATCCTGAAATTTCAGATTTGAATCAGTAGCCATGAAAAATGGTTGAACATTTGTATTACAAAAGAGATACTATGGCACAGTCCCAAAGGTGCATTTCATATAAATTAATTAGCTACACAAATTATTTTGACAACAGCTACTGCACTTCTTAGGTGATATGGCTGCTCAGTGATGAGTACTTGATGATCAATGGTAGGCACTAGTAATATCCTTCATGCTGAGTGACTTTTATTACTATTTAGATTTACAGTATATACATATGAGTTTGTATCTACACTTAGGGCTTGATCCTCTTAACCTCCTTTACCTAAGGTCTTCTGTTCACTAAAATCTCTTCCTTTGGAGCTCTGCTATTTGAACAAAAGAAATAGGCAAACAAGGGGTTTGGGTATCCTGCCACGTGACAGGAAGGACTATGCCTGGCTTTTGACCACACTCGAACCTCTGCATATGCTTTGTTCTTACCTGACACTCATGCCACCATGCCATACTACAAAGCTTTAAGGCCAAGGGCTCTGTATGATCTTGCTGTCTGTGAGGATCCTATAGGCCATTCTGGATTTGTCAAGCCCACCTGCAATACACAGTTCCTTTGCATCCATTCCCATTCCTGTATGAACTCTTACTGATTCAGAAGCCTCTGTTTGTAAGCAAACCTCTTCCTCCAGGCATAATCGTTCTGGATTTGTACAGAATGATTTCTTACTTTTCCAGAATTGAACCTGAATGTCGCTATGGCTAAAGAAGCCTGCATGTTCTTGGACTTTTACAGCAGATTAAAATAAGTTAGTGTATTTCATGGAACTGCAAAAAAGGACAGCCTCCTCTGGTCCCATCCAAAACACACAGAGCATCTTTGACTCACAGTGTGATATGCCTAAGACTATTCAGGTTCTTAAAGTGGTGCATATGCTTAACTGGACCAGACCTGAAGTCACATGCACTTTTGCAGACCAGTCCCTAAGAAGATGAAATTAAGCATTTGTTGTCACTGTGCCACATTCAGACATCCAATCAGCAGCAATCCTATAGAGCAAATAGCCTGCACAGAAGAGGATTCTAAATAACCTCGCTAAAATAGTACAGCTGCAAGAAACCCTATGGAGAGAAGGCCAAACCCTTTAATCCACTCATCCTGTTGCACCACCAGAAATTAAGGCTCAGTGTGCTCATCAGACAACACAGATGATGCCAGCACAAAAACTAAAAATCAGTAAGATTTCCATGGAAGCAATAGGTTTTTTAGCTGAAATAACTCAATATAAGAGCAATGTACAGGAAAGGACAATCATCTACAGAGATGCTTAGTACTTGGAAATGTTACAACAAAACACCATTAATTCTTGCATTTCTTTGAAGTTTGTTGACATATTATATCCATACAAAGAGTTCATAATGATTAAGAAAAATATCCCGATCTTAGTAAAATAAACATGCTTCAAAGTTCCATATTTGAAACTCAAATGCCACATGTGCAATAAAACTAAACTCCATTTAAGGCAAGTAATATACGTTACTTCTAAAATTTCTCAACATTAAATATCAGAAAGGGCTCCCATACCCCCAAACTTATCTGAAGATAAACATCATAGGCACCGTCAAAGAAAACAGAAGCTAATCTAGCTGGAGTTTCACTTTCCTGATCTGAGGAGAAATCCTGCAGTACCTGTGGATGGCATTGAAGCAGCTGACAGAATCCGTTGCTGCTAGTCTAGCAAATCCTGACAGACATCCTTCCACAGCCGGAGATCAGGCAAGGGATAAACAGAAAGGCACCGATCGAGTTCTCCACGATACTTGTGACGAAACAAAGTGTGTTCCTTCTGGGGTGGGTGACAGCCCGGGCTAAGGGTGACGGCAGGACTCAGAGGTCACGTATTTTGTCATTTAAAGGCAAGGACATGTTCTCTCCTAAAGCCAGCCATGTTGTAACACTCAGGTCCATGCTAAGAGGTGGCCACAGCCACAGGCATTCTCCTGGGGGGAAGTATCTGAGCACCGATGGGCACATAAATATTGGCCCAGGATGGCTTGGGGCTGAGCAGTTCCTCAGTGGCTGCTTCAGAGAACACAGTGAATGCTGAGTCTGAGCATAGGCTGGAGTTATGGTGAGCAGCCTCGGCAGAAAAACACAGCTATGCGGGGCTCAGTGTGCTCATAAGCCCACTCTTTACCATGGGGTGCATGGAGTCTGTGCTACCAAAGACATTTGACTGAGAAATTGTGCCATATTGTTTGGTATCTTTTCTTCAAAATGCAGCTCTTCAAAAATGGGGGATGGAAAAATAAAGGCAGCAAGTACCAATTAATCAACCATTTGTATCAGTGGCTACTTCTACTTGTATCTTCTATTGGAAGTCTTTTGTATTCACAATTTCTTAACATGTAAGCAAATTAGATTAGAAAATAACAGTAAAAGGGTTCACCTAATGCCTCAGACAAGAACAGTCAATTGAAAGTCACTGGAGCTGCTGATTTGCTGCCTTAGCTGCTGCTAAAGGCAGCAAATCTGATTGCAAAAGAAAATATTTCCAATATAGGAAAAAAACTCTTAAATATGTGAAAACCACTCAAAATGAACAAAAATGCACTGAGTTCAAGCAGATATGAACTGGCCTTGACCTCATCTGACCCAAATTAAACTCCAATTATTGTGGGATTAATTCTCTGGCATGAAAAACACAGCCTGTCAACAGGAACTGAAAACATCCCATAAATCAAGAAACGTTAAAGCCTAGTTGAGGATTATGCATGAAGAGTGAGAGGATTATGATAGGAAACAGTTCTTAGCCTGATGAGCAGCAAACTCAGCTTCCCAGATAAAGGAAATTGCATGTAATGCTCCCATACAGCCTGGAAGAAAATGTTGCAAGCTTCTGCTAGATGAAAAAGATATGAAAGTCAAAATCTGCAGGATGAAGCCTTCCCATGCAAAGCCAACAACTGTTATAAATATCTGTCTCTCTGTGTGTGCAGCTGAAATTAACACATTTTCCTTCCTAAGTGGATTACTGTTGGCCATATTTTCCCTTATCTATTTACTGTCAGTAACAGAATGCAATTTTCCACCATCTCTTCTAAGTTCTTCCTATCAGCATATCTGTTTTCAGGCCTTCCTTTTGCTTGATACTGTAGGTTGCACTGTTGGTGAGGAGCTGAACGAGACGTAAAGTTATTTAAAAAGACAGGAGAAAAGAAATGCATGCAATTTGTTGAAACTTATTGCACATGAAGGAATGCTGTCTTTCTCCATCTTAATGTGGAATACACACCTCCTGTCTGTGCTCCAGTGGAGAAGTAACAGGGAGATGGCACATTAATATGGGAACCTCTGCGACGTGTCCATGCTCGCAGTAAAAATTCTCCATGTCTATGATTTGCCCTCATTCATTCCAGTTCAGGAAAGCCCTTGTGTATGTGCTTAAGCTCTGCTGAAATCATTGGGATTTCAGTACAAGCTTAAAGTTAAGAATCTATTGTGAGCTTTCCTGAATAGGGATCTGTGCTTATTGCACTTGGTTCAATCAACCCATAAGATTTTGGTTTCTGAGTTTTTCAGTACAAGAATAGAAAGGGTATATTTGTGCATTAAGATCAGTTCTTTATAGTATTTCTAGTGTATGAAAATGTTTGGAGAGTGATAGAGAACAATTCATTCTGAAGAGACGTCATTGTGTATTGTACCTCTGCGCACGTACATGTCTACACTCAGAAGAATTTTGCTCAATATTGAAGAAATATTCACCTTTGTTTGGATCAATGCTGTAGCTGACTATTTCTGTAGCACAGTGTCCAGAATAACTGAATTATCCATGAAAGGGATACTGTCCGTGTGAATGGCACACAGTCATTATGACAAGTGAGCGCTATTCCGCACCCAGTGCAGTCCTTGTTGGGTGTACTGGACTAAATGCTCCATACTGCTGTGCAAGGTGACAGGTCCCATCAATGCATCCAAGTCGTTAAAAAAATCTGCAGGGACAAAAAAATTGCAGAGATTCAGCATCAGAAGAGTGAATCTTTATTTGCTACTTGTCACCCTTTAACAGATTTTATTCTCTTGCAAATTGAGTCAGGCTGAACATTCCATGGGAATGAAAGTTTAGTGCTGGCGAGATTAATTTTAAAGCCCTATGGTTCATGATGTTACAGGCTGATGCACAACAATTTTCTTTTTAACGAACAAAGCAGTGAGTTCTTCAGCTTTGCTTTTCATTAATTTCCATTGAGTCTTGATAAAGCAAACAGACTCTGGGCAAGATTTATTCTGAGATTGAGGACAAGTAGATCAAAAAGTCCACACACAAGTGTCCAATGACACAATTGTGATATGCTAGATATTTAAGCTACCATGACAGAGAAATAGATGCCTGTACAACATGGCTAACTCAGCCTGAAGAGTAATTTTGCTAACTAGCCAGTCAGGACTTAGAATCACAGAATGGTTTGGGTTGGAAGGGACCTTTAAAGATCAGCCAGTTCCAACCCCTGTGTCATGGATAGGGAGAATTCAGTTGTCTATTCAGAGGCTTGTAGTGCCAATTTTAGATGCTCTCAGGAAGTTGATACGTACAGCCTGGACTGGCAGATCTAAGACAGGATGTGCAGAGTTCTGGAGTGGCAGTTTACGTAAGGATACCTCAGTAAATTGTATCCCTGTCTCCCTTTTTAGTACACCCTGAAAGGTGTGCTGTTTAGTACACACCTTTCAGGGTGTACTAAACAGCACTATGAACTGCTGTTTGTAATGAACAAAGCTCCATCAACTGCAATGGGAGATGAGCTCCCCAACTCATACCTACATACCTTCACTTAGGTGCCCTTCTCACACGGATGTCAAGAAAAGAGGGCTGTTCTCCTGCACACAAATTAGCCTGAAAACTAAGGAATATTTCACCATCAAGTCAGATGCTGAAGCATTTGCTTGTGGAAACCAGTTCACCTGAGAGAAGTCTGCTGCTGGCACCTTGTTTCAATCTGTGTCTGCTATGGATGGGGGAAAGCTAGGGGCTGTTCATTCCTTCAGCAGAAAGGAGGTGTGCTCCTGCTTTTTGATGTGGTCTGGCTAAACACATCCCATGCAGCTCCATGACTTTGGGGGCAGGAAGCTGTCTTATCTCCCACCAACCTTCCTCTCTAGAATGCACAGATGGCAGGAAGTGCTACTCACAGCCAAGTCTGTGACCTGTCTGTCACAAGTGCTGGCTCAGCTCTTCTGAGCAAGACAGCTATCAAAGTTGCCTTTTTGGGCTGTTTTGGAACAAACTAAGAGCAGACTGAAGAAAGAAATAATCTCTGCAGTCCTACTTTGCAGACAGTTTCATATCAAAATAGTTATTTTCCTGATCCAAATCATGTGACAGTCTTCTAGAACAGTCCATTGCCTTGCCTCGCTCACCTCTGTTTTCCTTGGCCAGGTTGTCAGCCATCTCCCAGTAGTCATAGCTGTGCAGGATGCTGTTGGTGATGCTGACGTGGTTGGCAGCCATCTGATGAATGCGCTGCGGGATGCTGATGATAGGAGATGGGGAAGGGGCCCCTGTGCTCCCCTGGGATCCTACAGAACTGACTGGAGAAGGGCTAGGGGACATAGGTGATGGAGTTCCTGTGCTCCTAGAAACCAGGGTTAATACAGTTATTTTAAAAGTGTTGGGATTAAAAACACAAGAGTATCAGAACATACCACAGGTAAAAATATACAATTTCTAACTGCCAGTCTGATATAAGATTCTGTGCAACTTACTTTCCACTGGCACCCCAAGGAGACGGGTTCTGAGCAGCTTTTGATGAATTCTGGAAAGGAAAGAGCAATTCACAATGTATATAATTTATTTGATACTATAAAATGAAAACATTAAAGAGTATAAAAGTACAGAAATGTAAAGAAAGCTATGCAATTGTATCTCATGAAGTAATAAACCCAGTCAGCCTAGTTTGATGTTATGATGAAGCAGTGCTACAGAACAGACTTGAAACATAGCCTTTTCAACACCCTGGCATAGGGACTGATTAGAAAAACATTAGGTGAAATGGAAACTTTTCACAGAAATCCTAGGAATTCAGAAAAAAAATGCTGCAGGACTCTTCGTAAAATTTAGGCTGGAATTTCTTGTGATGAAGAAAATCAGAAAGATTTCCTCCCACTCTCCTGCCCCTAATAACAAATGTCAATCCCCTAGGACTTGCAAGACTGTTCAAATCTGCTCAGCCTGGCATCCACAGGGATGTGAATCCGAGGATCTGCAGCTCAGATGGGTGTTTTAACCACCAGGCTCAAAATTCTTGCTCATGATTGCTCCTTGTGGAGCTGTTCCCCTTGGTCCAAACATGGCAGCATTCACAAGGTCGGAGAGACTGCCCATGCAGATTGGTGGTTTTCATAGCTGAAGAATTCCCCAGAGAACCCCAGAAGGGGCCATTGGATAATTTATTGTGGTCTCTTTTATACCTGTAGTCACTGAGACACTCTCTGGTATACTGTACTTAGGCTAAATAATTTAATTGCTTGAGGAGAGACTACCTTGTGCAAGCACTGTTTTTACAAAGCAGGAGAAATTCAGGTGTCAGCAGTAATGGAGACTGGATAAATGATTTTATAATTTAAAAATTATTTTAGTAGTTAAAATTCCAGGAGCTGGATGGAATTCAGTCACTGGTTCCTGACCATTTGACCTGGGGAAAAACTCCACCCCTCTCCCAAGTGACTGATTTAGTCCTAGGGCTGTGAGAACGAAGTCTAAGAAACCAAGCTTTTCTAGTCCATCCCACCCACAGTCTCACATTCAGAAATGGCCAGCCTGATTCTTCAGAGGAAAGTAACCTCCTTGTGCTCTCCCCTGAAGCTGAACCTGCAAGCAACTGTGTACTGGAGAACAGCCCTCTCTTCTTGACATCCATGCGAGAGCAGACAAAGTCCTGCAGCTTGAGATCTGTTTATGGATACTGCTTTAAATGCAAGGCTGTAGGAGTTGTAAACTGCAGGAGTTACAAGCAGTACCAGCAGTACAAAACCTCTTGGTCTCTCACGGCTTAGGAAGGAAAATGGTAAACAAGGGGCATTAGATGTTCATGGATTTCAAGGCCAGGAATAATCCTGCAGTGCATACAATCTGCAATGTCTGTTTTTCACCAATCATGGCACTTCTAAAGGAAACTAAATTACTTAAAAAATTTATCTTATTTTATTCCTTCTAGAAAGGATAGATAGCCATATAGAAATTCTTAGGCACTATTTATCCTCCTTGTTCTTCTGTGTCCTGTTCTACGTTTAGCAGGCCTCACAATTAGGAAAAAAAAAAAAAAAAAGAAAGCTGTTTTACAGTTTCAAGATTGAATCTTCCTAACTTCAGTGCTATCTTCTGGATTTTGTTGGTCCAAAGCCAGCAAAACTGCATGTAATCTGCAAATTATCAGCTCTGTTAACATGTACACAATGATCTCTTAACCCATTCAGCACCAAACTGGACACATCCCCTAAGCCTCTCTTTAAAAAAGTTTTTTTTCTCAGTTTTGATGTGTCTTCTGAACTACCTCTTGGGTTTCTACATCTTTTATGTGCACCCCAGCACTGGCTATATTTTAGCAGTGATCATGCCAGTGTTGTGTGTACCCTGTCATTCTTCCCTCATTTTGACACTGAGTCTTCTATGTCCCAGGTACATGATATGAAAACTAAGCTTTGGAGTGTCCCACAAGGGGTTCTTCCTTCAGAGGGTTTTTTTTTTTTTTCTACTGAGTGCCTGTTGTTTACTTACAGAGCTGGAAGCAGGAAAATTTGAAAATTGGAGTCAAGGATACTTCCACTGTAAATGTAACCAACCTCTGCCTTACTGTACAACTTCCCACACACTTTTTCCCTCATGTTTTAGGTATATTGCTTCAGTTTCCTCTCAGTTCTGCACCAGAAGGGTGGGGGAAAGGATTCTAAAGAGTATAATGTTGTAAGGGATCTCTTATCCCACTTTCCCTACTGCAACCCATTCTCCTGGTTTCTTTATTCTCTCATATGTGCCTGGCCCCTGAATATGTGGGCCTTCTTTCTAATTCCCAGCTACATTTTTTTTCCTATAACAGAAATAAATTACCTAAAGGAGATTTAAATAGTATTTTTTTCTTTTCTAAAAGAAAAGTATGTCCAATTTTCCCTGCAAATGTGTGATTAAAAATCCTTGTCTGATTGATAATATATGAGGAAGTTCTTAATGCAGTCAGCATTTCATGTCACTTGGTTTTGAAAGCTTTTAGATACCAAATATGAAAGGAGTGGAGAGCTGGCTTGTTTTCCACTGAAAATTATAGAAAATGGATGGTTTTTTCCATTTTTGCTTTTAAAGGTGAGAATACTTTCTAATGTGAAGCTATGCTATCATTGTGTCAGCAGGAGCTCTGCAAAGAAACAAACTCTTCTTAGCTATAGTAGAGTGTAAGTCCATTTTATATTTGCTGTGAAACAGTCTCTGTCTGCTAGCAGGAGAAATTTTATATGGTTGAGAGCTGTTCTTAATACAGCTATTCTCTGAACTGGTCAAGAAAAATGAAGTACTTCAATAGGCACATATTTCTTTCCCCTGAAATCAAGTAATTGTTAGAGAAACATAACGTGTTGAATTATATAATGCTAAATTTTTGAAGCAATTACAGTGACTTCAATTTCCATTTGACAATAACAGATCTGTCAATTCCCTTCCCTGTCTTCATGTGTTCAGAATTTGGTCATAAGCATTCGTGCTTGTATTTGAATTTTTTTATTAACAAAATGTCGAAGGATGGATGTTTTTCATTTCAAGGTTCTTCTGTCCAAAAAAAACCCCACCAGATGAGCCCTGTGTTCAAAGACAAATGGCTCTTCAGGTCCTGCAAAGCAATTTGTCTTAAAACACTGGTATGTTAATTTTTTTTTTTTTTTTTAATTTAGGAAGATAAAGGCTGATTTTTGTGTTTGTACATCACATGCTGGATGGATTGAACTGCAAGAAGTTTCACTTTGTCAGAAATGAAAAATGGAAGCAGTAACAGGCAGAAGCAGAAGGGGGAAGCCAAGAGTGCCATGTCAAGCACATGGCAGGTGGTCTGTCTGCCCTCTGATGCTTCTGTGCAACTCCTGCTGAAATCAGTGTGGGCTCTCTGAGAGTTCCCTGGGTAAGATGTCCCACTGCACTGTCCCACCTACTGATGCTGCTGACTGGAAGGCCTGCATCTGAGGACTGATCTAGACCAAAATCTTCAATGCATGGGAAGTGTAATCCGAAAGGGGATTCTTAGAGAAAAATCTGCAAAACTTATTCACAAAAGAGCTGGATAGCACTAGGCAATGAACCAAGAATAATCTGAAAATACCTGTTTGTTAGTACAACAAATTTATCATCCTTTGTGAAGGGTCACAGTGTGTATTTTTCAAAGAGGGACCCTTGTGAAGATAACTGAACTAACTAGAGCTCAGATGTTGCCATGAGAGTCTACAGTAAAACATCGCTGACTTCACAGGGGAAAAACTAATCCCAGCACAGCTACTGCTCTAGTAAGATGCTGTATCTCCTGTAAAGACACATTGATCTAAAAACATGCCATGAAAAATGCACCTTGAAATACTCAATAAGCGCTTTTGAATACTTGACAGCGTGGTCTCTCTTGAGTCGGAACATCCTCCAGTACAGAAGGGCCAGGCAGCGGTAACTGGAACATAAGGGAGAGCAGAAAGTGAAGGGTGACTCCTGAACACAAATCCCACTGAATATCTTAAATCCTCAAACTAATACAGAGTGCAAGGCTGACAGCACCTTGCTTACAGTTTTTATCACCATTTGTTGGCAGTCTTTCACACTTTGCCATGGATCCATGAGCAGACCTAGGTACTACAGCCAGGGCACGTCACGCTGACAAATGCTACCAGTGAGGTACTAAACAAACCATACTCAGAAGGGTCTGGGCTCCCAGGCCTTCATTCTGCCTTGAAGTCTGCACACTTGATCAAAAGCCTCTTCCATGAAAAGAGACCTCCTGGAACTCAACATACACTTTTTTTTTTTTTTTTTTTTTTTTTTTTTGTATTTTTACTTGAAAATGCATAAACAGCTTTTTGAGATATCTTATCTTGGGACGTTATTGCAATAGCCTGGATATAGTGAACTCGACTTATAGTGGATGTGTTTTGTGTACACCCAGTGGTCTCTTCCAGCAGCTGGAGATGGCTGGGATAAAGAAAAATCTGGCACAGATTTCAGTGGCCAAGAAAACCAGAACAGAGATTGTGCTGGAGCTTGGAGGCTAATCCCAGGCCACTTGCATATTTTGGTCCCCAGAGGAAATCAGCAGTGGGTTGAAATGTGCTGTACTGGTACTGTGCCTGTGCTCCTTGTTAGTCTGCAGAGTGCCACACACCTTTTAAGCTACATAATTAAATGAGAGTAATAGCTATTGACTATAGTTTTGTACCACAAGAGTCAGTATTCAGGACACATGCACTTTTCTTTGCTAGTGGCTTTAGGTATACCAGTCTATTTTCCAAATTAAGAATTACCACCACCTCTTCCCAGCAAGGTTTTTGGATTGAAAAAGTGCGAAAACTGGGGCATATGTGAAAGTGCCCCACAGTAATGCTGCTTTCAAAGCAAAATCTCTGAGTGTTTTGCTTTTCCTCTGGCAGCAGAAACCTTGTTTTTAAAGCAGTATTTAGCCTTGGAGCCAATCCGGAGCACTAGAAGGTGCCTTGAGTTTGGACGCGCAGAGTGTTCCCCATCTCCCCAAGGGCTGCCCACACCTCGGCGAATCCTCCAAACCGCAAATTGTCTCTGAACAACGCAGTGCCAGGCCGGGCAGCGGCGGTGCAATCCCGGCCGCGGCCGCTGGAGGACAGTGTGTGCCCAGGAGAAGCGGCCGGCAGCGGGCGGGCTGGCAGCGCGCCCGGCGGGCGCCGGGAGCAGCCGCGGGATGCGGCGGCCGCGCAGCCACGCCATCGCTCTCCCTCTGTCACCTTCACAGGTACAGCACATATGCAAATGGTGTCAGCTCATCTGCTGGCTGGCAGACGGTGAGTTAAGATTGCCATTCATCGCCCAGAGAAGGCTCCGTCTGCTTTCCCTCGCGCTGACCTTTCTCCTGCTGGAACAGATGCAGCGGCTCCCTGAATTTGGATGTGCTTCCGCACGCACCGAAGCGCTCCGGCAGTTCTCAGCAAGCCTTTGTAATATGGCTTTATGTGTCCTTTTTAAACCGTTCTTTAGTCATTTTCCCACCTAAGCATTTTTAAAGAAATCGCCACTAATGCATTCTGTGGGCCTCCCGATGGAACAGAAAACCAGTGACAGAGAAAGGGCATTAAAAAAAAAAAAGCATCTCTGAATATTTTGTTCCTTTTAAAAAAATGATTAATTAGGACTCCTTCTTTATGGAGGCTAAAGATGCATTTAATTTGGATTTTTAACAGATGGTTAATAGATGTTAAAAACACACTTGCTGATTGTAAATGTCCACTTACTGAGACTCAGTAACCATGTAATAGGTATTTTATGTATTAACTACAATGATATTAAATTAAAAATTGATTTAAATAACATTCTAGTATTTTACTAGCAATCAGAAACTGTCTTGTAGAATCTAAGGTGCTTACATATATTTTTAGAAATCTCAATTTAATAGATAATTCAGGAGGCTTAATTATCCCCATCACCATACTGCCCTTCATATAATATAAATAAAATTTATGATTATTGAGCCTAAAATGTCAGCCACAAAAGAACTTACTGAGCTGTTGGTACAGAAGTACATCACTCATAAAAACAACAAACCATCAGGCATTTAAAAATTAATTACACTGACTTACCATAGCCAACCTGTCACAATCAATAAATAAGTAAGGATTGCTTATTTACAGAGACAGAATGCAGACTTGGTACAGTGATACAAGAGCTGGACCTTCCCCGAGAAGAAAGCATTCCCTTAATTACAATAGAGAACATAATTCTATCTGGCTGCATCCAACATCTGATTTTCAAGAACTGGCTCACTGCAGAAAAGAAGCCTTTTGAGGAAAGCTTGATCTACTAACCATAATGCTGCCAGCTGTTTGTCTTCTGGCGTGGCGTTGGGGCCTGAGTGGGTTTTTAGTCTCACTGCATACCTTAAGCAAGAAGAAAAAAGTCAACGTGAGTTAACTGAGACAGTTTTATATTACTGATCAGAGAGCTGTGCTGGCCAATGTCGTTTGATTTGCCCCTTTATACATATTTGTTCAAGTTACCAGCCATACATGTGTTTTTCCTGGTTGTGTTTCAGAGCTGTTTTGCCATTAGCAGTGCATCCCTGCACTCTTTAAACAGCCGTGAACCCCCTTGATCATCCATCAGTCCAGAGGGGAGCCTAGCTGGCAAGGTGACACTGTCCTACCAAAATGACCTCTGCTGCTGCGGAGACCCAGTTTCACAGAGTTCATGCAGAAAGGGCTTTGGAGCTTTTGAAGGCAGACAGCCTGCCTGGAAGCTGGTGCTGACCTCACCCTGCCAGTTCTGAGTGTGTCTACCCAGATTTGCTCCTCCGAGCACAGCACGGCAGAGGGGGAACATGTGGCTCAGAGCTATTTTTGCTCACATGACATTACATTCAAACTCTATAAATATTAAAGATCCACAGAGGTAGCACTGGTGTTTCAAGAGTGTATGTGCTATGCAAACACAAATTGGTTTCTGGAAATCTCAGCTTCCAGCTGAATACCTGAACAACAGACAAGGTTAGAACAACACACAGAGCTTCTGGGCTCACTTCCAGAAAAATACCTGTTCCCCCTAATTAGCTGCTTGTGATTTTTTCTTACCTTTGCTTTCAAACTCTAATTCTGATATCTGTGCAAAGATTCAGTATGAACATTTTGCTTCTACAGGCATACCTAGCAAACCACTTATTTTTCTGAGTTGCAGTGAGATCAACAGCAATTCACATTACAAAACGGCCACAGCTATACACATTATTGAAAGCTATGCATCTGCAAGCAAAATTCATTTCCAGAGTTAGGACCATATATTTACTACCATGAGAAAAGACAGGGCGGACAAAGAAAAAGCGTTCTGCCTTTTGGGGAAAAAAAAAAAAGAAGGGAGGAATTACAGAGATGGGGAAAAAAAGAAGGAAAAAATTGCAGAGATAGAATGTACTATTCTCTTTCAGAAAAAAAAGTATTTGATTTTGTTCAATGACCTTCCAGTTAGAAGGCTGGCCTCAATCCACTGAAATGCATGAGAAGACAGCCCTAAGTGGAATAAAATGCCAGTGGAATTATTAACATGTGAGAAAATTTTCACATCAACACTAAGTCCAAAAGAATGCTTTTGTTTTAGAAGCTTTGATTCATTATGGATATGATCAAAAATGAAAATGTGTTACTTCCTATGAGCTTAATCCAGACTGGATGGAACTGCATGGCTGACTGTCCTGAGGAATGATCAGTGTCAGTGCAGATTTCTCCACTAGTGTGTCTGGGGTCGCTCTCTTGCAGAGTCCCTCAGCTGCTGCAATGGTTTTGACCTTTGTTTTCTCTACAAATGACACTGACAATAATGTTAAGTACCAGCTATAATGGAGAAAAGGACTTACGAGACATACTTCAGAAGGCCTGTGGATGGCACTGAATTCTGGACTGCCCTGTTTGGAGAGCCATGAAGGTGACTAAAGGTAGGGGTAGCTGTGGGGTGAGCTGTGCTCCTGACTTCACTGGCTACATTAGGGCATACACATCAAATGGATTTTGAGTGTCCATTTTTCTGTCACTGTTCACATATTCTTTCCGGTAATCTTCAAACAGCAATCTTACACGTGTTGCAACATTTTTCAAGTTACCACTCCCTGAGAATGTTTTGTTATTATGGATTACTTGTTTCCTCCACTGAGTAGCTCAAGAATTGCATAATGAAATTCTTGGAGGTAATGCAACTCAAGTAATAGGAAAATCTCTGGGGTTTTTTGTTCGTGTTTTTGTTTGTTTCTTTTCTTTTTTCTTTTTTATTTTTTTTATTCTTCAGTTTCTTGATTTAATTTCCAAAGAAATCACAGATAATACATATACATTACATATGAATAACCAGGCCCTTGTAAGGAGTTCACTTCTACCCTTTTACTGCATGTACAAAAATAGGTGATAATGCAGATGATCATGTTTGCACACAGTAACCTCTGGTTGTGCATGGCCTTCCTTTCCTACCTGATGAGTTCAACTGTTTCTGAATACATGGTATAAGGGGATTTAGATTCCATTGGGCCTTGTTCCATTGCATTTCCACACTCAATGAACGATAGTGCTGCTTCTGCATAATTCAGTGCCTTTCCAAACTTCTCCACCTGGAGAGAAAAAATAAGGACACAGAGATGTAGTGTAATCATCAAGATGTCATTACATTTGATGGGATTTTCTCAACAAATATTGTAAACTTGACACAAGTTGATATATCTTCAGGTGCACAATTTTTCTTGTGAGAAAGCTAATACCCATCAAAGCCTGTGCATCAGTGAAAATCATAAGATACAGAAAATAGAGCTAGAAAATGCTCTGAGATATTATTTGCTCCACACTCTTGTGTCCAAAGGGTCAGCTATGCCTAGGACATTCCCAACACTGTTTGTTAAAGCTCTTCAAGTGCTGGAAAGTCCACAAACTCATGCGGCCTTTTGTTCCAGCCTTTCATCTTTCATTAAAAAGGGTTTCACACATCTTTGCAAGTGTAGTTTTCTATCACTCAGCAAAGAATGGTAACAGATATCATAACTAAGAGAAGAGAATTAAATACTTTGACTACTAACTCTTGTACAAAGGCTCATCTCTGTTCTCCCGTCTTCTTTATCCCTACCATTTTCAGCATTGCTCTCCTCTTGTCAGGAATTTGCTTTCTATATCCTCCTCCTCTTTCAGGGACTGTTCTGCTCCCTCAGCATCTTCTGCCATCCGCCTTCCTTGTCCCATTTCTTCTCCTATTTTTGGTACTTCTTTGTGTGTGTATTTGTGCACTAACATGCATACACATGCATATCCTCAGTAACACTGTATATGCAAATATGAGTCTAATGTTCATATGTGTGCACTTACATGCCACTTATCTGCCCTCAGAATTTCATTTTTGAACTGAAGAGAGAGATGAATCATACTAATACCTCTCTGTCCTGACTGCTCTCTCCTTCAGTCAGAACTCCTGCGGTACATAAAGCCCATTAATGGACTGGATGCATTTGGTTGAAATCTGATGCACACAGTGAAAGGTTAATGGACCTTATTCTTTTCCAAAGGATAAAGATTTTAAATAGTAACTTTGGAATGGCACACTAGCTTCAATCTATTTTAGGTTCTTATATGACTCCCACTGCGATCATACCAGAGAACTTCACAAACTTTTTATTATATTTCTCCCCCTGATGCTCCAGTGCGGGTGGAAGTGCTATTATCCCAATTTCACAGATGGGGGACTGAGGAGCAGAGAGACTTAGAGTAATTTTCAAGCTGCTCACTGTGAGTGCCTGTGTCAGGTAGTACAGTGCCAAAGTAGGAGGTGTTGAGCCCAGCAAGGTGATTCAAAGTGCCTGGAGGCACTTTGGCAATATGGCATTTTCCCCAGGATGCCTACACAGCCAGGGAGGGAGAGGAAACACCTGCAAAGGGCTGTTTACAAGGTGTAAGTAAGGTGCTGGTCCACTGTGTAGGGAAGCTGAATGTGGAGGATATTTCAACCTGACACTGATAGAAAGCTATTAAAACCATGCCTAGGCGACTTTCATGCAGCAAACTTGTGGCACAGCAGAGAATAATGCTGGCAACTCTGCTTTCTGGGAGTCTACCATAAAAACATTTCTCTCCAGGCTAAGAATTTCCTTTGCATATTAAGTGATCCTTTCCATTCTGTTTAAAGCAACATACTAAAATGCACCATTTGTACTTCTCCACAATATTTTCTGATTTTAAGACTCACTTTAGAGTAATATGGAACTGAATAAACCATAGAAAATTGTGCTAATAAACTCAGGTAGAGTGTAAAACTCGGTGTTAGTGTTCTAAATTAAGGACCTGCTTCTGCTTCCTTGGCCATTCTTCATTCTGCACAGCTGAGAAAAACCTTTCTTCTTTCCTGATGGTATGGCAGCAAAGTGTGTCTGACAGAGCAAGACAGGAATGCAGCTACCCCCACCTGTAAGACAGCCACCCTAATGCAGGGTCCCACTCCATATACTGCCATCCCAAAGACCTCATGTTGTGCTGGCTTATCTATGGCACTGGACAAACACAGCCCTGGAGAGAACTGAGGGACAGCTAAGCAGAGCTCTGCTGCAGCACTGCATATTTTGTTGCACCCATCTGTTTGGAAAGACAAGCATCTCTTCAGTGCTCCATATAACCTCAGATTCCTCTTTTTCTTTCTGGCTACATTTTTAGACAGGTCAAAGCCATGGAGAATAATCTGTTTGTTGCAACAGTACTTTGTGTGCTAGGTGTTCCTCTAGGGTTACAAAAATTCTTTGTGTGTTTCTGATTATGTTGGGAAACATCTGCCATGAAACCAGGATTCTTTTGGCACTGAAAAGCCAAAGCTCTTTAAAAAAAAGTGCAAATACCTCAGCTACCAGACCAAATTTGGAGGGACATGAAATTATAGGACCTAGCCAGCTACTTAAACTGAAAAGATAGGTATGTGGATCCTTTACGCAGCCTCCATTACTATAGTTACTAATTAAAGCAAAAGGATAAATGGAAAGTTTTATTTATCCAGGCCTTTATCTCAGTAAGTCATTATTTGTTAAGTCATAGTTTATTGGGCTATGAACATTTGATTATATAAACATTTCTTAATTTAACAAGCCTAGCCATCCTTATAATAGATTTTATAATTACCCCAGGAATACTGCACTGATGAAGAAACTGCATTACAAAAATTATTTGGAGCAATGTAACTGGAAAGAAAATGTTCTCACCATTGCATCTGCTTTATGCTTCTTCCGTTTAGCTTCCTGCATAAAGTAATCTGCATTGCGTGGTCTACCAGGGGAAAATAAGAAAACATTTTATTATTTTCTGAAGTGCAGAATATTTTAAGGTTGTTTTTCTCTTATTTTAAACCTGATTTGCAAACATTTTTTATGAAGAAAATACACTTATCGTGTAACCATGCATCTTCTATTTTCAAATTGCTGCCTGTGGAGACAATAGCATTTATGGCTGTTCTCATTCTTTAGAAGTCAGTGATTCAAGGAAAGAAAGGCTAATAAAATGCATTTTTATGGATTATATAAACTGCTTCCCAAATTAGTGCAGCTCTGATCTGCAAAATGGATACATGCGTTAAGCAGAACAAGATATTCTGTCCTCTCTTCTCCTCTCCTCTCCCTGGTGCTTGCTTACCTCTTTTTCTATTCCTCTATGTACATTGTTATTTGCCTTGGCTTCTCCCTCCTCTCAAAACAAGTGTGTGTTTAATCTCTCGACTTTGAAAACAGACACTGAACCTGCTTGCCTCCACAGCTACATCTCGCTCTTGTCCCTCTTATCTGTAAGCATGCTGATTACTGTTTACTTTTGCTTCCTGGAGTTCATCTCTGACTCAGTGCTGGGCCACCTGCTGCAATTCCACTGGCATTCCTCGTGCCAATTTCTCCATTGATTTCTCCTCAAACAGATCTGGGAGATTCCATCCCTTCCTTAACCTACCTGACCCATTGACTGCAGGGTACAAATTCAACTTCTGTTTCTGTCCTGAAATTCACAAGTGCATTTTTAACCAGATTTACCCACTCTAATTCAAACTGGAAACAAACTGATGTCTCCTTGTCACCACATCCGTGAGCTCCTCATGGTTGAAGTTAATTTCTTCATCTCCTCCCACAAGCTCTCCCTATGGCACCTATATAAGTCTGTGGGGAACAGCCATTTGCTGTGTCATTTCAGACCATAACCTCGCATCTCCAATCATTGCCTCTCATAAAAGTCTTCACATTTCCTGACCCTGCAGATTCTTCCTGTCTCATGTACGTGGGAGGTGATCTTCCTTCTCTACTCGGCTAAAATATATCCTGATTCTTCTCAGCTTATACTGTGGTTACTACATCCTTGTGCCTCTCAGAGAGGGAAGTTTTGACTTGCAAAATAGTTTTCTTGGTATTCGTTAGAGTGTCATTCCTTTGTCCTCATCTAGAGAAAATGAGATATTCCCGAGTATTTGGAGTATGAATTCTGATGTTTTTACTACTCGTGCTTTTAAGAGCTTGGTGTTGTAAATGATATGTTGTTATTGCCACTCAGCAATCTGTTGTATGTTAACTCCAATAGGCTGCTCAGCTCCCCACACTCACTCACTTCCCTCCCATGGGATGGGGGAGAGAATCAGGAGAGTAAAAGTGTGGAAGAATAAAGTAAGAAAATGTGCACATTTAGATAAAGACAGACTAGCAGATAAAGCAAAGTAGAACAGGGAATTCATCCACTTCATCCCATGGGCAGGCAGGTGTTTAGCCATCGCATGGAAAGCAGGGTTTCAAGATGATTAACAGTGACTTGGGCAGACAAATGCCATCATTCCAAATATTCACCCCTTCTTCCTTCTTTTCTCAGCTTCATATGTCAACCATGTCACCATGGTGTGGTCAGCAGGGGTCAGCTGTCCCAGCTCTGCACCCTCCTAACTCCTTGTACAATCCCAGCCTCCCTCTTGGAGGTGGGTGGTGAGAGGCAGAAAAGGCCTTGAGGCAGAAAAGGCCTTGAGGCTATCCCAGCCAAAAAATTCATCTTCCTAACTTTTTTTCCTTGGAATTGGGATTTCTGAGCATATGTATTCAATAAAATGTTTTGTATCAGTCAGAGAACATGCAGATCTAAAAAGTGAAGTGGGATGGATGAGTAAAACATTGGTGCTGATAGCAGTAAGAACATGCTCAGATCCATAACTGAGGTAAGTGGGAGCACAGGGGAACCTCTTGACAGAAGAGGGGAGCTATATAACCTCCTCAAGAACATAAGGCTCTTTGAACAGTGGATTTGCTCAGTCTGTTTCTTTCTATTTATGTGCACACAGTTTTAAGGACATTTAATTGCATCAGAGGAAGTTAGTCAACCTTATTTTGAAGAGAAGAAAGGCTAAATATAACTAGACAGAAATGAAATTCAAAGTCTGGCTAATTTAGAATGATTTCTGTCCTAAAAACCTTGTAGATATGAAAAGCAGTTCCTTTGTTCCAACTTTCTTTTAAATATTATTCTCCCGCAGCTTGGTCTACCTGTTAGGTCAGAAAGGGGACTAGACAGGTTTGTGTCCTAGTATCTCATAATCTACTGCCAATACAAATACTTCCTATGTCCCAGAAAACATTCTTAATAAGAGTAACCATATGAAACTGGTCTTGGTCAATTATAAAATATTACACATTGAAACAGTCTTAGCTTGATGCAGAAAAATAGCTATGCTTTCAGAAAAACTGAAAGCATTCTTAAAAAAAAATGTTAAGTTCTGTCTCTTTTTGTCTTGTGCAATGATCTAAGGAAGATGGTTTACTGTGAAGACCCAAAAAGCAAAGCCAAATAGAACAAATCAACAAATCAAGTCTCATCTCTCTGAAATGATGAAAGTGATGAACTTTTACATGAGTCTGTCCAATTCAGGTCATTAAAATACATCGTCTCCAGCATTCCCTCCTGTATATCACCCTGCACTATATGCCTAATTTTCTTGTCTGAAGCATAGTAAGAGGCTGTAAAAACAAAGTGAGATAACACAATGTAATTATGGTGGACTTATTTATACATTAATTATAAAATGGTTTTCAACTTGCAGCAGGATTTATTCTCCTGAGTTATGATTAGCAATGAAGGTATTAGCAGGAGATCCTGAACCAAGAAGACTTTCATTGAGATCCCTGCTACGGGATGGTTAAGCATAACACAGAAACTGAAATTACTGGTTTGCACTAAGCTGCTTGCAAAATCTAATATAAAAAAAGAAGCTATTAAAATGCCATTTTAAAGCAAAGCATAAATATATTCTTCATGTGAACATTTAGGTATTTCCATAGGAAAAATACAAGATTGATTTAAAAATCAGGGCATGCCTAGCAGAAATTAAGATGCATTGGGAAAAAACGGATAGGGTATCATTTTTATTAGCTTCCTAAACAGAACTTTTTCAGTAGTGTTAATAAACATGCCAAGTCAAATTCTGATGTCTTTATGCCACCTATGAAATACTATTCTTCAATTTATTGCTACATGTTAATGACCTTTCTATTCAGAAAACTAATGTGCACGTTAGGTGAAAATGGAAGCTGAAATGTCCAATAGATTCAATGTACAAAGATTTTTGTACCATTTTAGTAACAAAAAGTCATGTTCAATTTAATTTTTTACTGGGATTTTTTAATCAAAATTCAAAAGAGAGAGTTAAAAAGAAAGTTAAAGGTTTCAAGTTCAGTTTTGTTTAGGTTCCCACTGCTCATGAACATAATCTGTCTTTTAAAATTCTGTATACTAGTTTAATTTATTATGTCATGAAGTAAAAAAATAAGAAAAACACCCTCTTTTATGGGGTCCTTGAAGATAAGAGGTTGCCCGAGCTCGCAGACATATGCAGACATACGAGAAAACTGATGCATAAATTAATTATTCAGGATAGCTCTTTTGCATACTGCACATTTTTTATCCATGAAGTTTGTTAGGTATATTCTGAAGTTTTATTTACAGATAAAGATATTACAGTTCTATTTACAGATTCTGAAGTTACAGTGACCAAGAACACTTGCCTGCTACAAATGTGAAGGTCCATGCAAACCTCCTCTGCAGCTTGACCTATTTAGTTATGTTGGTGATAATCTCAGACTGGAGATTTTACAGGTAATCTCACTGGAGGCTAATTTCAGATACTGTATGTTATTGATGAGAGGCATCTCGAGGAAAAGCAAATGTGTTTTCCCACTGATTCAGAAAGATCTGTGGCTAAAACCCTTTTCAGGTCTGTGGTCTCAGCTTTGCAACCCCCCTGCAGATTACAGCCTTGCTGTAGCTTGAGAAATGAGAGAACAGAAAAAAATTTCAACCCCACCCTGCAGATCACATCCTTGCCACAGCCAGAAAAGAGAAGAAAAAGAATTCTGGTACCAGGCTACTGGTAGCAGAAGCAGCACTGGAGACTCTATGTTTACTGGTCATGAATGTGAACTGAAGTCGCAAGGAAACTTATTCAGTGACTTCTGCTTTTCAGACAACTGGGTCAGATTCTCCTCTTAAGTTAGTTACAACTATATGAATCTATAGGTATCAGCACTTTCACTCCAGATTTACAAACAGAATTCAGACCTCTTGTTAAAAAAAAAAAAAAAAATTAAAATGAAGTCTGACTTAAAATTAACAGGTAGAAACAAATGTTTTATCTCTATTAAACTGCACAAGTCTTTTGTTTCTGAATATCTGATTGTTGGTACTTTTAGAAATATAGTCCTCTTCAACAAAGCCAAAAAGGAGTTCTAATACACTGCTCTAATGCATCTCATATATCTCTGAATGGCAAGAGAAAGAGCATAAAGCATTAGAGCCAACTAAGTCAGGCCGCTGGTGAATTCTCCCTGGGATCAAGTGTCATTATGTGAAACTGGCTGCTCTCGAGGAGAATTTACCCTACTCTGTTGATTGGGGAAAGCAATCAAGTACCGCTGGAACGATTTCAACGCATTCTCAGTCAACACTAGGCAGTCACCTAGGCACTGCAACAGAATCCAGCCTTTTACAGAACAACCCCCCCACGGCTAGATCTGATAGTACAAACAAGGCCAGGCTTCCTTTTCAGCAGTGGCATTCAAACCATTTATGACTTTGACAAGGGCAGCCTCAGTAGCATGGCTGTGGCTGAATCCAGGCTGAAATTTATCAAACAATCCACTACTGTCCAGTATTTCTCTCACTCGCCTTGGCACCGCTTTCCCTGGGAGCTTGTTGAAAACCAGCAGGAAGGACAGCATATCCATTGCTTGTTATGTTGCGCGGGATCCCAGCGTGAGGTGAGATGGCTGCGGGCATTGTAATTACTCCTCTGCCAGAAGCAGCCTTTCAGAATTTCCAGGCTGCTGAGCTCCTAAGAGTGGTGTCACCACTACCCAGGTGAATGCCTGTCTGTGTATGTTTCTCTCATCCTATTTAGCTCCATGCCATCACAGTGCATCTCCGTCACCTTTGTCTTTTGCGGGCCCCTCTGAATTTAATTTACTCCAGTTTAGCGGATAATTGCAAAAATGTAAACTCATGCAATAAAAAAAAGGGAAGAGAATCAAATAAAACGAATCAATAAAAGCTTTACTTTGTACAGTAATTTATCAGCATCTACTGCAAAATCTCCTTGGAACTCAGAGCAGCCACCGGTATTTACAGAGTGTGGTGCAGCTTAGACTCCAATATACAATTTTAATTATACTGCATTCAAGCCCACATTTTTCATCTAATTTTTATATTTTATATGAACTAAATACTAAACTATAGCATTTTCTGCTTCATTTACATAATCAACCACTTGTACATTATTTCTTACTGTTGTATGGTGCTTTATGAGGATACATTAAAAAAACCTAATAAAAGTTCAATTAAACACCATAAATGTAGCCAAGTGCATATTTTAATACTCTTCAGAGATAATACTGCTGAAGTGTTGTAAAGAAACAAGCTAGTGCTTCCTCAGTGTACAACAATTGCATATAGTAAAAAGCAGCTTAAATCATCATTCTAAATATAGGAGCAATTTCACAACTTTAGTAATCTAAACCCTAAAAAAATGAATGTGTTGGTAAGGAGTAGAACAGCAAAATGAGCAACTTTAAAATATGATCAGAGCTAAGGGCAAATCAGAAGAAATACGCTAGACAGGGTGAACCCACGAGCAGTTTTGAAGCTGTGCCAGTATGCCCTGAACTTTCAGTCTAGGAGGAGAAGAAAATCCTGTAAGAGCAGGAAAACCACATGATGTGAAAGGCAGGTGTACACAGGTGTTTGCTGTCTCATAACAGGATGTGTGAAGAGCTTGTTTGACATGCTGGGTCATGGATAAGGGTGTTCATCTTTGGGGTGAATGACAGAGCTCAGCAGGTGTTACTATACGAAACAGCGCTCTCCCCTGATGGATCATAGCCTCCTGCCCATTCCACCACTTGAAATAAATGCTGTTTTATGGGACGTGGCACTGCTGTGTCTGAGGCATGGCAGACATAGTGGCACACAGGCTGGGGGAGTGCCCAAGGCACGGCCAAAGTGGGTACCCAGCTCTATGGAAGTCTCATGGTCACTCTGGCAGACGCAGCAAGCCTGTAAGTTCAGCAGAGAAGTATGCAAATGGAGAGGGCCAGGAGATAAATATTGAGCCATTTAAATGACAGTACTATAGGCATTTCAGAAAAACAGGAACAAAGAATCTGATTGAAGTTGGGCCAAAATGTGAGAAAAAATTACCCAATCACACAACTACACAACTACTATCTTGTTGGGTTTAGTGTAACAAGGTCAATAGCTTAGATAAGATGAATAGATGAATAGTACAGATACCTAGAGAGGGAGTTTCTGTTGCAAAAAATGGCAGACAAAATTAAAGCCTGGTGTCTAATGGAAATGAAATGCAGAAGGATAAAAGTAAGTGGGGACTCCTATTTTGACAAAAATGCAAATTCTCCCTGACTAACCACATCAGTGCAGTGAAATACAGGAGAACACAAGAAAGAGTCAAAATCTACTACAAATTCCTGTGTATGACCCAGATTCATGACTTAAAGATATCCATGTGAAATCAATATCTAGATTAAAATACACAAGGACAAAGTATACAAGTGAAAAGAGAGGAATGAAACAAGTATTTACAATAGGGATTTGAATAAACTTTCCTGTTTTAAAAGTAGAGACAGAAAACACTAAGTGCTTGCAGATAAACTACAATTTAGTCTCTTTTGATGTATGTTAAATAGATGTTCTGAATGAAGCTAATTTCAGTTAGAGTGACAGCCTTTATAATCAGTCCTACAGAGACAGGGCAGGACCACAGCAGTCCAGATCTATTTTGTTTTAAAATGCCACAGAATGACACCTTGAATTCTCAAGAAGCATCTGTAAAGCAAAGGCAGAAAGACCTTTCTGGGAGAGGGTCCACCTGGCAGGCAGCTCTGATGTTTCCAGCTCTTATGATGAAGAAGACAAGGCATGGGTGAAACTGCTGAGTGAGAGTACATGTGAAGCCTGAGTGAGTGAATGGGGTGTCTACACTGAAAGAAGCCTGAAACAAAGACCCTATTCCAGGGATCCTGTCCTGTGGAGACTAAGACACTTCAGTAATCACAGGATTTGAAAGAAATCATAGGCACTGAAGACCAGGAAGACATCTGAAAAGGATTTTGGGAATTGATGTTCCTCATGTGTGTTAAATTATCACAGCCCCTCTCCAGCTCCATGACTTGTTGCTGGTTCTCAAAATGAACAGGGCATTCCCAGAGTAAAAATCAGTTTGAATGGTCTACCTGTGATTTTCTAAAGAGATTATGATTATTGCCAGTGTGGTCTGTCATCGCTGAAAGATGAAAATATCCTTTATATGTTGAAGGAATGATCAGGAAAGCTCTAATGCATCCTTGAGGAATCACAGCCTTTGCACCCTAGGGCAATTGCAGTGAGCTTTCTCATCTAAAAGGGAAACTTCTGGGTAACTATATTGTTAAAAATGGACTTGAAGCACATTCTTCAAATATATGTAAAGTTGTTTTCCACTGCCACAAGGACAGCAAAGCTGTCTTGGGAATTAAACCTCAGATAGAGGCATTAGACTATCTTTTCCACATCCCATCCATGAATCCTGGCATCATTGTGATGAAAGCCCACACCATTCTGTGATCCAGCACAAGCAGAAAAACCCCCAGTTAAACTGTGATGGACTTGTAGATATTAGTAGAGAAACAAAACCTAAGGAAAACAAGCTCTGACAAGAACCAGAGATGTGGCAGAACAGCCAAAACAATGGGAAGTTAGATGAGACTTCCTCATATTCAGGGTGAGACTTAGACTACTCAAAGAGCTGCAGGGTTTGGACTGTCTTTGTTATGCACTGCAGACATCTGCTCATGGCTCACCATGCACAGGTGAGGAAAGACTGGGAGGGACTGGTGGAAGAGACTGCTTTCTCCCATCTGTGAAATTCAGTTCCATTTCTGGAACCTGAAGGAGTGTTTGCTTAATCTAATTAGAAGACCTTTGTCTTTATTACTGTTATGATTTACAGTGGACTGAAGATATTTTCTAGTCAATCTGTAGAGTAAGAAAGAGCTACATTAAAATTAATTGATACAAACAAATTCTCTTTCATAAGTAGCAAAATATTCAGAGACTATTTCAGACCTGAGTCCATCAATAGAACCATTGGCTATGCCTGTGCAAGTGAAATAAGGAGGGCAAGGACACCAGCTTTATCATTTGATCATCCATGCAGTATAATTGCTACTATTCTCTCTGGCATAGTTTTGAGCTCAGACAATGCCTGGGCACAGCCTGGGGACAGCACAGGCTAGGGACTATTCTCAGGAGACAGTGAATGTGCTTTGTTTCGGGGAGTGAAGACAGTTTAATCATATAAACATAAGCCTGCTGAACTACTTGCCTATAGGAGCAGGGGAGGGACATGGATGTAGCTAAGTTCAAAAGAGGTCCACAGCTCTGGCTTTCATTTGATGACAGGCAGTAGTGTCTAAAAATTCTATACCCTGTGAAAACCTCCTGCTAGAGCTGATGAAGCATCTGTTTCCTACAAGCCCTCATAAAGTGTCCCTTTAAAGGTGACCCATGGTCTTGCAGAGAGCAGGCAGCAAAATTATCTAATCATGGCAGGCAGTGTCTGGCATGTCTAATGTTATTTTCTCATGGTCAGCATACATGTGAGAAATTCAGTGCCATGAGTAAGAAGGGAAGAAGAGGAAGACTGGGAGGGTCAGACGAAGTCCTGAAATCCCCTAAAGCCAAGAAACTCAGAGCAGTCCACAGTAAGCACATGAATTTGTGAGGAATGTAGTGTCATAGGTGTTGGTCTGACTAGTTATTTTTGAGATTGCTGATGAGAAAAAAGAGGAGCCACTCTCTATTCCTGAACTGTGCTCCTCAGGATGTGTTAAATAGTACAGAAGTACCTCTAAATACTCCAGGAATCCTTAAGGCACTTTGAACAATTCAAGTAAGATCACTTCCAGATGTATGAGTCACAACCTAAGAGCACTTTTTCCTTTCCACTTTAGGAGGAATAACAAGGAAGAGAAGACTGAAAATGAGACACTTGTAGTTCAAGTCAAAACAAAGAGATGTGCCAGGAAGTTATTTTCATAAGCTCTATGTGTAACACCTTTACAGGTGAATATTTTCTGGGTATATGGTTTATTGTTTGGCAAACAAACACAGGAATTCTATCTCACTGCAGAATATGTCCCTTGGACAATGTATAGCTGACGGGTGTCTGTAGCACCTAAACCCATAAAGATGGAAGAGACATTCAACTAAATATGAAATTATAAAAAAATTCTGTAGCAAATGTATTATCTTGCTCCTATAAGGCAAGAAAAAAAAAAAAATGTAAGTGAAGAAAAAGCACACCCCAAGTTTGAAATTATAAGTCAAAATTCAAGTAAAAAATCCCAAGGAGCATATTCCGATTTAGTTATAAGGAAAGATGTGAAGCTGGGTACACTGCTATATTTTTATACCACACAAGAGTATTTTGAGGGTGTCCTTGGGCACCCACAGGATGTCTATGCCTAGCACTTCAAGGACAACAGACTTTGATCCTAAATGCAGTTATTGGGAATTCTGTTATTCAGTGAAATTACAGGACTCAGTATGGCTTGAAGCATTATTATGTAGCCTTGAAAATGTTCTCTTCATGGAGTCAGAAGTCACCAAAAATCCAGGAAATCTTACTAAAAATTAGTAAGTAATTAGTAAGTAATTACTAATTTAGTAATTAGTAAGTAATTAGTAAGTAATTACTACTGGACACAGCATTGATGTCATTGACACATGTGGCATGCTGGGTACCTCTAAATATATTCAGATTCGTCAGCAAACAATGGCAAACCAGGGGAAGGAGACTTTTGCCTGTCTTTTGAAGACTGTTAGCTGTATTTACTGTTATACTGCAGTATATGTGTATACAGCACTCTGCCAAGCAAGATATACTTTTTACTGACCTACTTGTGTTCCAATTTATTGCTAGAGACAGCTGTTGTCAATGACCTGGAGAAAATAAATTGAGAATACAGTAAAGAGACACTGACTGGTCAAAAAAATTAGTTGTTGTTTTAAATCAAATATAAGGGATTTAGTCTCTTTAAAACTTTAGAGTCTGATTAAAATTAAGACTTTAAAGCCATGGCTGGATTACAGTAATTCAGAACTTCATGGATTATGAGATGAAATACTTCATAGGCATCATTTAGGACAAATGCTGCCATTAGGATTACTACATAATTTAGACCTACTGTATTGCATTCCTTCAAATCCTCTGCTGTGGTGCTATACAAATTTAAAAGGCACTGGCTGCCATATTTAATTTGATTCTTCTAACATGTGAGTCAAATTTGTTGACATTTAACATTTGCAGCTAGTCTAATCTGCTACATTTCAGTGACTCCTCTGAACAGGAATTTCAAAATGAATATCCAGTGTAGCTGGTATTCTGGTGGTGCATCCCAGCTACAAGTTGTGGATGACAGCTGTAGTACTTGACAAGCTCCTTCCTCTAGCTAGCACAACTGGCATTTAACTGTTTCTGGCTTTTAAGGCCAAATTAGAACATATTTGCTTCTGCGTTTTATCTTTTTTTGCCTTTTTAGACATAGTTTTAGTGGTCTACAAGTTGCTTAGGGACATTCTACATGGAAGGCACTACACATGAACAGTTTAATTGTATCTCTCTGAGAAGATGAAACAGTTTTATTGGAGATGCTTGCCAGAGGAATCACTCGTAACACTAATGGAGAAAGTTGGTGATAAAAGCCTCAGATGATAGAGATGGTGACCAAAGCAGATCTCCTATGACTATATCCTAGGGGAAAAACAAAACAAACCAGTCCTCCCCCTCCTTTTTTTTTTGTCAGCAGCTTGAGGGAAAATCAGATGAAGACACAATAGTTTTGTTGTAACTGTTTCTATGTTTTTTCTAATCCAGAGATGAGCACATCCTACAATGTTGACTTTTATCAGACACTCTGACACATTTCTGCCTTGTACGTACATGTTTAAACTGCAGACAAAATTGAGCAGTTGTAAGTAAATGATAGATGACAGAGTATTTTAAGAGATACGAAGAGTTAGGTAGTACTTATAAACAGTTTCATGTTTCCTCAATGGAGATTGTAGAATAAGTGTACCAGGAGAGTTAAAAACATGGAGGGAGGTGGAGAAAGAGGGTGAATAAGGATGTATACACAGGGAGTTTTCTCCAAAAGAGGCGGAAAAACTGATTACATTTATTCAGCTTACATCTGCTTATGATTGCTGTGAATATGCACAAAAATTAATCTCACTAGTCCTCTTTTCTTGACATACAAACCAGTTACATCCTTTTGAAGTCCACAGGAATTATTTATAGCTTACAGTAGGAAAAACATGGTTTCTTTTTACGAGAGGCTACTGTCTCTCTAGTTAACATTTAGACAAGATAGTGTGAACAAGCATAACAACAGCAGTAATAATAATTAAAAAAAAAATCATAATTTTGGTAGAAAGCAGTTCCTAAGGAAACCAGGTTGTTTGTTATCCCAGGATTTCCTTTGGTATAAAGGAGTTTGAGCTGTCATGGTTGAAAGTCTGGAAATATGAAAAATATGTCAAGGTCACACAGCTCAGAGCTTCAGGCAGTTTGAGGCATACCTTGAACAGAACTTCTTCTACACTACCCAGAAACAAATATCAGTATTTGCAGGCCATAACATTACCAGTCAAAAATAATCTGGGTTTTCTAGATACTAGGATTTCAACCTTCAGTTTCACCATTATATTCACTAAATACTACTATGTCCTAAATGACCTTGGGGACAAACCAGCTTTTTTTAATTTACCAAAAATAAAGACAGTTACAAGCTTAAATTATTTCAGGAGAAGGAGAGCGAGGGATGTGTGAAGAATGAAGTGGAAGTGGGGAGGCCCAGATATCCCTCCAGATACTCAGACTAACCACTGCTGCTTCCTATTCCCCTGCATTTGTGACACCTGAGCAAAAGTAGCCACGACAGCAACAGCTGTCAAGGCTCAGGGAGGCAGGGATGACTCCAGCCCCAGGCTTGCCCTGCTCACTTTGCTTGGGTGTTGTGGGACTGGACCCCTGCCAGCTGTATTCTGCATCCTGGCTCTTGGCTCCCTGTCCTTTAGGGAACAGCCACTCCTCACTGCTCCCTGATGCTCAGGGACTTTTGACAAGTGACAGGACTCACAGTGACAGGACAAGTGACTCAAAATTGAAAGATGGGAGGTTTAGACTAGCTTTTAGGAAGAAATTTTTCACTGTGAGGTGAAGTATGGGAACAGATTTCCCAAAGAAGTTGTGGAGTTACCCATACCTGTAAGTGTTCCAGGACAGGTTGAGTGGGCTTTGAGCAACCTGGTCTAGTGGGTGGCAGCCCTTCCCATGGAGTGGAATTGGCACTCAGTGATCTCTAAGGTACCTTTAAACTCAAGCCATTCTATGACTCCATGATTCTCTACATTCTACTATTCTATGGTTAGAAAATTTATGATGAAAAATTAAGTATAATTTATATAGTATTTCTCATTCATTTCCCAATACACAGTAAGTATTACTGTAATACTGCAGGCAATGTCTCAGTTCCTGTTGGACAAATTGTATTTTTCTCTCTTTAAATGCCATTGTTTTCTTTATTTTAAAGTTATATGTACTCACATATCATCAAAGATAAGCTTTGTTCTTCTGCAGTCCCTGGGTGTGGTGGATAGAGGTGACCAAGGCTCTGTTTGGAACTGTGGCTTATTGCAGAGAAGAACATTTTCAGAATTGATGTGAATTGCTTTCTAGACAACAAACAGTAGATAAGACATTTAGAAATTGGCTAATAACTTTAAAAAAACCAAGTAACAAAAACCAGAGAGTCTTTGCATTGTGTTGTAAATTGGAAGTTAATTTTCCTGCTATTTCAGCAGGGAGTATGTGTAAGTGTCCTGACACAGATGGCCACAAATTCACAGACATTTCTCAGAGCACTAAAAAGGGTAAAAGGTTTGAGTTTCAATATTATATACAGCAGAAACTGAGCTAAAATATTAGTAACTACCAAAATACTCTGAAACACAGTAAGCAAAATTATTAAAAGAATAGATGTGTTGTCACTTAGAAGATTAAGTTATACCTCTGGCCTTCAGCTTCCAACCAAGCATTGTACTTTGCTTAGGAGAGCACGGCTCATGTTTGACTTGTTTCACACTACATTGGTGATGTGCCTGTGCTGTATGAATTTGTAGTCCAGGTTTCTTTGTGCTCCAGAGCTCCCCTGATCAGCTTGAAAGATCACTTCTCTGTGCTGCAGTGGGAGCACATGTCTTTTGGCAGGGTCTCAGGCACTCCCTCAGCTGCAGCCCTGTTCTTCATGTGGCCTCCTGAGCACCTTCATCCCACTACTGTGGGGGCCACTGTGCACTGGTATGGAGGAAAACAGAGCCCTAGGTGGTTTTTAATTGATAACCACTGCCAAAAAATGCTGTTCCAATGTCAGGTGACAGGCAGAAAGGCACCAGGGACATGGGGGGAAAAGCTCAAATGGATAAATGCCCACTGTGGGCAAGCTTTGCTTGCAGCTTCTCACAGATATTTGAAGGACCACCTGGGCCTGCCAATTGGATACCAGATGGGAAGATGGGATAAAACAAAGGTAAGTTTAACATTTATAGTTCATGAGCTCTCATCTTCTCTATGGCACATCCAGATCAGCTCATCAGGCTAAAGTTTTCAGATGAATACCCAATACATAAGAATTTTATTGCAAAGGTTGTTAAATGTTGACCAAATGGTGCATTGCTAGGCTATGCAGAAAATCTTAGTGAAATGCATTTGCTAAGGGTGTGGATCATAAAGCAATCACCTTTTACTTTTGATTTCCAGCACATTTGCCCATGAAGAAATTTAAATTATTTTCAAGATACCCAGTGAAGAATCATAATTATAATTCTGGATGGGCTATAAACTTCTAAATTTATGTTTGGGAAGTTAAAATGTTTAAAACTTTACATCTAATTAATGAAAAATAAATGAATAACTATAACATGTTAAGGAACTTTTTACTAGAATATTTTATATAATTGGTTTTTATCAATTTACCAAAAGCATCTGTGAGATATTCTTGGAAAACACAATTTATGGTAAGTTGGTTTTGAAAACGTGTCCAAAATTAAGATTATAGTTACTACTTCCTCCTCTGTTCTCAAAAAAAAAAAAAAAAAAAAAAAAGGAACTATAAACATACATGCTTAACAGATACAAGGGGGTCACTTATCCCCACAGACAAAATTGCTGGAAGAGGCCACTGCTACAATTCAGGTAGCTTGTTTCCTAGTTGCTTAAGCACTAGGGTTTAGGGTTTTGAAGCCTCTTGTTCATCAAATAACAAATACAGCAAAGAGATACAGAATAAAAAACATTAATAGCTCTTGTAGCAAGGAGAGGAGCATGGGCAGCAGAGTGCCTTAACAGCTTCTCTAGATGCTACAGCAGTGGGCATCAAGGTGATGGTATCCAAATTGCTTCTTCCAGGAATTTCTCACAAAGAAGAACAGTGTCATGGGGAGGAGGTGACAGTAGTCTGCCCTTGATCATCTACTCTCAGTGTCTGTAGGCTGGAGGGTAGGGTATGATTTTGAAAGATGAGATGAGAGAGAGATGGAAATTCCTCAATTAAAAGAGCTATCAGGCTCTTCACTCCAGCATTCTAATCACAGACCTCATGCAGAAATGGCAGAAGCATCTACTCCTCTCTCTCTGTGCTCCAAAGGCAGAGGCCACAATGCAGAGATGTAGTACAGCCTTGAGTGCTCTGGGCACACTTAGTGTGAGCAAGAGTCTCTGATAGGGATATGAACACAAGTCTGATGGAACTCAGTTGTGAGGCTGGTGCTAAGAAGTCACTGGTATAAGCAGAATCTGAAGAAGTTTGTTCTAAGACAGATAGAAGAATTTTTCTGCAGGCACACCCATGGTTAGGCAGTGGCTGAGTGAGCCCTTATACAGAAGGGGCTTTATGCACCATGAATGTAGGGGGCTTGCATCATGCCCAAGCAATGCTCTGGAGGCCTAAAGCCATTCGTTTTGGACCATTAGCTTTTACCTTTTGCTTATGTAGCCTTTGCTATTTGCTTGTTTTACAGCCTGCCCTCTTTCCTTTCTTCTATGCCTTGCTAAACTCAAAACCAGAAAAGCTGAACTTAGAAAATAACATTCATTATTACAACTTTTTTATTTTTTTTTGCATAACATTCTGCAAAACTATCACAGACTGCAATACAAAGTGGAAAATACACTGCTAAGCTTTATATTGTGAACAACAGCATACACTTACATTGAAGTCCCCGGGATGTGGCTGTGACTGGATTTCACCCTTATGTTTTTTGCTGGAGGAGATTGAAGGTAATAGACTGCTGCCATTAGGTCTGCTGGAGGAAGTTAAATCATCGTTGGAATATTTGTGTTTTGATGCATCAGAGAGGGGAGAGACGGGTGACCGAAGCATTTTCTCATTTTTATTTATTGGTATTGCCAAGCTGGAAATGGAAATTACAGTAATGGAGTGTCACAAAGCTGGCTTTGAGAAAGGTAAATGTTTTATATATTACCAAAACTTTGAATTTAAAACCTGCTGGCAGGATTAAGTCTATTGGTATCTGGAAACGAGCTAACAGTATTGGGACCAAGAGTTCATTTACAAATTTGTATCATGTTTCTTCTCTTTCCCTTCAAGGCAAATTGTCATTCTGGAGTTAATATAAAGTCTGTATCAGAGTACTTGGAAAAAAATACAGAGATAAATGGCTACTTGCCCACCATTTCTTAAGGGATAGCTGGAGATGAAGATTAGGCTCTGAAGTGTAAGTTCAGGTTATGGAGCCCTATTTCACCATTACAGGTGACAATTTATAAGCCATGGCAATAAAACCATATGTGAACTAAAACAGGAAATGTGTTTAAAGATGACTGGTTTGTCTTTGTGCTCAGTGCCTAGCCTTTGGTAGCAGTGTTTATACTAATTTAATACAGATTTTGAAGACAAAGAAAGATAGGCTGATAATGCAGACAAAAGGAAACATATGCAAACAGTAGACACAGAGAAATGGGAGCTGCTCTATCTTCTAAAGCAGAAAGCTGTAACAGTATTTTCAGCTTTCATTTATTTGGGAGAAGTTTTGGATGAGAAGTCAGAAACCATATAAATATGCCTAGAAATAAACTTCAGATGCACTAATTTGAAGAAAATGTTTAGCTGAAAAACTTAAAACAACACACAAAAAATTCAAGTTTTTTTAAGAAGATAGTTGGCATTAAGACTGAAACTGTGATTAAGGTCAGAAAGACAATTTTAACACTAAACCTTTCCCTGTCACATTTCCCTTTATTCAGCCTATTACTTTTTATGGACAATTCTCATTTCTTTATAGTTACTGTATCAGACAATATACACTTAATGGAATCACAAAAAAGAATACAGTAAAAACTATACTTCATTTCTGCACATAATTTTAGGGAACAGAGCTAATTAAATGTGCTCTTATCATATATTTGTCCATTTATCTGGCAAGTCTTTAAAAAGTAGCTGTAAAAGAAGAAGCCATGAATTGTAATTCAGAACCTTTACTGTTTCACATGGCATAGTACCTTTAAAACACCATGACAACTGCTTTGCTTTAATGACCAATTGGTGTTTACGAAAGCAAGACTCAGAGTGTGAAAGATAGACAACTGTGCCCTTCTTCTCCTCCTAAGAAAAACAACATCTTTAGCACTATGTTGAATGTGCAGGCTGATCCTGTAATTTCTTCTCCTCTTTTCAAACATAAACTCATGCATTGGCCTCCATGTTTATACCCTGTGGGCTGAAAGGGAAGCCACGGCTTTTTGGAAGTATACCCAACCCTCAAAAACTTAGCCCTGAACTTGTGAGGGGTAGCTGAAATTTCTACTTGTGCTGCACACATGGCCTTTGGTCACTGAGTAGGGCCCACCTAAACACAGTGTGAGCAGGCAAAGTACAGCAGCAAATCTTATACTGAGAGGCCATGCAGGACAACTCGCAGCAGAGGACTGTCAGAGCTGTGATCTGCTGGGAATGGGCAGACTGTGGATCTGATATAGGTGCAAGAGATTTGGGGTATCTCTGAGCCTGCAGCCTTTCTTATCAAACAGGGTCTTAGTCTGCCTCTCAGACTGTAATTCCACAATAGAAAATGCTTATGGCTGAAGGTGGTCTTGCTCCTCTCATTGCTACCAGCCCTCAGCTGTGCTACCAAAACTGTCTGGGTGGCTTTACTGGGAGATAAATAATACCACTCTGTCAAAAAAAAAAAAAAAAAAAGAAGGAAAAAAAACAGAGAAAAAGAAAGATAAAATAGAAATAGAAAAAGGGTAAGTAAAAGAGACAGAAGGAGAAAAAGAAAGAAGAAAAGGAAAAGAGAAAGGAAAAGCAAAAGAAGAAAAAGAAGATGAAGAAGAAGAAAAAAAAGAAGAAAAATAAGAAAAAGAAGAAGAAGAAAAAGAAGAAAAAGGAAAAGGTAAAGAAGAAGGAAAAGGAAAAGGAAGAGGAAGAGGAAGAGGAAGAGGAAGAGGAAGAGGAAGAGGAAGAGGAAGAGGAAGAGGAAAGAAGAAAGAGTTTTGGTTTCAAACAAGTTTCTTGAGTATATTTACAGGAGAACCTCAGAGGCATGGTGTAACTGGAGAGGGGATGTGCCAGCATGAGCAGATGCTGGTGTCAAGACAACCAGGAGGTCCTGATATGTGCACTGCTGGTTTAGCTACAGCCTTGGTAGCCTTTCCTCAGCTGTGGGAATATCAGCACTTGATATCATGTCCTACACTGTGGCACAAACCACAGAAACATCTTGGAGGCAGAGCGCACCAGGAGGGAATGTAGGAACTAGGAGGCAACTGCACATTTCAGAAACTCTTTGTTCCTCTAATACACAGTTGCTACTGGAAGTACTGAATACAATGTCAAGGAAAACACAAATTGTTGTCTTGGTTCCAGGAAGCACAGAATTAACCCTGTGACACAGCAAGCTATGACAGCCATGCTAGTCTCTGAAAATTAATGCAACATAAAACATATGACTGGGGTAACAGGAACAGCATGTTTGCATGCAGCCACCTACAAGAAAGGAACTGTTCTGGGCCTTGTTTTCACTTCATGAAACGTATGTGACATGTCAAGACAAAGAAACTGAATGCATATTTTTGAATAAACACTATATATATATATATCAGTTTTCTTTGAGATTTTTTTCCAGTATTAATGACAAGAACTGCTCAATCTCATCAAAGATGTGCACAACAGAAAAGTCTACTACAATAAACACAAATATTTTCTTTCTTATTTTGTAGCAGTTTCAACCCAAGAAGTACCCTGATACTACCAGAAAAATAATTTTTAAAAAATACTGATAACCAGCATGTACCAAGCAGCATGCAGCTGAACTCTGAAACCATGCATGTCTAAGTGTGACTGCTGGAAGCCCCCAGAGAAACTCAAGTGTGATTGCTCTGACATTGATAGGGCTCTGTGTGCATAAACCATGCTAGCAAATGCTAAATATTCATTTTTTGTTTCATGCCCTATATCCTTAGAAAATCTCGATTTTTAAAAAGTCTTAAATTCCTTGTCCTGGAATACTTACTAATTACACAGAATGGAATGCTTGTAATCTCAAAAATACTGATTCTCAAATATATTCTGGAGCTGAGTATTGCAGGCATTGTTATGAATATTTTTTCTATCTTTTCCACAGAGCTGATACATAATTCTTTTTATACAGCCAAACTTAAAGCTTGAAACTTGTAAGTAAAGAAAGTCTAAGAAGTAAAGAAAGGGCTATAAGATGGTTGTATATGTGAATTGCTGTCTACAACACAGTGTTAGGGAATACGTCTTGGACAATCACACTAGCTCTAGCTAAAATTACTTCTTCCATGAGCTTCACACTTGAGCTCACAACTTCTTTGTGCAACAGGACGAAAATGCAAGTACATGAATGTGTCAGGAGCTACTAATTTCATCATTAAACCAGAAGAACAGAGACCTCAGTGGTTAATTTTTCAACATAAAATGCAATAATTAAAAAATAAGTCCTACTAAAGGAAAAAAATAACACCTGACAGTAAACAGCAACTAGTTGTATGATTCAGTGGTAACTAAAAGGAAAAAGCTTACCTATTTTCATTCATATTGCAGTGATTTGCTGTTGTGATGCTTTGGGCAGAGGCAGCTAATCGTGAAGAACTCTCTCGCTCTAAGTGGGTCTTCTTGATGTCTCTGCACTCTTCCTCATTCTCACACTGAGTGAAGAAAAAAGTAATAATTTCTTGTGGTTTGGATTTACTACAGGTCCAAAAATATTTCAGCAAGTCAGGGATTGGTATTTTCTGTCATTTTGTTACAAATGATGACACTTAGTTTGAGTATACAGCTAACATGGATCAGAGACAATTGGTCCATGTCTTAAAAAATAAAATCTAAAAAGGCAGCATGTAAAGAAAGGGATACAATATAAAACTTGGTTTCCACCACTTTCCCACTTGAATCAGGGTTGCCACCCTTCAGATACTAATATAAGAAGGACAAAAAAAAAAAAAAAAAAAAGACGAAAGATAAAACTATGGAAGACTGCTTTAGATAAATGGTACTAAAAAAATATGTAGATCTCTCTGCACACATACAGTAGCTTAGAGGGCAATGATTGGTTGCACAGCAAAACTGTTCAGAAATTGAGCAGATGGTGATTCCAGCACAGAATGACTTTTGGATCAGATGGTACCAACAGCTTGGTGGACAGCTTTGGCCGTGTAGTGGAGGGGGCTTTCCCCTTGGCACCAGAAGTGAGTGGGAGAAGCAGGGCAGAAGGGTGGATGTGAGCAGAGGGCTGTGCCCACCCAAGCACGGTGACAGTGCTGCTGAGGCAGCTAATGGACTGTGGTCCTACTCCTACACCTATAGCCCCAAGGGCAAATGGGGCCACCAGGGTGTGAGGGAGCCAGGATCCAGGATCCAGAACCAGTCTGTGAATGCATCCCTCACAAAGCCAGGGCTCCCTGCTGGGACTGAGGGGCTTGCCTCTTGCTGACAGACAGAAGGGAAAAAAGATGCTGCCTCTTCTTTTACCATACACGCAGTGATACGGTGTCGACTACAAGGCAGCAGACAGTTGTCCCTTCGCTGACCTGAGCATCATTTCCAAAGGCTCGGGTTTTGAGAGAAGCCTCAGGAGAGAAAATTATGCTACTATAAAGGCAGTGCCTTCGCTAAGGCACGCAAAGGCACACACAGAGCAGTCAACGCGGTCTCCAAGGAGCTGTGATCCCTCGAGGCCAGGAATTTCATCACCTTCAGGGCTGGCATTTCCTCTGGGGTTTGGCCAGTCCCTGCGTGGAAAGCAGGGACAAATCCCAGCTCTGAAAGGCCAGCCTGTAGAAGATGCTGCCATCGAACACTGGACGTGGGCGCAAGCGGTGTTAGCCTCCCACTTGCTGGAGGCTCCCTTACCCCTCTGATCGGTTCCCCAGCAGCTCACCTTGCGTTTCCTTCTAGATTTCGGTAAACCCTTCTCTGCGGGGGGTTCAGCACTACTACCCTGCGGGAAGCTGGCCGCCTGGTTTGCTCCGGCGCTCATGGCCAGCGGTTCTTCGGGCAAACGCTCTGGAATCCTGGACAAAAGAGCCAAGTCAATGTTGACCCACAGCGACTTTACCTCATCACTGTCTTTCAGAGGAGACAGGAGCTCATTCCTACCGAAAGGAACCAGGGTGTAAAACTGTTCCTCCAGCTCCTTTGCTATTTCACTACTAGTCCTGGCATTAATAGAGCCAAAGGCACTGCAGCCGCCGTGGGGTTTGCTGGCGGGGCCGGTCCCCGCGTCCCTGGCACCCCGCGGCTCAGGCCCGGCTGCCGCTGGCGCCTTGGGCAGCGGGCGCTCCTCCCGCTCCGACTCAGAGCCTGAGTCGGAGGAGGATGATGAGGATGAAGACTCGGTCTCGATGAACTCCTTGGATTTGGGCGCCGTTTTGCTCGGCCCTCGGGCCCGACGCTTCTCACCAGCTGCAGCTGAGCGGGGCTCCCGGCGGTGCCCCGCTCTGCAGCCGCCGCCGCCGGGCCGGGCCCTGGGCGCCTCGCCAGCGGCGCTCTCAGGGAAGCCGTGGCTCCGGGGCGGCTCCTCTGCGCCGGGGCAGGGCGGCCCGTCTCCGGCGGAGCTCCTCTCGGCTCGCCGCGGTGCCTTCTTCCCTGCTGCCCGCCTCGGCGGCCCGCCGTCGGCAGCGAGGGGCGACTTCTGCCGGCTGCCCTTGCTGCCTGGCGCTTTGTTGGCGGTCCTGGGCCGCGGCCCGTCCCCGGCGGCGGCGGCGGCGGCGGCGGCGGTGCGGCTCTCCTCGCTGCGGTGCTCGGCCGGGCCCTCAGCCGGGGTCTTCTGCCCTTCCTGCCGCTCTACCTTCACGCGGCCGTAGTAGGGATGGGCTTCCAGCGCCGGACCATCGGGGTGGGCTAGGATGGGTGCTTTGTGAGGGGTGACTTTGTTCAGCCACTTGTCCAGCTGCCACTTGTTGGACGAGGGCGGCTCAGGCTGAAAGGGAAACAGACGGCAAAGAGCTTAGTGCCGAGGCCCTGCTGCCCCCAGCCCGGCATCCCTCCGGGACAGCGAAACGTCGCATCCCTCCGGGCACCGCAGAGATTTTCCTTCGGTCCAGGAGCCGCCCCAACCTATGGCAACCCCTTGGCACTGGCCCTGCGTTGCAGGACAAGGCTCATGCCTTGCATTCGGGGATGTTTTTGGTTTCAGAATGGGATTTGGAGATGGAAAGGAGAAGGGCTTCTATCATGCATAATTTCTAAGGGTGGTTCACAACAGCAGTACTGCCATTGGCTCTATTGGGAAACGCTTCCAAGTTTCCAAATAGAAAAAAATGCAATGGTGACAGGAAGGGAGGAAAATAAGGCAGGGTACAGCTGAGGCTAGGGGAGAATAGCTATCAGGAAAGGTAGGGGTGTGCATTTTGTGTCCTGTGCCACTGCAGTAAATACAGAAAGCATTTAAAAAGCATAAAAAGCGGCACGTGGTGGGGAGCTGGAGGGCTAACCAGGCACTTCATGTAAACTGCCTGGTATTGACATTATAATCCACACACATTTGTTGTGTGGTGGTGCTGTCAAGGGTTCATTTTGTGAGTATTGTGCGGCTGTTAGTTTTTCTTTTAATGTCTGTCACAACACTATCAAGTTATAAGAGCACATCTAAAACATAATGGTGTTAGGACAGGGAAGAAGTGGGATAATCATGATTTCATATGTAACCACAGCTGAGACAATGTTATTTCAGAACAATGTGTGACTGTTTTCTAGTGCTTCTTGCAATCAGTAATTTGAATGTGATAAAATGAAGAGGAAAGGCAAAGAACCCAGAAAGAAATAGATGATGGAGTAGATGGCTAGCCATAACTAACCCCACAAAAGCCAAAGCGAAAAATTTCCTAATTTCCTCAGATGGAACCAATATTTGGTTCACTGGTCTATTGCATGTGAATAATCAAAAACTGTGTCATGAGTCGAACATGAAAACCATCAGTGCTCTGGAAGAAAGTTTGCTCAAGAGAGAATATCCACAGTCTCTAACTTAAAAGAGTATCTTATTTCTTATTTAAAGTAGGTGCCTGAGGGCAACACAAGTTTCTTGTACAGCCAAAGGCGCCTTCAGAATCACCCACTGAGGATTGTATGCACTCTACATGGAGCAAAGGCTCCTAAAATAAGCAGAAAAATTAGACATTGGAATTCATATGATAAAAATATTCCTTCTAGCTAAAGTGTCTAATTTACTCATTACTGAGCTAGCCCAGACCTATGGGAAGTTTGCAGGACTGACTTACATTTTTGTTTTTTAAAGCATACTCCCTAATATCTTACATGAAGAATTTCTTTCCTGAGCTGTAAATCTTGAAAATGGATAGTCAATATTTCTCTTGGATGAAGCTGTATTTTTACAGCCCTTAACTCTTTATCTAAAAATGAACAGCATTTTTTTTTATTGCTGTTGAAAATACAGATAGATTTGTTCGGTGCCATTCACTGTGCACCTACTGAATTTACTGGATATATAATAAAAGGTTCACTATACATGGAAGTCTTTCCACTGTTCAGAAGTATTTCAGAAAAGGAGACACATCAGAAGCATGTGAGGGAAAATACACCTCTGCCCATAAGGATAGGTCAGAGTGAGTGGTGCTTGGAAGTTCAAAAAAACTTCCAATTCATGTGTTACATCCCATTCTGCCTCTTTATGTATCTTGTAATTCTTCAAAACGGTGGCTCATGGGTTTCAAGGGATCACAGTAACCATCAGGAAAAAGTGATCACATGCTGCAGCGTCATAACCTGCCAGTGCAGGACTTTCCTAGAGTAGCCTCTCTGCTATTTAGGCATAACACCTATGGTCCTACCAACCTATCCACCAACTATGAAGTTTATTCAAAAGGATCAGCAGTGTTACCAGCTTTACTGGTTTTGTCTGGAGTTTCAGGTGCACTTTTGAGATTTAGTTAAATAAAAATGCAAATCCTTGTGGCTTCTGAAAAAACCTCCTAAGATCTGTCTGCTAAAAAAATCCTTTAAGATTCATCTGATAAAAGTAAAATGTCTGCAGCCTATCAGGTAAATTAAAAGAATCCAAACTTCAGGTCAATTAAAAGAATCCAAACTTTAAAAATTGGAATTTTAAAACTTTTCTCACTAATTTTGGGCCCTGATGCCATTTCTGAATATTTGAGATTCTTAGTGCACACAAGTGATTCCAGTTCATTTTTGGAAGTAATTTATGCAATTGATTGTTCTAACTGAAAATTACTGTACTTTGAGATCACATTGAAAAAAAAAAAAAAAAGAAGGTACCTTGCAAGAGAACAAATCATGACAGCCAAGAATAGATAGCAGGACTGGTAAAAAAATGGACTGAGAAAATGCACTTGAAAAATTTTGCCCATCTATTATACATGCCTAATTGTAATTATTTGAGGGAGAAAAAGAAAACCCCTAATTTCGGCTCCATACACCATTCTATAGAAGAAAAGTTTGTTTGCTTGAATTGGAAGTTTTTCAGCAGCACATAAGGATAGAAACACATATGAATATATATGCAGAGTATTCTGATACCAAAATGCTCTCTGCCCATTGGTTTTGATGTCATGGAAATATGCTGCCCCTAGGGCCTTTTAGAGAACTGTGCTGTTTTCAACTGGGGTAAAGCCAGTGCTGTCCAGATGGGCACTGGTAAGAGGAATAACAGTCTGTGATCAGCTGATTTGCACTTAAATATAGGTTGGTCAGCTGACTTGCAATTAAATATAGGTTTGGCATGAAAACTCAAGCCAGGAAACTTAACAGAACTAAGATACTTTCAGGGATCAACATACCACAGACATACACATGTGCCAGGCTTCATGAAGAAACAGGATGTGATACATTTCCTTAAATATTGTGGGTGGATTCATCTGTACAATATAGACACCTCTATCTCAGCTAGTCAACAAGTTCCTTCTCCAGTCAGTGAACTACCCTTCTAGGGTGTGAAAAAATCCCTCTTGAAATAGACATATGAAATAGGCCAGATGAGCTGGGCCCTAAAAACGTCTTTTCCTCTCCACAGACTGTAAAGGGGAGGCTGAGGTGGTAGCAGATGTAGGTATCTACAGGAGAAGTGTGCAAATTTAGGTGGGATGACTACCACGCAGCATGTCTATATATCTCAGATCTCTTCAAGGCTCCCAGTACAACCAGAGGCATGAATGGCACACATCCAAAAAGACACTTGTGAAAATGTTATCCAGAAACACTTTCTAGGATAAAGGGCTGTTAAACAATGCCAGTGTAATGAGGTCACTCTATGCTTGTTACTACAAAGAAGGACCTAAGGCATGGCTAATATGTGGCAAACTTGAAGTACAACACCACTTTCACTGAGAGATATGAGAGGCCATAACATGTGCATGGACTTAGCCCGCCATCCCTACAAGCTACTCTGTCTATTGTAAATCCATATACTAATTTACCCTTGTGGTAACTTGCTTGTGCTGCCCTGTTATCAAATATTTCACTTAGGGCAATGCCCATACAAATGTGGTGCTTTCTCGTTATGTTTAAGGCACAGACGGCAACGATGATGATAATTATTATTATTATTGGATTATATTGCTACTATTAGCACTGCTGCTAGTGCTTTAACAAATTAGAACTGGGCATTCCCATGTGTTAGGCACAGCAAACATATACTGTAAGGGATATGTGTGCTGTGCCTAACACAAGGGAATGGCACAAAGAGTTTTCTGGAGGGAAGGGAGAGTGTAGTTTGCAGTCTTTGTCAATAATAGTCTGCAGGACAGCCAAAACCCGTGAATCCTATTGGAAAAGGTAACGATAGTGTCTACAGATGGTCTAGTGGTAAAATTCCAGTATGTGACTCCTTAAAAAGGAGGAAGAAACAAATGGTTGTGAACTAGTCAGAGCAGCGAAATCTGTAAAGGCCATTGCATCTGGTATGTGTGGCTGGTGAGGCTCAGAAAGGGGCATCTTTCTCCTCTGGACTGGTTACTGTTGGTGAAGCCAGTGATCCTTTGTCCCATGGGATAGATTCTCTGCTTCCTTCCTGCCCATTCCCCATGCTTATCCTCCCTCACAGCTGGAATTTGTGGTTGTCTAACCAAAGACAGCTTTAGTAAAGGCCCGCAGGATAATTCAATGGAACGAAGAACAAACAAACCAAATTTTTAGCTTTAGAAATGTAGCTTTTTCTATATACTTGACACCCAAATTTTTTTCAACCACCTGATAAAGGATAAGACGTCATTGTTTTCCAGATTCCTCATTTATTACATTAATTAAAGTCATTCAAAGAATTCATTACTTCAGCAAAGAAACAGGAGATAGAAGTCTCAGTTCCTTGTTCATAATTTTAGGTTTGGCAGTCCACAAAACTTTAACTACTCCCATTAATGTCTGAGGCACCTTAATTTGTCCACATCACTGAAACCAGTCTGAATGTTGTCTCCTGTTCTAGCTCAGCCATTATTCTTAGTTTACTGCAGACATAAAGTGAAGACAGCTGAGCTAGTCACTACTGGCTCTAAATAGTCAATGGAAAGAAACAGACACTTTTAGGATGCAATTCATCTAATCTACTTTATATGTATGCTTTACAATGAGCTGCTTTTTCACTCCAGGCAACTGCATTTAGACACCTGAGGACAACTTGAAAATCTCAAAATGAGATGAGGAAAAAATTACAGAAGACATGAAACAGCACTTGAATTGTTATATAACCTCAAATGCAGAAGATACACTGTCCCAGAAATAAAAATCTTTGAGTATGTGCATATATTTCACATTATTGGGCAGGGGAGGGAAAAGAATGAAGGCATCATAATGGCTTGCAGATTTCTACATTCAGTTCCTCCCAACCTTTAAATATGGAGTTTCTGCCCAGTGTTGTGCTGGACTACTCAAATTCATTGAACCTGAAAGCACCGGTTAATATTAAATAAAAAACCAAGATGTATTTACATTTTTTTTTGTCTTTGCCAAGAGATTACATTAATTTTAAGACTAAATGTAGAATTGAGTCCACTACTTAAAGTGAGGTGGACATGGCCTCCCTTTAGTGAACTTCCAAGGACCTGTCTCTTTCCATTTATTGGGTAAGAAACTGGCATATACTTTACAAGATGGCTTCACTGGATGCATAAATGCAAGTTAAAACATTTATTCAAAGCTAAAAGGACTTCCAGTCAGAGATATTACTTGAGCACATTTGAACTGGTTCTATCAGTCATATGATAGCCCTGGGAAAGCATTTCCCCTTGGGGAAAACACAAGTATTCTACTTCCTTGGGGCACCCATACCTTATCTGTGTGTGCTATCTCCTAGATCCCATCAAGGGATGAAAATTGCCTATGAAAATCACTGCAGCCATAACATTTGTGAGTCACTTACATTTTTGTGTAGGCATGTTTCATACAGCATGTCCTAGAAGGCAAACCACACAAATATAATGCAAAGAGACAAGCAATCTGTTTGAGTGGGGCAGCTGTTTCATGACAGTGATCACTGACAGCTCAGGCTCTGTACAAAAGTAGTTCCTCAGATCTCGAGAGGATATGTATAAAACGCTGAAGAGGAGCCACTTCCTCCATGTTTCCATGACTTAGTTCTCTGCTGGACTTCATGAAATCCAAGACCTGCCTCAGTTAATTAGCTTTGTGCATTCTCTGAGGAATTTCTGCTCTTGGACCCAAGCAGCATGGGTATCTGCCTAGACAGTAACCACTCCTCTCTTCCTGTGCTTCTCCTCCTTTCATCTCATATTTCCTTCCCCTTTCTTCATTCTCTTTGCCCCTTTTCTTCCATCTTTTGAGATCCCATAGGGAGAGAAGAGACCAAGAATGAGACCTTGCACTAATTCCAGCAGGGAATTAAGTAGTCAGAGAACAAGGTCTTAACAGGTCAGATGAGAAAGCTTAGAATGGGAAACAAGACATGAGGTACTGCAGGGAGAGCAACAAGAGACTGGAAAGAAGAGAGAGATGTAGGAAGTGGACAAAGTGAGAGGAGATTTAACTGGAAATGGGTCTGAAAGTATAGTGAAGGAAAGACAGAAGGTAAGTGTTAAAAAAGGAACAAGAGTGACAGAATCTGAGAAAAATATATTAAGGATGTTTGTGTGAGTACTGCATTTTGCTCAGTAGGAAATATGTCTCCAAATAACCAAGGCAAATATAAGGAAAGGTTTGCTGGTTTTACAGCATGATTTTTTTTTCAGGGTGAGAGAATAGGTAAGACATAGTTTTGGGGGGAGGTTTGGATGGTTTATGTGAGTAGGAAAATAGACAGACTGTATTTCATGTGTATTTACAATCTTGCCGCTAGATTTTTGAATATTTTTACATACATTAATGTGTGTGATGTGGCTGTGGAGTTCATAGTTTAATTCTAAATGTGTGTATTGACCAAAACATGTAAAAATGTCAATCCTGGTAGAAAAGCAGAGCAGAAAAAGCAGCTTTGTTGTGTCTGTTGAGCTTTCTGCAGAGGTGAAAGCAGAAGGTGTCACAGCACTGGCAGCTTAATTGTAGTTTGGCTAGGGCTTGTCTACATGTGGAAATTTTCAGTGCTAGCTTTCCAGATGACTAGTTTGGGCTCAGTGTTTTGCACCATGAGTAATTCAGTTTAGTCCATTTTGGAGGTGAATTGAAAGAAATCACATAAAGGCAGCAGTAGCAGAGAATAATTCACTTAGAGAGTGAGGCAAGGGAAGTGCATGAGTGAACAACTGGTTTCTTTTAAAAATCTGCCCTCAAACTGATTTTATAATAGCTTCCCTGTGTAGAGAAGCCTTTAGTTCCCTTGCAGTGCTGGGAGCCCACATCAAGACTTACACACTAAGCAAGACATTGCTATGGAGGCAGAGTTGCATAAACTTCAAGCAAGCTGTGAGACTTGCAAGGTGCTCCACTCATCTCCAATTTGAGGAAAATGTACCAGGGTTATTTCTTTCTTCAGTTTTGTTTCAAATGCTTTAATCTGCCCCAAGATCCACCACCACTTACATTTCACAGCATGCCAGGAGGAGGATCCTTGACCTTTTCTCTTCAATTTTTTTTTTTTTTTTCATGCATCTCCTCACAGCCTGTTTGTGTTGGTTTGGCTGGGAAAAGGTGTGAGTGTGTGCAGTGATGGAGTGGCACCCTAAACCAGAGAGAAGCCCTTACCTCTGGGCTGGAGTAGTGTGAGGGCTTGCTGCCGTCGCTCTCGCTGGAGCTGCTCTCGCTCTCGGAGTCAGACTCTGAGCTGGTCTCGGATTCACTGGAGCTGCTGCTGCTCGTCCCCTTGCTGGAGAGTCCCGAGGCGCGGGCATTGGACTGCGGCACCACCAGGCTGCCCGCCCAACACACAGCCCATCGGGTGTGGGACAGGGAGGGAAGAGAAGAAAACAGGAACATAAAGATAAAACGCCCACGTGTAAGAACAGTGCTGTTTTAGGGAGCATACTCTTTGAATGCCTGTGAGCTTGTCTCTGCTGCTAATGAATAGTGAAGCTACTTCAACATTACATTGCTATAATTGGGGGGAAAATATGGGGTTACTCTCATATCCATTTAAATCTATAGCCTTTGCCATATTTTTCACCTGGGGGAGAGTCAAGTTTTCACTTCACCTTGTCTTGTTTCCCATTCCACAAATATTTTAGGATATATTAAAAATACTAAGTGTTAAAAAGCAGTATAGAAAGCAGTTTTATGCTGTCTAATGAACACTCAGCCCAGAGGTGAAAGCAGGAGACCAAAAAGGTGAACAATTAAGAAACAGTGTTGAACCCCACACTACCAGTCATAAATAATAATAGCATTAACCATAAAAATAACAATAATGATACATCTTCACTGGAGCTTCCAACTCACATCTTCCATTTTGCAGACTTCTTTACCTACCCATAAATACTGTGGTTACCTATAAATACCATCTTGATATTGACAATTCAAGATCTAAGACGCAGCCTGAAAAACTTGAAGAGCTCAGGCTTGTGTTTTTGCATGTCAGCAATGCAGTGCTGTCAGCAGAGCTACTTGCCTTCTTTAAAGTTATGTTTGCATGCAAGTGTTTGTATTATCAGGCCTGACAGCAGAGGAAATGTGTATTTTCCTGAAACAGTTGACCATGCATATTAAAAATATCACAGTCATAAAGACTTGAGTGTGAAATATCATATTAAGTCATCCAGCTTACTCCCTAGGCAATGCAATATTGCTCCCTATAGCAGGGTCCATTTTCTAGTGAGTTGTCCAATTTGATTTTAAATTACTCAAATGCAGCTTTTACTTTTACCCCTGGGAAACTTCTCTGCAAACTAACCCAAATTCCACTGTCAGAAATTTCTTCCTACATTCAACCAGAAGTTGCCCTTTTAGAATTTATAGTTGTTACTTATTATTTCATCGTATTACTAATAGTTACTATGATAAATTATCCTCCTCCCTTTTTTGCTCTCACATTTTTGCAGATTGTTTTCCTGTCCTTCTTCAGTCATCTTTCAGACAAGGCCTTACACATTTACTTCTTCTGATCTTTCTTCATAAGTCATTATCTCCAGGGATATGGGATCATTTTTATGGCTCTTTTCTGAACTCATTCCAATTTGTCTATATCTCTCTGATAACAGGGTGCCCAAAACAGAGTGCAGCATTATAGATGGCTTCTCACTACAACCCTGCAGTGAAGGGCTATTACCTTCCTGCTCCTTGATGTGTTGCTTCTGTAAACATATATCTGAGCTGTGAGGGAATGTATAGTCCATTAACATCCCTACCTCTCTTTCAACACTGCTTTCTTCAGAATTCCTCTACTGATAGCTACATGATTATTTGCTACAGAGAGATTAGCTCACTTTTTTTCCTTCATACCAGATCTCATTTTCCTCTTATACCTTGCAAGCTTCTAGCTCCTTTTGATTTATTTTGCTGCCCTCAGAGGTGTCTGCAGCAACTTCTAATTTAGTATCAAATGCAAACTTAATTAAATGGTTATTCACTTCCTTTTCCAGATCATTAATGAGACTGTTAAATAAACCCCACATGAAACACACTGGTACCCTGATAACCATCTCTTCCCAATTCCATTCACTGGTGTTTATCATTACCCTTGTTTATGCTCCATCAGTCCAATATTGTGGCTAATGCAATGTGATCTTGGAGATGCTTTTTGTGAGAAATAATATCTAATAATTAATTACAGTTCTGCTATGTTGCACCTAATCAATTGTCTTTACGTGGTAATGGTGTTTTTCATTATGGAAAACTGATACCTGACACCTTGCACAATCCACATACGACAGGCAATTCCTGAGGCTTTGAAAAGGGGCCAGGCCTTCAGAGAGGCAGTTTCAACATCACAATTCACCATGGCTGCACAATTTCTGGCCGTCTACCTGCCTCCCCTAACATATGCCAGCCTTTCCCCTCTGGAGCACCTGTCTTGCACAAGCCAGTACTCCCACCACATTGCCTTTACTTGCAGCATCCCCGCTGCCTTTTGCTAGGAAGTGGCACAGCTGCCCATGGCTTTCTTGCTCCAGAGAATTTGTGGTTTCTTGGGAAATCCTGACATTGTTGGAGAGCTTTCCACACTCTTCAAAGCACAGTTGGGCCAAGCAGTGGAAAAAATCTCAGCTGTGATCTCACCTTACTAATTAGAAGCAAGTAAAATAATCAGGAGAGGGAGGAGCTGACATCCATTTATATTTTTGATCTTTATTGCCATCCTTGTAACTACTACTGGACAGTAGAGAGAGGGGGGCAGTGAAAGCTTGTGCTCTGTCAGGATGGCTTGGTGCTACACGTGTGGTCACAGTCTGCCAGCTCCTGGGTGGCAGGAGGTCTGTCTTCATGCACAGGCATTAAATGTACCAGTTACAAGGAGTGCCTCTAAAAACTTGTTTTTTTGTCTAGCCATGTAGGTGCAGTAAAGACAAGATTTTCAGGCAGCCATTTGTATAACTTCATTAAGGCACGAGTGACAGAAACAGCTGGGAAGCTTACAAAAAATTTTCTTGCTTGAAGAAGGAAAATGGATATTTTGTAAACAGTTTCAGGACAATGCAGCTTTCCTGGCTGGTACAGGTTGCCCAGTGAACTCTACATTTAAATTGCTCACTTATATTAACAGATTGCAGTTAATCCCTTGCTAATAAAATAGTGAGAGCTATATACAAGCCATTATGAATAGGTTTTGTGGTTTTGATTGTTTTTCCTTAAGAAAATGTGGAAAGAATATGAAAAGTTAACTGCCTTTTCAGACAGTGTAGCTTAGGGAATGCCTTTGACAGTGTCTGACTCTGATGGATTTCCAGTCCTCTCTACAACAGCATTGTGACTGAAAAGTTCTTGAGCATCACAAAACATCTGCACATTTATGTCCTGCCCTTAGTGACTGTGGTTTTAATTTTTAAACCATCATTTTTATTTGTCATTGACTGAAAACTTCAGAAATTGCTATATAGGGGATGAGGGGAAAAAACCCCATGGTAATATTTCTTTCCTGTTGTGACATGAAATGTTTTTCTAGGCTGCTGAATAGAAATTGTTACTACAGCCCTAGATATAAAATATAACTGTGGGACTTTTCACAAACATCTGGAAATCTATGTTTGCTGCTCTAATGGTAGCCAATATACTACAAAAATTAAACTTTACAATATTTTCCCATTTATGCTGATACTGCTGAAGTCTCCTGTCCCCCTTTTACTTTTTCAATTTTGAAATATAGCATATTCTTATAAGGATCTGCATTATGTTATAGTGACCAGGGTAATAACAGTTACATCTGTCTTCATGCATTCTTATTAAAAAACAACCTTTTTAAAAAATTGGTAACTTTTATTTTGGATTGCTCTTTCTAAGGGATGTAAGCAAGATCATGCAGTTAGACTGATCCACATTTTAATGACTGTGGCATATAACATTTAAGCATATTTTGCTACTGGTTTTTGCCCCAGAGTTAATTACCACATCACAGAATTTCTGTTTTTATTTTAAGGAATTAAACAACGATTGGGTAAGACACACTTTTCTTTAAAGCCCTTAATCATAGCTTGCACTCTCTGACTTAATAGAGATTGAGTAAATACCTTGTAAATTTGCCAGAAGTTCAGCAAAAAGACCATTTAAAAACCAACACACCATCTGAAGTTTCTGATCAGGTATCTTCCATTACCCTGGATACAGGGGACCTGGGCACCTAATTTCCATGCAAGTCTCCAACAACCTGTTTTCCTGCACTGTCTAGTGGACAACTGACCCTTCTAAAAAGAACTGCTGGATTCCTTGTAGCCTCAATTTTTCTCATATGTGCTGGTCCAGAAATCCAGTGATTTGGGGAGATTAATACTTCTTCCCCACTCAAACTAACTTGTGATCCAAGTTGAAAGGTGGAGCCATCTCAATCCCTGAACCAGGCCTAGAGGTCATTTGTGTGGGACCAGTTGTTAGCCCCATCAGGCTGCATGGCCATGGCCAGCCTTTGAGTGGCACCAAGGTGGTTTGAACAGTTATGCAGGAAAGGTGCTAGAGTTGGCTATTCAGTCAGTGGAGACAGATTCCCAAATGAGATTGCTTTGGTGGCCCTCAGGAGACCTCTTCAGGTTAATCACGCTGGGTCTGAGTCCTGCTCTATGCTCCATATTAAGCTGCTGCTTACAGCTGCACTACTTGCCATGCTAATAAATCATTTAGCACTGGCCACAAGAATTTCCCAGGCTAGGCATATGCTGCATTGCAGGAATTCAAGCTCAAAGACATGCAGAATGGATCAAGATACAGGTAAAACTGATGCAGTTCTTTACCAAACTGCTAGTATTCAGTGACAATATAAAAAGAAAAATCCCTCTGATGCTGAAGAATTTGCCATCCCAGTTCTTCACTGTGTTACAATATGAAGGCACTTTATACCTTCTTTACACAGGTGTGAATGATTATCAAGAATGCAATGCAAGGGAGAATCAGGCCTTGGAGAAATGACTCAGCCAAAGGAACATATCAGTGAGCCTCTCAAATACTTTTCCAGCCACAACAAAGGCTCTGCAAATGCTTATAGAATCACAGAATCCAATTAAGGTTGGAAAAGACCTCCAAGATCATCAAGTCTAACCTTTGACCAAATACCACCAGGCCCTCTAAACCATTTTACAAAGTGCCATGTTTACTCATTTTTGAACACTTTAGGTATGGTGAATCTACCACTTCCCTTTACAACTCTTTCAGTGAAGAATTTTTTCCTAATATCCAACCTGAACATCTCTTGGTCCAGCTTGAGGCCATTTCCTCTTGTCTTTCCTTGGCTGCATGGAACACAAGGCTGACACCCACCTCACCACAACCTCCTAGTTGTAGAGAGCAATAAGGTCTACCCTAAGCCTTCTTTTCTTCAGTAAACAAGCCCAGTTTCCTCAGCTGCTCCTCATGGGACTTATGTCCCAGAACTTTCACTAGCATTGTTGCCCTGCACTGGACATGCTCCAGCACCTCAATATCCTTCTTGAGATGCCCAAAACTGAATATAGTACTTGAAGTGTGGCCTCAGCGCTACTGAGCAGGGGAAAAATGCATCATATTGTAGAGTCCAGTTAGTCTGTATAATTTCACTTTGCAAGAATTGTATCCAAAGCTTTCTTACCAAAAAGGTCACTAACACTATCAGACATTATCTGCTGTATTTTTTTTTTTTTTGTGTCTAGAGATGGGACACTATTTATCCAGTGTCATCTGCACAGCTGTGATCATCTAAAGTATTTTTCTTCTAAATCTCATTCTGGTGTGCAACTGGTAAATGGCTGTGACTTCCCAAAAGAGAGAGAAATGCAATAACTAGTGAGAACAGCTTATTTGAATAAACAAGTGACATTGTTAGGGATCACATTGTCAATATTGAGAGGTAAGTGTGGAAAAGGTGATCCAAATTTATATATCACAGACTTTTGATAAAATCCTATGAAAGGCTGTAAGACTACTTAGAGTACTTGGGATACCCAGAAAAAAGTCTATCACTGTCTAGAAATCAAGACCAATTGTGGGAAACCAATACTCTGAAACAGACACTAGCCCCCTAGCTGGTATAAATCATCATAGCTTCATTGACTTCAATTAGGCTACAGTGGTTTAAATCCAACAGTAAATCTGACCAAGACTCTGAAACAGTATTTCAAATTCAGTGATGAAAACATATTCCATGGTTTAAAGGAGCTCTGTTGGCAGAGCCTCTATTTTGATTCCAGATTAAAGTATCTGAAACACCACTTCCCTCTTCCCTCAGAGCCAACCCATTGAAGGTCTTTTATGGAAAACTCTTTATCCCTTTATTGCAAGAAGCAAATTCCACATGGTGCTTCCTCAAAGCACAGACTGAGATCGTTGTGCCAAGATCTGTATAAATATTTCTGCTGCCTGGCACTGAAGATATTGCATGTCTCTCATGCACACAGTAGGGAATTCCTGTCTCAGTAATTGTGAATGGATCACAGAAGCCATGAAAATGCCCACTTCTCGCTGCTGCCCCTGTGTATTTTTCAAATTCTTTCCAGCAAAGACCTCTGAAGCATGGGAATTGTAAGGACTTGGAGATCAGGCCATCCCAATATTGTAACAGAACATATGGGGATATCTTCTGAGGCAACTGTAGAATGCCAAGAAATAGCACCATAAGGACAGCCCATGGAATGGAGGTGGACCTCATCCATTTGTTTCAGGACAAAATCATGCTGAGAAAAGGGAAATGATGCCATAAACTCTAGAACATGCACAGACAACAGCCAGATACCACCATGGCTTAAAATACCAGTACAAAGACTGGTTGTGTACTTAACATTCAAAGATAAGTACAATCACAAAGTCATAGAAAAGCTTGGGTTGGAAGGCACCTTAAAGATCATCCAGTTTCAACTCCCCTGATCTTTAGGGTCTGTTCTAACCCAAGCCTTTCCATTCCTCTATGATTCTGTGACAGAAAGGCTCTAGTTTTAGGTCTGTCCCATTGTGTCTGAATGACCAATGATCCTTCCAGGGCTCCAGCCACCATCCCATACATGGCTGTGACTGAACTTCCCACAGTTGGTGAGTTAGGAAATGTCTTTCACTATTCTTTAAAAAGCACTTGGGTATCCTTTTTCTGAAGTCAGTATGGAAGTGACACAAATTTATGGTTTTGTGCCTTTGCTAACTATAAGCATTAAACCAATTAAATGTCTGAATTCTTTCCAGTTACCAATTGCAAAAACCTATCGTTCACTAACAGGAAAAGACAGCCCTGCCATGGCTTGCTGTTTCAGCCTGAACGCAAAAAAATGAGGCTCAACACTTTCCTTTCTCCCTTTCTCCAGGTAAACGATTTCCCAGGAGTCTGTTAATATCTTTAGGAAACAGAGAAATGTTTTCATACCTCATTCCTGTAATGGATGAGGTATGAAATGGGAGTCATGATGAGTGAGAGTCCTGGAGGTTGTTCGGCTTGTCACAATATATAATGCTTCTGTGAAAGCACTGCATTACCTTAGCTGCACCACCTTTGCACAGCTCAGCTAATAAAGCACAGCTGCCAAGAACAGAGTTCACAGGCCCCACCTATATTTTAACACTTTCCCTGGGAGCTTCTTAAATAGTTTGTGCTGACAAGACTACAAGTATCATCTGATAATGCAAACTGAAGGCAAGCCAGATCTCTCTGAAGAGAGTCAGGTGTGTACTGTGCAATTGCAGCTTGTCAGAATAGTCACTAAAGAAAAGGAAATTTATAGGAAAGGCTGCTTAAAAGGACAAGCAATGAAGCTCAGGCACAAAATACACAAAAACCATGAAGAAAATACATTCTGGCAAGGGGCATCTATTTAAGGTCTAGCTGGTACTGCAGGCAGTCAAATCACAGCTCCCATTGTGAAGGAATATGGTAGAAAAGAGAAAGCCTCTAGAAAAAAAACCCACCTTGAGTTAAAAATTCTCCTAAAATAAAATGCTATGTAACAATTAATGGTGACACCTCTGTATAAATTGGTCTATCAAGAGGAGCATGTGCTGGGGTATCTGAGATGAAAGGGTCCAGTAGACCTGGAGCAGCATTAACGTGGGGGTGAAGTGATTATTCAGCAGGCTGACAGCTGTTCTGGGAGCCTGGTGCCAGATTCCAGCGTCTGCTTTCCACTGCTGCCAAGTGTATGCTTGTCGCTCCAGATAAATGGAGCATCAGCAATGTTTTATTTGACCTGCTCACAAGAAAAATAAAGCAACTCTGACTTCCTTGGTGTGTTTGTCATTGACCTTGCATCAGCTGAATATGAGTGGAGAGAATCCCTGGTCTGGGCAATTTAACTCTTTAGCAGAAGAGGGCTGATAGTGTCTTTTTACCTTGGTAGATTAATTAGTCTCTTAATGTCTCAAAGTACAGTGACTTGAAGAAATGACTGGCATAGTCTATTTGTCCTACATTGTCCTTGGGACATGGCCTTGGACCAATGGCCTGGAGAATGATGAACAGCTTTGAGAATAGTCCATGAACAGCACCCTTTGCATCCCCTGTGAAATCAGGAAGCAATCTCTATAGAGACGTTTTTTGAGGGGGAGGGAGGGTGGGCCAGAAATAAATTGGAACTGGATAAAGTTCTTGAGAAGATTCAGTCATAGAACATTGCTTCTGATTTCCCCCTGAGACCAAGGGCAATGGCTTTTGTATGTTTTCCTTCATATGCACCCCAGAACTTTTAACGTTTCTTTTTTTCACTATTTTGGCCATGTTAGAAACTTTCTATTTGAGATCCCTCTATTGTCTGGTCAAGGCCAGTTTGTGCCCTCTGGAGATTCTTACTTCTCTCGATGGACTTAGAAAGAATCTAAGATCCTAAGGATTGCTTAAATTGTGTGCTTGGTATGCCCAGAACCTTGTGCATTGTAATCTGTATGGGAAGCCAGGGAGGTTTGGTTCAGATTCCTCTTCTTAATCCTTTTTTCAGGGCTCAGTCACCTCTCTCCATTTTTCCTAAGATGGGTTTGGTATCCAATATGAAGACCTATATCTACTCCCAACCCAGTACTCCCCTATTTCATTAGACCACTATCAAAAGCCCTGTCAGATTCAATTATATCAGTACCAGGAACAATTATATCTGTCTCAGGAACAGATCCTCCACTAACATTTTGTAGGTGATTCTAGCAGTCTGGTTGGCTTCAACCCGCCAAGAGACAAGTTAGAAAAATAAAGGTAATTAAGCACTGGAACCAGTAATCAGTGAAGATAAGGAACACCTTCACTGGTAGTGGTAATGACATTTTCACTGCAATAGTAATTGCAGAAACTAGGCAAAGGAGCAATGCAATATATTCTGTAGAGTGGCTTTAACACACCATTTTCAATATGTCTCATCAGGAGATTTTGATACAGTTTCACTGGATATTAGACTGGGTGTTGCTCTTTTTGCCCATTTATTTCCTAAAATGTGAAGTGTAAATGTATTTCTATCCAAGAGAACAGCCATTTTTGCTTGTGAGTGACAGCTTCATCAAGACTCAGAAGAAAACCAAAGTAGTGTAGACTAGAAAATCCTCATCTGCACTGGCCTGCCATCACCTTATTTCACAATTACTGTTAATGCTGTGGCTGGCCATCAAAACAAACAGCCTTTCGTAGTCTTCAGACAGTCACACCTTGCCTCAGCACAGAAATCATTTGCCTCAGTCAGCAGCCCTGGATATGGTTCTGCCTTGCAAGACCTCTCACTAGGCTCTGAGTCCAAATACAGATGAACTTGTGCAGATAAAATTACTAACTACCATAATGGCTGTCCAAATGGGTGCAATAAATTTCAGCATGAGACAAACTCTCTCAGGTTTCACTGACTCTTAATGTTGCTGCTGCCAGCTTTAGTGTTACTCTTTGACTCAAGCCATATTCTGTTGTCTCCCAAAGGTCTTTTTGGCCCGTCAGCTCTAATCAATATGCTGCCTTGAGAAGAAGCTTGTTTTAAGGAGGTTTGCTCACCATAAAGAACCATAAAAAGAACATTTGACTTCTAGTCCTTGTCAGCATATATCACTCCCTATGCAGAACAGCATTTAGATGGTCTGTTATTTGAATCCAAGTGCTCTCTTTTATATGTTTCAAGAAATGACAAATGCTTGAAAAAAAATGCATAGTTGTTCTACAGAAGACATTAGGCAGGCTCAGGAATGGCAAGCAGAACAGCTAATAAAGCCCAGAATTGTAGCAGAGAGGATGTTAAAAGCTAATTAGTTTGAGATTATTTGAAGACTTGTACAAGGTTCTTCTGTTCGCCTTTCTGTTATAGGCACAGCCTGTTTTCCATCATCAGGCAAAAATACTTTGATATGTTAGTTAGAAAGAGTTGTCCAGGATATGCTTTTTACCTAGTATTGACATGTTAGTTGGAAATAAAGAATGTTTAAAATGAACTTTTAGCTGTTGAGCATTTGCTCGTGATGCAGCCTTAGGTTTTCAGGGGTCTGAGCCACTGGCAAAAGAACTTTTCCCATTCTGACCAGGCTCAGATTCTTGACCCCTTATTCTGGCTTAGTAATATCATACTTTACAGCTTGGATAAGAGCAGGAATGGTCTGTCTAGTGGGGATGTCAGGATCTGACCCACTGTAACCCAGCAAACACAGTGTAAAGATAATTGATGAAGGATTTTGAAGCAGAGAGCAGTGTCTACAAGTAACCTTTGCTGTGCCTTCCTCAGGTATAATGTGATATGTGAAAAACTATGAAGAAGCATGATATGCACAAATATATAAATGTTACAAAGAGTTATATAAATTGTCCTTTACAATTCAAAGGAAAAATTGAATGTGAATTGCATCTTTTTGTTAGATGTTATCCATGGAAAGTAAACTTGAGGTTTACTCATGCACACACAGATGATGAGGGGAGGCAGAAATAAATTTCAAAGTAAATATAATTTTATTTGCGTTATTAATCTACAATGTGGTACCAATGTGCCTGGACTCAGTGGTTCCCCAGCTGCAACCTCCTGCAGGATGTTATCAATCCTTTATTTCTGTGAAATGTGCTACCAACTACTACGAAAAACACTAGATCTGTATGACATTTTAATTAAAAAAAAAAATTGGTCTTATACCATGCTGTGTCCTGATGTAGTTAAACATATATCTTCCAATATACCTTTCAATCCGTATCTCACATGTTTTGCTGTTCATTAACCACCATGCATCTTTTTAGGTTTCCTGTGAATTTACAATATCACTAAAGCATGTGGAGATGCCCTTGCCTATTCTTCAATGCATGTTTTGTTGTCCCTGCCTTTCCCAGTGGGGCAGAAAGGAAATGCACACATGACAGTGGGGAGAGGGCACAGGGACAAGGAGGAATATTGCTGGTTGGTGCTGCTTCCCCCTCCCAGTGGCACAACAAGCTGTTGCTGTCTTTTTCCTCTCTCTGCCCCCAGGCCAAGAGTCCCTTTCTGGCACCGATCTTACTGCAGTGCCTCAAACATGCCCCTGCCTGCCTGAGCTCCTGCATGGTCTAGGATGTGCTGTGTCAGGTGGTGAGCCTCTTCAGAGCAGGAATGTGTGTTCAGCACTGTGACCCAGCATGGAGACTGCTAAAGGTGTACGAGTCAACATGTGTTGCTGCTGGGAGTTCAGTGCCCAGCTGTGAGGATATACATCCAGTGCTTCTTTAAAAGGGTATCACATCACCTGCCTGCAGCTGGGAAACAGCTGGGGGAAAGTTGGAGAGTCTGCACAAGAGCTTTGCTAAGATGAGACATACATCTCTCTTTCCAGGAGAGTATGATTTTCCATAGTCAGTGCAGCATGAAAGTCACTCTTGGGGATTTTTTTTACCACCCCAACACGACCCTAAGTGCAGCTAGGCAAGCTTCAGCTTGGGGAGAAAGATCAAGCACTGGGTCTTTGCCATTATCTTAGGCACTAGGGGAGAACGCTAGATGACTTTGTTGATAACTACTAGCTTGAAGACCCCAGCAGGCCTTCAGACAGTTTTATTAATCATAAAAGTCATTAAAAATGGCCAATTCCTCAGGGGCAAAGTAAAAACAAAACCTTGGAAGAATGAATCAGAGCAGGCATCTCCCATTCCTAAGAGCACTCCGTTCAACATTCTCTGCAGGAAACTGAAACAGAATATTTAGGACTGATACTCCCAAGCAATATAATCTAATGCTTTCTCAGGGAAGGGGCAAGCTTCCTTATGGATTTAGATTGCAACAAAGAAAAACATCGATGGACTTTGTGTACAGCTGGGAGGCAATGAACTCTCAGTCAGTTGACTCAGAGAGAGCATGTCTCATCCAGATTCAGCAAGACAGTTTTCCCTTTTGCCTTTGAACTTAGCCTTTCCTCTTTTACTTTTCTGCTTTCCCCTGGCCTCTCCCTGGATCCAGATCTGGGCTCTGCAGTACAGAAGAGACATGGAGACCAGCAAAGTGCCATGAAGATGATTAAGGGATTAAAACTTTTTTTTTTTTTTTTTTTTTACTTTTTTTTTTTTGTCTGTGAAGATCGTCAAACTCTTGAAAGGTTACACAGAGAGGCTGTGGAGTCTCCATCCTGGGAGATATTCAAGACCCAACTTTGGCCCTGAGCAACTCTTTTAGCTGATGCTGCTGTGAGTGGGGGCGGGACTGGATGATCCCTGGAAGTGCCTTCCAGCTTCAGTCAGTCTGTGACCCTGTTGGGACTAGCTGAAGTACCACAAACTATGGTGCTAACTAATGTGATACTGTGACAACTACATGGTTCCTGAGCTCCATCTGGCCATGAGTGTCCCCCTGTTTTGTGTTTAAAGCTCACTCAGATGACGAGTAAGTCACTGCCCCAGCTAGACTGAAATGTAGAGTTGGCCTCAGGCACCAAACCTACAGCTGAAACATGTCAGCTGCCTATCACATGTTCACAGCTTCACCCCCTACTCCATCCTTTTGCAGGCTGCTCCATACTTGTTAGAGTAAAATGGACTCAGGGGGTGTTTATGAGGTTCATTTGCTGCATTTGGTGTATTTTACACTAAGTGAAACATGCAACAGCAGCAGCCACAAGCTGGAAAACTTCTTCGAACATTTCTGGATCTGTTTCTGAATGTGACCAGCAGTGTCTGAGGCAGCCCATCAGATTAAGCTTTATTTATTGAGCTGTAGTTTACAGCACCTCTCTTCTATAAAAATGTGCTGTTAGGAGACTGCTTTACATTTTTTTGGGAGTATCTCTCCAGTGCAGTTGTCTAGCATCATTGCCCAGAGCAGCCGCTGACAATGCCAATGCACTGACAGCTACAAAATCCCTTCTTTCTGAAATCAGGAGTAGAAAAGATCATCATGAAATAATGGACTAATGTGGCCATTCTATCTATGCTGCTCATAAATTACATTTTGGACCTGGCAATTGCAGGGTAATTAGGAGGAGAGTAGCTTTCCTGCAGGAACATATATTTCCTATTCTCCTTGCCTGACACACTCCAGTTTAATTTTTCCTTTGTTCGCTCAGCTCAGAGAATGGCAATTACCAGAGGTGATAGCCCAGTGGCAATTTTTGAATCATGAAGAGACTTAGCACAGAAATGAGGGAAAAAAAAGGACAGGTATCACTAGTAATTAAAATAATTTTGAATTAAAGGACCATTTCAATAATTGCTTTTGTCCTATACTTGTTACCACATAACCTATCGTTATGAATTACTAATACAGTGAAATAACACCACAGAGGAGAATGAGCTTAAAAAGACAGGTTTCCTTAATATGTTGCTTCAGCAGTGAGAGGTAAGTATTATTTGGGTAGACATTTTGAAATGGTAGGTGATGCCACAGCTCTGATCACTAACAGCCCTGCAATTTTTAAGCTCTCCTTCCCCTTTTGGCCATGACAGAGAGGCACAGGAAACAGGGCAGGAATTCCCATCTCGAGTAGCCAGAAGAAGGTTTCACATTATTAAAACAGATGATTTCCTTCATCTAAAAGCCTCTGAGGAGCATAAATTACAAACAACATCAAAGCAAGTGAAAATTTTTAGAGCAGACTGTCAAAGAGGCTGCTGGGGTTTCCTTGGTAGATTTCCATTTTTAAGGAGTCTCAGCAATTTGCTTTCTTTCTCAAAACAATTCCATATGTCTATGGATTATTTACGGTTGTTGTAATTTTTGTTGTCAAGGGTTTTAAAGAAACAATATCACAATTATTTAACATAGGGAACTAAAGTTAGACAGACAGTGCCTGCAGTAAGAAATTACCAGGATGATCTCATGGACTAAAACTTTGCAGACTTCTCTGTACTCTCCAGGGGTAGACTAGATACAAAGAAAAGCAGTATAGACAACTGGAAAATAACTGTAAGTCTGATGCTGTATAAATACAGCAACTAATTATTCATGTTGCCATCACTGATTTTACAGGATGGCAGGATTTTACCAGTGTTGCACAGGAGTAAGGTCTGGAAGATATGTTGGGCCAGACCTAAAGCAGAACTGAGAAAACTTTGTTTAATGGTTATTGGAATTCATCTGATGAAAAGCGCAAAGGCCAGCTGTGGTCTTAGATTAAAAGTCATCAGGGCAAGCTGTGAACTGATTCATATTAGCTTCCTAATTTAGGATAAAGAAGTGATTATTATTAGAAAGACATGGAGACACTATGTGCTGATGAGGTTATTAGCTTGTCCTGAGGAGGTGGCACCTGCTGAGTGTAGGTTTTAAGTGCTTTCCCTGCAGGAAAAGGTCATCATTACTCGCTGGAACACACACCATGCAGGAGGCTGCTGTGTCACACCTCAGCCTCTTGTTCCTGCCTGTGGGGCTATGGCTATATTCAGCAGTGATCTACAGCCAGGCACCAGGCTGTACTGACCACATCCAGGAAACCAGGCTCCATCTGTGCAGTGGAGTAAGCAGGAAAAAGCATGGATCTGTGAGAAGCATTGCCACCTCTTGCTTAAAGCAGGAGATGATCACCAAGCAGGAGATGTCAGTTTTAAAGTCTGTCATTATCCTGGCCAAAGCTTCTGCTGTGTTTCCCGGCAGCCAGCAACCATGTGAAATAAAGATCCTTAGGAAGAAAGGATGAGGATGAGCACTTTCTTTTCCTTTAAGGGAAGGATCCCACTTTATTTCACATAGATGTATAGCTGTTTGGCCAAAAAGGAAAAAAATCGAAAAGGCACATATTAATTGCTTGCCGGCCTAGCAGCAAATGCCAGATTCTTAGATCCATCATTTTCTGCTGGTGAATTATTCCAAAAGTTATTCATAGTCCTTACCTAGTAATTATGCAAGAAATATTTTCATAAATGTTACATCAATAATTTAAAAGCTGCAAGAGCATGTGATTTTCAGAGTGACCTCTGACTTGAGTTTGATGGCCAGGAGAGAAAAAGAGCAGAAGAATAATCATACATGATAACTATATGACAGTGCTTGTGTTGACTTGAACATTTGTGAGGAGCTTGGTTGAAATGTGAACTGTTTTCTCTTCAGCTTTTGCTGATGTGAAACTAACTGAATGTAGTTCCAGCTCATGTCAAGCTTATAATGTAAAGCTGTTTACCTCCTTCATGGAATGTGTCTGTTTGAAAACTCAGAGCTCTGATTCATTGGTTCAGATCTTGATTGTGACCTTGATTTGATGACTCTGCTGTCCACCGTTAATCAGTGTGTTGTGGTTCTGCTAATATGGTGATATGTTTTACATTTGTTTGCTTATTTTTAGTATACAGGCCCGGTTTATTCATTTCAATTGTAACAGGAGTCATGTCAACTGAAGAGGTATGTAATTTAAATAACATAATTGCCATGCATGTGGGCCTGCAACCAAATAAATAACCCTGACAAGACCATATCAACATTAAAGCAAAGATATTAAAATATGTCTAAGTAGGAAATTAAACATAGAAAATCTCAGGGTTGCACTATTGCCTTTAACAAGCTGCAAGACAAACCTAGTGCAATTACTTCCTAACTAAGCAAACCCTTGTCATGGCTTAGCTTTGGACACGTACTGGTAATTTTAGAGTCATCACGGCCACATGAATTAAATGTCACTTCTGGAAAAAAAGAAGTGCAACTTTTGAGAGTAATTATTCTTTTCAGCACAAGTGCAGAAAGTGTATTTGAACACCCCAAATATTCTCAGAAGCTAAGCCTTGACTCAACCAAACTGCAGCCCATGACAAACTGTAAACAGTGTCAGAAAATCTGTTCTTTCAGGTATGGTATGGCCTTAATAAAAAGTAGTGAAGAATCTCTTAACAGAGGCTTATCTTTTCTCCTTCCAGATTTTACCTTCTTTCTATGATGTCCCTTTTTGTACTGGACAGACTACCCAAGTTGCACCCTTGCAGCTGTTCATTAACAAGAGGAGTGACTGGCAGGTCCATACAGTTAGAGAGTTTGCAGTTACCAGTTCTCCCAGTTCAGCAGATGAACACTGGTGCATGATATCCCTGTGCAGCTTGACTCCAAAGCAGACAAGAAGTGCATTGTGGAGAAGAGTATGTCTTCTCCATTTGGGACAGTGGGAATTTGCCATGCATTCCCTCATTTAATCAGAGAGTTTTCAGAGTTTGCTGTAATATATTTAAAAAGCTGGAGTGGTAAATGACTGACACATGAACAATTCAAACCAGATCCACAATTTACTGCTGCTCCACAGCAATACCAGATTTTGGTCATAAAAACAGCCCTAATAATTTTGGGTAGGGCAACTCTGTCATAATTACCAGTCCATCCAATCTGTGAGACTTTACAAAGGCAGAGGACAGCAACATACAGTAGTCAATGACAGAAATTTGTCATGGCTTTTGTTAAGTGGCTAATGCTGCATTTTGACCAAATGGAAGAAAATAATACAATACATTTCTTAGAAAAAAATGTGGTGTTGGCTCAGATTAGCTAACGACATCAAATGCTGAGGCACTCATCTGCTTCAATGGTGCCCTTTGTCTGCACACATAAAGAATATGCGTGGGGATAATTCAAGGCTCCAGGAGGGGGGCAGTGTACTTCCAACACAAGGGAAAAAATCCTGGATAATCAGGTGTCAACCTGCTGCTTTTCATCAACATTAAATCCTTTACAATAATTTAGGAAATATATATATGTACACTTTTATATAATACTCATAAAACATCAGCAATCTGAAGTTAAAATTTGGATGCACTTGACAAGCTCATGATATACTAATATCAAAAACTGTGTAAAAAGAGAAGTTGAAACATAAGTACATCTGAACCAGCACATCTCTATCAATTAGAGAGTGATAATCTCAAAGGAGTGTTTAGCTTTTGCTGTCTTCTCAGACTGTTCTCTGGGTTTGCATAAATGATGTTGCAGTAGTTGCTTTCCTCTTCATCTTTAACAGAGGGAGGTGCTGTGCTGTGAGTCCCTCTAGCAGAAGGAGAAGTAGGAAAACTGAGGGTGATCTGAAAGCTGGAGAAGCCCCAAATTAGGTTCTTCTCAGAGCTCCACTTTTCAACACCATTATTTCAAAAATGTAGGCTACAGCGTTCATGTCAGAATACCAGCACTCTTATTTTTCTATACACTGGCACTCTTCCCACAAGTCCCATGGGAGATATTTGCACTAGGGGTTTTTGCACCAAAAAGTTTCAAACTGGAAAAATGAGTGTGCTTCATATTAGGTTCAGCAGACTGGGAATCTGCCAGGCTTTTATAAAATTGCTCATTTTCTGAGTCTTAGCTCTTTCACAACTTTTTTTTTTTTTTTTTTTTTTTTTTTTTTTTTTTTTTAATTGAGCACAGGACAAGCTCTATCTTATTGAGTGAAAACAAAAGAGTGAGAAGTTGGAAATTGCCAGGAAGCCTGGGAAAGACCAATATTCAGCTGAGATTTCATTCCATGTTTTCCTGTTGACCTCACAGGCTCTCGACACAAGAGCTCTGAGTACATTAAAGAAAGGCCACAGTCTCATTTGGTCCTGTGAACATTGGCAATATGTTATGGGGACAATATACAAGCTTGAAAGGGAAAAACCGCAGCAATGTCCCCATGCCCTGGAGGTTTTGTCTGGTGCAATGCTGTTTAACCAGAGCACTGTGAGGTTTTAAATGGCCGTATGAGATTTATAGTAGGTCATGACCAGATCTCTTTTCAGGGCAAAGTTTGAAAAGTCCATTTGTCTCAAAATTTAAAAAAAGAGTCTGGTAATTCTCCAAGGTTTTTCCTCTTCCTTCAGGCAACTATTTTTGCCTGGCCAGAGTTCCTAAACCCTTCCCAAGAGCCTTTTTAATGTGGGAATTATTGTCCTAGTGTTTGCTATCAAAGAAATAATACTGAAGATACAAATATTTACAAACCCACTCTAGCTCCGCATGGTCAGTATCAAGCTTATTAAGTTTTAGAAAAAGGGACGTCATGACCTTAAGAGAAGTGGCTTCAGGAAGTCAGTATTTGAGGGCATTACTAGCAGGGAAGTGATGGTTACTGCGGGGAGTCGAATGCAAGGGCTCGAGGTGCAGGCAGAGCCCCCCTGTCCAGCCGATGGCGTGGCTGCCCCGCCGGGGGTGACAGTGAGGACAGCCCTGGCTGGGCGGGTGGCAGTGCCAGCCCCCCGGGCTGTGCCCCACCCTGGCTCGGCCAAAGGAGGCTGCTGGTGTCCGTGGGGCTGCCAACAAGGCAAAACAGGGCTGCTCCTCTCTGCAGCTGTTTCTCCACTGTCCCCCTCCAATGGTGGGGGCCATGTGAAGCTTTCAGCAGTGGGTGATGCTTGGGTACCCTGCACTGGGCGTCACTGGTGACACTGCAGAGCAGGGGGCTCGGCTCCTGCGCGGCCCTGGGACTGGGGCGGCTGGGGAGACTGCTGGGGGCTCCAGGGGAGGTTCCAGGCACTCCTGGGAGTCATGGTGGTTTTGAGGAATGGGGAAAGGGCAGCCTGAGCAAGAAACACAGCAAGGGTCCATGATGGGCACACAGAGAAGCTCTGGGACAAGGTCGCCTTGGGAAACAGCAAAATTATGGAGATCTGAGGCCATGTAGGGGAAGGTGCATGTAACAGAGGCTGAAAGTCTGGTTTTCCTCTTCTCTCTCTAAAGGCAGTGTAGGAAAGAAGAGAAGGAAGATGGAAATGGCAAACCAAGTCCCTTAGGGCTGGTGGGAAGCAGGGTCTAGCTGTCCCCTAACCAGAACCTTCTCCGCCAGCAGGCATCACCTTCCTGGGCATGAAACAACACAAACCTCCCTGGGTATGCATGACACCAGGGCCACAGCAGATCCTCAAAAAAGCATATTAAAGTGTCTTAAAGGACCATTGCAAAGCAATACATTTACTTGGCAGGTCTTTATGATTTTTCGAGGAGGTATTTTTATCTGTTAAATCAGAATCAGGGGATTCTTTAACCCCATTCCCCTGGTTTTTGTGTTTTTTGTTGTTGTTGTTGGGTTTTTTTGGTTGTTTTTGTTGTTGTTTTTAATTTTATTTGACAAACCATTCATTTAGAGTAGTTATGTTTGATTGTGCCAGTAAGTGATAGGTGTGATAGGTGTGAATACTTGTGAATTGTCTTCTAAATTTTCACAGAGAAGGGCCTATTCTCTTCTGTGTGAATATGTGGGTGAGAGGTAGTTTCTCAGCCTGAAAAAGACTTCTGTGCCTGAGTCAAGAATGAAAAAACCTTTTAAAATCTAGATAGCAATCTAACACAGAAGATACACTGCAATGCAAAGTATATTTTGTAGGACATAAATTACCTACCTTTAAAATAAACAACTTTCTTTTTGGCTAAAATTGTAGAAGATTGCAGACCATATTAAAGATAGCATGTGTCATGTTTAAATCATACATAGAAAAACAACTAATTTAATTTTAGCAATTTCTATTTATTTCTGCTTTTCAAAATGATAATATTTTCAGTTTATAAAAATGTAATGTCTGAACTCAGGCTTTTTACACCCAGTTTCAATCCAGGCCTAATTTTTCTTCTCAGATAAAAACATTAGAGCAAACAGTCATAATATGAATCTGGCCCCTCTCTGACTGCAAAAAGGGCAGCCTACTATAAATACAGTCCTTGAGAAAGGAAGGTCTTCCATTTGGAGAAGGAATTTGAAATTTCATGCCATTCCAGTTTGGAACAAAGCCCTCCAATTTTGAATTTACCCATGAAACAGAACCTCAAAAGAAAGCAATAATAATGAAAAATAAAGCAGAAAGTGTTTGGTCTGGTAATTTGTAAAGAAAATGTCACCAGACAGACTCCCTGGAAATGTTGAGTGAGCAAATAAAAACCAACCTTGTAACTTTTGAAAATGAGCCATTTGAGATTTTTGGATCTCAGTTTACATCAAAAAAGCTTCAATGGTTCCAGAGCCTGAATACTTTCCCTGCTCATCAGGTTGCCAGTGAGGGTGTTGGGGGAGCCAGTGGTGCCCTACTGGACTGCTTCTGTACCTTCCCACCAGCATATGTGAAATAGCTGTGGTAAAAAGCTGTTCCACCATAGAATTTTGTTTAATTTCACAAATGCTCCTGTTTTTCTTTGGGAGAAAAGCCAGGCTGTTCAAAGATCACACATTTCCTTTCACTGAAATGCAAGAAACCTAGAACAGTATGAACCATTCCTCAGTGGTAGATTAAATCCAATACTTTTCCAAGAGAGAGGAAAGAATAAAAATTTTCCTGCAACTTACATCAAAACTGAGGCGGTCATGAAAAAATGGAGAAGACATCTGGATGGGACTGCATAGGGCAGCAAAGTATCTCAGATCACAACAATGTGACACCTTCCAGGAGCATTTCAGACCTGATCAGCCACAACTAATCCCCATGGAGAAATCACAGGGTACCTCATTCTTTGTACTAACTCATCTTATTGCTTTTTTGCCTGCAAAGAAACTGGACAGAGTTCTGCATCTGTGTAGTATTCTCTTCATCCCTCAGAGAACAAAGGGCCAGCCAAAGCACAGACTTGTGGCACGGTGTTGTTCCCAATGGGGGCTCATGAAGACCCTGTTCTGAGAAATCCCTTGCCCATCCTGAGCACGAGCATGTCTTTTTCATGGGACAGGCCTCCTGCAGAACCTGACTGTTCTCTCCTGAGCAAGCCAGTCTCCCCTCTCCTTTCTGCCTCCATTGTTGCCAGGGTCAGAACAAAAGCAAGAGCAAGGAGAAAATGCTCTTGAATCTAAAATTAAAAACTACAGACAGAGGACGGAAGGCAGATAACCTTACCAGTGACAAAGGCAAACCCAGAAATTTAACTAAGATTTCTAAACCATCTTTTCAGGAAGGCAGGAAAAACCGACTGGAGCAAGCATGTCATCATCCATGGCGCTGGTGCCAGAAAGCCCTGTTGTGCCTGGCTGATCACCGAACCATTAAAGCTTGAAGGAGGGATCTCCTTCCATCTGCTGCATGGACTGCTGCCTCACTCAAAGGGAACTGAGATTTCTCCTTTGCATTGCTGCACCTGCTCCGGAGACTCCCCGAGCTACAGCTAGGATGCGATCCACAAGCACACAGGAGTCAAAATTCCAAACTCATGTAACTGGACCAGGATGAGGTGTTGCTGCTCGCTATGAATTTTCACCTTTTCTTAAAAGGAAGTGGTAATGAAAGTGGTGATTTGTGTGAACAGAGCAGCCGACGGTTTCCTGCTTTTGGTGCTGTGTAAACCTGAGCTCTCTTTCATCAGACTGCCAAGAAATAGATACAAATGCATTTATAACATTTCACTTTTTGCAGCGTGGCACTAAAAATAGCACAACACATTACTCTTAGTATAGGGTTTTCTGTTCTCTTATCCCACTGCTGAAGTAAGAAAGGCATAATGTTATCAGCTAACTGTCCAGTTACCTGTTTGAAGAAAGCAAGTTTTAGCTACCAGAATTATTATCAGGGTTAAAATCCCTTTTGTTTTACAACATGTTCATTGCCTACGGGGACTTTTATTGCCCAGATGTTCAAATCTCACTGAAATATCATAAGTAGTATCAATAATAAGGAAAACAGAATTTATTAACAAACTTGCTGCCTATAGTTGAGCACTCAGGATATATCTAAGCAGTGTTCAGAACATCAATTCCACAAAACATTAGGTCACTGCTCCTTTGATCCACATTAATGAAGATGGACAGGTTAGACAGATTATGCCTACAAGGGTCATAAAAATGTAGAAGTTTCCCAACTGCGAACTGATTTTTTGAAGAAAATTATGTGCACAATTTAACTGGATGGCCATATATGCCTTCCAGGTTTTATATTGTTAATGTTTGTTTCCTCTTGGATTGTTGCTGTTCTAATACTCACACTTTTTATTTTTTGCCTCAGATACACACATTGAAAAAACACTCTCACACTTCTTGTCCTATTTGATTTATTCCAAAGAAATTAAATTACATTTTTATAAGCCTGTGTTACCACAAATGATAGCTGAAGATTTGCTGAAAAAATTAATTCCTGATCTGTTGCCGTGAAGCGTCCTCGCTAGCACTGTACTGACTCCGTCTTTCAAAACCAGATGGAAGCAGTCCAACAGTATGATTAACTTCTTAGTCCCCGCAATTTCCTATTGCTCTACTTGCCCTAGATTTCAGGATTGACCTCCTGCTTCACTGCAAAATGCACAGTTGCTCAGTTTGATAAATCACATGAATACTTTTTTGATCACAGTTATCTACTATTTACTACATACCCAGTGAGGTTAATCATATGCTGAGGCACTTCATATGCTGCACACATATACACTCTTCTTCCCAATAGCACTTTGCATATTCTTCATGCTGCCAGCCAGCAACGGGACCTGTTTTCTCTTCACTAATATATGAAAGACCACAGACCTACACCTTGCCTTTTTACCTTCCACATTCATGCTGTAATTATCCTCACACTGTTTCTTAAAAGACCAAGGAAGTCAAATATGTGAGAAGTTACTAGTCAGATCTTTCTTCTAGCAGATTAATATTTTTCAAAATGCAGATGTTTCTGGGAACTAGAAATGACTGATTTCCCCCAGATACCTTTGGAGAGCAAATGCATGAGATTGAGCAGAGGGAGATGGGAAATCTTTGGCTATCATCATAGCAAAACACTATCACTTCCTTGAAGAGAAAAACACATCTTAACTTTTCTTTTTCTGTCTTTAAGCATCAAATGAATTCCACTATTTAGTAGGGCTCAAAGTTGTTACAGATCCCTAGGACAGCTCTGCTCCACCTTCTCATGCAACAATACATCCACATCACATCTTTGGAGCTATGGTAGAACATTTCTAAATATACACCAGCAATAGTCAAGGTGTAAGAAAACATCCAGAAGCAAAAAGGTGAGTGCTACAGGTCTTGCTCACAAATTAAACAGAGGCAATTTTACAGAGATAGCTATTCCTTTTCACTCCAAGATGTCTACACAGGCGCTTCTTCTAAAGCCCCTTTTCACTAATTCACAACATTCTCCAGTAATGGAAAACCTATCCTATAACAATATGTGCCATTACTCTTCCACCTTCACATTCTGTAACTAGCAAGACTGAGAAACTCCAGACCATTCCAAGGAGCAGCTGCCCTTTGCTACCCGATATTGGGGCAGGGACCAGGGAGGGTGTAAATGTGAGACACCAGCATTTCCAAACAGCATAAGCCATACAGCCATGCAAGACATAATTGATAAATCCATATATTCCCTCAAAGGTATTCTCTTTTTTCTCCCAAAGATAATCCAGAAAGTTAAGCAATGTGCTAATGCTGAGTGCTGCATGCCTGCCTCTGTGGCAGCGAGCACCGTGCACGTACGCTTTTCTCTGGCCAACATCTTTGACTCCTGTGGAGCCTGTGATCTCAGTTCCGTCCCTCTCTGCCGGGTCCCAGATCAGCTGTCCCAAGCCAAGGCTTCCCCTCAGTGTCACTGATTGCACAATGCTGCCACATGAAGCTTTTCTGGCCAGCCAGCTAGCTGAGTCACTCACTGATAAGCTGACCATGTAGCTTCTCCTGTGGAGAGCTGTCCTGGTGTGAAAGGCGATGTTATCGAAAACATCATTCCAACACAAACATGAAGTATGTGAGTGACATGAAGCACATGAGTGTTTTTGCTAGCTGTCACTGGACTCTTTACTTACTTCAGGGCATCACAAGTTTAACTGCTTTGCATAATCACAGCTCAAGCAGATACCTGAGAATAAGAAAACTTTGTCTCTTTTCACAAAAAGTTTTAAGGCTGCTTGGACAGCTGCCTTGTCTGCCTTAAGTGATCTATTAAAAAATCTAAATGGCCTCCTATTGTTGCTTTAATATTTCACAGGCAGTGCCTCCCCAGGCCTCCTAGCACAAATAGTGTATGTCAACGTAGCTTTGTCTGAAGAAGAGGTGGGCTGCACATCCTGCTGGATTAATCATCAAATCTGTATATGCTTTCAATATCAGGGCAGGGGACTGGGTTGTCCAGGGTCCATTTTTCTTGCACCTGAGTGCTAAATGCATGCATGCAGCCATGAGAGGCAGTGCAGTAGCACCTCTGCTTTCAAATGTCTCTCCCCCACACATGTGAGGCTCCAATGCTTCTCAGCTGCCCAAACTCTTCACTTCTCCCATGGGGAAATTCGTTTGCCCTTCAGGATCCTGTGTGCTACTGGCCAGTCCCATTAGGGTAAAACAGCTCATGTCTGGTACAGCTCACATTTTGGTGTCCTAACCATGATCAGACATGGACAGATGAGGCATGGTTACATGGAAGTGCAAGTGCTATCCCTCCTGCCCAGACTGAAGGTCAAGACAGGCTGTGTAGCTCACCAGCCATCATGAATGGGGCTTGTCCCCACTGCCATATGCATGCTAGTGCTGAGACTCCTGCTCTGTCAACAGCAAGAGGTGGCAGATCTAAAAGGTTTATCATAGCTCATGCTTCACAGTTCAGGTCTGGACAACACGTTTGTATCACTGAGGTGCTGAGAGCAAGCTATTGAGCTGGACTCTCTACAGGGCTTATCAGCTGGGAATGGCAGGCCTGCCAGCACAGCCATATGGCTGCTGAGATGACTGGGCTCAGCTCTGCCTGTACCTTACCTGCCTGCTCTGAGGTTTGTATGGGCAGAGCTGGTGGGTTTTGCCTGCCTCCTCCAATACAACCACACAGAAAGGAGAGCAGATCGTGGCTGTGAAGTCAGCACATCTCCCAGGTACCACCCAAGTGCTCGGCAAAGGACCTTTCCTCTAAGTGTTCAAAACTCTTCAGCAGACCCATTTGGCCTGCACTCCAGTACAGAGAATTAAAAACAGCCAGGGGAATAAAAGTGCCCTAGGACCACTGTAAATCTTTACTTCATGGAAAATCTTATCTTGCACATGAATATGAGCTGTGAGTAAATTTAATGTGTGGATTAAGTACTGTACGGTCTCCCTTATGGTGGGCTTTTCAGCCTAAAAAGAACAAAAGAATAATAATGAGTGTTGTGTTTGGGTAGGATTGCAAACAGCTGTAATTTACAGCTGGACGTTCTCCATTGCAAATGTATCCAGCAAGCAAGTGCTTCTGGGTTAGTGGAACAGACTGCAAAAAAAATTAGCTTTTAACTTCAGCCTTAAGGTCAGAGTTCTGGAACCATGGGAGTCAATAATAAAATCTATTTAGCTCAGTGGGATTAAGCGAGTTTAAGACCTGGCTTAACCACACTGCTTACTGTTAAATAACAACAGAACACACTGGATATTTTAGTTACAGGCATTTTTCTTCACTCGAAAGCTATTCAGGCAGTGGATACAGAAGACAATTGAAAATATGCCAGCTCTATACCATTAAGGTATATGAGTTAAGTTCTTGCTCTTCTCTGTCCCAGAAAGTGAGTTATCTGTATAGTTTGACCACTTTACTGAAGAGCACAATAAAATTAAAACCAAGCTGTGCTGAATAAACACCGAGGGCTTTTCATGAGAGAATGAAAAGCTAATGGGGCCAGTGCATCTTTGCTGACAAAATAGTCAGTGCATGTGCAGAGCAACCTGTCTTCTGGAAGCAGAAAAGCTGTTTCAGTCAAGCTTCTGGGTCACTAATCTTTGTGTTTGCACATAAATTGGCTGGGGGTTACCGTGTCATTCTGAAAACAAGAGTGAGTGTGATACACTATAGAAATCAATGGCTAGATTTAAAAACTCTTTTATGTTTGTTTAGGTTTTTTTCCTCATCTTTTAGTTTAGCTGTTACCTGACAGCAGGAACTGCAAGAGGAACTTCTGGGGAATATTTTTCTAAAAAAGGGCAAAATTCCTGAAACCTTCATAGCAAGCTGCCATCTCCCTTGTTGCTGGGAAGTGCTGGTGTGTGGCTGGGAGCTCTGAGTTGCTACTGGGACACAACTAATGAGCAGCAGTATCACAGGCATCCTTGCTCTAGCCAAGAAGAGACAGAAACTGCTGTCACAGTGGGGGATTTTGGCCCCCTGCCCTCCCATTTGCTCGCTGCAGTGAGGTCATGGGTGGCAGGGAGGCAAGCCCCCAGGGTGCACCCCCAGCCTTCCCAGCACCCCCTCCAGAATCGGGGGAAGGAGGGTACTCTGGCAGCCAAATTTTTGCAGAGCTGGTTGGAAAAGCTGTAGTCCCTGAGCATGCTTTTAGGGCCAGACAGGGAAATATTTGATCATAAATCCTAAATCTGAGCCATAATGTCTATATAATACTGAGGCCCTTCTGCTCTGTGGATAAAGGCAGCCTGCACCCAGCCACCTTGCCACCTTTGATGAGGTAGGGAACATCTATCCATCACCACCACTTTTCTTTCTGGGGAGACAGAAATCAAACTGTGGGATTTGGGGTTTGTTAATTACCTCCAGGACCACTCCTGCAGGAATGTTCCACATGCAGCCCAGGGGGAGAATGCTGTGAAAAAAATCTCCACATTTCCTTTGGTCACGGTATTGTCCCCACCAAGTGCAAAATCTGCTTTGCCTCGGCCGTGAGCTTGCACACCTCCAGGGAGAGGGGCATAATGCTGACTCCAACTCCACTTTCTTTCTGCATTCATTCCAGTTACAGCAAATACTTCTGAGCCCTATAACTGTGCCAGTAATTTCACCCACATCCTATACATTTTGCTCTGGATTTTTTTTTTTCCTTAAAGCAGGGCAAAAAATTCTAAACAAAATGGTGTTTGTAAACCTGGGGAGGGAAGGTCAATAATTTTGGCAGTCTTACCCTCCAAGCAGAGAGAAATGTTATTCATCCATGCACAACATATAATTCAGCCTAAGTGACAGGCTGTGCTCTGGAGAAATCCTGGCCTGAGCTGGCTTCCAGAGTCAATTACCACTTATTCCCAGGGAGGCGGGGGGCTGGGGGCCAGACGGAGCAGAGGGGGCTGCCAACAAGACATGGGGAAATTTACTCTGTGTCAGCCTGCATGACACAGTACCTCATTTGTGGAAAAATGTAAATCTGCTAGTTCTTTTTCACAGGCACTAAAATGTACAGTGTCTCCTCCCCCTTCCCTACCCCCTTTCCCAAAACTGGAAAAGAAATCAGGACTGTCTTAGAAAGCTACCTTATATTTCAATCAATCCTCTTTCATAAAAGTCATTTAAGGTAAATACCTGTGCAGACCTACAGCCCAACTATAACATTTACTATGGCCCAAATCCCGAATTCCTCACTCAGGCAAGTTTCCCATTGAACTTAATGGATTTTTTTGCTTGAAAAAGAGCTGAGTAAAACCTGAACACTAAGGATTTGGTCCCCTGCTTATCTGCCTGGAGCACTGCTGCAGTTCCAGAAGAAGTGAAAAAATTAATTAAATTCCTCCAAAATACCAATCTCTTAAAACTTAAGGGGTAAAAAAGGGCATTGTTTTTGTGCATAAAACATACAGAGAATCTCATCAAAGGAAGAGTAATTCTCAAGGAAAGGATTTGGAAAAAGTCAAAAGAGAACATCTCGGAATAAATGAAGTACTTATTGCTGAGAAATAAGCTCAGATATATCTCAGCAAACTCTAAAGCTTAGAATTTACTGCATCATTCATGCCTTCTCCAGTAAGTTTCTTATCTCTCGTTTGGTATCACAACAAGGGATTCTGCATACGCTGTATGAAATACAACAAGACTGTGATTTTTGCAGTAATAAACTCTACACATGCATGACAAATCCAAGCATGCAAAATGTTTAACATCCCAGTTCACAGATACTTTGGGGACAAAATCCGATTATGAGTTATATGCCACAATAAATAGGGCTCAACGTTTCATAAAGCAATTTATAGCTCATAAAAATGACAAAATGTACCTGTCAGATAGAACGCGGAGAGCAGATCTCTGTGCTGCCTGCTGGAAGAAAGGGCAGAGATGTTTATTTTATATTCTGACTTGAAAATTACGAGCACAATCAACACTTTAAAAAATGCGTTACACACATTTTTGTCACATGTCCAAAATGTTAAAGTATGAGCAGAGTAGCAGAGAGTCTATAGTCAAATGGACATTCCAGCCTAGTAAATGTAAGAACACTTTGTTTAAAATGCCAAAACCCAGAAGATTGTCAAAGCACCGCACGGTATTTGAGGTCTGAACTACTCTATTTAGACAATATTTTTCTGTAGGTCCCTGAAAACTCTCCAGGGCTCGGTTTTCTGCTTTGCCCTCTCCCCGCTTCCACGCTCCCACTCCTTCTCCTTTACCATTAGTCTCCTCCCATTCTTCCACAGAAACAAACATCACATATTTGGTTCCTCTGTGATGAATTATAAATTTTGCGAAGCTTGCCAGAGCTGCTGCAGACTTCTCATGAACACTGCCATATTAATCTGCTGGCAACATTTGCCTACACAGTACAGGATTGACCTTTTCCTGGTTTGCTCTTCAGATTTTGCCCAGTACAACTCTTTGGATGGGGAAACATGGTTCTTGTTCTTGTGTTAAGCACCAGGTCTGGGAATAGAAATTGTAGCCTCTCAAGTTTAATAGGACTACAAAGCCTATCCCTGAGCTAGTTTGCCACTTTACTAATATTATTTTTCCCCCTCCTTCAATCACTTCAAGTGGTGATTCATGGCTTTGGCACAGTTAACCAGCTGCTAAGCAAAGATGAAATCCATGATGTTTTGAAAACCTGCCTTAAAGACTCCATTCCACTTGGACATGCCCAGAGTGTCCTATCCCCAGCTGCACCTGTCCAGGCTGTTCCTCACATGGCACAGAAGGGACACAGAGCTAAGCAGTACAGACAGTCAAGGGGCAGGGAAAGAAAGGTTTATTTTCTCATTGCAGTTACCAGTAAATACATCTTGAAACTGTTCTTCCTGTCTTATCAGCCTGCTGGGGGCCGATCCCTATTTCCAAACAAGTTAGATGATTTATAGGTATCCTGCTCAACACCAGAGAGTATGGATGTAACCCTTCTAGTTTGACAAAAATTATGCTGACAAATTGCAAATAAAAACTTGAGAAAACCTGACTTGTGCATGCAGTTACATTGTATTTCACAGAAAGGTGTGAAAAGATCCCTTGAATGGATCCCTGAAGAGCTGACAGGAGTAGGAAGAGTTTCCACTTCATTCTGGAAGCAGGATTTCTTCTCTTGGGACTTTCTGAAATAACTTGTGCCTGCTGAGTTTCTGGGGAGATGTAGTTTGATGTGTATCACCCACCAGTTTGTCAGAAGACAGTGGCATGGCTCACAGGAGGGTTTTTCCTTAGTGTTGTCTTTCTGCAATGGGCAGACAACCTGTGGGAAGGGCTTGGAAGCTCTCAGCAGCTCAGTGGGAGTTTTCTCATGGCATGAACATAGTGGTTTTAATGTTAGGAAAATAACATGGCAAGTCTGGTTATTTTTCACTGTTTCCAGGAGGTCATATTATTTCCATGCTCTTGTATTCAAAACTATCCATGTCACTGGCTACAGGCTTTAAAGAGTGCAGCCACTCCCCAGTCCCACGGGCTGGCATCATTATTCCTCTCTCCTCTGCAAGGGGTTTGGTAGGACAATGTCACACATTCTTGCAAGTTCAAGTTCAGAGGCTACCCAAACCTTAGGTTTAACAATGACTTATAGCTTAAACTCTTTTTAAACACCCAGGGCCCACATGAGTTCCTCTGCTCCCATGCCTAGTCACTCCCACTAGCAGAAGGCTATGATCATTTTGAATTTCAAGTTGCCCAGCTTTGGTGCTGAGGCCTGCACTGTGTTGTATCTTTGTCTGCAAAACTCAGGAGCTTCTCTCACTGTCTGAGCCATTTTCCACGGCCAAGATGTTCAAACAGCATTCAGGTCACCTCTTCTTTTCCTCCCCATGTCAGCCAGGGCCAGTCTTTCCATCTCACACAGGCACTACATGGCAGTGCTGTTCGAGACACATCTCATGTTTCCCACTCTTGGCTCAGGCCACTACAGGTGCTTATGCGATTGCACAACGCAACAGGTCAGAAAACTGATCCAGTCAAAAAATAACAATTTTCCTTAATTTTTTTTTTTTTTTTTTTCCTCCTGATTCCCCCTATGTTATTTGTAACCTAGATCCCTTTTCTGAGCTGCTTCCCCAGGGAGAGGGTGTCACATCACAGGGTGCAGTGTGAGAATCTGAACAGCACTGGGGGAGGAGTGGAGACCTTTGCTGCCGACACAAGATCACGTCCACCAGCAAGGTCACTTCCACCTGACATTGCTTCCACTCCCTTCTGGAGCTGAGGAGCACTTCTGGAGAAAGGTACATGGTTTAGCCAGAAGGCATTGAAGGAGACAGGCTGCTCTGCAGCCGCAGGCCTCATGGATATTGAAGAGACCACAAGAAAGAAAACATGAACTTTGAGGATGCTAAAAGCCCCTAATATGGGAAGTGGGGGTCATATCACTGTTGTATTTCCCTAAAATCCCTAATTTGGAGTAGAAGAAGTGCTGGATAATTTCTCATCCAGGCTTGAGGAAAGCTGCCCTCAGGAGGGAGGAGGAGAGGTCCCTTGTCTTGACCCATGTGGTGTGCTAACTGAGCAACGGTGTGGAACTGCAGCCTCAAGTGCCAGTCTTCAGTTTCCATCTTGAAGCATTCAGTTGCTGAAAGCTTTGAAAAGGTGATCACTTCTGGACAAGAAAGTGGTTCAGATGACAGGCAGGGACACGAAAAGAAATGTACAAGTGTGTTTCAGTGAGATCATTCTACTTTTTCAATTACCCTCTCATTTTAACTCCTTTAATAAACATCCTTCTTCACCGAGGTGCAATGCAGATTGCATGGGGCACCTCAGTCTTCGTCTGGTGGTCACACATTCTCTAAATGAGACTATTGATTTCTTTCTTACACAGGCTGGAAATACAACTGTGTTGGACTGCATATTTGTGTGACCCCCTGAGTTGGTAATGGCCCCATTTCTAAATGATGGGGGGAATAAGATCCAGTCACAAGTTTATTCTTCCTCCCTGGAGAAACAGATCTATTGCCTGCAATGAAAGGCAGTTAGCAACTATCCAGCAATTTTAATTCTAGCCTATATTGCTCCCCTCTCCTGGAGAAAGTGAGCTGTTGTAATTAAAGGTAGTTAGCAGTTCCCTAGCAAGTATAAATACTTGCAGTCACTAATTACAGTCTGCTCTCCTGTTCCCCTCCTTGCCACAGGACTGAGCTGCTCAATTTAGGGGGAAATATCTGCCCTCACTTCTTGTTAACAGTTTGTGATCCCATTCAAACTCATTCAGAAATCCTCATGGAGTGTTATGACCCATAGTTTGAGGAACTCACAGCTATAGAAACAGTTTTTTGTGATTTATTATGTTTCTAATATGCTAGTATTATCTATTTAACAATGTAAGCAAAGGGGTGGTACTTAGGATCATATAATGCCTGCATGACTATTTTTTTAATAGCTACATTTTGATTGTGCTATTTAATTTGCATTTTATTTTACATCGTTAGCAACTTTACTGAGGCCAACTCATCATCCATCAAGAAATCTGAGAATATGTTCTACAGTCTTTATTATTCCTGGAAGTAAGTTACTATAGAAATTGGGGATAAGAAATAATTTTGATATTGCTGACAGAACTTAAATATCTCCAAGACTTAGTACTAAAAAGTGCTTTATGGGAAGCTTAATATTCTCTTGATAAGTGGTAGAATGTGTTCACTAGCAAGGAACATAGTCTTGAATTTTCAGTTCTTGGAATCAGTGGGGTTAGTAAATGGAGGAAGATTCTCCTCAATATGAACACAAATGTTGGAGGCCAACTCACTACATAGTAACTTAAATGTGAGTAGGAAGCAGGGAAGGGAAAAAAACAATCACTCAGGTGTCTTAGATAGAGACTTGAGATAGAGAAACCAGCCACAGTAAATGAGTATGAATTATGCTGTTTCACTACATCAAGAATTGCAAATTACAGGACAGTGGCTGGTTAGACTTTGATCCCCAGCTGAGTTGGTTCAGATACATTTAGGGCAGTTTCATTGATCTGTCTATAGTCTATTAATCATTCATGGAAGCTGCACCCCAAGACTATTGGGACAAAACAAGTTTTCAGCCAGCAGTAATCATGGTTGGGTTCTTAACCTCCTCTGAAATCCAGAGATTTCATCTCCTTTCTCCATCCTTTATTGCAATGAGCCAGAGCTTGGGAACATATTCAGGTTTCAGTGTGTGTTAAATGAGCTACCAAAATTAGCTTGAAGTGTGACAAGTTGCAATCTGTTGTTGAAGGGAAATCAGAGAGGAAATTAAATACTTTTATTGTAATTGGGACTGAGCAGTGAGCTAGCTCATTGTAATTGGGACTGAGCAGTGAGCAGAACGGGTTGAATACAGCTATTGAGATGGAGATACAGGAGTGTTAAGAGTGTTCCCCAGAAATCCCCCTTTTTTAATTTCTTGCAAAAGGATTGCTTCATAAACTGCTGTGCTCACAGGCATTTTTGGATAAGAAACAAATGAAAACTACTGAAGTATGTTCTGGGCTTGGGAGACTGTCTTGGAGGCACTGCGGGCTGACTGTAGATGCATTTTCCTATACCTCATCCACAGCAACCTTTGGCAAATAAAAGCCAATAAATTGGCTGTTGGCAGATTCAGGCATTTTGCTTTCCATCTTGCCTGTCCTGTGGATTAACTGTTGTTTTTGTGAGAGAGCTCAGTTGCAGTGATTGTATGGAGTTACATGAGCTACACCAGAGACTTCCCTGAGATGGCACAGGTGTACACGTGGTGAGAATTTGAACCATTTCTTTGGTGACAGTGAAGCAATACATGCTGCCTGTGCATGAGTAAATTGCACAGCTTCCAGACCATCTTGTTTGTCTTCCTTGGGTGGTAGGTGCTGCCCTGGAACTGTGCAGTGAACCATCTATGCTCTAAATCAGCAGCTCTCATATTAGCAACCACCCAGAGTGCTGGATGTCACCCTGTATTGGACTGCAGTTAATGAGCTGTAGACACACTTTTTCCAAGCCAGGGTTAAGGAAAGATGTCATTACTATATACTGCCATTTGGGAACCAAACCAGGAAAAACACTTTTATATCTGTCTTCTTTCACATTTCACTCTTCACATGTCTTCCATGTTGATTCTGTTCTCATTTCCAAAGGTTTTGTTTGCTTTTAGCTTAAATGCAGTTTATTCTTAAGCTAGTGAAGCCAGGAAGAAATTTTTGTGAAGGGCACAACCTGATTGCATGCCACAATTTGGGTGATGGGACTCCACAGAGTGGGTTTTTTCCTGCTTCAAACCTGTGTGCTGTTGTGGACCCAGAGGAAAACTTCTGGATAATTCTCTTATTGTGAGCCACATGCAGAGTTTTCCACCTTCTGTGCTAAGATGAGTTTATAAACACCTTCTTGTGCTGGAAGTTAGACCTGTGCCTGTGAGACAGGGCTGCCCTGCAGCCTCCCAGCTCCTCTCCCTGCACACAGGTTATTATGGGCTATGATCCAGCTGTGATCAGCCAGCAGCCCTGCTCTAGAAAAGCTCAGTTCATCCTGCGGGTATCTTTCACTCCAAGGCATGCTCTCCCAGTGTGTTATGCATCTTTCTCCCATGACTTGAAACCCTCTCCAGTTTTCAGTGTTCTCCTTGAAGTGTGCAGAGCTGCTCATCAGGGCTGAGAACAGGGGTAATGGAAACCTCTTGCACCCACCACCTCTTGCTCTGGTTAAATGCCCACGACTATCTTGTGGCCACAAGAAGTTGCCCGAGGAGATCAGGTCAGGCAATTTATTGTGATTCCTGACATGCCTTCTCTCACTGCATTATTCTGTACTCCTCACTGCTCCTAGGGGCTTTGTTTGAGGATTGCCTTCCAGCGTGGATTTCTGAGGGATTTAAAATCACTTGTAAACTGCAGCTTGAGTGTTTCTCTGTAAATTTGCAATATAAATGTATGAATGTGATTTTCACAGTCTGGTTCATATTTATTTAAGATTTACAGACTGTAAGACTTAAAAGGGTCTTCCTTTCTTCCCATTTTGGAGTTGGTTATCATCAGAGCCACATCTTTTAAGAAACTGTAAAACTCCTTCTGGATTTCATGATTTCTCTGAGGCCTTTCAACACCTCAGTATTAATTTTTCACCCTGGAGTTTTATTATTATATTCTTGGCATACATTGTTCTTTCTCCTCTGCTTTGCCCATTAATCCTTATTAATCTTCAGGGGCAACACAGTCTAGTGACTTGAACATGGCACCTGGGAGTGAAAGACCCAAGTGCTAATCCTGACTTTGCAGCTGACTTGCCGTGTGGCTTCAAACAAGCCACATCTCAGTCACAGTCTCCCTGTCAGTTCTATAGAGATAATAATTCTTGCTTAGCTCTACCTAAATACCTCTCAGGGGCATTGTATTAAGTAGTTAATACTTGTAAAGTGATTTGGATCTCCAAATTGCTGTATAATCAGCATGGGTATTAACCATACAGAGAATTTTATAAATCTGTAAATGCTGAGTCTTCTGTCCTGCATCTGCTCAGATTTTTCCTGCAGTCTGGCCCCAAAAAACATGCAAGGTTTCAACACAGATGAGCTAACTTTAATCTTTTTCAGTGGAGATGAGCAGAAGAAAAATCCTTGTTATTTTACATTAATAAAATGGTTAATTTCCAATGCCAGTGTTAGGAAGGTCTCAGTCATTGCAAACAAAGCAGCGGTCACCTTGGAAAACCCCTTCTGTCTCTGCAGAAGTAGTCTCCTTATCCAGGAAAAAACACTTGGTTGAAGTGCTGCTTGCACTTAGGCTATTGCAGACAAGAATTGTCAGTGTTGTGCCATGGGCTTTAAAAGATTTATTGGGAAGTCTGAAAGCTCAGAAATTAAAGTAGATTTTTTTTTGAGAAGTCCAAATATGTGAAAATAGGGGAAAGACAAGCCTAAATTTCCCAAATAGTGGTAACACCTCCCAGGGATGTGCTATGTCAATCAACCGTGATGCATTTGCTACTACCCAAGTATCTGCTCAGATTGTGCAAGGAAATAAAAGACAGGGGGAACATCCTAGGCTGATTGAAAACAGTGGCTAAACTCTCACTGACTTCAGAGGAGGCAGTTTTCATCCTCGGTGCAGGACAAATTGTAGTAATGGCTCCTCAGTCTCTTTTTCTTAAATGCTAGTTTTGATGTATTGGCTTCTGAATCGTTTTACTTATCATGTTCTAATATAGCTTCCACTCCCTTTATAATGTCTTTCTCCTCACAATTGATTTTCTTCATTAATTTTTTCCCCTTAATCCCTTTCCCCTTTGGTGTTCATTTTGTTTTCTGACATACTCTCAGCTGTCTCTCTCTATTTCTGTTGTCTCCCACCCCTGTGCACCCCATCTCCTTCACACAGCCCCTCATGCTGGCATCCCCCTGCCTAGGCTCGATGGCCAAGGGGGGAGAAGTGGAAGGGAAGCAAGAGGCAGCTCCTAGGGAGGCTGTGAGACTGTGCTTGTGTGCATGCCTGAGTGTGTGCACATGTGTGAGAGAGACACAGCCTTTAACAGCTGGGATGTTACAAACAGCACTGATTATTTGTGACTGCTGCTTATTTAACCCTTCTCTTGCAGGCTGCTGGAGTGCATTTGCCTGAAGGCAAACAGAGCTCAGTGGCCGGGCTTGAGCAGGACCAAGACTCAGGCACAGTGTCTGGCTGCACAAGGGCTCTCTGCAGCAGCAGGAAAAGTGCACAGCCTGGAAGGCTTGTGAGAGACAAGGACAAGCAAAATCCAGCCTGGAAATGTTGGATCTAATCCTTCCTTATGCCTCAAGTTAGCCAACACGGCTGAATTGATTGCAGTAGGATACGTTCCCACGCCAGTCAAAACAGATGTTCATACAGTAATTCTACTTCACAAAGGGAAAAAGTTCTAACAAAATATTTCAAGAAGATGGGGTTAAGAATGTTATGTCAGATACAGAAAGAAGTCTTGGAAGAAAGTGATATGAGTGGAAAAGGGCAGGCTTTGGAGATTTACCAAGCTAAAACTTAGCTTAGTCACAGCATTCAGTGAAGAGACAAGGAAGATGCCCTTACACTTTAAATTTAATTTCCTTTCTATTTTGGAGTTTTGCTACTAAGAAGCATGCAGATCAAACTGCCATGTTCAAATGTCCCCAAATTTTGTGCATGTCCAAGATCCAAGCAGGTCTCTAACTTTTTTCACTGTCATTTATAGTTGTGGCATTCAAATTTAGAACTTGATCCTGCTTGCCAGCCATAGAATCTGATTTTGTAAGATAGGCAGAGATGTGAGCCAAGTTGGCAGGACAAGACTGAGCTCTTATTTTGTTTCATCTGACAGTTTCAGTGAGGCAATCGTGGTCTTCTTGTCATGCCTTGTGGAAGTGCAAATTTAGATGTCACGGAGATTTTAAAATCAGAGCTGGCAAACCACAAAAAAACCTTGGCTCAGCTGGCTTAGATCTTACTCTGGATTCTAGTTAAGTTGGATACCAAAAGAATTGCTTCTCTAATACACAGGAAATAATGGACTTACCCAAGTTAAGTAAGGCTGCTACAGTGCCTATTCCTCCAGTCTAAAAACACACTCACATTATAGTGACAGGGGGCTGAACAGAGCATTTGGATTAAGTAAAAAAACCACCTGAGCTTCCAGCAATTCCTTTACCCAAAACTTAATTTTTTCCACTTTTGCTTATCTCTGATTTGTGCCGTTTTGGTTGCAGTCAGACTCGTGTGTAGCCAGACTTCATGAAATAAGTTTTCTGTGCTCAGTGGAGTGAAAAACTTCTCATCAGAAAGATATTTTCCTCCAAATTTATCATGGCATTTTTTTTGAGAGAAATTCATTTGCAGAAATGATGCAGGCTCTGTGCTTTTTCTCTAGACTTGAGTGTTCTCATCTCTTTTTTCACTCATTTTCTTTTCTGATCAAGCATCAAGTATTGACTGATGAAGAGCTGAAAAAGGGAATACAACACTAAAATGACATAATGTGGTTAAAATATTTGGACATGGCATTGTGTGAACACAATTAGTACTGCCTAAAAATTATTCTAATTATGAAGAGGGCTATGCAGTGCTGTGTTGCAATTTGCCCAATAAAACTCTTCTCTCTAGATATTCCTGCCTTGCTGCGCTGCTCAGTAAATCTTTGACTTTGGAAAGTGCTCTCCTAACAGGTCTTACAGAAAGAAAGCTTTGCTCCTTTATCAATTTCTTTCACAATTCATTACAGATGGTTTCAAATTAGCTGAAATATTAAATTTCATATGTAAAAGTACTGTTTATAATGACTCTACCAAGAATCATTCCTTCTGGGAGAAGGCAGATGTGTGACTGTTAATTTCCAGGATGATTTTCCTCTTTTTGTTGATTGTCACTCCATATCCAGAAGTGAAAGGGAAAAATTGCCATCCTTTTGTCCTATTGCAGTGTTGTGACAGATCTGGCTTGTCCTAAATGCCTGTGCTGCAGACAGTCCTACCAGAAAGACGCATTTCCAGCAATGCACCCTGGTAACCCACAACACGTACATGATGGGAACAAAATGTAGGCATGTGTGTTCCCACGGGAGCTACAAGTGTAACTCAAATCAGCATCAGTTTTTATGGCTCGACCATGACCAGGGAGATGCTGAAGCATGGACAAGTCCCCCAGGGCCAGCAACCCACCCTGACTGTCCTGGGCTGCCGTGGGTGGGAGGCAACCCCAAGATGCCCAGAAAGGCGCCAGGCTGGGTGGGCTTCCAGCACCCTATGGGGCTGCAGTGGTGAGCCAAGCCATGAGCAGGCTGACAAGGCTTTTATTTTACTGTGCTGAAGCTGTGAACTTTCTGAGGCTGCTCTTCCCCCGAGGTCTCCTGTGAAATGACACGGCTTTCTGTTTGAGTTGGCTTGCCTGCGGAGGGGCTGGTTTCGCTTACACCGCTCACACCCTGCAGGACCAGTCTGTCCTTGTCCTCTCTTGAGGAAGGTGGCCACTTGCAGGCAAATGCTGCCTGATCTCTTCCTTCAGTGCAGGACACATGAGCAAAATGAAGGAACTTGAGAGGATTAATTGCTGCCTCCCTGTGCACTCTGCGAGGGGGGCATCTTTAGCCCCTGCGGTTACCTGCCACCACAGGAGAGTAGTTGTACTGTTTTTTCTTTGAAAAGAAAAATCTTGTGTCTTCCCTTTCAAGATCAGCCGGGGCTAGAGTGCAGAGCCATGTCCCTGGGAGTGTGTTCTGATCACTTCTTCAACTTCTGTTTATACAATTTTACAAAATTTTGGCAGGAATCAAGAGCACATACCAGGGTGTTGGCTTTTATGAATCTCGTGGGATGTGAAAGTCAAGCTGACTCGATGAACTTTGGTTACATATTCCAGACAAGCACAATGACTCTATTTATTCAGACTTGGCAGCCAGAATGCAGATTGACTCTGTGGGTAATAAATTTTCACAGCCACAAAACTTCAGCGGCAACCAACCTGATCCTGTGCAAAAAAAATGCATATGAGGAAGCAGACTTGGGTTGCAAAAATATGTTAGATTATTATTCCATGTATGCGTACCAGTCAGTTAATTTATTTGGCTATTGATTGACACGAATTGCACAAATGATGCCAGGGATCTTTCTCCCCTTTAAAGGAATTATTTTCTATTGCAAAATGTTCGTGTTGTAAAAGGACAAGTGAGGGGGGGAAAAAGAGAATTGTTCACATTACAATTGACAATCTCCTTTTAATATTTCACCCAAGACTGATTTAAGTTATCCAGTGACCTCTACGGAGAAGAGCAGGGTATTATAATGGGGACTCTTTCATGTGCTATGCCACACTTCAAAGAACCAAAAGGCAATAACCACTACAATTCAGTAGTCTGAACAATCTTAAGTACAATTTTGACATCTTCATGCTACAAAGCTTCAGATGCTTTCTGGGAGAGATGATGATGAAATTATTACTCTATGTGTTATAAATCAGAATGAATTGGCTCTTTAACTTGCAGATTTATGTTAACTACCTTGGTATCTGCTAATTGCATGCTCTTCAGATATTGATTGAGGATTAAAAAGTATATTTTCTTCAATCTGTGTGGTGTAAAATATGCCAACAGGAAATTTTCTCTCTGTATATTAGATCCTATGATCACTGCCTGTAAAATTGAAACGATCAGTTTAAATGGATAAACTATGCTCATTAAAGAGGAAAAATACATTTATGTAATTAAAATTATGAGACTAATATGTGTGGATAATATAATTACTGTGGGTGCACATGTACTCAGCTCAAACCCAGCCTCTTTGGCTTCTCCTGGGTCTGTGAATCTCAATACCTTAATTGCTGGTGTTGAGGGAAGGGCTGAGAATGCTTTGCCCACTGCAGTCTCAAAGCTTTTAATCATGCCTTTGTCTTGCATTCGGCCTCCCTCATCCATGGCTCACATTCCTTGGTTTGGTCACAGCAGTCCAAACGCCAGCCCTGGGAGCACAGAAGCACCTGTCCCCCTTTGCACCACTTCAGAAACTTCCCTTGCTGCTTGGCAATTTCAGACTTCAATGTAAAATCTCCTCCAAAGTTTTCAAAGTTTTCCCCCAAAACTTCCTCATTTAGCCATCAGCAAAATTAAAAGCTTCCCAGCTTGTGTACAGCTCACCTTCAGCTCTTTGAGAAACTGGACTTCTTGAATGAGTCTGACTGCTCAAAGGTTAATTTATTCCATGAGGAATATCTGGGAATCTCTCATGTACTGTTCCTATCCATTAATATCTGATTTTTTTTTTTTCTTTCCTGTTTCTGAGCTCAGGAGATATGAGATTAAAGAGCCTCTGAGTTAGGAAGTAAAAGGAAACGAGTTCTGCTGACATTTAAACACAGGTCCATCTGAGCAGTTATTGGAAGAGAGAGTCTGTTACTCTTTTTTTTTGGTGTCTATTTCCTGAAAGGTGGATGGAAAGGCAGTGTTTTGTTTTTTCAGCAGGTATATTTATTTAGGATTGTTCATTAAGCAAACCTGCAGGTCTCAGCTAAGGTTCTACAGAGCATTTCATACAGCAGGAGCCAGCTTGTGCCTCTGGGAGATTTTTGTCTGTAGAGCCAAGTTAGGAAAAAATTGTGACTAGGAAAGGGGACCAAATAAATAAGTAATTTCCAAAGGCTGTTCATGCTAGGGCCAGTGATGATTAGAAGTGAGTCATGGGATCTCAGCCCTGCTCTTTGCTGTGTGGGTGGTGAGCTCTGTCCTGGCTCTGCAGAGCTTGCTGGAGCACCGAGGTGAAAGACCCAGCCTGTATCAGCTGCATCTTGGAGCCCTGGTGACTGAGCAGCGCCCTGGCACAGCACAGGAACACACAGGAGATGTTCATAATTACAAGTCATAGTCCTAAACCAGAGGTCCAGGTGTGCCTGCCTGACTGGCAGGACTTTTCCACAATCCTTTCTCTGCCTAAACCTATTCATGTTCTTTAAGCACAGTAAACACTTTCACATGTCCTTTTCTGCCTGCTATGAAGCAAACCAGATTTTTTTCTCTCTGGCTTTCCCAGCCTGTTTCACTCTGACATTCATTACTCAGGATCCTGCCTCCCTGCCTGAAGGGCATCTCTCCTGGCCAGCAGCTCGTGCCTCTCCTATCACCCAGCCCCTGGCTGCAACATCATGGTGCCTTGGTCTGCTTTTGTTACTCTTCAGACATCCCTCCTATCCCTCACTTTACTTTGTCCTATGCTGTCTGTGAGCTGTATTTTAAACTATCTAGACAAGCAGGAAGAGTAATTAAATGTGAAGTGTTTCAGGATGAAATATGTTAAACAAAAAGAAATTGAATAAATATGTAAATAATAGAATCTATGTGCTGAATCTTAACACCAAGAAGCCCTGCTCAAAATAGATGAAACAATGGTTTAGTATAAATATTAAAAAGTTTTGATTTACCTGTTGTTTGGAATATATTGTAAAATAGAGACATCTAATAACAAGAGTTAAAGAAAGCCATGCCTATGCTATGACCCTAGAATTATTTGTCTAAGTTCCTGAATTTCAAAAGTCTAGATATCCTTCCAGCCTACCCATCTAGATACTCCAGTCACCCATGACTGAAATAATCATATTTGGATCTCACATGGCTTTGCCCCAGCCAGCAACAGTACCATGCAGCTACTTGCTCACTCCCCCTGCCCCAGTGGGATCAGGAGGAAAGGCAGGGAAAAAAAGTTTGTAAGTTGATATAAGAACAGTTTAACAATTGAAATAAAATAAATAAAATAATAATATTGTAAGAATAAGAATTGCAGTGAAAAGGGAGACAACAAAAAGAGAGAAATAAATTCCAAAAAAGGACAAATGATGCAAAATACAATTGCTCAGCATCCACCGTTTGATGCCCAGCCCATTCCCAAGCAGTGATTGGTGTCTCCCAGCAAACTTCCCCCAGTTTATGTACTGGAAATGATGTTCTGTGGAAGGGAAATCCCTTTGGCCAGTTTGGGGCAGCTGTCCTGGCCATGGGCCCTCTCCAGCTTTGGTGCACCTGCCCTCTGGCAGAGTAGGAGACACTGAAAAGTCCTTGACTTAGGGTAAGCTCAGCAACAAGTGAGACATCAGGGACTTACCAATGCTGCTCTCACACTGAATCAAACCACTGCACTCTACCAGCTACTAGGGAGAAAACTGACTTTATCCCAGCCAAAACCAGGACAGAAAACCACATTATATCAGTGAGATGCAACCAGGAGAAGTACTGCCCTCATACACTCTGGTGAAGGCATGGGTTGTGCATTTTAGGGAAAGAAAAAAGGGAAAGGGATCTTGGCCTCTCATTCCAACAAAATCATCCACTCCAGGATACTGAGAAGGAGAGAACTCAGCATAGCACCGCCTGGCAGTGCTCAGCTGGTCATGGGAAAGTCAAGCTCCAGCCCTATTCTACTGAGTCCTTAATTATTTAGACAAAACCCAACAATATTTTAAGGAAAAACTGGGAGACACCTCCTAGAGCAAACAAAACACAGCTCCCCTGACACATGGAAAACATTGTGTATCTGCTGCCAGTCAGGTAGTTTAGGATGTTTAAAACACAGTTGCTGTAATCACTGTGTTACAGAGTGAATCAAATGCACGGCCAAGGCTTTTTCTCAGTTTTCTTTAGCTTTCTTAGCAGGCATGGGCCACTCAGAGTCTGGGCCAAAAAAGCTCAGAGGAGAGGCCAGGGCTGGGGGGCTGCCGGAGGCAGGTAAGAGATAAGCAGCCCAGCAGCTAATCCCCAGGGCCAGCTCATGATTGCAAAGTTGGCCTGAACCCTTAATCCAGAATTCCTGTTTCTCCCCTCCTTGGCCGCTCTTTAAAACAAAACAAATTCAAATCAGAAGGAAGCTGATACAAAAACCTTCTGGGTCGCATCAAGGTAATAAATCAAGAGCACTGCAGCCTGTTCCCCACCAATCCAGCAGTTAGCACACGCAGGCTGGCTCTGAGCAGCAACATCTGTTACTCCAGTTACAGTGCTGCCATGTATTTTGATAACCTTTCTGTATGTTTAGAAAAAGCATTAGCAAAATATTTGCAGTAGCTCAGTCTCGACATGAAACATGCTTCAAGTGACACGTTACTTGTCTGGTTCTTACCTGGTCATTCTCCTCCTCATCACTGCTTAGCTTGAGGTCATCTTCTAGCATTCTGCAAAGCAAACAAAATGAATTGTAACTTATCAAAATGCTTTAGATTGGATATTTTCTGAGACCTACTGTAAATATTTAATAATGTAAATAGAAAGAAAAGATATTTTATCCCAGGAACTTTGTAGCTGTGACACTATATCTTATCCAGTTGTTATCAGCTAACTTTTTAATTAATTTCCTGCTACTGCTGCCTAAAAGAAAATGTTTGTTAGAGTAATAATGAATTTTGAAAAGATTCTTGTTATTACAATCACTGACAAACAATTTTATATGCTAAAAAGAATATTTTTGATGCTGACAGGTCAGTAGTCTCCCTGAGAGGAAATTTTTTGTCCATTTGGCTTTGAGCTTACAAAGCAGAAGTAGATGTTTACACTGGCAATACTACAGCACAAAATAAGGTTCAGTGACGTTTCCCAAAGGCCACTTCTACTTTATTGCATGTTTGTTGTAAAATTGACATTGACTGAAACAATTAAAACTAAAATATATTTTCTCAGTGCACAAGAGTATCCACAGGATTTCATTGTCATGTAAATATGGAAAATAATACATATTTTCTAATGAGAGTTTCGTCTTGCCTTCCCATATACTTTCTCCAACTTGATTAAACTGGTTCAAAAGGAGACGAATCTGGTTTTACCTACATACATTTTTTTTTTACAATCTAAGATTAAGTAACCGGGAGTTAAAGGAGTTGAAGACGTGCAAAGATTTCCCCCAGTGCTTGAAAAGTCTTAGACAATAGGACCTATTTTTAAAAAGTGCCTCGGTAATAATAGTAATAATTCAGAAAGTTGCTAATTTTTCTTGCACTCTGGGAAAAAAGAATCTGTAATTTCATCTCGGCTCCAGAAGAAAGCTTGGTGAGCAATTCAAACACATCCTGTGCCGTGGGTGGTCCCTGGAGTGTAAGTATTGCAAGAAGACATATGTAGTAATTTCAAACCACCTCCTTGTACTTGTGCCTAGATCTTCCAGGAGCGTGCCTGAAAAGCATGACTCTGACATGGGCTACATGGTGTGCTGTGTCTGAAAAGAGCACAGAGCCTCACCACGCTCTCCTCAGCTCCTCGCTGAACGCACAGTCCCTGCCTGTTGCTGCTGTCACAGCTGCTTCCCCATCTCCCCACGGCACCTCTCAGGGAACGTAGGTGTATAAGAACAGGCCTGGGGGTTGGAGCAGAAATTCTTGCTCGTTCATCTCTTAAAGATTCTCCTCTTGCTTTTTTCCCACATTTCCTTCTACTTGTGGCAACATTTCTGCTCTGTAAAACCAACGTAACAAGCTCAGCAAAATCTCTTGGCAATGCAGGCACCTTGAATATACAGGACAGTCATTGAGTTGGAGGGACCTGACGATCTCCCAGCAGGATTTGCCTATGTTTTATCTCAAAGTATGTCCATTGTCAGAAAAAAGCTCTCTCTGCCATCTCCCAGATCAGCAAACCTTTGATGGCTATAGCAACACAGGCACTGACCCAGCTCACAAGCCCTGTTGAGAAGTGGGCAAACAGCACAGGTATGATGACACAGGATACAGCTCCTGAGAGATAAATGACATCAGCAATGCAAAACTTCTCGTAAACACCACAAGATCCATACTGGCCTTGGATCTCGTCACTTACAGGGATCCAAACAATCTCATAATTGCTCATTCTTTTAATTGGATCTGCTTAGACCATCCCTCAGAAAGCAGTGCATGAAAATAGAAAGCTCAGACCTGGATTTGGCATCTATGTGATGAAATGTACACTGACAGTGATTTAACCAGAAAGTGGTATGCTTGTGTGAAAAGGAGAACTCCCAGGGTGTCACTTCCTGCTCTTCCTTGAGTGCATGAATTTCTGGTAGTGATGTGGTAGTTAAGTACATTTACTTTGGGTTTAGCAGTTTAGTTCTTCTCCTAAATGGAAGCTGAAAAATCAAAAGCATATAATGAAACATTCTAGATACCTCTGTGTATTTATCAGTGTCCTGGATTTTTGTATTAACATATAAAAAAGTGTTTTGTGAGCTTGTTATTAGAAGCAACTAGGATATTTTGAAGCCTTTGGGCTATGTGGTGGAGTGAGACAAGGACTAGAATCCAGTACCATCCACACAAAAGGAACAACAAACGGCAGCACTGATCCTTCAAACTCTCCTTGCTTGTATATCTTAGACCATCTTTATTTTCCCTGTCTGTTTTTCATTTCAGAAGTGCTGCTTTCCAAGAAAAGCACTGCCTGCCTGGGGCTCACGGCCCCTTTTGGAACTACCATCACACTACAAACATGCTCCTAACACTGGGAATAGGAAAAAAAAACAGGTCATCATAAAATGCTTGCTTGCTTGCTTACTTTTTTCCCTCTAGAGAGGGATCTGGCTGATACAAGAATGTATCAGGTTGCCAGTATACAGGTCTACCTTGTAAAGCAGGAGCTGTGCAGGTATAACCTTCGTGCCTGAAAGTCTTCACTGGCTCCCAGACAACTTCCACTCTCAGGTAAGGCCCTCAGCCCTCATCCACAAAGTCACAGGCAGAGCAGGACACACCGTCACCTGGCCTGGGCAGGGGATGTTTACGTTACAGGGATTCCATTTTGCACTGTCTTAAGTAAGGTATATAAATTTTAAGTATCAATGTTTTTGAGGAATGTTTCTCCTTAACAGCTCATTTCCATCATGAAAACAATGGTGGCTGAAAGAAAAATCCCACAACTGGACCACTTGAAGACCCCACTTGAAGAGAGTGAGAACAGAAGAGAAGTAAAATACTTTAAGCTCATGAGAGGTGTTACATTAAATTGTAATTTATCTCAAAAGTACTTTGACACAGATTCAGCACAGAATGAACTTTGGTACATCCTGTTAGCAGAGCGCTTCAGGCCATGTTTAAAAACAACCCTTGTTTGGGATGGGATTTCTTTACATATTCTGGCAAACATTTAGTATAAGGATGGAGAGACAAGCACAGACAAGCTCATGTGCAAGCACAGCCTTTACACTTTTTTCAGAACATGCAAAATTCAGGCCAGTAAGTGACATCATCCATGGGCTTTCAGATTTTTAAAATGAACCTGGCTTTGATGTATTTGTGCACTGGTAAAGAGGTAAGTAAATACAACCTTGTAAACAAAAGCCAGAAAAATGAAGTGGTACTCAAAGCAGCACTGAAAAACACACAGCACCACTTAGGGCTTCTGCACTTGAAAAGGGCACATATGGTCAGGAAGTCACTTTGCAGAACCTAATTATGTGTTTTAGTGAAATCTCTGTGAGGTCATGGAGGCAGCAAGGGGTGGGCTCAGGCAGGAGTGCTCACTGCTCTCTAATTAATGCATTTGTTCCTTTCTCTACAAAGAATGCGACAGGTAGAGACACGATGAAAGGAAAGGAAAGGAGGATGGCTTTGGGATATTGGGAAATGCCTCAGCGAGCCAGCTGGTTTCATTCTCCAGTAACAAGGGGTTGCAGCCTGGGGTGGTGGGCCATTCAGCTACAGGGGAAAAGGAGGGGATGTGCAGCCTTACTTACAGGAAGAGGGAAATACAAAGTGGTCTGGAGGGCATTGATGTACAACATCTGCCAATGTCAGTGTGACTGTGTGTCCAAACCTCCTACACAGCTCTTAAGAAACCCTGAGCTGTTTTAATCTGAGGTGTACTCACTGCATTGGTTCAGAAAGGTACTGGGCTGGGGTAGCCCTGTGCCGCACTGCTGACAGACCTGTGGGACCCTTGCTCATACCAGCATGCCAAAGGGCCAAGAGCTGCTCCTGATAAAAATTACAGGGGATTTGGGATGGGAGGTCATCACAGGCTACCTTGCTGAAATGGAATAGTTGAGACTTGCAACTTTGCTGTTTTGCTTGTCTGCCTTTTCACCTAGTTTGTCACTGCAGGAAAGCTAAGTCCCAAGCAAGTGTTATCTTCAACCCCAGCCAGAGTCCAGGAAGCAGCAGGAAGACATCTAGCTTCCCCTCTGGGAATTAACATCCAAGTAACAAGAAGTTTCAAGTGTGAGGGAAGAGTCAAGCCTTATGTCAAAGATTTCTGACAGAGCTGGACAATTATCCTTCTGAGAAGAAGAAGTTGCTGGGGAAGGCAATGTCAATGCAGCAGTGTCTGGAGGAGGTTGTCCTCAAGAGCCAGCCAAGAATCTGTTGTCACTTTTGATGTTTTGGGCCACTCTGAGATGCTTCCAGCACAGCCCTGCTTACGAGGATATCTATTTTCTCCTACAGTGAAGACATGCCTGAATCCTGGAATTATCCTTCACACCTGCTGGTGCACATGAAAGAAGCAGCAGGCACCGCACCTTGTATTTCACTTTAACCTCTGACAAATTTCACATTCCTTGGCCTAATGTTTTATTTCCTTCCCCCTACAAATTACTTATTGAGCCATAAAACTCTCCAAAAATTCCTCTATGATTTTTTTTTTTTTTTTGGTGATTACAGAAAGGTTTCCTTTTGGCATCTCAAGAGAGGTTATACAAATGAGGAACAAAATTCTATGTCCCTCTGGTGGTCTAAGCTACTATACAGGATATGGTCTTTCTTCATGATAATGTTGATAATTATAATGATCAGAAAAAAAATCAAGAAAGGAAGGGAAAAATATTGATAGTTATTAAATCATCAACACTAATGCTTTAGAAGAGAACATGCCAGTGGTTTGTGAGCGCAGGGCACAAATACAAGTATATTGCACTTGTCATTTAAATAAACTCAGAAGTTGCTGTCTTTGCAATCTGTAAAAGATCTCCTGAATGTGTTAATCTGATCAAGTGTATTGTTCCAGTTTAATTCTAGGCAGCATCTCAGTCAGAACCATATGTGTTATGGACTTCTATGATTTCTTCTCATTTCTCATTCACATGTAGGAAAGGAACTTCAGTAGTGGAAAAATACTTTGATTGTAGCTGAAGAGGAACCCCACTAAGCAAAGAGTTGCAGTGAAATACCAAAATCAAATAACTAAGTGCTCATTCGAGTTTAGGCTACCAAAATGTTTCATTCTGAATGCTTTTGAAAAATTATCTTATTTTCAATGTACCTTACTGGCATTTTATTTTCTTTCTCATAAATGCATACTGACCTTTCAAGAACTGGGCATTAGTTTTGATATTACCAGAAACCCAGAAAGAAAACAGGTATTATTCTAAGTAGCAGTAGGCTAGAAGACTTTCAGACTGATGTTTAAAGTCACAACTGATGCGCTGATATAGGAGAAGAAAAGTATTCCTTCACATTATAAAAAAGGCAAAACAAAACCTACATTGGGCACAGCACAATGTAAGACCTTTAACTCTTGTTTCCAGCAAAATGAGAGAGAATTCCAGGTGGGAATGTGATGTTCCTACCCAGACTGTGCCCTTATGTTACTGGGATGGTTTCAGCTATGAGTGCTCACGTACATAATATGACTTAAGCTCCAATAAGACAAATGTACCTTCAGTTTCTGGCTGTCTTCCATTCCTTTCTAAAAGAGAAATGCTAGGAAAAATATGCCTGGTAAGAAATACAGAGAATTCATAAGAAACAGATGAACATGTTTCCTTTCTTTAAAAAAAAAAAAAAAAAGAAAAAAGAGAGAGAGAAAAAAAAGGGAAATGAATGTTGTTGCTATAACCTTGGCTACTTGCACATAACAGATGGGCAGTTATATTCACTACTTACATACAGCCAAAACAGGTATTTCAAATAGCTTTGTTTACTAATCCTAAATATAGGAATGGCTGGTTTTATACAGTAGTAATTTTTAATTAATTAGATTCTGATTGCTGAAATTATTTTGCACTCTAGTGCTATAACTGATGCAAATGTTTCACTTTGGAAAAGCTCATGCATTTATATTATCTGAAAAGTGTGCTATTTACTTTTGTTTTATACAAAATAAAGTCAAAAGCTTATGGATTAAGGTAAGCAACAAGATCAAGAGGATATTTTATAAGTGCTGTAACAGAGCTTTCAGCAGGATTGTAAGACCTCTGCAAGCACTGCTTGCAGCATCTAAAATTCACTCAGAATATATGATGTTGAAGTTGTAAAAATCCCCTAACAAACAGTTTGTGCAAGTTCTGCTACACAGAAACATGCAGGAAAACATGATTATATAGAATACCATCAAATCTAATTAAAAACAGAGGGAGAAAGCCAGTAAAATCAGACTGGTGAAATATTAATGTACTTAATGCTGGAATGAAGCCTATATATCAATGTGAGATTTAATTCCAGAGCGTAGAATTTAAATGCCTGAAAAACGGACTCAGTCTATAGAAATAGAATTAGCAATTCCAATAAAAAATAGATACTCTGAAGGAAAAGTTTTCTGTCCTTGGCTTGAATCCATCTAGGCTGGTCTGCACTGCTTTTCAAAACCATTTAGACCAGCTAAATATTCTGCTAAATTCCCATTACATTGACGGTCTCATTAGAAATGCAAGGCAGTCCTCTCCAAGGGATACAGCCATCACTCTCTCCCAGGAGCAGAAGCTGAAATAAGGTTTCTTCTGCAGCAGCTGCCCCTGTGAGCAACTGTGTTTGCCCTGGTGATGTTTTTCCCCTATAAAGAAAGGGACAACAAATGCAATTGAATCATACCCTGAATTTTTTAAGTCCTTGGCAGGGTGGTGAGAAAGTGCCCCACAGACCACAGTACTTCCTGAGAGTCATGTTTGGGCAGAAGGACCCAGAGTACCTCCTGAAAAATGAGAGAGATTGAGGAAAGCAAGGAAACAAACCCCTACGAGGCCACTCCCTGAGCAAGAAAGCCACCAAAAAATGCACAAATACTCAGAAAAAGGGAAGAGTGATGAGCGACACATCAGCAGCTCACGCCTAAGTAGTCCAATCAGTCTGAGAGCTTGCCAAAGTTTCATGGATAATCATGCTCTGTGTGACAGGAGGAAACGCATTTGAGGAATAAGAGTTTTGAATGTGCTGCTTGCAATTTTCTGATCTGTTTCTTGCCTCCCTACCCCTGCATCCCCCAAAGCTTCTCTAGGTGTGATTATCAGTTATTTACTAACGCTCTCACTCTGATTTCTGAGCCACTGCTGATGCTGCCACCTAAAAAATATTCCTTTCAAATGTGAAATGAAGTAAGAGTGCATGAACTGCAGCACTGCCTGTGTGTCAGCCATTGTGGCAGAAATCTTGGGGAATTTAATGTGTCTGAGGCAGAGCTGCCACCGCCAAGTCTCTGAGCTGAATGTGCAGCATCTGATCTTGTACTCAGGGATTATTTCCTTACAAATGATCTCTTACTGCCTAATCCCCAACAGTACAAGCATCTGTCCTTATGCTGGAGTCATCATGAGGGTGAGGTTTACCCCACATTTCGAGGTACATCACAAATGACCCTCACATTTTGCTGGCCAGTGGTGTTCCAGCCGGTGCCTCTATGGTGACATGGAAGATCTGAGGCATATAGATACTTCTCTCTAGGGTAGCTGATTTTAATAACTTATTGTGTCTAGACACTGTTCAGCTTCCTGTCTGCCTAACAGGTAAACCTGCTTTTTCTCATGTAAAAAAAATATTTATTGACTCTAACATTATTACAGCTTTAATACTTCCAGCTAACAAGGGGCTATTGCTAGAATTTCTTTATTATTGTTGTTTTTTATGTACCTTAAGAAACCCCATATTCTCATTGTCCTTGAGCTTTCATCTAGTATCATCTATTCCTTTTATCCATATTCAGTATTTTACATTTTCTTTTTTAGATTGTTATATTTCATGTATATGTATTCATATTACATATATTTTAAATTTCATGTCTATTGCACAAATTGCTTTTTCTTTCTAATTACTACTTTTACTTGATCACTGAAGCTGAACTAGCTTTCAGTAAAGTTGGTTTTGCCTTGATTGTGGAAATGCAGCCTTTTGCTAACTTAACAAACTCTGCTTTAAAAATTTGAAGCTGCCTTGTTTCTAGGATTTTCTACCTCATCAATTTATAGTCAAATTTTTTTTTTTACTTTTGGACATACACCTTCCCTTACTGGGACTGTTCTTTATTTGTCTAGGTTGGACATGATAAAATCATGGTCTGGTGACAGGCAACCATGTGCTTCTCATCCACTGACCAATTTATTCAAAGGAGGGGTGAGAATGATTGGTCAAAAGTCATCAGTGCTGGAAAAGTGCCACAAAGACCATCTACAATCTTCACTTTCACAGCTGTCTGTGTGGACCTCTGGTGATACCTTCCAAACTGAGACCTCTGCAATCCTCCTGATTAACCTGCCTTTCCTTTACAGATTGATGCTGATGGAGCACCTTCATCCCCTCTTGTAACTGGAGTTGATATTCAGTTGATATTCTGTCTCTGGGATAAAGAAGAAGTTTGTTGGACATCCTGAGCTGGAGCTTTCCATGTCAAGACAGGCTAGAGGAGGAAAGGAACAATTCCCAAAGGCACATGGCTGACTGGCTGATACAGAGAGGCTATTGCAGAATATATGAATGGCACAGGAACATATGGGAACTATACCTCCTCCATTCCCTCAGCAGCTCCAGCCAGCAGAAGCACATCTGTGAAAGACACACCAGGACCCCTGAAGTTTTCAGCATTTCCTTTCAAATACTTTGCCTAGCCATTTCCTGGAAAGTCACTAAATGTATTTTACTCAGTCCTGTCTGCAATACTTATAGCTTCATTTAGTTTTAATATAGTTATAAATGGGCTGTAGCGGCCTGCTTTTTTTAATAACTAAGTAAATGAAACCCTGTCTGTAATAATAAATGAACCATCCATCTGGGAGGCCTCCAGTAAAAATTTCAACAGGTATTTATTGCTCCTTTATGTAAACAGTCCTCTGGACAATACAAGTGATTATACTCTCTGTCAGCCTTGTCAGGAAGGAGACAGTAGAGTTTTGGATGAAGTTCCATAGCATACACACTGAATTTAGCAGTTTATTTGACTAGATGGAGAAAAAAATGATTAAAACAAGAAAATAAACAGACAAGAATCCAGTTGGCTACTGTGAAAGGGAGCATACCGTTTTATTAAAAGATATGGGCTGTGAGGATAATCTATAGAAAATTGACAGGTCTGTAGTGCTACAGACTTCTCACAACTCCAGACGCTACACAGACAGCTCCCTAAACAACCCCACCCCCTCAAAAGTGGAAGGAGTTTCACTGTAAAATCAACACTTTACAGAGACTTTAAAATATGTTGTGCCCTTATAGATTCACGTAGTATCGAAGAGCAATGTCTTGGGAGAATCTCCAACTGGAGTGCAAGAGACTGAAAACCATGTTATCCATCCCTGAGGGTCATCTCTTTCATTCATGGACACTGTTCACACTCTAGAAAGGGCAAAGGCATGACACTTTTCAAGTAATGAAATTTTAATTTAAAGAAATCTCGCTGCAAAAATCATCTTCATACCACTGTTATATTCTGGCCCCTAATTACACAGCATTACATTCCACTATTATTGGAATAATACTATGTCAGAATAAATTGTCAAATAATTATTTCATTGTGTGGCAAGATGGGGGGAAGAAAAGAAAGAAAAAAGAGGCAGAAAGACCTGAAACCTCACATATGGCCAAGGTAATGTGCTATCACTCAATGGTGAGGAGTGAGCCATAGCTTCCTTCTGTGCATTAAACATGCAGGGACCACTGTGACTTTTGTCAAAATTTCCAGCCCTCAAATTTCTGTGAGAATGGGCTTAAACCTCTCCCATGAGCAGATTTCTCAGAGCCTTTCATTTTCAGCCAAGATAGCACAGGGAAAAATGCTTTTTTTTTTTCCTTCTGAGGCAGACTGTAAAAGGAGAGCAAAGCTCTCTGCCCAACACCAGGCAGATTCTGCCCCATGGGGCAAATGGATTGCTGCTCCTTAGGAGTCTGCAGCTGGGCTCAGAGACAGGGAATGCACTGCTCCTGAAGCTGCATCCATGGCCAGGGTGTTTCCAACAGGGTTATTTAGCTTATCAAGCTTAATTTTTTAGGAGATGGTTGCATTAGTGATAGTACTCTCTTTACTCCTCTCTGCTTCTGGTATGTTGGGAAAAAGATAGTCCCAACAAGGCAGACATGTCTGAACTGATAGCAGTCCCACCAAAATACAGGAATTCTCAGGTTTGCTTGAGGATGGGCTGAAGGAGGAAGGGAGAGAGGGAGGGAAGGGGCTGCTAAGGGAGCTCCAGGACTTGGGGCACAAGCTCTGCAGGGACAGGGAAAGTGGAGGCTGGCACTGGCACCAGGGGCAAGTTCATGGCCATGAACTTTGTTGCTGGGGGAAGACAGCACATGTGCCACCTGCAGTGGTCAGATAATTCCTTTGCTTCCCACGGAGCAGCAGTGAAGGGATGGTTGCTCATGTAGGGCCCCATTAATTCAAACTGCACTGTGCAGCTCCACTGTGGGTGGGGTTTTCCTTCAGCTGCCCTGGGGTCTGATGTCACCAAGGGCTTCTAGCCTGCTGGTTTCACTTCGAGATAACCCCTTCCAGGATGCCAAATTGGCTATTCCTCTTTCTTAGAAATAATCTCCTTTGGACATAGCAACAGCAAAAATAGTCAGCTGAGGGCTGCTCGTCGGATGAGAAAGGTTTTATTCCCAGCATTCAGATGCACATGCTGTGCAGAAATACACCAGCTGCACTCCAATATATATATATTAAAAAAAAAAAAAAAGAAAAGAAAAAGTCTTTTTTCTAAAAAACACTCTTAGGAAAAAATTATGAATTTAGCTCTCAAACAGTAAACCACACTATATCTCCTTTCTAATGTCTCTTTTTAAATATACACCAGGGAACAACTCTCATAACTCACTTGAAACACACTATCTTATGAGTTATAGGTCAGTCTTCTATGCTCAGAGTGTGTGTTGCACTTCCACACAACCTTATGAATTTTCCATCCCTCATCATTCATATCATGTCAGAATATCTATTACAAACCCTTGTTTGCAAGAAGGGCTTCTATTTTATCCTTTCCTTTTATCACTGCTCTTAAATTTTCTTCTGGACACCAGCTTGGCAAGCTGGCAGTATCATGCTGGCAGTTTCTGAGGAAAAAATCAGGCAAAAATCCTGTATCAGGATTGTAATGTCACTTGCAAAAAAATATCCTTGTTTAACTAATAGGAATAGTGTATAAAAATGAATTGGACATAATTGTATTCTGATTGCCAACTTCTACCACCCAGCAGCAAACTACCACAACCATAAAAAAATATATTTATTTGGAAGCCTAAATGATGTCTGATAATGCTTTCTGCCATCCTAAAGCTTTGGAAATGTTGAATCATCTCAAGAAAAATGTCAACAATAATTTTTCACAAAGGTTCAAGCTTGGACAAGACTGACTAGAGTCTTGTGTGAGGGATTTGAGCTGAGGGGAATTTTCTAACACAGTTTAATCACCAGGAACAGTGTGAGGACCAGCCAAAGTTCTTGGTAATTGCTAGATTTGAGCAATGCTTTTCCCTAAATAAATGAAGAAGTTTAAATTCTATATAAAATTATAAATTTCAACATTTCTGAAATGCTGTGCTTTCGTTCCCTTCTTTCAAAAACATTACTTTGAAATATGCTTGTATCTAGGACTGTAACAAGGCTGCCCAAGCACTATCAGGAGTAAGGTAAACGAAATGAAATTATATCAGCCCTGAATGTAGTTCTTTTTCATTTTGCTGAGAAAATTAACAAAACTATTTTTATTTTCAGTTACACCACATAATTTTTATTGTATTAAACAAAGTACCAGTTACCCCCACTGATTCAGAAGCTAATTTAATTCCGTTTGCAAAGTTCTAAACCTAGATTTGTTTTGAGTTTCATATGGATCCACAATACTTACTGGCTTCTTTCATTTTTTCCCTCTCATTGGCAGTTAATTGAAACTTTCAGTGAAATATTTTTTGCTGTCATCAGTTGTCAGACTGACATTAATAGATGCAAATATCCTTAGCAGAGTTGTGAGCAAGTGTTGCAATGAACCAAGCATACAGGAGCTGGATTCTCAGATTGCTGCGTGACTGAAATGGAAGGATTTGTGTTGCTGGCTTTTTAGTTTTGTTTGTTTGTTTTACAAAATCCGATAGGAATAAAGAGCACTTGTTTCAATCTACTCTGTTATATAGCTGGTTTGTATATTTGACATTTATGATTATCTGAATCTGAGTTCCCAGGAAAAGAATTCTACGTAGGCCCAACAAGATCTACCTATGGCCTCCACCTTTGAAAAAATGGCTTCAAGTACTACTTAACTTGCTATTACTTGATGTCAGCTTGAGTCCAATCAAAACAATCACTATTATTTCAGTATTATTTTTGGGTGTGGAAATGAAATGCAGACTTGATATTAACAGGGCTGTGGATAATTATCTGTTTGATATTTAAGTAAGAATAGACCCTACAGATAATCACACATGAATTTAGTACAACTGCAAATAATTTGTGATCAAATATCATGCCTACATTGTGCAATATATATTCAAAAAGTCATACATACAGGGAATGACAATTGACTTTTGAAGAATTCAATTTAGTAGTAACACTGTTAATGGTCAAAAGTAGATCTCCTGAACTAAATGTACTGGGTTACTTTTATCATCAGTGTCACTCTAGTAAAACCAGTTTCATCAGCAATTAATTTAGCTCACTGTATTACCTTCAAGGCAAATGATTTTTACTGATAAGGGAAAAAACTTCAGATGTATGTATTATATCAGGCACTTAAATATTTTTAGTGCTGATGACAGCAGAGATGGCTGATAAAAATAAGAAATAAAATAGGCAAAATGTAGGAGACTGACAATAAAGAGCTTTGAAATATGTAAATGACTTTCCGGAAGTTCTACAAACCCTTAGATTATCTCCAGCAGAGTGTTTATTAGTCTACAAAAATCATTGTGTATTTTTCAGTGTACTACAGAAAGGTTTTTCCTGTTCCAAAAATGCAGCAACCAGCCCTCATTACATCTTTTTATAAATTTCTCGAAAGCTGCAAGTTTATTTGCAATTGAAAGGAGTTCCAAAGAAGAACAGAGAATAAAAAAGGAATTCTGACAGAATTTTCTTATTGATACTTTCTCTCACTCTTCCATCTAGCTGAACACACTTGCTCTCCTCATTACCAGGATCATTAACTAGTATGAAAGAGGATCCATCCTATGAAGACCAATTTGCTACTGGGCATCATCCTATTGCACTGTTTTCTAGTGAGAGATCTCTGCATAGGTACATTTCCCAACACCCTAAGAAATCAGAACTGAGCAAACCCATGATAATTCTCATTCAGTCAGAAAGAGGAAATAGAGGCAAAGAGATTCACTGATTTTAAACAAAGTCACACTGCACTGTTCAGCCAGATTCAGGGCTGGGAAGGAAACTGCAGGTGCTGCTGGGATAGGCACTGCCTCAGATGTGCCTGTGACCCAACATGTTCACTCTCTACCCAACATGTTCACTCTCTACTTCATCTTTGGAGCCTGCACTAGGGGGAAATTTTAAGTGAAAGAAAGCCAAAGCCAAGGTGGGGAGGTGAAGAGGTGCTGAAACTGTATCTTCCCCCATATAACAATCTCTCTTCTATCAGAGCACAGCAGAGCTACTGGAATAGAATATGTCAACACCCCAGGGCCCCTAATTCTCTGGCAAACAGGCATTCCTACCTGAGACAGAGCAAGCAGGTTTTATGTAAAGAATGCATTTATTCATCTGCAAAATGTTGCAAATCAAAAATAAAATTGGACTGGACGATTTCAATTTCTTCCAGAAAAACCCATAACATTTGACCTATTTTGGTATTTTAAATCAAAATTTGATTATTTTAAGCTACATGTGAGAGATCATTCATTCCTTACAAGGATTTGTTATATTGCTTGTTTAGATTAGGATTAAATAAACTTTTATCATGCTGGGACTGTTAACTATTGATGTTCTTTACTGCTACACTCATGCAGATATTAACTCCTAAAAGTCTTTGGTTTGGGCTGTAATTGCTTCTTCTAGTTTTTTATGAGATCTGAAACTTCACTCAGAAGTGCCCTTTAAATACTTGTTTTTTTGGTGGAGTTTTCGCCCATCCTTGTAACAGCTATGACAATTGGCCTGTTAATTATTATCATGTGATAATAAAATACATTTCAGCAGATGCATGAAGGAGCAGAAGGTAGATGCCTTCTGCAGCCCTGCCTGGGACCATGGGGCTGTGTGTGGGATGTCACTGCAGCTGGGGTGATGGCCCCTGACTGGCTGATGGGGATGGCTCTGCTGCCAGTGATGCCTCAGGTATGGAGACTTTGTCCCACAGCCCCAGCTCTGAGGCTGACCAAGTGTGAAATGGAGACATGGGAGGGGCCCTTCCCCAGCTGCTTGTGGCTCAGGGTCAGTCCCTGAGGAGTTCTGGGATGGCACTCAGGGGTGAGGGACACTGTCACACATGCCCCAAGGAACCACACCAGGGGCTTAAAAGTGTTGAGGACCCGGGTGAAAGCACATAAAAATGAGTGTCTAGCTATTTAACAACAAACAAGGTTATTTAGGACAGCAACCAGGTCACAGCCCCATTTTTTGGGGGTTCAGGCACAAAATGAGCCTTTTACATCTTTGCTCCGACACCACTCCCGAGGTGTGAGTGCCCTCTGACACCCAAGAGCAGGAAGGGGTCAGGGAGCAGGCACTGGCACACCCTGCAGGGCATCACTCCTGGCAGCCCTGAGCTGCTCTGCCTCCTCTGAGGACACTGTGCTTCATCTGCTGTGCAAAGGCTGAACCCAAGGAAGGAATAAGGAGGAAGATACCAGTGAGAATTCATTTTGTGGTTTTAGCTGGAGCATCTTCAGTGCTCTTCAAAGATGGTGATGCTGCTGTATCACATTACCCCCCCGGACTGGTAATGAATAGGAGCTGTGTACTGTGAGCATTAGATCACCAACCTCAAAGAGATTTAGGGAAAAAATCCCCAATATTACACACTGAAAAATAAACAGATGCAGACTAGGACATAGAAATATTTGTTTTCCATAGAATGCTGATTAATGTTGCATCAAATCACAATAAAATAGCCCCCAAGGCTCATTTTCCTATTTGCAAAAGGGTAATAATGATTAGCTTTACCAATGTTTGTAGCAGGCTTTGAGAGGGGTTGTGTGTTTAAAAGAAATATTAATGACCTGAAGAAGTCATTAGTTTGGGGATATTCTCTTGGACTGGCACCAAATCTCCTCTGACTCTACCTAACAAATCATATATCAAAGAGTGAACTTTCATCTGCACTAGCTTCAGGCATATTTTAAATTACTTAAATGAGTGTAATTGCAAAATAATTTTATTCCACTGTTTTATAGCAGTTTTCCTGTTCTGCCAAAGGCAAGACTGGCAAGCCCTTGAGGGACAGGAGGCTGCTGAGAGGATCATATTTTGTCAGGATTTCTCAATCCAGAGGACTCACCTCCTCTCAGCTCACAGCCCATCACACAGGACCAGCACCGTGAGCCCCACCACCAGGCAGGGCACCCCTGATTTACACCATTGGCACTTGGTCTGAGCACCTGATGAGGTGCTAACTATAGCAGGTCTGTGTGACATGACTATAGTCCTACAGGTAATTTCCTACACCTTATTACCACATAATAACGGCCTCTTAACAACCAGGCTAATCAAGAATTAATGAGGCACTAAAACACTTTTAGGAACAATGAAGGATTTAAAAATTTCTCTTATGTGTTTTATTTAAAAAGCAATTAATTTAATAGTTACTGCCTTTACTTTGGAGTAATATAAAAAGTCTTGGTACTTATCAAGTGTATCAGTTGAAAGGTTTTATTCATTTATCAGTTATTTACTTATGTGAGGCTGCACATAACCTCAAGAGAGTGGAACCAGATTTGGGCCCTGTCTGCCTCCCTCATGTAATTCCATTTGTCTGCTCAAACACTCCCCTGCTCTCACACGGTGAAGTACAACACCAAAACCAAAACAAAGTCAGCCCAAATTCACACTACTGCCAAAAAGGGATTTTTTTTCCCCTAATCTCTGGAAATTAGAGTGTCAGGGATTTTTTGTTTTATTTTCTTTTGTTGGTGGGAGGGGTTTTTTTTTGGTTTTTGTTTTTGGGAAGAGAGGGTGCACTTCAATGGGGAGCCATCCTTGACAGAGGTTTTTGAGAAACAGAATGAAATAAATGGTGGGAAAAAAGTAGGGATAATTTATGTTGCTAAAGGATTTCGTATCAGTGACTCCATGCTGAATTAAAGCCCAAAAATACGTTCCTTTACCATTAGCTTGGAAAGGATAATCAAAACAAAAACATGTTCAAATTTCACTTATTTTTTTAAAACTCCCTTCTGTGGTGTAAGGATAGGGGATATATCCTGGTTTGCTGAGAAAATCCCCAAATAGATCATTCTGTGACAGATAACAGTTATGGTTATTAATTCCACTGCTGACATTGAAATTACACTGATTCCCAATATAATGGATAAGTAAATAGCACATCAGAAATTCTCAGATGCTTCCACACTTCCTATGCAATCAAAAAAAGAGAACTCCCTCATTAAATAATACACTGTCAGAAAAGGCAATTTGATTAAATAAACCTATCTGTCAATCATGCCTGAAGTTATAAAAGGAAAACATTTTGTAGCTAAGTAAAACTTTTCTCCATATTAATCTCTCTCTCTCTCTCTCTTTATTTTCTTTTTCTTGTGTGATTCTTGAAAGAGAAGTAATGAAAAACTATGTGCCCTAAAGGAAGATTGGGGCAATACCTAGCACCTGACAAAAGAGTTAAAAGTTAGTCTTTACCATTAAACAGAGATGACATGATGGAAAAATCAAGGAACAGAGGCGGCAAATGATGATATGCACTAATCCAGAAACCTGAGCTACTGTGGGTGCACTTTTTGTATCCCTTGTTACATACATCTCTTTATTTCTTTTCTGTTTTTCAGGAGACATGGAGACATGTTTTGTAAGGAAGAAATAGAAAACAGGAGGGCCTACACAGGTGAAAAACAAGAAGAAATGAGGCTGCAGGTGATGAATCCTGACACAAGCAGGCATGTGATGGCAGGAAAACAGCAGAGAGGTTGCAGCAAGGAAGAAAATGAAGGGAAAAAAAGTAGAAGGGGTGGATGGCAAAGGATGGACAGCAAGTAACAAGGCAGGGAAAGAGAAATCAGAAATCATACTCTGCATTAAGCCTAAAGTGCCCACAGGTACCAGGAGAGTGGGTAAGGTTTTGGGGCTGTTCCCCGGGTTTGTTCTACTGGGTACCCCTCTGCCCCATTCACAGTGCCACACTACCAAAGCATCAAACACATATTCTCCTGCGGCAGCAAATGAGGCCAAACATTACCCAGCTGCACGACAACAACAGTGGGGTTAATTTTTCATGCTACTTAATTTCATCAACACTGGGCTGGGGAGAGGGGAAGAGCTGTGTAATATGGTGTGATGGGTGGAAAGTCTCTGAACGTCACTGTGTCTGGTGGCCAAAGATGGAAACGGGGTCTGGCAGCTTCCTCACCTTGGCTTTGGGAAGCAGCAGCTTCTTAGGACATCAAATACTTAATTAACTGAGCTGCAGAATTGTAGGATAAGATTCATACAGTTCCTTCTCTGATGGGAGAGTGAGTGTCAGCCTGGACCATGCTGTTCTTGGTGAGTCTTTAAAGCTAATGCAACTCATACAGAAGACATTCTTTGAAAAGAACCAGAGATTTATTTGAATAAAAATCTGAGTGGATGACAAGAGCATGCAAAGAAATAAGATGAGATTTTAATTTCTCTCAAGTAGAAAAACATAAGCGGCTTGAGCAGGAGATATTTGCTTTGCAGCTAGGCACTCAAGCTTTTATGTTCTTCAGTGCATAGAAAGAGTTGTTCTTCTCATACTGAATTCATAGCTCTGCAATGTCATTGAGCCAAATGGGATCATGCTAAAGAGATACTTGGCCATTTCTGTTAGATAAAGATAAATCAAAATAATTTTTAAAGGAGGGCTGTTGCTTTATATAATTTTTTCACAAGGCCTGGAGATGATCCACCTACTTTTGTCTGAGGGAAATATATACAAATTTGGAATAATATCAGTATTATAGGTCCTTCTACAAATCTTACCTTTAGCATCCAGCTTTCTGCCCACCTCTCACTGTTTATGTATTATGTATGTCTTTATATTTGTTTAGTCTTACGTGTTACATGTAGTAATAAAATCCTGGATGACAAGTCTTCTGTTACCACACCTCTGATCTTCCCCCTTCTCTCTTTATTCCATTGACTCCCAGGCTTCAGAGCTGGCAATTTGTTCCCTGACTCCTGCCTGCTCAGCATCAGTCACAGGATGCTGCTGTGGGTGCAGCAGGGCTCCTCACGAGAGCGTGCCTGCTGAAGAGTGCCATCAGCCAGCCACTCCTAGGCAGTAAGGAAATACATGCAAAAGGCTCGGGGAGAGATTTCCTTCTCCTGAATACAAAGCCTGCAAGAGTAAAACTCTTCAGGGGAGGACAGGACATCTGTCCTAAGTTGTCCGTGCGTTTCCTGGCCTCGGAGCTGGACTGCTCGCGCAGCGGCGCCGTGCTGGGATTGCCGCGCTGCGGGACAACGCTCAGGGTGCTGATGGCAGCTGGGAGGCATGTGCAGGAGAAGCAGACCTCCACTCTGACAAACACCTCTTTTTTCCCCCCCTGCTCATTCCATGTGCAGTCACTTTGTAGCAAGCCCTTTTTTCTACACGTGCAAGTCATCCTGCTTTACTGAGGCTGCTCTCAGGGAAATGCTTTTTAACTGAACTGGAGACGGGCAGCACAGCACAAGCAGAAATCTGGGTACTCACAGGAATTCTTGGTCTTTCAGACAATAATGCTGAAAGAAGTCCTGCTAAAAGGCATCATGCTTTTCTATAATTATTTATGAGATCAAAATCTTCCCATGTGACAGAGGAAAACCCACATTTTTTTAACAGTTTGTGGCAAAAGGCTTCATTTTTTTTTTTCCATAGAAGTGTATAGAAATTGCCGTTGTTTACAGTTATTACAAGTATTAAAGGTTGTGCCTCATATCACATTTTTGTATGTTATAAGGAAAACATGGATTTTACATGAGCAGGGACCTGAATTGTTTCTTAAGACCAAAATTTAAAACCAGTATAGACCAGAGTAATGACAAATTGTTTTTGAGGGTATGTTCTGTGATGTTCTGGGGTTCCCAGACCCAGACCTTTCCCTTTCTCTTTGCTATATTTGGCCTTCATCAGAACTACATCAAGACAGGTCACACATTTGGGTGCCTGCCTCACTTCCCTGGGGGACTTCAGAAGGCCCCCTCTCTGCCCACTTAAATGCCACAAAAATTGGTCACCAAGTCAGGTGCAAAAGGGTAATTTGCTCATTCTTTTTCTGTATTATGCTGTTAAATACTTTAAAGATATTATTTGTGCTGATTTGTCTGCTTTGCTTTGAAAGTAGGAAAGCTGATGGTGAATGTACAGAATTTTTACCCATAATTGCACTAAATTCTAATATAATTAAATATACAGTAAGTTCACATGATTATCAGGTAACAGATCAGTTCTGCTTTAATTTAGTATACCTGATTTATCACACCTCCTGGAGTGTGCCTCTGAAGAAATATGTCAAGAGACTCCTTCTGTCTACCGACAATTGCTTACAGTTTATGCCATGAAAGGGGGAATCAGCACAAATGAATCCTGACAAAATATCTTACAAAACTAATAAAAATCAGCATGCAGAAATGCCAGCTGTAATTGCACTATTTTGCCATAAAAGGTCTGTGGGCCAATCAAACCATGTGGTTGTTTTTTTTTTTTTTTCCTTTGGAAAAACTTAGCTTTTATCTTTGTAAGTCGGTGGTACAGTTGCCCTGATTTTGGAATGATCAGTAAGTATAATCCTTTTGAATCTCAGGAACAATATACCTCATCCAAACCTTTGTCCTGATTCATCTCCAGCTTTGATAGCTTCAGTGTGTCACCCTGCTTGCTTGTCAAATCTATCATCAGTTCTAAAACTGCTGATAAATATATTCCACATCTCTTTTGGGAGATGAAGCTTGTCTGCATGCTAAACAAAGAACAGAATGCACAAAGCCAAGATACACGCTGAGATATAATATTCTCCCTCTTATAATACCACAGGTGAAATGATAATGTGGAAATATTCTTACCCTGAGGAAGGCAGACTCCAGTTGTAGCTTAGCAAATCAAAGACCAGAAAACTTGCTTGCAATAACATCCTAACAAATCCAAAGGGTTATATTTCCCAGTTAAAAAATATCCACACTCTGACTTTTAATCCAAATCCAAAGATTAAGGCAGAAGAACTTCAATAATTTGTTTAGTTAGGTATGAAAAGTAATTTGTCATGAAACTGCCAGCCTGCCACTATAAAGGTTTAAAAAAATCATAGCTATTCATGGCTGAACAGTCAGACTTTTCCACACAGGAAAATTCATCATCATTTCAGGTTTCAGTATCTTTTTGTATTTTGCATGGCAAATAAAAAGTTGTCCACCAAGCTTGAAATGTCTCTTTTTTTCGAGTTGGTCACTCTGTGGGAGAAACAGGCACTTCTTTAGATTCCTTTAATTTGTTCTTCATAGCCATAGAATAAGTTAATAGCAAAATGAGGGAGCTTCTCATTCAGAATCTCACTTTCTTGTTATTAAAAAATTGTATCTGTCTACTAATAAAGTATAAAACTAATGCACTTCAGATACCAAAATCTTTCCATTCCTGGACGAGCTTTAGTGTTCAAATGTTAATAGGATGCCTGCATTTAGGGGAAAAAAAAACCCCTAAAAAACTTGGCCTGTATTCAGGCTCAAGAGTCTGTGAAACAGACTTTTTCCATACTATGACCTCAGTCTTAGGATTTCTCTTTTGCAAAATGTTAGTTATTTTTCTTGGCAGGTGGCCAGAACCCTGTATCTCTCTTTCCTCCCCTCTCACCCTCCTCCTCTCCCCACGCTCCAGGCACACAAACACCTCTCCTCTTCCCATCGCCCAGCGAGTCAGCCCTGAGGTGAGGTAACCCCCCCGCCCCATCTTTGGCTGAGATGGTGTGGAGAAAATAATCAGGTTATGATATCCTGGAAGTCTTCACTCTTCTCTTCCTTTGCACCCATTCTGTTTTGTTTCCCTGCCCCAAACCCGTGGGCAAAGCCAGCAGCCCCCCACACACAGCAGTGCTGTGCCCCCGCCAAGCATCAGCTACGGCGGGTTTCAAGTTGCAGCAGCTTTCGCCCAGGGTAGAGAATTTCCAAAATGTGTTACCCTGGCAACCAGGAATTTTAGCCCAGCAAAAACCACCGCCACGCACACCGCGACTCCAACGTGCGAGACACTGAGCTTCCATTTGTCATTTTCTTCAGAGAAAAAATACCGCGTGGGGTCGGTGGTGTCTGCCTTCTTGGAGGTATTGCCAATGAAACGGACTTCTTCCCAGGTACCTGCATCTCCTGATTTTCCTGGCAGCCCCTCTTTAACCACTGTATTCCAAGCTAATACATAACACATACAAAATTCCTAATTAGTCCCTTACAAACGGAGAAGTCCAAGGAAAACAGTCCCCAAGAGAAAAACATGCTTTCAGTGTAATACAGGAAAACATTTCCTCAAGCATGATGATATTTTCTCCAGTTAAGTTGGTCAGCTTTACTCTAAATGGCATTCAATGAACACTGGTGATACAGAAGCATTTTTTGACTCGTTATAAAATTAAAAATAATGCCCTGCATAATAGTAAGTTTTCCAATGGGACAAAAGCTGTTGTTTTGGAGTGAAGGTTTCTCTTGCATAAAACCACTTTCCCCTTCAGCTTTGAGCCAAGGGTGGCCTCAAAATGAGGGCAGCTTCCTGCAACTAGTTATTTTTCCCTACAGTGTGCAGAGTACAGGTAGATAGTAAATTTGAAGGTGCTGCACAAGACGGCCTGTATCAAGGGTATTTTATAAATAAAACTCTGCATTGAGCCATAGGGGTGGTTAATGCAAGCTGTTTGTTATATCTGGTAAAAGAGAGGGATAGCATTTAAAAATAGGACAGTGAAAGCCCTATCTCATCCCATCTAAGTCAAACAAAACTTCCCCAGACTTCAGCAGTACTTTTATTTAGCATTCACCTATCCCCGTTTCTGTTGACATCTCAGATAATGCTTTTTTTGGTCTGACTCGAAATCAACAGAAGCTCAATTTTGTCCCAGGAAAACCACAGCTGCAATTAAGGTCAGATTGGGTTTCCCTATGTTTTCTTTCTGAACCCAACAAATCAGCTCCAACTCATCTTCTTTCAGGGAGATCTTATTTTTGAGATCTTTTTACGACTTTAGGTGCTATTTAAAGATTATTTTTACTTGTATGAACTTTGACTACTGTGTGTCTATATCTTTTACATGGCAAAAAGATGACCAGTAATACAAATTTATTCTTTCTTCTTAACTTTGTAGACCTTAAAGACAGATTCAGTCAAGATGTGTGTGGGCAAATGTCTTCCAAGAAAATGTCTTTATAGCATTTGAAGAAAATAGACTTCTTGGTGTCAACTTACAATAGGGTTTTTTTGTGAACTATCAGCAGCATTGTGCTCTGTAAACTCAAAAAATCTGTGCTCAGAAAAGGTTAGGAATTGGCAGGAAAAGTTCACATCAGCATTGTGACAATACCACACTGACTCTGATGCATCCCACAGGTGAAATCACTTCATTTTTGGGAGTGGGAAGTTAAGGCAGAATTACATTTTTAACAGTCTATATATTTAACACACAGAGAAACACTCTGTACATGGACTAAGGGTAATATTTCAGAGACGAGGGCAGAGAAGAGGAACTTTTTCATGGAAATTTGAGAGCTGAGGAGGGGGTTTTAAAATTTTAGCTGCCCTTGCTGGACTGGCTGAGCAGAGTGAGAATCTGGCAGTGTTAGGGGTTAGCTCTGCAAGCTGAGGCTCAAGTAAACAGGTGGAATAGTGCAATGAAACCAGCCTTCTTCTTCTGCCAGAGACTTAGTTCATGGATAAACACCAGACTTTCACTTCTGCAGTTTTAAAGACCTCCATCACTCTGAAAAACACTGCCTTCATTCATCATAGTGAGGGGTTGTTTTCTTTCTTTTTTTTTTTCATGGACTGCATGACTTCTCTCAGAAACATCACAGATATATATTAAAATCCATTGACATATTAAAGCTTTTAGAAACAAAAAAAAAAAATCAAAAATTTTCATAAAGGGTGCTATTTCACATTGGCTACCATCCTTTGGAAGTGGTGCTTCTCAGCAAAGCAGGGTAATCCGTGGCTCATGAGGAGATTGATATGCTCCAGGACAGCCCTGGATAGAGCCTGTGGAGTTACTAAAAGAGTTTTCACCACATCACTGGCTGATGTGTCTGCTACAGATGTCCTTGCCATCTAAAATGCCCAAGCTGAGCTGTGAGAGATTAGGAAGTTGCCCCAGTATCTTAATCAGAAAGCTGAAAAGTGGATTATATCCCATAAAAGTGTGTGCAGCCCTGTTTTTTGGAACCAGATTCCTCACTAGCATGGATTTCACCCCTTCCATTGTCCTCCAGGCCCATCTGTTAGCTATTTTCTGGTTCAATTGATTTGATCCATCATGGTCCTTTTGGCAAACAAAGAGAAGGATATTGAAGATGTACTGCTGGAGGGTTTTTTCCTCCACAGTTTGCATGCTTTGTCCCTTCTCTATTGCCATCTCTCCCTCCAGTTCAGCAAGACTAAAGCCAAATCCTTCTAATTTAAACTGTGTGACCCTTGTCCCAAGACTGAAACTCTGGGGAGAGGATGGGAGAATGGTGATGGGGCAGGAGCTGCCACTGATCACCAGGTCTGCAGGCACCTGGGAAAGGCAGCAGCTTCTGCTCTCCCTTCCTCCCTACATGTGGCACTCCTTAGGACATTTACCATTTACTACCCACGTCTGTCTTTGAAAACTTAAACTACTACCCATTTCCTTTACTGTTCTGGGTGAGTAATCCTCAGCTTTTTTACAGGACATTACATTTTCCAACACTTTGTACAAATATTAATGAGATAGTCTTCACGGTGGTCTAATTATTTTAGCTGGGGAAAAGCCCAAGGTAAACTTAAAATAACTTGCACCAGGGCTTCCAGTGAAGTGAGGTAGGATTAAGGCTACTCTTCCAGCTCCAAATGTCCCATTAGGTTGCAGTTGTTGCCTGAGAGACTTGAGGTCAAGACCCCAGGTCAGGCAGATGTGAGAGGACAAGCTCCCTGGGGGCTAACAGCTGGATGGCGAGCTGGCAGCACTTGCTCAAACTGATCGCCTGTATTTGAGACAGGTTCTCTCTGTTCTCTGCAGGCACTTTGTAACCCCTGTACCTCAGTCTTCCCACTGCAGAAGAGGGAAACCAGCAGGTGATTTCAGCTGTTGAATCTGTAAGCCACTTCCAAGATACAAGGGGCAAGACAAGAGAGGAAGAAAGATGCACTGCAACATGTGATGCTTGTGCCAATACAGATGTGTCACATCAAGCAAGAACAGCACTGATGTTGCTCCAACATGATGTTTCCTTCCTGAAGGGTGGTGAGAAAGATGAGCAGGTGTTGGATGGGTGAGAAACTGTAGCACTAATGTCTGTAAATGGGCAGCTCAGAAACTGCTGACTTTAGTGCTATTAATGAAGATCGCCCTGAGCAAACCATTCTGCAGGTGATGCTGGGAACCAGTACAGGGAGGGAGCAAAGCCAACATCTATTTCTGCCTGGCAAAAGCAAACAAGCCAACACACACACACGCACACACACACACACACACACACACACACACACACACACACACACAGTGTGATCGCTGTGATTCTCAGAGAATATTAGCAAAGGACAAAACCTGCACAACTGCCATAAATTATAAAAGCCTCCCTCAATCTTAGTTAATTCTCTTGTAAAAAGGGAGGGAAAAATCTGGAGCAGCTCAGCATGAAAACAATTGTGGGAGGGTTAATAAAGAGACAGCACTGAGGTATCTAGTTGCTAGCCCTGATATCATTAAGTAAGTGCACTAGAAATGTCGAGGTAAATGCAGAGCAGTGAATCACAGTCAGGCATGATTAACCTTGGGTAGTCTGAACTGGAAATCATTTACAAACACAAAGGTACTGAAGAACATTGCAACAGACAGTACATTGAAAGTCATTCCAAGAGCAGGAGTCACGCTGGGCGCTTTGTATATTTGTGCCATTTTTAAATTATTGTCATATTTTGCATGTGGGAAGATGGAAGATCCCAGATCCCTGGCTCAGGGAGGAGTTTCCATGGCCCTGCAAGGTCCTCTGAAACATATGCACTGGTTGGAATCACTGTGCCTTGCACAGAAGTATTATAAAATTAAAAGTTTTAATTACAACAATCTGAGGCTTACTGAAAGGACACATAGATCTGTCAAAGAAAGACTAAAATCCTGTAACTGCAAATATCAAAGAACCAAAGACCACTCTTCCTTCATCCATACCCATGTCTTAATGCAGTTCTCCAGACTCTGGTGGTAAAAACACGGGGAGGGAAAGGATTTTAATAAAAATCAGATGTTTTTAAAAAAAATTGTGAAAGTTTTCTGACCCTTGAAAATTGATCCTCTGATCACAAAACCAAAAGAACAAAACATCACTAGATATTTCTGATCAGTCCTAAAAGTTTGGAAATGCTCAGTAAAGCTATAACCATATGACCCATAGAGGGCTATATATTTTGAGTACAATGACAACAAAACCCCTTCAAATACAGAATGCTCATGGCTTTAAAAGCATTCAATTACAAGGAACATGAATCAACTGGGGAAGACTCCAGACAGCTTAACACTTCCGCATTGTTTGCACCTTTTATTGCAATTCTTTAGTGCCAGCTCAGGTGATTATTGTGAATGCCAAGGCAGTGAAAGCCATAGGAATATTGTGCAAAACGATACAGCTCTGCTTAGATTTCTTTCCCGCTTTTCTATCAGTCTTATTTTCTTAAATCCATCTCTGTTATCCTTAGCATTGCAATAACTGCCCTTATTCATCTGCCTCATTAGGATGCTGCATCAATTAATATGCATCATCTAATGCCTACTATTTTTTTAATGTCTAATATTATTATCAGTGGAGAGCTATGTAGTAATGAGTCTATCTAGAGAGTCAGACATACAGCAGAAGCCCCTATGCATAATGCTGCTCCAAGTGATTCCTGTACCCAAAGCCTCTGAACAGAGCACTATGCATTCTGCACTCCCAGTTTGTGTACTCTCAGAGGTTACAGATAGCACTTCTATTCTGGGGCTCCAGGTCTCAGGGTTATGTTTGTTTTTGAGGACCTGGAGCCCAGTGGGCAAGGCACGAGGGTTATCTTGAGGAGAGATGTCATATTAATGCTTGGTTCACAAACACCTCACTGCCTGATTCAGGAGGGTAATCAACCTGTCCTTTGAAGCTGCATAAATAATGTTTGGATGGAGGTAGTATATCTGCACCAGGATGAATTAACTGCCATTGAATCATGTAAGATTGGCTAGAGTGTGAGGCTTGTAACATACCTGAGGAAAATAAAAAACATGTTTTCAAGAAAAAAAACCACATCAATTTAATCCTCCCTATCTTTTCTGTAGTTTTTCTCTGGGCAAACATGACATTGGGGGAGGATTTTTGGTTGCTGTTTGTTCCTGTTTCACAGGGAAATGCTGATTCACAGTGAGGTGCATCCACAGTTTCTCCATGTCAGGCCTGAATATGCCATCTCTCTCCTACATCAGGGTTGCTCCTTTTTAGCACCCCTGCCAGAAGATGCCAACACGACTCCTTTGACACTCTGAGAGGAGTGACACGTTGCAAGAGGCTACAGCCTTTTTACCCACAGGGACCCCGGGCAGCATTCCTGCCCCTTGCACAACCCTGAGGCTTCCAGCTGGGCACTGCTGGAGCTCCTGCCCAGGCATGGTCTTCTCCAGGTGCATCAGGGAAGAGAACATCCATCTGCAGAGAGACCAGGCACACAGGCTCACACCTCCATGTGCAGGTGTGCACTGCAGGTTCTCCTGGCTGTGCATCGTGTGCACAGGTGTGATTGCTGCAGCCCCAAAAAAGCAGAGGAATTCTGTATTTGTGACTGCCTGACATACCAGGGATAAAAAGCGGTCCTAGAAGATGGTGGAAAAGAGAAGAAACCTTGTAAAGGCCAACAGCAGGGTAGCATAAAGAGAACTGGGATGTCAGTATGTGCCTACATATCAGTGTGTGTTACTTTCCTTCACTGACACTCACAGATCCAGCCCTCTATTGACTAACATGTACATCTTCAGTTTGCTAATGGCTTTTACTTGTCTCCAGTTTCTGATCTCTGTTCTTCTCTCCTATTGTTCCCAGTTTTTCATCTCTTTCTAAAAACTTGATGTTTGCAATTCCTTTTCTAACTTCTTAACTGTATCCCTCTAACTTTCTTCCTTCTCTTTTGACACAACACTTGTTGGCTCCCTTCTTCTCATGTCCTTTTTTTTTTTTCTTCTGCTTGCATTTCTATGGAATTTCCCTAACTAGAGGGGCTTCTGGTTCCTGAATGCAGTAATTTATCAACAGTAACAAGTTGTTTCTGCCTCTAAAAATTTTTCTGGGAACCAATGTATGCTGTGGGGTAGCCTTAGAATATAGTAATAATTTAAAGGAATTAGAAATATACTGTATCTAGTAGGCAGCACAGTTTCAGAAGGTACCCAGATCTCTTATTAGGCAAGGAACCTTTCACACCTAAGCAGATTCTGATACACTATATCACCCAATTTGTAGTCTCAAATCCAACCCATCACCATATTGGAGTGTACCTCTGAATCCATATTTTGGGTTCAGAGATACCACTATCGTGGTTCAGAAATCTTACAGGATTTTAATCCAATGAAGAAGAAAAGAACATTCCTCATCAACAAAATGCTAACTAGAAAAAACACCGTGGAGGATGGCTTATGTTTTACATATTGCTAAATATCAGTAAAAATAAATGTGTTCATTTCTCCAAAATACCTCCAGATGGCATTAAAACCCTTCTTCTTTTGGTCTTTATTGCAATATTATTTTTGAAAATTATAATTATTGAAATCATTCTATTAAACATTCCCAGCAATCATGCTATCAGAAGGCATAAGGTTGCTAATGCTTAATTCATTTAATAAGTTTGCCTAAATGTGCTTGCATACTATAATTACATTCCACAACACAATCTGCAGGACAAGCCATTTCTTACACCGTGTCAAATCTTTTCCCAGATTAATTTCCAGAAGATTTTTAATGCGTATTTGCAGCAGAAATCAAAACGTCCCACAATAAATCACTGTTATTGTACCTCCTTCTGTGACTACTTTTGGCCATGTAACAAATGGTGACACTTTGTGAGATTTACATGATATAATGCTCTGAATTTAAATAACAGGAATCAGAAAACATAAATTATGGGCCAGATGCACTCTAAAACTCACATGACTGACTGTTACAAGAACTTCTCTCTCTCAAATGGGATTAAAAAGGTGAATGATTTTGCAGAAATTCATAATGCTCCTGCTGGTAGTTATTAAAAGAATTCACTTATCTCTCTTGGTTTGGAAGACTGATGCTATTTCAAATTTTTTTTAACTTGCAGCCCATCTGTTTCATAGACTGGTTTATGTTGGCAAAACAATTCAGTCTTTTGTATACTAGAGTAAAAAAGGGTAAAAGCTTCTATTGTTGCACTAAAGTGAAGGTGAACACTGATATATTACAAGTGCCTGTTCCTATCTATTTCTTGACTCCTTTCGTTAATTCAAAAACATCAACAAAATAGTGAGAGACCAGAGATAACTGTAATTGGATTTCAAGTAATTCAGAGGTGAAGCTGCAGACTGCAGTCTTTTAAAATTACATCAGTACATCAAAGGCATATGTGACATGATGTTTTTTAGCAAGTGTGACAAACTCCAGCAGCATTAAGGTAATGTTGAAGTAAGGTTCTAAAGGCCAGCCTTGCACACCCACAACAATAATCTCATATCTATTCAGTGTGATATGGAGCCATTTCACTTGCAAAGATTGCTGACTTACTAGCATGCAGAAGTTCTAGGAATAATTAATGTTTAGTCATTATCTAAAAAGCCGTTTCACGAAAAGCATCATTGCAAGAGCTTTATCATAATGAAACCAAACAAATTCTATTTTGCCCAACAAATCTGATAAAAACACAGCTGCCTTCTCCAATCTTAAACGCAAATGTGACTTACGATGTATGGGTTGCACTTTTCTCTGGGGTCTTTGGCTCTACATCACTTTTCCCTTTAAAGAGAAGAAGAAAATGACATCAGAAATGGGTCAGTATGAAAGCTGTTCAGATGTGACACATCAACATTCATCAACATTCATTGCTAACACTGACCACTCCTGCCACACACACAGCCAGCTGTGCAGGCAACCACAGGGCTGCAGGGGCACTGCTGGAGCATTTGCAAGCAGGGAGGCAATCCTGACTTGACTTTTCTTGTCACTGACAAGTGCTCCCTAAATGCAGGCAGAGGAACTCTGCAAGAGGAGGTGCTTAGAGAACACAGGCCTTACCAGGGAGAGCAGACCCTGGAGCAATGGAAAGGATTTCTCTAGTGCCCTGCAGCTCTGCTGTTGGGAGTGTACTCCATACAACATGCACTCGCTCCAGAACCCTGCTCCAGGAACAGTAATTATTTCATAGAGCAAAACAGCATCAGCTGAGGACAGTAAGGCAGTGATCAGGCCACAGTTCTGCCAATAGGTATTTTGGTTCACATTCATTTTAACAGGTTTAGGATTTGATCTTTAGCTTCTGTAAGTGGGGTCCTGGCACTCAATGCCAGGAGAAGCCATGTACCCAAATGCTTAAGAAGCACCAGAGGCCCAAGGGATGCCTCTTAACATTTCCTCACGAATCATAGGGGTCTTGGTATGCTAGCTTATGATGATCCCCATCTTGGGTCCAAAATAATTAATGTATCTGCCCAACACAACTTAGTAAACTTAGCACAGACAGTGGAGGCAGTCTGCTGGCAGGTGGGGTGGTACTGCTTCTGCTGAGTCAGGCACAGTCCTTCTCCCTCCTTTCTACCACCTGCCAAAAACCAGTAAGGCTGTTGTTTGCTGTAATTAATGTTCTCTGAGTAACCTGAGAGAGCTGCACTCCAGTGTAAGATTTCTGTGTAGCTCTACCATGGATTTAGAGGGTATGCTACTCCACTTGAATCACCTTGAACTTGAATTCTGGGCCTAGTGAGTGTGCAGATGCTGCTGCTCTTGTGTGTAGCTGGATGCTAATAGCCGTCTACACGAGAGTTTATGTTGCCTAGCAGACAAGGAGGCACAGAGGTTGAATGTGACTGGTTTACTGATGGATGTGTTTTTCTCCATTACCTTATAATGAGCTGTGTTAAGCCAAAATCCACCTATTCCTTCTGAAAAAAAAAAGTGAGAAACTCCTCTTTTGGTCAGGTTGTTTTGGTGTTGCTCATTGAGTTGAGTGGGTGTTGGATACCTAGTCCATGCTCATGAGCATCACACATCATCCATTTGCTGCTGACAAGACCTCACCCTCAGTTTCCACAGAGCAGCAGCTGTGAGGGCACCTCTGGAAAACCTCATGTTGCCTTCAGGACAGGCAGGACTCTGCTACCAGTGTTCTTCCACTGCTGTGCAGAAGGAAGCTGAAGGACACTTTAGACAGTGACCTTCTGGAGGTAGCTGTCTTGTAGTGGAAGTTCTGGGTATTGCAAACACCTTGACACAGTGCTTTTAGATGGCATCCTCCCCTCTGGTAGGGTTTGTGTCTATCCAGCTGTGGTGACTAAACTTTACTGAACAGGATGGGGAAAACTCTGGATGACTTCAAAACCACCAATGCCTTCACAGACCTCTGGGAAGCTCAGCATTCACTGTAAGAGGACAGCTAAAGCCACCTAAAATTTGGGCATGAGCAGGGCATCCACATGGAATACATCCACTCCATAATCTCTAGGTCACCCTTCACTTTCAGCAGAGACCTCAGAAGGTATATCCAGATGGTGAACTTGCTGGCTAGGAAGCTGTTGCTACAATATACGTGTGTCAGCCTTGTGGAGCCTGGAGCCCTGGAGCTCATCTGCATTATGGTAATTTGGAACAAGAAACCAACAGTAACAGTTGGCATATATTCAAAGATTTTCTATTTGTAACTTGGGTCTTTTCTGAGTGATGAATTATTACCATGAACACTGGTTTGTTTGAGTGTGAGAGGGAATATGGATTCCTGAGTGCTTTGCCAGCAGAGTTCACATCAGTTCTACTTTCAGCAATGTATGTTAATGCAGCAACAAGGGAAACAGCATACGTACTGTGAGGAAACAGAATGTCTGTGATTTAGCCAAACTGGATATTAATGGATTACCCTACCATAAGCATTTGTAGCTGCTTTTATGCTAATTGTCATTTAACATACTTCTGTGTGGAGAGGAAGGACAGAGACTGTACAGATGGTAGAAATGCATCAGTACAGCCTATCAGAATAGAAAATCTGGCCATTAAGGCTTTATCAATTCTTACCAACTTCATTCTCACTTGACTGAAATGTAGAAATTTTACAAATGTGTATAGCCTAAGCATAGTTGAATGTCACAGATATGGTACAGATAATATTTTTGGATAACGGAATGTAAAAGGTAATTACTTGTTACAACAATTTGGCTTTTTTTACACTCACTGGAGGCCAAATTAAGATTTGCTCTTGATTTTTTCACGTAACCTGTCAAATGCATGCAGGTACCATTGAGGGAGGCTGGCATTTGCTGAACTGCTAAATCTTCTCTAGTTTTGACTGCTCCTTCTGGGCAAATTTGCATGAACCTTTGTTTTTCTTAGCTTTTTTTGAATGAACAAAGAATATGCTACCCACCTTGCTATGAGGTTGCTGTTAGCACACTTTGTTTCACATGCTAAGCACTGAGTATGTCTCCTGAAACAGGTGTGTGTCAGTGGGTCTATGCAGAAAACACACAGTGGAAACAGTCAGTCCACAGATCCTCAGCCACAGAACTGGGAGGTCTTTGCTAGTTTCTGCCTCATCTCATGCAACTTCTTACCCAACCTTTTTAGATACAAGCAGAAGATGTGTCCAGATTTTTCAAATTTCAAAATAAATTTCAAATGAACTTTTGTAGGATTTCCCCTGTTGAATAGTGGGTGGCCAGAAAATGAGTTTTCTCCTCTTAGTTGGAATTTTGGTGAATCACTCAACCAGATTAAGTTTCTTTTTCTGGGTAACAGGGATAAATGATATTTATTGTGACGGAGTGGAATAATTTCAGCCATTATGAGTTTTTAAATGCTTTGATTTCCTTGTGGGGGAAGGATGACAGGAATGCAAATGCTATCCATGAGAAAGACAATGTTGGCAGCTGCAGTAAAACCACTGCAAATGACAGGCTCAAGAGCCACTCCAAAGAAGTCAGGGTGCAATGGGAAAATCCAGCTAACTGGGACTCTGAAGATGGGCACTTGGATAACACAATGCATTGACCATTAGGGTTCTTTCTCACAGAGTAATTTGCTAATATTTCCTGGCAGGCCCTGTGGACCTGTGGAGAGAGGAGCCCACACTGGAGTAGGTTTGCTGGCAGGACCTGTGACCGTGTGTGGAACCCATGCTGGAGCAGCCTGCTCCTGAAGGACTGCACCCTGTGGAGGAGAGACCCACGCTGCAGCAGTTCAGGAGAAGCAAAGCCTGTGGGAAGGGCTCATGAGAGGTTCATGAAGGACTGTCTCCTGTGAGAGGGGCCACACACCAGAGCAGGGAAGAGTGTGAGGAGTCCCTTCCCTGAGGAGGAAGTGTCAGAGACAAGGTGTGATTTGATTATTTGACTGCAGCCCCCATTCCTTGGTCCCCTAAGCTGGTGAGGAGGAGGAGGTAGAGAATTTAGGAGTGAAGTTGAACCCAGGATGAAGAGATGGGTGAGGAGAAGGTGCTTTTAAAGTCTGATTTTACTTCTCATTGTCTTACTTTGATTTGATTGGTAATAAGTTAAATTTATTTTCTCAAGCTGAGTCTGTTTTGCCCATGACAGTAACTGGTGAGTGCTGTCTCCCTGTTTTTATCTCCACCCATGATCCTTTTGTTGTATTTTCTCTCCTGTGTCCAGGAAGTAATAGAGCAGCTTTGGTGGGCACATGGTCAGGGTCAACCCACCACACATCTGAATAATTTTTCCCAAATTTCTCTTGAGTTTGACATACATGACTGGTAAAGTCTATACCTCATTCTAACTGGGTTTTATCTGATATCTTATCCCAGCACTTCAAGAGGAATTCTCATGGATACAGCTCTCAGAGGTAGTCAGACTCTCTCTGTGATGTTAGAAAACGTGTCTGGGCATCTGGCAGTGACCCTAACTTTTGCCACCAGTGAAGAAAATATTTCTGCATGAGTTCAGCTGTTCTTCTGTTTGGTTGTCATCAGCTAGGCAGTACCAAGTGTAGCTTCTGCCCAGCTACAGATTTTACTGAGCAAGATGAATGAAGAGAGAAGAAGCTGGAGTACAGGGATGTAGGAGGGATGGGAGAATAGGAAGCGAAGTGGCGGTGGAGACCACAGGAGTAAGAAGTAGGGAACAGATGTAAGGTCATAGGATCAATTTTGTAATACACAAGAATGCAGGTTTCATTAAATCTGCAGAACAACTTATTTTATTCAGGTGTTGGAAGAAGGAAATACTCAGCTAGGACCAAAGCTAGCCAAATACTGTGGCCCCTGATGTCACTGAAAAGCCCTCAGCTCAGCCGCTGTGTTTGTCATGCTTGTGCCTCTGCCTGTGTTTGCATAGCCCTCTCTATTATGGTTCTTTTGTGCTTCTTTCTCTCATTACTGTATTCATTATTTTCTGACAGAACTTCATACCCTTTGCCTTTTATTATTTCCTTAGTGCTGGAACTTGCAGCAATATCAAACCAATGCCAGCAATTAAGTGACACCACTGCATGTTTCTTCACAACATTGTCTTCCTCATGCTGACCTTTCCCCAGTGAAGAGCCACACCATTTTAAAAGCCTGCATCTCCCAGCCTTGTCTCCCTGGATGTCTTTTCCCTCACACAGTGGGTGACCAGACCCTTTCAAAGCCCTATCTACGAGCTCAGGGCATTTTTCACCTTCAGTTAGAGCTCTGCAATTTGCAAACTGGACTTTGTGTTGGCTGACAGGTCAGGAAGCTAGCAAAATAATTCTTCTGGTTGTGATAATTTTATGTGGAAAGTAGGGTAGAATCATGTATTTTTAATATGCAAGACAACATCAACAACCATCAGAGGTGTCAAGGGAGAGGATTAATATTTTGTTTCGCAGAACAATTTAATCTTCCTGTTCAATACAGAGTTTTTTTACCAGAGTTAAATGTAATAAAAGTGCTACTGATCTGCACCCTGACTTGTAAACTGGAGTCCACAGGAAAGCCCTGAGCAGGAGCCACACAAGCACCCATCACTCCCTACCCACACTGCTAGCCAGAAAGACCCACAGCCATAGGATCTTTGAAATGTTATCGAGTGTTAGTTTGGCAAGATTTATGTGGCTTATTACTGTGCAATGGCCACAAAATATACCACTGCTTATGAAAGATAAATGATTACAAGTTTTCTTGCACAATATCCTGGCAGTCTGGATCTGACTGTGCAAGTAGGTCAGCTCTTTCCTGGCTTTCCAAAAAAACCCACTCTTTTGCTCTTTTAGTTTTTGTCATTTACATAACAGAATAGCCATAGTGAAATTAAAATTTTTTGTTCTTCCCAGGCCACCAAAGGAGCTGACATTTTGATGGTCTCTCTTCAATTCAGTTCTCCATATTTGTCCATATGGAGAACTGAACTGAAGTTCAGTTCACTGCCTGCTGAGGCTTTGTGCTGTCCCAGTCTTCCACTGATCCCTTACTTCATCAGCCCCTCCTTTTCCAACTCACTGTCTACCCCTCCACCCAATGAAGCCAGAAAATGAGTTGGTACTTACTTGTATTGCTGTGTCCTGTAGATCCCTGTTGTGACTCCTACAGTAATAACAGAAAAAAAGGAAGGTGTATTATTTTTTCGGCAACTTTTTTGCTACAATACTTATTGGACATAACCTTAACAGTACAAACAGCACTGATGATTGTTCATTTGGTTTCAAAGTAATTTTCATTTACAAGAATAAGTCCAATATTTATTGGAAAATCCATTAATTATTAGGCTTGTAAACTTATTTCACAACAACCCTTTAATGGTGCAATTCCTTGTACAGCTATTATGACTTTCCTGCTCACTATTCATGTATTGATCAACCAAAACTCGTCTATAATCTTCTACAAGTTCAGATGAGAAGAAAGAGGGAAGGTCAATATTGTTTTATGGACCATTGGATTCCTGAGGTAGTAGCATAGCTGGTCTTTTCACATGTTGACATTGACAGCATCAGAAAATGAAAATACAGACTAGTTCCGGGTCCCTGAGATTACAAGGTCGACCTTGTATGACAACAGCAATATCTGTGAATGTGGTGCAATAAATCAGATCACTTTTCCCTCAAAGTGCAAATGTTACCTCACTGTGTTTTACTCACAGAATTTATTTGCATTCATAAAAACATATATATATATATATAAAAGACTATAAATACAAATATAAATCACAACAAAAAGATAACTAAATCAAGGGAAAAAATTATACTTTGCCATGGATGGCAGCAGGAAAAATACCCCATATGTAACTCTGCTTCTGAATAACCCAGACACACAGAGGAATATCACCTCTGCAGTTAACACTGCAATAATACCACTTCTACAGTAAAAATACCACCTCTGCAGAAATAATACCACCTCTACTGTCCGTCTTCAGTTACAGCTGCCGTTAAGGCTGCTCAGAGAGGCCAGGCACTACAGGAACACCTGCAGTCATTTTCGGTGAGGAACCAGGCGCTGGACCAGATCCCTGGTCCACAGAGCAGAGGGATGAGCCAAACACAGAGCTCATGGAGGAACTGCAGGTCCCCAGAGAGCTGAGGATGCTCTGACATGGCTGGGCTGAGATTGTGCTGCTACGTCAATCAGGAGAAGTCCTCAGGGGCTTGGGGACCCAAGAGCTTCTTGTGCCCTATAAACAGAGGCTGGAGGACAGCAGGCCCTGGCATCTTGAGGGCTCAGCTGAGCAAAATCCCTCAGTCTGCACATTTTGCTCTGTCCAGACTGCATGTCTTTGATCTGTAATTTTACAGATACACATAATACACATCTGCAACTTACTTCCATCCTACATACCTGTAATGTGAGAGGTCACATTTTTGGGCAACCCCCAAGAGTTTCTACTTTCTACTACAATATGAAAAGATCTGTACCATGTTTCACATGCCAAGAATAATTTCTCAGTAGTCTGAAATTGTGTACTTTTGACAAATTGCATCAGCTTTTTGTGAATGTTTCTGATGAAGAGAGATTAAAGTCTGTTTTTTTTCTAGTGACTGAATGTAATTTTAAAAAAAGATCAGCTTGCAGCAGTGATGTAGTGGTATGTACACTTGAATTTAAATGTTATTCTTGTAGCCAACCACACACCTAATAAAAGTACTTTTAGAGCATGTTCAGTTTCAAAACATTTGAGATTTTATGTACCTGGAGAAGTTCAGGGAAATATAGTAATTTTGAGGGAAATATCCTTGTATTTATAAAAGTATTTGAGACGTCTAAACAAGGATCTTGCTCGCTCTTTTACCTTTTCATTAACCTCAGGAAGAGTGCACCTTTCCCTTTAACTGCTGAGCACAGTATCTTGCCTCTGCCAAAGGCTAGTAAAAATATCTCATAGAGAAATATCAAATGTTCTCACTATTGGAGGAAAAAAAAGAATGTAACTTTAAAAAAAGGTGAAGCCTTCATTTCTAAAGATTATTGTCCAGTGTATTTCCTCCAGCTTGTTAAAATCAACAAGAAAGGAAAAAGCAAATGAATTGCACTTGTAAAGAACAACATCACTATGATATCTTAGCATCTGCTGAGAATAATCACCCAGTAGCTTTGTGACAAGAAACCAGTTCTTCTGAAGCAGCTAAATTAATTCTTAAATAGCAAAATGATGGCTGTTCCCATAATATCACATATACATAACCAGAAATCAAACACCTGATCAAACTATCAAGACAAGAAATCACAGTAAAAATGAAGAAAGAGAGCAAAGCAGGCAGCAGAATTAACAGCATTTTTTCCTGCACAAAAGAGTTAATGCTTGAACATGAAAGCTCATCCACACAAGCATCAAGTGAGCTCTTATTTACAAATTTAATTATTCATTTAAAGTTTATTTATTAAGATGCTTTTAATAAAATTAAAATCAAGAAATGCCTGATCATTTGTGCATAACAAAGTGTGGCAGAGATAGGAGAAAGGAAAGCACACACAGCCTGTCACATCACACATTCAATCAATGATGCTTAAGCTTTGAAAAACAAGAAATAAAGAGACTGTCATTGCCCCTTCCTAGTAAATTCAAGAGTACAAATTAATACCAGAGAGAAAGAAAATTCAAAGTTAAGGATGAAATGGAACTTTATGCCCTCCATTACATAAAGGACAGGTCTCCAGTGGTGCTTCTCCAGCAGCACACTACTTGGAAACCTACTGGGCACTGCCACGTGTGTCAAACCTGACCCAGACTCTCCTCCCATTCTTGTGAATCAATCCAAACCTCCCATGCTAATGAAGCCTGATTTCATATAGAACTACAGCATATGCACATCCATCCCCTCCATCCAATGAGCATTCTGTTATATTGTTTGATACATCCACATGTGCAATTTCAAATGTGGAGTTCTGCTATATTTGTGATATATAAATCTCAGATATTTAGCTTTTTTTACTAGACTGATTTCAAAACCACTCTAGCTATAGTTGCTGTGGCCTTTGCAGCTTAAATAGCCTAATTAATAAATTTCAAGTTTCAAGCTGTCAGATTGCTAATTACTTGAATTGCAGGTTAAAAGCAGTGTGGTGTGAATGCGAACTAATGATGCTGACACCCAGTTTGTACGGACAGAAAAGTAGTTATGATTTGCATCCTTGTAACAGGGCAGGAGCCTGACAAGCTTCTCTTTTTCCCATTCCCAAAATGATGAGTATTTTTATGTTTGGGAACTGTCTTCCGTTAAAAGTGGGTGCAGCCTACTTGCTTGTTTTGCTGAAGAGTCTTTGCAAATGGATTGATGTCTCAACACTGCCATTAAGACTGAAAAGGAAATCATGTTACTGTGCATGACTTGGAACTAAGAGATGAAGCTGTTGCCCTGATTTTAGCCTTTCAGTTTCTTTATTGGCCTTAGTCACTACTCAACTGACAGACCCATTTATCTGAGTAATGTACAAAAGTTTTGTGTCGCCCTCAGGTTTCAAAAAATAGGGACAGCTACATAGTTAACCTGTGGGAAAGCTTTCCACAGAGAGCTATGGAGACACTCCCTATGAGGTCCACTAAAGATTTTACACCATGCTTTGTGAAAAGCAATAGCTAGCTTATGAAATTTTGAAAAACATGTTTCAAAAATTAGGAAACCATTTTTTGCATTTTGGAGTCTGAAAAGCAAATGCCTTCTAAAGTCTGTAACTGTACAGATTACCAGATTAAGCCACAGAATAGCTTTAAATTATTTTTAAATATTTTGAAATAGAAGTGGTGTCTAAAATTAACATAATCTATGGCAAGTAATACAGGATTGTTCCAGGACTCCAGGGAGGTTTTAAGGTACTTTCCCATCACACACAAAGCACTCTAATTTGTGGCCATGCAGACCACCCAGGCTACAATACAGTTGTGATGTTATTATATGTACAAAAGAATGCTCATATATTACTAGATGAAATCTTGTCCATCCTAAGCTTAAAAAAAATGGAAATTCTACTTTGGCAAGAGAAAAGGAAACTACTGTGAAAAAGATCTTTAAAAATGAATGGTAGATCTCTGAAATGGCTCTGCAATTCAAAATAAGAGAAAATTTCCCAGAGAGATGGATGAATAGGCAGAGAGAAGATGAGAAAGTCAATATCAACCATTATTCATGTATCTTTGCTCTCTGCTCTGTGGTTCTCCTATTCCTTTATTTATCACAATACATTCAGTTGTGAGGAAGTGGATTCACAATGGCCACACTGACAGGTGCCTTGCCCATGCACATGTGCACAAATGCCACACAAACACATTGTGTGGTGATAATTGTGGCAGGAAATGCAGCACTGCAAGCACCACCTCACTTTGTCATCCCTATCAGGCACTTCACCTGTTTGTAAGCTGCTGATCCACCCCTCTCCTACAGGACTTGCTCTAACTTAACAAGCCTCTAGCTCACCTACCATCTTCAGTCATTTGTCTGCCTTCAACAAGCAAATAGTGAGTTATTTCCTTCTGTTTCTTTCATAACATGCCAGAGATGTCTTGGTTTACACCCCTGATACTTCAAAATCATGACACTCTCATCCACAGAAAAGCTGTTTTACTGTAGGCAAATGAAGTTTTCTTGGCTTTGTAGTTATAATTATTCCCTGAACTAAATTTTGCAGAATGGACTTAAAAGTTGCCAAATGAGCTTACTTTAACAGGAGAAAGACTATAAACAGCATCAATACCATCTTTCAAGCTTGAATGCTGCATGAAATATGCTTGTGACATCTACACAGTATATGGTGATACAATGTGAAATTTATTGGCTCTTGCACAAGATAGCTGATTTCATTCCCTCCCGACTTACCATGTATAAATAATGTGGTTTCCCCAAGCTTGTGCTGATGAGCTATACCATGCTGCACTGCATCCTTCCGTGGATACATATCTGATAGTGGGGCTGGTTTTAAGGCAGCATTGGCAGGACTAGTGGCTTTGGTGTCCTGGGGGAGCAAATGTTTCTGTGGCAAATACTTCTGTGTCCCCTCTGGGCATCACGGCACTGGGCTGAATGCCTCTCTGGCAAAGCTGCCCCTTTGAAGCCAGGTTTGTGGCAGAAGATGTATGGCCAGTCCTCAGGCCCAGCTAGAGGCCAGTGCACTAGTGAAGGCCTCCTCAGACCTCCAAGGTTTCAACCAAAACCTCAGCTGGTGAAGCCAAATGATGCAGGAGCAATGGACGCAAGGAGGAGCTCCCTGACTTTCCACTGCTGTCTGTGCCCTAAGGTATCAGTCAGGAGCCTCAGCAGAAGCCACCCCATCTGGACATCCCACCAGAGACATCTGTGGTTTTGCCTTGCCATGAGGCACCTGTGACCCCCACACCACCTTCAATTCTGCTGCCAAGAGATGCAGACTGTGTAGCCCTGCTGAGGCTGTAAGAAGGGAAAATACAGGAAAGTACAGGCACACACACAAAGAAAATCATCACCAGGACATCATCCCCAGCCCACAGACCTCAGTCAGGGCTTGTGTAGGACTTATTGTGAGGTGCAGGAGGAATGTTTCTACATGTTGCTGAATGCCTTACCTTGTTTGGGAAGGGAAACTTGCTTTGTTCTGCCTTTCCTGGGGTGTGAATAGCTGACAGTGGCGGAGGCCATGAATGGGTCATCTCCTGAAAAACAATATTGTTCAGCAAACTGCATTTAGAAAGTCAGTAGAAAAGAGACAATGATAGCATATCAGTAGCAAGAGTACCTGGGCAGTGGAATATTTAAGTTACTGCAGCCTCTAGGAAATGCCCAGTTTTCTTATAATCTAGACAAAACATGAGCTACAATGATTTTTACAGACTCCTGAGAGCAGTTCCTAAGCATTGTCTCATTTTCCTGAATAGATAATTCATCTTGAATGCAAAAAGTTTGATTTTTCTGACAATCTGCAAATACCTTTTAATCACAGAATGCATTCAGGCTGGTGAGATTAACACAAGTGCATTTTTTTGTAGATGGGAATAGAAATTTCAGTTCATAACCAAGTAATGGGGTACACACTGTGGACTGATCACAAGACAGATTTCACAGGCAAGGTCAGAATGGTAAATGCTTACCACTTGTTAACAGTTAATTCCTAAATTTGCCTTTATCATTGTAAAGGAGTTGAATAAGTTCCTAACTCCAATGTGTTTGTGCCTTGCAGGACACAGACATGTGGCAAGCCCCAAATGAGGGGTGCTGCACTCCATGTTTTTCTCCTCCCTGTTTTGTCTTGAGGGACATTTTTCCACACCTAAGAGACAGATGTAGCTTGACTTGACTTTTATGTAGTCATCCTTTACACAGCTTCTGGTAGCAAATAGGCACACAATACTGGTATTATTCAAGTCTGAATGAGTTGGTCTCCAAAGCAAGGCAGCTTTTGGGGAGAGATAAATGAAACACTTCAGACAAGAAGTTTGTTCCTCTCTAGTACAGGATCTTAAGGGATGGACATTTTTCTTTGACATGTTCAGCACCAATAGCCACAGTATTTGGTACACAGTAACTTAAGAGAATTAATATGAGAAATAGTGCCAAGCATGACAACCCTGAAAGCTGGCCTGTATGTCAGAAGAACTGAAGAGCCAATAAGATCCTGCCTTAAGCAGGAGGATTGCTGACGCTACCAAGAGTCTGCCTGGCAGGTGCTTTGCTGGGTTTTGCTACCATTAACTGACTGTGGAATTGTTTCTCAGTGATATTCCAAGGAACCATGCAGAGACCCACAACCTCCCAAAATAATACTGGAGTTATATTTCCATGACTCATTCTTTTTTAAAGAGAAATGTTCTTGTTTGAAAAAAAGCGTATGTGAGTCTCTTGCCCATTCCTCATTAGTGCTGACAGAACTGCTTCCTGACCTGGCATGGACTGAGCTGCTGCATTTTTTACATAGTGGAAAGTCTCTGGCTGTTCTGCCAATGAAAGGACCAGCCCTTTCAACAGAGTTTATTAGCAATAAATGTCACCTTTAAAGCATTCTTGATAAACAGTTTATTTCCTAATAAAAATTGCATTCTTTTATTTTATTTGAGGCTAAAAAGTTGTATGATTTATTATACTTCTGTAATCTGTGTGCATGCCTCTAATCAGAGCATCATCTGGTTTGCAGTTTCAGTATCAGAATTGCTTTGCTTTTCACTTCTTTGAGGCAGATCATTCATCTTATGACTTCCTTATCTGATAAGTGCCAGCAATAACAGTATATAGCAATTTTTAATATACAGTAACTTCTTAAAACTCAGGCAGCAAAAAACATAGTCAATCAGATTGCTGTTTGCCTCAAGTATCTGGCACATGTGCTACTGTTTGCAAAAGATTAAGGAATTATGTAATAAGGAATATTCCAACAGTAAAGGTGTATGACTATAAATTGACAAAAAGTAGATTTGCAATGTGGATATTTAACCCTAAGTCTGTTATCTAAAAAAGTACCACCTTCATACCTGCTTTTCTTGCTTTTCCCTCAGAGGACCATTTATTTTGTGAGAAATGTGATGTTGCGTACATAGACTAGAGGTTTCCACTGCTAAAACCCTGTGTTTCCACTGCTAAAACCACAGTGTTTTCCCTACAAGCTGAGGTGCTGAGCCCAAAAGAACACATGGAAATGACCAAGTGTCCCTTTCTTCCAGAGGGCAATGCTTTATGTTATCTCTGTCAATTGAAGAATGGGGGCAGCCAGACTGGTAACATCTGGTGGCTTTGACCTAAAAAGTTATCCTACTTGTGAAATATTCTATTCAGTGCTTGTGATTGCCATTTGCTCAAGAAGCAGGTCTTCCAGGTTACACAACTGGTGACCCCACTGTCACCTCCAGGGAGACATTTCCTGAGGAGTCTGCTCTGTGCCAGCACGAACCAATCTGTTACAGCAGCAGAGCTCCTTCCTCCCACCTTGCCTGCCCGAGTCTGACAATGATGCCTTCATCCAGGGAAAGGACCAGAGGGTTGATTAAAAATAAGGGTGACCTTTTTTTTTGACATGTCAAAATCTTTCATTTCTTCTTTTCTCCAACATTATTTCTCATCCACCCTTCAATGAAAAATAGCCTTAATGGTAATTTTTTTCCCCCCAACTAGTTTCTATTATTTTTTTCTTTCAGTTGTGGTATATAATAAAGCTTTCTACATAATTTAAATTTGATGTAACCCTTTCTGACACAAAGATTTAGTAAGACTACTGATATCTGCCAGGGTTAATAATTGATATTATCATGAATATCTGAATGTGAATTTACTAGAATAATACACTGAGTTGTGATATATTTTTTATTTATCTCTACCCTTTGAAATTCAGAAAATTATAAAATTAAATAAAATTAGGAAAAAAAATCAGAAAGCCACCATGAAAAATGTCCCAAACAACAGGCTGTCAGCACTGAGGAGATTTAAATGTAGTATGTTTTCTTGAAAATAGAAACATTAAACTATGTGCAGAGTCTCCTTCTGTCTGCCAAGAACAGAGCCTCAAAAATCAGGAGAAAGTATTTAGATGTCCAGAAAACGTCAACACTTTGCAAGATCAAGCAGAAACAAATCCAGAACATGTACAAGTATGCCAAGTCTCAGGATTTTAGACTATCTGAAGATATTTGAGACAGATTCAAAACATAGTAGGGACATATGATTATACTGAGATTTTTTTTTGGTACATGGTGTGAAATGTCTGAAAATTCAAGCCTAAATGGCAACAATTTAACTAACTAAACAGAAAGGACTCGATTTTATTGTAAAGTGAACTTTCAAGTGCATCTTCTCTTCTCAGGAAAATGCCCTGTCTTTGGAGTCTGGGATTGGCAGTACTGCCATAAAGCACCTGCCAGACTGAAAACTGTTTGAAAAGGACTGATGAAAATTTAAATGTATTTAAGAGCCTTAGCACCTTCAAATTGGTGTTAGAACATTGATTGCCACAAAAGGTTTTTGAAATTAGAAAGAGAAAAAAAGCAGGGACTTTTTTTAGCAGAAATCAAACAAAAAATAAATCAGAAACACCTGGCACCAGAAAATCTTCCAGCCACAAGATAATCGTCCAATTTAAAACCAATTTATAGTCTTCTTCAAACTTGATTAACTTAATCCTAAAGCCTGAACACTGTCAACTAAATAAAGTACTGAGAAGACATTTGGGGTCCAGAAGTGGGGAAAACAAAGACTTTTAGATCAAAGAAGGTAGCCCTGACCAGGCTGCTTAGAAATATATATGCATAATGATATGTCCTGCCCAAATGGAGGACAGCTTGAGATGACAATGACTGCCCTCCTCCTCCTGCAACCGGATGCACAAGTTGAAGGAGCAGCTCAGGGACCCTCTCTTTTCCTTTTTTTTAATGCACATTTTTCCTTGTGAGAGTTGCAGCAATGTTGTTTTGCAGTGGCATCTTTGTGGTGCTGGTGGTGATGGCACGTCTCATTCACATGCATACTGAAACTCTACAACCCTGCAACTCTACTCGTCTCTGCCTGTAGTAAATCAGTTTTCAGCAGTCATACATAAATGTCCAAGTTTTACAAGCTATAAAGGTCCAAGCCTAGTTAATCTTACTCAACATGCCAACTTGGCTTTTCTTCTCACTGAAGGGAAAACCTACAAATAAAGAAATCTACAGTATTGCATATCCTTGCTCCAACTTCAGTTTCTGCAGCAACAATTAAGTAACCAGACATTTCTTGGGGATTAATGACTGCTTGGCAGTGTTTTGTTTGGAGCTTTTAACCCTAGCTTGTTGATAATTTTTCAGGAAAAGTACCATGCAGAGGTAAATAATAGTATTCACTCTAGATTTAACGTAATGCTATTTATCTAGTGTCATCAGTCTTGCTGTGTGGCACATGATACCGGGAATGGTTGAACTGATTCAGAAAAATCATAATTAATAACAAGCAGGGAGATGGGTATCATCTACATTTAAAGTCTTACCACATGCATAATCTTGCTGTTCACTCAGTGCCAAAACCAGAACTTATCACTGGATCATTAAGAAAACCAACTGTTTAATCCTCCTCTCTGCTTGTGCTCACCTAGCTGATTTTTGATTCATAATATTTTGTCTCTCTACACATGACAATTTAAGAAATATTTGTGGCACCTCATAAAGGCCCCTGTCAAACACCTTTTGAAAATTATTTTAGCTGACTCAACTTCATCCACTGCTCTACTGACATGTCACAGGAATTATAGGAGATTTGTGAGACACAATTTTCCTTTGCAAATACTCTTGCTGGTTAGCTCAGGGGAACTGGAGAGGATCTGTCTTTGTAGCTGCCTACACTGAAATGCAGATTTTAGGGAAGCATTAAATATATTTATTCAGCTGGGAGTCAAGGCCATGTAAAACTAATGCAGAACTTTCCAAGACCCTTTAGCAAGTGATCACAAGACACAGTCTGAGAACCTCTAATCTAGTTACTCTTCTGTCTTCACAATATTATCTTTTTTTTTTTTTTTAAACACGAGTCTCCCTTTTTAACTGCTGTCAGTTGGCAAATATCCCTTTCAATTCAATGAAGCTACCTTGCCACTAGCTGACAACATGGCTATGATTTTAGTGTCAAATATCCAAAGCAAAGAGTCAGACAATGAAACTTTTGGAGACTGTGTTGAAGCTGACAGTATTTCACTGCGGTAAGGTTTCTATCATGTGAAAAGCCAATTTTCTTTTTACAAAATTGGTTCCTGTAGTATCTGTCATTGCTGCAACTTTTCTAACCCAAACCTCCAATATGTGCCTGTAAAATAGAAAGATAAAACTGTTTCATCTTTTTTCTTTATGATGTCACTTATCCATAATTAGAACTCTTTTTCTACTTCCTCATCAGCCCCATAGTTTCCTTTGAGCAACTGATAATTTTCTGCTTTCCATTTGAGCATCTCTTATTGGTCATTATCCTTTTGATAACATGCTATTCAGAGCCATCACCACCTGACAAAATACCTTGTACACCACCTGACAAAATACTTTGTAATTTTCCAGTTTCTGTTGTTTCCTTTTTCATTTACGTTCTCTCCACTCATTTGGGTAGGTTTTAATTTATAATTAATATTTGCCACGTATGATGCAAAATGTTTTCCAAACTTGGAATAAACAGCACACATGGTTTCACCCCCTAACTGAAGGGGGTGAAGGGAACTAAGGGAACTATGGTGGGCTCCCTATCATGGTGCTGAAATTGCAGTAAGGACACTGAGCTGGGTGCCAGTTCAGCACTGAACCTCAGTCAGCAGTTCTTCTGTCTCTCCTACTCCTGCTAAAATGATTTCAGGGAGTCACTTTTTTCACAGCAATCTGCTGCAAACACATTCTACCACATTTCCCCTTTGGCACCAGTCCCAAGACTCTCCAAATGCTCTGTTGCTTTCTGTAATATGAATTCCTTTCATTAGGCTTCATTGATATAATGTCCAAAGATACACGACAATTCAGGGGCAAGTGCTTGTCAAGGAATATTTTTTTTTGTTCTATACAGAGAAATAAAGGTAATTGTGTAGCTTGTTACTGTGTAATTTTTGCTGTGCTTGGTTCTTCAGATGTGCACAGATGGTCATCAGCAGAAACTGCTTGATAGTAACAGGACTTGGGAATATGTGTGTGTGTGTGTGTGTGTGTGTGTGTGTGTGTGCACGCTCATGCCCATGAGTTGGGAAGAAGGAAAGGAAAAAAGAGAAATTTGGCCCACGAAAAGGAGGAAGGTAAGAGATTTTGCACACTGCAGCACTAAAGAATGTGCTCAGCATTAAATCTCCAGATATTTGGTATCTACAGAACTAAACCATTCCAAATCATCAGCATTTGCAACGTGATCTGTGGATCAATTCACCCTACAGCAAATCAGAAATGCCAGTGCAATAAGTTTCTGTTTGGAATATGTTATCTCTGCTTTAGTGGAACCATCCTGAAAATAACCTCAACACTTAGTCAAGGTTCAGCAATCTAGGACAGATAAATGTAAAAGAAGGCTACAGCTGCTTACTTATCAAACTGACTTATTTAGGTCCTTCATTTGTATGATTATAATTCTTTAACATAGAGGCTTGCAAATTTTTATTCATTTTGGGGGGGAATAAATGAGTCTGTAAGTCTAGAGGAAGTTATAGATACCTAAAAGAAATGTGGTTTCATTCTAAAAACAAGTTAATTAGATTATAACCCATGTCATACTCTCTCATATCAGAGTTCAGGACAAACCTCCCACCTCTCCCTTACTAGGAAAAGAAGGTGTTTATTTACAGGTAAATCACAGAACAGTATTTAGACAATTTCCTTATTTTTTAAAAAATATTCTTCACTGAAACAAAAAAAAAGGTAAAATGTCTCCTTTAGTCACAAAGATGAATATCTCTTGCTAGCTAAGAAGCTATGTTTCTAGATGAATGCATTGAGCCATGTGATACAACAAACTGTCTGAAAACCAACCTTGCTTGGGCAAGCTGAGATGATGTGGTTAATCAAGGTACAATCTTTATTAGTGCATTAACCTCCTGCACCCAAGGACTATGGATTCTAATTCCTGAATTGCCATGCAAGACTGATGCAGCTAGTTTTCTAGTCTCAGTTGGCAGCAAGCTAACAGAAGTGGCTAATGAAGATGAATAGCTGCCTCTTGGGAGTGGGGGGAGGAAAAAGAGGAAAGGAAAAGACCTAGGATACTTCAAGGTCCAGATCTCTGCATGATTTCAGATAATAATGAAAAAGTGCACATAGATGACATTTTCAGAGACTGTAACAAGCATGTTAATTCTTAGGCAATGGTAGTGGCCTCAGAATTGCTCTGGAAACATTTAAAGAAGTTAAAACAAAGGATATTAAAAAAAAATAGCAGGACACTGGTCAGGGTCTTATTCTCGTTTTGATGGATAATTGCATTAACACAGATAAAAAAGCAGATAAAAAAAATGCTCAAAGCTGAAAAGCAGACACATTTAGTAAGGAAAACATCTGTGGTTTGGAGAAGACAGAAATACCATCACAGTAAATATTTATCAATACTGAAATATCTTTTCCACAAATGCATGCAATGTTCTAATATAAACACTCCTTTAATTCAGACAAAAATACACTGCTAAATGCAGGGAGGTCACTGAAGCAAATTTTGTGGGGGAAAAAAACCCATATTTTTTAAGCAAATTTTTCTATTCTCTTATGCTGTGGGAGGCTGGAAGCTTTGTGATAGGTACTTTAGTGGTCCTGGATCACTCCCTGGTCAGAAGACGAAATAAAAGATCATTGGTTTGGTCTCATTTGTTCTTAATTCCAATTCCATACCCTTAAAGCCATTTTAAGAGGACTGGGAGTACCATAAAGACTTACTTGGCTCCTGGAAGCCTGGGGCCTCACTCAAAGGGCTCTTTTGTGCATCCACAGTGGAGATTCACCAGTGGGTATGAATTGGTATTTTTAGCTCAGCTTGTTCAGCCAACTGATTGAGCATGTCAGCCTCCATGAACTTAGGGGTAACACAGTGATGCCTGTGTGCTCTGTGCACAACTTATGGGCAGACACTACATGAAGTAAATGTACCTTGTACTCTGGGTTAAAGTGCTACCAGAATGCCTTTTGGCTGACATACCTGTGAAGGCTGCCAACCATAACAAGAAGCAAGGAAACTTCTGTTCTGTGCTACTACAACAAACTTGGTCAGTGTGAGAAGATGATAGAGAGGGTAAGAAAAATCCATAAAAAGAAGAAAGTCAGAATTAAAGTATTAGAAGTTAAAACACTGTCAAATGTAGCTCTATAAAGTACAATTACATGAGGTTTTGCACTTGTGGTTTCTTAATGCAATTAAATTAAATCTGTTCAATTTACAGGTGAAAATTACACCAGGCTGGAGCCTTGGACTGAAGAGCTGAGCATCAAGGCAGAGCCTCTCCTTGTCTCTTCCCTGCCATAAAACAAAGAGGTTCTGCAAGGCAAAGCAGCCTGTAAATCCTTCCTGGACAACCTTACATGGATGTGGCTGACTGCAATTAGCAGACAATTTTGTTTATGATGCTCTGACAACTTGGGGAATCTGTTCATATACAAGTCATTTATTCTGAATGAGATTAAGAAATCAGTGTAGCACTGTGTGCTTCAGTGTATGTGAATTCTGCCATCTGTTCTCAAGGTTACATCATGTGCCTCCTAGATCTGAATTGACAGAAAGATGTTAAATCTTGCTGGTTTGTATTCCAGAAGTAGCGCAGTGGCACAATGTGATGTCTGAAGCCATACTAGTTCAGCTAATGGTACAGAGGTGTACAGAGATGAACACAGGTTCATGTCTAGAAATTAAGAATACCATAGACTGGGACACTGGACCCAGAAAGGTGATAGGGGTCATCAGGGGACAGGAAACTAAAAACAAACATCCCATATCTCATCCTCTTGCCCAAAGAGCTCAATCCATCACAGTGCATTTGAATATGGTAGCACAACAGAACTGGTTATGCCAATGCTGTAATAGCTTGTTTCCTTGAACACAATTCTTCAGAAATGTTGGGAACTCTGAAGAAGTGGGAAAAAAAAAAAAGGAACAGAGAAAAGATTGCAGATGAAATCAGCTTTGTTACACTAAGAGCCACTATGCTTGATTTGTGTAAGCATCTTCATGGGGGAAAAGCCCCTGTAACATGAGTTCTAGAAAACCTATTTGGAGCTAGCTGTCAAGTGTCCCCACGAAAGACAGAACATCAACACTTTCAATAGGACTCTCAAGAGATGACTTAAAAAGTCAGGGGAAACTGTTGCCAGTCGACAATAAAAGAAAAAAATGAAAATCACTAACATCATTAGGGTTACAATACACAATACATTGTATCATGAGCCAATGGATAGAAGAACCATATGGCAAGGTGAAGGTAGGAAAAAAAACCAACTTCTCATGAGCTGGTGGTCCACTGCAGGGATGCAGTGCTATGGAAATGCCTATCTTCCTCTCCTCAAGTCAAAAGATAAGGAATGTTTTTCCAAATTATATGCTTCAGCCAAATACAAGATAATAGGTTCAAGACAGAGGAGAGTGGCTGAAGTAATCTGGCTTGCCACACAGGTCAGAGTCATTCTGGGTGATAAGATAAACCATTCAGACTCACACCTAAAATGTAGCTAAGTGGTATTTTCTTGTTTATTTTTCAGTCCATCACAATCCCTGGCACTTATGGTTGTCAATACGTACTTTGAAAGTCAAGAAAACACGTGAACCATTTGCATTCACACATGAATGTTAGATACTGACCACAAAAGGAGTGACATTGAGAAAGGCATGTCCCATTGTGCTTTAGAAAACACAGAAACAGAAGTTTCTCATTTCTTATAGATCAGTAACCTATAGTCCATACTTGTCCTCTGCTGCTTTTGATTTCATAAGCTCTCGATGCACCACAATAAGCCTTGGGGATTTGAGTGTGGGGATAAACACAACAGAGGCATTTGCTGTGGCCTGCAGAAATATAGCATGGGGCACATCAGTGGACCTAAGATCTGGACCATCCTCTAGAAGAGTGGGGAGAGGGCTGGAGGCCAGTCCCTTGTTGCTGTGCAGAGAAATGTTAGGCTTGCCAGCAGCATGGTGTGTCGGGAGTCCTTGCTAGGGCATTGTGCACAAGCAGGGAGCTCTGCTCACCATCCTGTTCTCAGGAGCCAGTGCTGATGCCTTAAATTTTAGCTTTCATATTTTCCAGATTCCATGGGCACGAAACAGCACTTACAGTTTCTCCTGCAACACATGGGGTGGCCTTTACGATGCTGTCAGAGGCAGGCAGAGCCCCTTTGTTTGCCTCAGATGCCCCTAGGCAATCTGGCATTTCTCGTTAAAGCTCATTTTGTGTGTGTGCCTCTCTCTAGCTGCAAACACAGCCATGGAGCAGTGAAGGGGACCATTCTGTAGCTGTGCAATTTACATTTGTCTAGTGCTTATATTAAGTGTGTTCCTCAAAGCTATTATTGTCTCAAGCTCTGTCTGTTTTAAGCCCTGAAACAGTATTTTGTACTTATTATACACACTGGCTTTCAATTGCAAGGTAGTCTGCAAACCTGAACTAGGCATCCCAGCATCCCCAAAACCTCTGTAGGTACCATAATATTATTATGAGTTACAACTCATAAAATTGGAACTAAGGTTGAAAGAATCTTGAGTCATAAAGTCCCTTAAGAAAACCCTTGTCTCGACATAAATGGCACTGAGGGTGACAATGGCAATCTGTGATTCCAGATGGAAAAAATAGTACAAGGTATGAAAAAATACAATCACAGACTTCAACTCTGAAAACATGTTCTGGCTTCATCCATTACACCATTTATTTCATTAAAAGGTAGATTAACATCAGTATCTTATGCATTATTGTAGACATTGTCTGCATAAGAAATTTTCATCTATTTAGAAAAAGGCAATGATTTTAAGCCATTTTAACTAAAATGAAATACATTTATATTTAACTAATTTTTCTAAAATCAAATTAAATTATTGGAAAGCAAAATAAGCAGATCTTTGAAACAGTTTTTAACTGTTTAACTTGAACAGCTGAAGGCCCTGTATGGGGCACAGAAAACCTTGTGGGACAGCATGTCACGCTGCCTCACCATTTCTAGGTATTCTCTGCTGGTGCTGTACCCTGTACCAGACTCTCACCACAGAGACAGCTTGGTTTTACAGCTAGAATGGTATGAAGAATGATGCTAGCAAAAGTTTTTATGACTCCCTAAAAAATTCCTCAATATGTTTGCCAGCAAACAGTAGGTGATTATGAAATTATAGGCTACATTATGATAGAGGTATGCAAGGAAATAAGACGGTTACAAATGCTTGTTTATTTTTGAGCTCTTAACTACATGATTTAGTTATCCACTTTACAATATAATTAACATTCCTTTGCTGACATTTAAAAAATGAGGATGTATATGTTTTCTTTTTTTTCAATCTCATAGAAATCATGTGGAAAAATTAAAGTAATATGTAAAGAAAAAGGAAATGGGACATATTACCACTATTTAATTATGTTACCTATTTTTTTTAGAGTGCAGAGAATCAGAAATAACTGCCTTAGAATTGGAAATTTAAAATACTGAAGGTCACAAAAGGTTGTTTCATGGCAGCAAACATTAATTTCTTTTGATTTCTCTTTATAAGAAGCATCAAACTGCAATTCATTGAAATGAGAAGGTTCAGATAATGTCTATGTAGCAATTAATATCCACTTAAGCCTTCAGGGACTTCTCTGCCCAAGCAAGGTTTTCACCCTTGTTGATTAAAATTAGTCCTTTAGGTCAGTTCTTTTTCACTTTGAAAGAGTTTCTTAGTGAAATAAAGCAGTGGATATATCTTTCTAATCTTTAGCATACATAGAAGCCCACCAGAAGAAAGACCACAACACAAAGCTTTCTTCTCCATTAGCAATAAAACCATAAATTAGAAATACCCTCAAAATACAGTGGAGCCAGTTGGAGATCTCTGCACTGGTAAAAGAGTACTGGAATAATGAACATTTGGGGTTTCTGCAATTAAGGTGGCTTAAAATAATTTGCATGGGCAAAGCAACTACATCCAAAGGATGTATGTGGACAGAAGAAACAGCAATCTAGAGGGGACTCAACTAGTGCAACTCCGTGTTCAGAGTGGTACAAACCCAGAACATTTCTAGTGCTGGATTACATCAGCCAAGGGGAACTTGTGCTACAGCAAGGCCAAGGACCATGACCTGCCAAGGGTTTTGCAGACTGTTCAGCAAATAGAAGCACTCATAACACTTGTGCACCAGAAAGAGAGGAGTTTCAAGACAGAGGATGTGATAAAGTGAGATGAGAAAAGATAAAAACTGTACTTTCAAATTAATCCTTTAATGCCAACTAGCAGTAAAGCTTTTAGTAGAGTCTGTTCAGTTTTATTGATAGGTTCAATGTGTTGAATCCCTATCCATATTTTAGCCTCAGTGCCTCAATTCACATTGCCATTGGTTTCTGATGCTTAATCTCATTAGTGTAGCTATTTGTATTGATATACCCAATAAGGTTGCTAACACTACCTCAGCTAAGTGTTATTTATTGTATCTGTATATACAACAATATTAACACAGTCAAGCATCAGCATCGGCACTTGAGGGCACCATTAAATTCTCCCAGTGTTCAGTGAGAGATTTAATGATGGATTTAATAGTATTAAATAGGAAAAAATGCCCTTGGCCTTTACATTCTCATTTAAAAACATATAAAAGGGTAGTAATTCGGGCAGTTATACTTCTTTCAAAGATTTTCCTTTAAATCATGCTCAGCCATAAGAGATCAGCTATACTTTGGTAGTTATTGTATCTTGACCAAAGACAGCAGCCCCTGGCCCACCAGAATCACCAAACTGTTGGCAAATTCAGACTCAAGTTCCTACGACAAATGAGTCTGCTGCTAAAAAAAAAAGGAGTGGTGAAAAATTAGCACAATGATGTTGCCTGCAATCTACAGTGATGAGACTTCTGTTAGAAATAGAGGTAAACAGAGCTGTGAAATAACTGGACATTTATGTTCAGGCATTTATGCTGACTTTTTCCATGGAATATAAACATGCTATAGTTCTGGGAGTTTTTGTGCAGTAGTATGCCTGCTGAATTTTTTCATACCTTTTAGCTACATTTACCTTGCCTTCTTCCCATCTCCAGATCTCTGCTACTAAATCACAGAATTGTTTAGGTTGGAAAAGACCTCTGAGTAAATAATACTCTGAGATCATGAAGTGCAACAGTGCAACTATTAATCCAGCACTGCCAAGTCCACCAATAAACCAGGTCTCCAAGTGCCACATCTACACGTCTCTTAAATATCTCCAGGGATGGTGACTCAACCACTTCCCTGGGCAATCTTTTCTGATGGACCTACTGATGTTGTGTAGCCCATCAACAAGAGAATTTCACTTAAGAAAGGCATGAGAAAGGCTTCTTTCCCCATGTCTTTGAAATAACTGCATCCTTTAGGTCAAAGAACTAGGACTCAGTATGCACTGGAAACTTACTGTATACACTGCCTAGTCAAGTTTGTCCTCTTACATTCAGTTTGAAAACACCAAGTGCAAGGGAAAAAACCCACTGGGAGACAAAAATTCTCCCTATTACCAGTGACCAGAGCGTCACCTAAGCACCTGTGACTTCGTCTTAAGCTTGGAAACTGTGGGCCATATATGCAGCCTCACAGTGACTCCATATGTAGAACTGAATTTATATCACCAGAAATGAGCAATTGTTCATTTGTAGTCTTTTCTAAAACATATTTTCAGTGTCTATCATGAAAAGGATTAAACACTTATACTAGCAATATGAATACCGACAATTAAAAAATGACAGTAAGCCCATCATATTAGAATTGAAACCAAATTTAAAAAGCTTTTCTCAGCAATTTTGGCATTAAAAAGAATATGGATCAAATGAAAATTATACTTCCACACACAGGGATAATAACACTTAAAACTAAAACCTTAGCAGCAAATCGTGCAAAAAAAACGACAACAACAACAAAAGCTGAAGTGACTGCTTGTCAGGGAACATTCACATTTTCCTCTGAAATTTCCCTGCTTGTAAATAGTTCCACTGACACAGATACTTGGGTATTTTGAATAATCTCACTTTATAACATCTCTCAATACAACACACCTAGTTTAAAGCATGAGTTATGCAATAGAGACAAAGTAAAGGACAGGCCATTCTCATTTCTCCACGCATCCAGACATGCTGGATTATTTATAGAGTATTATATAAATGCAGACATGCTTAATTCCACAGTGCTTCCCAAAACAAGAGTAAAATATTGCTGATATTCAGCCACATCACGGGTGGGCAAAAGCCATATAGAGTGCACAGTTCACTGCACAACAGAAAGGGGTGGGGAGTAGGCTAAAGAAAGCATTATCCAAGGATGAGAAGAAATCCCATTTTTTATCAGACAAGCCCCCAGGTCTCTGATGTCATTTCAGAACGTGGGTCTTTGGCTATTGCAGATACAGCTAACATCCTCATACAATGAAATACACGCTTCTCAGTTTATCTGTTTCAGAAAAATGAGTGAAGAAAACCAGGTTCTCCCTCATACTATTAGAGCCAGGATTCCTGCATCCCCATTCACACTGTCATTTTGGTGCATCAGACCTTAGGTGGATACACAGCTAAGGTTTAGTTTATACATTTTCAAGTGTGGTGCATATGTAATATGCACATTTTGCACATTTATTTTGGATAATGAGAAAGCAATTTGCAGTTAATTAAAAAAAAATTATCTTAAGTGGTAAGGTTTATTGAGAATGTACCAGTACAGGTACCATAGAACTGTCTTCTCTTGCAATCTACAATAAGATTTATTTTATTTTTTTATCATTTCTAGCAGCAGGCAATACAGTATTAGGCATTCCTGAAATGACTTCATAGCACTTTGCCATCTTTGGATGAGATAATTGTGGTGAGCCTTTTGGAGGCTCTAAGCTTTACTTCTGTCTGTGGGTGCTCAGAGACAACTCCCATTGAAGTCAATGGGAGCTAAATGCCCATAAATAGTAAGTAAAAGGAATTTTACTGGTGGCTGTAAGGATTTATATATGCTTGAGTAGGCAAAATCCCTTCCTCTAGCTGGTTGCTAAAATGATATACTTTTAAGAGACTGAAAAGGTTCATCTAAAATTTACTCTCTTGGTTAAATAATACTTACACAGGTTTTTGCATGCCGATTATGTATCAATTATTGTATAATGGCATCATTACTTTAATTAGATTAAACTGCATAATTGGGATGTCTAATTAGAGACTGAGGGGGAAAAAAGGCAACTTACCTGACATTAACTGTGTTTTTTGAAGAGGGGCTTCCACACAGATTTTGCTCTCTGAGCAAGTTTCCAGTGCAGCAGTCACTGGCTCTACAGTGACAAGACTGAGGTGGCCCCAGGTGCACCACCACCATCCAGAACCTTTCCAGAGCAAGGTTCTGACAGGGAGGGCATTTGCCACTTGGTACCTTATCAGTGAGGTGTGTCAGAGCACTGGGCTCCAAGTCAGCAGTGACAGCAGTGAGGGGACATGGGTCATTGTGTTTGTGTGGAAAACCTTTCACAGAAAACCAGAGTTAGTGTCAAGGAAGCTGCTCCTTTTCTCTTCCAAGGACTGGTCCACAGAGACCAGGAATTCTTGGTAATGAATGAACAACTGCATTTTAAATAGAGATGCAGGGGGAGAAATTTTACACAAAGAGCAACAGAGGGACAAGTTGATCAGCATTCTGATTTCCCACCTGGAAGTGGGGAGCTGAAGATATACCTCAGCAAATGGAGCCAAAAGGGATCCCAAAGCCTAGAGTATCCTCTGGGGCATACTCATGGGAAATGGCAATATAGTACAAAATCTACTTGGACAAGTCTGCACAGGAATAAACTGGTTTCTAACCCTTTCAGACTGGACATCTGAGCAATTTTGGAGGATTACGTAGAAGTGTCAATCCTATGCATATTAAATGACATATCACCACCTTACTTTTTTTAAGAGTGCACTGAGATTTTTGGGAAGAAAACAAGTAGAAGGCTGAACTGATGGAGCTGGAGATGGATGTGAAATCTGCAGAAGCCTCCAGAACTATCTGTAGGTCATGACATAAGCTAAACACATTTCCAATGATGAACTTACATTGTGTCAGGACTTTATTGAAAGCAGTCAGAAGAACGAATGCTCTAGGGTAGTGAAGGAATTATAATTTTTTTCCTCCAGATATACAAGTTTCAGATTCACTTTTGCACCTTCATAAGACATAGCAAGAGTCTGAAGAGTCTGAAGTTGGAACGGCCTAGTTAAGGTGGAGATGCCTTTGGGAGCAATGCCTCATGACAAGTAAAGCTACAGATATAATTATTGGCAAAGGAACCCAAGATACAGGACCTCTCAGAATCTTTTGAATTTAGGAGACAATTTCAGTTGAGACTGAACTTCAAAAGATGAAGCAGTGGATCCACATTCTGGATCTCTCCCCCATTCTCTAGGAAAGGGTCCTTTCAGGCTGTTGCAAACCATATTGAAATGCTAACAGGAGGGGTCCCTTCCAGTTAGGAACACAAGGCCCCCACAAATAATGCGCCTTTGGATTGTGAATCTGCATGATGATTTTGAATGGGAGGAGTTAACACGTAGTTCTTTTCTTGAGTCCTGGTCTGGATCCACTCAGCCAAATGCCCCACAGAGAGAGTGAAATAGCATTTCCTGCCCCAAAACACTGGCAGTCCAAGTATAAGATGAAATTCAAGATGGATGCAGACAAAGGAAACAATACACAGAAACAATGATCTAATTTTGACTACCAAATTGACTTTAGCACACTAAGATTGTGTAACAGTATTTTTAAGGTCCAAGTGCTACTAGGCATATTTGCTCTTTTCTTTTTTTCCCTAGAAGTACCACAGCACATTTAACAAGTGGGCTTATCAAAGGCATCATTCACCTCTGTATCCTAACCAAGAGACAGTAACTGAGCTGGGGGAAGACCAGCAAGGGCCAAGGCATGCATGTTTGAAAATATAGGAAAGGAGATGTCAGAAAAATTGTTCCATGGTTGAAGATGCTGATTTGTTTTGGTTTATTACTTTTTCCCTGGTAACTCGGACTGAAATAGAATTGGCAAGACCACTTATGGTGACATGAGATGGTGAGATGCTGCTACTGGGCTCTAAAAAGAAAGATGTATCATGACAGAGCTGATCAGAGAGCTGCTGTGAAGCAAAACAGTCCATACAATTCTTAAGATCAGCTTTGTAGAGGGTTCTGGCACTAATATGTTTTAAAGAGTGCTGGCCAAAAGAACTTGGACCATCAGGTGTTGGCTGGCACCAGGTGTCAAATTTGGCTCTGATCCTGGGAGACTAAGATTCACAGAAAGGTAACAGACAGGGCTGGAAGATTCACTACGTTGGACAAACAAAATTGTCTTGATCGTGTTTATTCGAGTGTTCTAAGAATTACAGGCATCCAGAGAGTCAAGTGGGGAAGTACAGAATTTATTGAGATAAAACATCAAGGGTTTTTTAATGAAGCGCATAGCAAATAGAAGTTGGTAATATCTCTCTTCCTGGTCACAGCTATGTTTTAATCCACAAATCCCTACAGAGCCCTGAAAAGCTGAGTTGTTTGGGGTAGGGCATTTTACAGACCATGCCAGCTGGTGGCAGCCAGAAATAAGCATCATCTACTTGACAATAATATAGAGACCTCCCCTTGTTCCCCAGGCCCCAGATGAAGTGTTTCTGAGTGTAATGGAAGAGGGCAAGGTTGCCTGTCATCACGTGCACAGTTCTGGAGTGGGGCAGTGTGTCCCTGGAGTGGGGCAGTGTGCAGTTTCATGTCTGCCACTGATCCCAGAAGGAGGCTGTCACATCACCCCCTGAACTGACAGCCTGCACATGAACATGATGGGAAGTACTGTTGCAGGTGGATATCCTGCTGCACACCTGGCCTGCTGATCAGCAAGGACAGCCTTTCTGAAGCAGTGGGAACCCATGGAACTACAGTGCCATTGGAAACCAGAGCTGAATTTTTTATAAACCAGTGAAATAATGTACAGTACAGGTATGGGGCATGATGTGGTGTGTGAGTTGGAGTCTCACCACTTGCTTTGTTCTGGAGTTGTTGAGTGACAAGCAACAGCTTTTTCAGTGCTCACAAGCATACTCTTGTTTTCCTGTGGCACTGTCTTGGTTAATTTTTGAATCTGAATATGGGTTAAGAGAGAATTCTCCTCTGTGTTTTGCACAGAGAAAAGACAAGTGATTAAGCCAAGTCAACTACCTATGTTAGAAATTTCCCAGTTAGGGTGATTCTGTCTGATAACTGAGTTCATCAGTCATGAGGGGTTGCAATTGCTTTTGCAAGGATTTCTATATGGACCAAAGGAGTTTCAAGAGATCAACTGGTAAATTTGTTCAAACAAAATATGACACTAAAAGTGATGCCGACTCTCCAAACTCCTTTCTTTGAAATGGAAGGAAGGTTCCTCTGGATGCTGACAACACTTCTTGGACTGCAGTGAGTTCCATGCATTTTAACAATGTCTCCTCAAATTGATGGGGGATAGGGGAGGAAAGGAATTAGACCAAGCTGGTCAGGTTGGATACTCATCACTCATGTCTAGCCAGGGGTGCAGAGCAGAGGAATTGTTGGTGGGAAAATAATGCTAATGGTTTCACTGATCATGTTGGAGGAACAGAATTAAAGCTGTTGTACCATCCAGGGGCTCAAACATGAAAGGTAAATTGTGTGGTTAGAAGGAATGGAAGAGTAGCGTGAGTCCCCCACATCCCTTTCCTTGCAAGTCACAGGGAAGTAGGTAGGGTGCAAATGGAGCCATGTGGTTATTCAGAAATATTCCCGTGTGTTTCTGGGGTGAAATCTGAAGGTATGCAGTTATTTCAGACTATCAGCTTTAACTACTCAGCTTTAAATCACTGTCAAAATTATTTGCAGGTATTTTTTAGTAAAGTACATTGATTCATCATGAAGTTAAACATTTTGACCTTTGCAATTTCTTTTCTTTCATTTGCAATTTTATCTATTAAAATTTCACAGAATTGTGAAATTAGTCTTATTATAAATTAATTATTTGAACATTTATCCTTTAAAAAGTAGGCTTTAGAGCTTAAGTCTTATATCTATTTTTAAATCTTCTACAGCTTAAAAAGAATAAGAGAATGAACTTCTTTCATGTTTCTTTCACTCCTCCCCGCCTCTGGTGCACATGCCTTTAGAAATAACTGCCCTGATACCACACCTCAAATTATATCTTCCAAGGGAGATGTTAGACAAAATCCCATTGACTTACTGGTTGTTGTTGTGTGGGTGTGCACCAAGGAACAGCATTTAAAAAAGCTTTTAGCATGCCAGCTTTTATCCAGAACAGCTTAATTAAAACCAGATATTATAATAGTACCATTTGCCCCAAAATGAACAGTAGGTATACTAACTGCCAGTGCATTAAGTTTGGTTAATGAAAGGAGTTATAATACACTACCAACAAAGGTATGAGGGATGAGGATAATAAAGAGCCATTTGCAGCATGCTGAGGTCTGTGGAAGCCCCCAGTTCCCCCTTGCCAAGTGCTGGCAGCCCCTTCATGTGCTGTGGATCCACGTGAGCCTGCAAAAGCTCAGGGGGTGGTACACGTGCCAGAGCCACCCCTGTGACTGGGGACCACATACAGCCCTAGCAGACAGCTCTCCAAGTCAAAGAAGATTGGGAGAAGTGGTAATGAAGGGAATAAATGCTGGCACTCAGAAAAAAAAATTGTTATTTTGTTGTGTGGAAGATATTTGTGAGTGATACTGCCTGTTATTACCAACTGCATTTTTCTGAAATAGATTTGCCTTCTCCAGGTGAGAATGAAGTGAGGTGATGAAGTCAGCTCAGTTCTGTAAAGCCCAATCTTGCACAACCTGATCCAAGCCAGGGCAAAACTGTCCCTGGATTTGAAAATGCTAATATACTAGGAGTTTGCAACAACACTACGCTGAAGCAGGAGCTGCAGATTGTGTTGAAGAGCAGAAGAAATGAGTTTGAAAGGGAATTTTATAAATTTCCCAGAACACCCTAGGTAGTGCCTATATTTTGTTGTTGCTGCTTGTTTAACCCTTGCTGTCATAGGACATATCTTAAATATACCATCACTCAAATTACTTCTCTGATTTTGAATCCCAAGTGGATGGAAACGCGTGGCTCCCTGCATGAAAACAAATTGCGATGAAGGTGGAAACTAAAGATGAGCACTAATGCACATGCTTTAGGCTTCAACCCGAAATTCAGGTAATAAGAGACCTGTTATATTTCTCCAAAACTTAGCAGATGAAACCTCAATCAAAAGATATCCCAGGAAGGAGGACAGGATCAAGAACAGGGCTAATTTTGCAGAATTAAGGAGCAACATGAAGATTTTTAACGAGGAAGCAGACACCTTTGCAATAACTGCACTATGATATGTTGCCTAGCAACAAGATATAAAAATGATGTATAACACCAGTAACTTCTTTCACATATGAAAACAGCACCCTACCAAGACAGCTTCATAATGTACTCTTACAAACTAAAAATCCATAGAGACCATTAAAGCCTCCATCTTCTGTAATATACTCTGTTAAACAATCATGTGTTTTTGTTAATGCAGTAAAACACTGAATTTATTTAATGATTACCCAATGATACATCAGCAGCAGCAGCAAGCAGGAACCTTTCTATTTTAAGCCCGCAGGATCCATCCCAAGATATCACACTTTGATGGAGAACAAATGCAATGAGCCAGACCCATGCACCGCCCGGGAGAGAGATGCATTTATGGGGGGCAAATTAAAATCACCTTCTGTCTGATAAAAAACTAGCATTATTGGAATGCACAGGAATGCATTTATTGCTCTTTCTTCTGTGGCTTGTAGTTTAACAGATATTGCTCATAGAGTACCTCCTGCTTCTTGGCTCTGGAATGGGAGAGGCGAGGAGGGTGTCAGGGCGTGCCAAAGAGTGGGTCGTGACTGCAGAATGTCTGCTAAAAGTAGTACTGTGAGGATGGTTACACAGGACAGGGTGAAAGAGGGAACTGTCAGAGGGTGAGGTGCCAGGTGTTGCTGGGGCAATCTGCAGCCCGGGTGGAGGGGGAGCAGCTGGCCCTGGCAGCCCCAGCCCCAAGCAGAAGCAGAGGCAGCCTTTGCCAGCCCAATTACAAAAGATGGTCCACAGCCAAAATGAAAGCCTTGCAGCCAGAGGGCCGTGCCAAGACACCAGGTCCTCATCTCTAGGAGGGCTTGTGAGGGAACAGAGAGAGTGAGGAAGTGCCCCAGGTCTTGGGGGGACTCACTTTCCTTCTGCAGCATCACACCCAGCAAAGTGATGAGAAGAACAGCCTTAGCAAAACATGGCAAGTAGGGCCAGAGCACAATGACCTAAACTTTAGGACTGGTAAGGTATTACAAGGCTCATTGAGGACTCAGACAGGTCTGGTAGCAGCCAATGTCGTGCTTATGGGGTACCTTGGCTCAGTTCAGCATTACACAGAAAGGAAAATCTCTTTCTTAGCTGCTGTGAGTGGGGACTCAGCTCAGGTTATCACCTTGCATTGTTCCTGCATATTTATGGGGACAGGCTACCTGTGCAACTGCCCTGCAGCCCAGCAGCAGCATAGCTCCTGTGGGAGAAGGCTCACTGATCCACCCCATCCTGTAGTCCCTTGTTGTCCCTTCCCTGTCTCTGTCATGTCTCCCTGCCTCTTTTTTCTTGAAAGTTATGGGCTGAATATTTCCAAATGCTGGAATATTTCCAAATCTGCAGATTAATTGAGATACATGTTATATATGTCTGGAAATGAAGCAGATGAACACGACACTTAATCCTTTGCTGATCTAATGCCTTGAATTTTAATCTTTGCTCTGCCACTTGCTTTTTTACCTTGAGCAAACCACAACAGCTTTCTGTACCTCAGCCCACCCATCTGTTCAAACATAACTGGTGATGTGACCCTCTCCAGCTGACCCATATTTTATGGGATTGCTGCAAGTCTGCATTAGCATGTGACTAGATATCAGGACACTTTGAGATGAAAACATTAACCATATTATTGTTCAAGGTAAGCACAATGCATTCCTGCATTGAACTTCTGAAAAGTATTAAATATTCATAGTGGATTGTATATTCTATGAACTCAGAATTGCCAACAAGCAAAATCCAGATCACTGGAATTTCAGTTCTGGGAGTGTGGTGAATTATAGGATTCCAGGATTTGTAAGGTGCAGGCTACAGGGACCAAGCAGTTGAGAGCCCAGGTCCTGGGTAAGCAGGGAGAGGATAGCATAGGCAGAGGAGAGCACAAGCAGGCACAATCCTGATCTATTGCCAGGATATTTTCTGCTGCAAGCCTTTGAAGGTGAAGTGTGGAGAAAAATTTAAAAGTCCCATTCTTCGTGTAGTACTGAGGACCTGCAAAAGTCCTGTGTCAGGGGACAAATAAGATCAAAGATAAGCTTGTGTGGTTTCCTTTAATCTAAGTGAAGGCCAACTTTTGAGTTCCAACAGAGAATTTCAGTGTAAAAGGTCTTATTCTAAGCAGTTTTGTGGATTAGAGGTAACTGAAAAGATGGAGACATTGGCAAGATATAGAAAAATATATAAATATGTAAATGCATAAAGGGAAGTCAAGTGTGACTCCCTTTCCTAATTGCCTAACATGATTCCCACTAGATGCATAAATTACAGCTCCTATTAACAGCACTATGAATAATAATCAGTTTACTTTCTGGCTTGTATCTAAATATACTTTCTATATGATTTCATCTTTTATTCAGCTGTTTAAAAGCAGAACATCTAATTACAGTTCATATTAGTCTACATTAATTTTTTTTTTCCACAGAGCATGTGTGATGACTGATTTTCTAAAAACAGACAGAATTTTTTAGCATATGGAAAAATCATGTTATTATTAATATGTTCCCACATGACTCTACATTTCAATTCCCTTAATTATTTAGTCATTGCTGATTATGTCTTTTCACAATTCATTATCCCATTTCCTGCAACGTGGGCATTTTATTCATTAAGTGTCAAAACTAAGGGCCTGACCTCCAGGAAGATAATCAGGAAATAAGTGGCAGACATAAAAGGTCTGGGTTTCCCTTAAGTGCTCACTTATTTCGGTAACTGTGCCATGTTTTTAGTAAGCGGTGACAGAAGCGAAGCGTTGTTGGTAATTGCAGCGGGGCTGCCAGGCTGCCAGGCTGTGCTTTCCCGGGTTCTGCTGCGCGGGGACAAGCCAAGGCGGGGTCACCCACTGTGCAGCTCACAGAGCAGCGCTGCCCTTCCAGTACCTGTGGTGGACAGAGCGGTGGCAGAGGCGCTGGCTGTGCTCCGCTACCCGCATCAGCCGCAACGCCGGGGACTTGGCAAGCTCTCGCCAGCCCCAAAGGGCTCCTGCTTCTCCTGAGACCTTCAGACCCTGCTGGGTTTTGGGAGGAAACATTGCCCACTCTCTTCTGTTGAATCTGGACCTCTGGCAAAGGTAGAAAAAGCCCAAGTCAGCCCAAGAGGTGTGACCAAGGGTCACGTTTCCAGTCTGTGGGTTAGACCATGGGTATTTCACGCCAGGCCTGGTGCTTCAGCCTTTCACTGGATTGATGCAGAAGCTTGTCTCTGGCCTCCTGCACGAGCCTATCCTCAGCCATTGATGGCTGTGTCAGTGTCTTAAAAACAGAATGCTGGTGGAAAAGCACCTGTGTAAGTACTGCACCTCAGCTTCCTGATCCCTTGCTCAGCCAACACATTCAAAGATGAAGGAGCTCAGCAGACAGGTGTGTCCCCTCTAGTTTTCTGAAACCAACAATTTAACATGCGAGGAACAGGGATGTGACATCAGCACTCATTTTTTCCCTCCGCTATAGATTTCTGATAAAGTCTGTCATATCAAAAATAGCATCATAACACAGACAAATAACAATTATTCAGTACACACACACACACACACACACAGAGTATCAATTACAATAAGAATGTGAGGATGATTTAATTAGCTGTTGATAACTCCTGGTAATTTTGCAAAGTTGTGACTAAATATTTGCGGTATTTATAATATATAATGCATACATATGGGTATCCCCATATGTGTGCATGCATATATATAAAAGGCATATACCATGTTTTATTGATGGGGTTTCTATGAGCAAAAATTAATTTGAAAAGCTTAATTTGAAAAGCTTTAATCAACATCACATTAATAGACAGCAGTTTCTTAAATAGCCTCATAGCTAGACAAATACTTTGCCTAATGCCATTTCATTTTCTGCCAGCTGCATGTGATTTGCTTTTGATCTGGCACACGCTTCGTTATACATTATTAACGAGCCAAACAGCATGCCCCTGGAGTTAGCATCCTGCCCCTGCTTATTTTTTAACAAATTTCCTCTTTTATTTCATCCCACAGTGATTAATAGTTTCAGCTAACGGCGGCACTGTTTATGATCTGAGTCAGTGACTTCAGACCATCTTAATCTCCTGTTAGGCAGGTTTTAATTTGCTTACAAGTTTTTATTTATAGCACAGTATGCTCTCCATTTCATACAGCAACAAAACCAAAACCTGCAAATAGAACTCTTAATGTTTCTGATGAGCTTTTATGGGAGAGAAAAGCCCAAGCAAGACATGAAACAAAAAATAAAAAGGCAACATGAAAAATATTTATTTTTCAAAACAGTCTTGTTTTTTATCTTGTTATCTGGAGAGAACCTGTTGCTTCCAATGTCTCTCTGCAGCCAGATCATTTCTGGTCTGGGTTATTTTGTACCCCATGGCTGTCTGCAACAGTGCTTTTAGATGACTTGCTTATTAAAGCAGAGTCCTGTGGGGCTTCCAAAGTCCTTACCTGCAGAATTCTTATTTATGGCATGGTTGGCAGAGAAGTAGCTTTGATTCTTCTGTTAATATTATAAATATTTCCAGGTAACTTTAAGATCTATGCTGAAATAGATGACCTCTTTTCTATGTTGTTATAGCAGTTCAAAAGACTCTTTTATTAAGCCAAGTGCCAGATCATTATTGGTTTTTATTGTGCTGTAGTTTTGTCTAATATCAGAAGGAAATTATTTGAGGTGGGAGATAAAACACCAAATGGATTTAGTTATCAAAAACTTTATGGTATCTTAGCTTCCTGCAGGAGTAGTCTGAATAGATCTTTTTGGGAGGATTTGTATTTTTTTTCTAAGAAAAAATTGTATACCCACCACAATGCTCTCCATCAGATGGGCAGTGACAAGGACTACAGTCTGCGTAAAGAAATATCGAGTGAGGTGGAGACAGAGCCCAGGCAGAATGACACAGAACTGAGGTCACAGGCTTAAGATCTACCATGCCACTTTCCCAGAGCACTCCCACACCACAAAGTCATCCTATGGAATTCCTCTTTTCTAATGCCTACAGATTTTCTCTTTAGATTCCCTTTTGCACCATAATGAATTAAACACCAAACTTTTCTACATGGGAGAAATAATGGGCAATATCTAAGCTTTTGTACAGGGGAGACCAAAGCAGTGAAGGTCACAGGAACAGTTTAGGAGATTTGTGGTCAATTACACAGGGAGGGAGACAAATCTGCACTGCTCTGGGGAGGGAGGAGATTGAGTTCCTAGTTCTCTGGATGCAGAAGAAATAGGTGCCAGGATCCACTTGCTTCCTCCTACTTTTCACTTCTCTAGTATTGTGTTTGCAGTTGTCTTTCTTGCCAGTAATCTTTCACCCTCACTCATCAGTTCCTATTCCTAAAGTCAAAAGCATCCCATGGCTTCTGAGCTTGTCTCTCTCACTTTGACAGATAGTTTTTCATGTTCTTGATTTGTTCCCAAAGGCAGATCATCACTGTGGACTGACTCTATGTTTATGTCCTCTAACTACCTTTTAAACATTGTCATCCAAATGGTTGGTGAGTCAATCATAACCTCATCATGCTATTACTTATTTCTGACTCTTTTCCTTGTTGAAAATTTTCCTGTTCACCACTTCTCAACAACAGACCTGAATCCACTTTAGCTTTAATTAAAAAAAAATAAAATAGCTAATATACTGAGATCCCTGTGTAGTCAGTGAGGAGAAAGGAGTCTTCAGAGGATTGTTTGTCCCATCCTCTCTTTTGTGACTATATAGGGAAATTAAAATCCTAACTTAGATTAGATGCTTATCTTCAGATAATAACAAGGTGAGATAAATTCCATCTCAACTCACCATGTAATATTCACACAGTAAAAGAAAATTTTATTTTATATGCTTTCATTTACTTCAGACTTTGGTAAACCTGTGTAATTTTACACGTCATGCTTAGAACAATGAACTTGTTACTAACCCCACTTTTACAGATTTAATAGTAAACTATCAACTTGTGCAGTACCAGAGAGATGCATAATAAATGTTACAAGAACAGCTTTAGGCATTGCATATTAATAGCTGTGGTAGGATTGACTTGCAGAGCCTTAGTTTTATGATCAGCAACAAGATAATTAGTAAAATTATCCTGCAAATTCATTATCCTCATTCCTTCCACTTGTGCATTTTATTCATTACATATCAAAATGAGGAGCCTTGCCTCCAGACACATAATCAGAATGTGGCAGACACAAAAGGTTTGAACTTTCTTGAAATATGCTTTGGTAAATGTGACCTTAAGTAGTCTCCATGATACCAAGGAATTTACAGTCATTATTCCAAAAAGAAACCCTGTAATTTTACAGATAAATGCATTTGTGCATTTTGTAGGCATTTTCACACCTTAATTCTATTTGAGATAAATGGCATAAACATTGGATAGTACAGGAACAGAATAATTTCCTTCTGGCTTAGTCTGAGTTCACCTGCAGAGCTGTACTTTGCTTTCCATGCTCCTTGCCTTCCTGCTTCTTAGATCCATAACCCAGCTGAGCTACACAGGGACTCCCTTCAACCTATACATCCAGGGGATTAGGGGTTGCAACTAGGATGCAGGAGAGTTGTGTGGACTGATTTACACAGGTCTGTTTCCCTGCTGTGTGGGCAGGACCCAGCTAGACATGTGAGATCAGAAGGACCTCCTGGCCACCAACAGCTTAGAAGGAGTCAGATGAACCAACAGTGTTCTCCTACACCAAGCATCTCATTTTGCAGATCTTTACAACATTTCACATCTTAGATTTGAGGTTCTTGCTCAAATCCCTCCTGCTCAGAACTGACACAAAGCTTTCAGCTGTCAGTGCTGAGTCTGTTTTGCATGGGGTGCTCACCCTGGCTGTGTCTGACCCTGAACTCAGGGCTGGGTGCCTGCTCCCTCTCAGTTCTCATGGACCAAGTGAACAGGAGGCAGCAGCATGAATGTGATTCAGGAGGAGCTCGACTTGTTCCAAGCAGAAAAACTGCAGTGCTTGGCTGGACTGACCCTGTACCAATCCCTTCTGGATACAGAAACAGCAACAGTGGAGGGATGAGTGGAGGTGAGCTGGAGAGGAATGGCTGCGATGGATAGGTGTATGGTCAGCTGCATTTCCCCTTTTACCTCTGTTGGCTTCGGCACTTGATTCCCCTTATCTTCATCTGCAAAAATGCTCCATTTCCATTTACTTTAACACACTTCAAGTTGCAGGCTTCTTAAAGTGCTTTTATTTTGGGATATGAGCTTCATAAAAATGCATCTGCCAAGCCAACAATGCTTTAAAATCCTTGGTTTGTATTTTAAAAACACCAAAGCTTGTACTTGTAAGATTTGATTTGAAACATGGCCTTAAAAACTTAGTAAGAGTGGCATCTTTTGTGGCAAAACTGAGGACACATTGCAATAGATCATATAATAATGGTTTCACCACAACTAAGTACTTCTTGCTGGCGCTACCTCCTGCATGCTTCCTATGGTGTACTCAGCATACTAATTCAATGGCTCTTGTCCAAAAAACAGCCACTTCAACAGCAGAATAAGATGCAATCATGGATCAACCCATTTCTGCATGTGTTGAGTTTATTAAATCACACTCTTTAGCTGGCATGGCTTTTGAATTGTCTTTTGCCAAGTGAAGCGTGTGAGAAAGGACACCAAAACCAAATACCCTGGGTCTGTGTCTATCTAAGGTGAGAAATCCCTTCACTTGTTCACCCAAGCTGCATGGTTTCTGCTGGCAAAGATGGACAGAGACTGGGGTGAAAAACCAGACTCCTGTTGGTTTGTTTTAAATCTGAACTTACTGAAATTACCAAAACAAAAAACCCCAAAAAATCCAAACAAAACAGCATCAAAACAACAAAAAAATCCAACCAAAACCAAAAGCAAACAAAAACCCCAACCAACCAACCAAAAAGCCACCAAAAAAAAAACCCAACCAAAAACCAAAACAAAAACACCAAAACAAAAGAAAAAAACAAATAAGAAAAACAAGAAATGACAAAAAAATCCATGAAAGCTTAGATGACAAGATATGGAAAGGTCCATACACCACCGAAAAAATAACTGATAGGGAACATCTTTAACAGAAGGGAATGTTTGATGATTTGGGGAATCTGCCTATGTATAATTTATGAATTCCTTATGGCTGTTTTTTACTATGTAATGCTTTATACTCCATATGCTAAGAAGACAAGGAAAAAAAGTTGATAGCTAACGATTATCAGCACCTGAAAAGATTTTACCCAAGGAAAAAAAAAGGTTAAGGGCCATGGTTTTTTTCCCCTGCCTCTCCAGAGGGGTCTAGATGTGGATAGTGGAAAATCCCAGACAAGTGAAAAAAGATATCAGATACTAATCCTGGGTCTTAAAAAAAAAAAATCAGAGAGCCTAAGTGACTCCTGAGAGACTCCAAGGGCCCAGAGACAAAGGCAGCTTGTTTAGGAGAAGAGAGCCTGGAGGCAGCTCTCTGAGCAGAAAGACACCAGGGAGGATGAAAGATGCTGCTGCCTGGGAGGGGAGAGAGAGGGAAAGCCAGGCTGAACCTGGAAGACGGGGTGGAAATGTCATCTTTGGATTCAAGGGAGCTGAGGAGTGACAGCAAAAAATTATGGGAAAATTTAGATATGGAAAAGTGTGCAGATCTTTTATTGCTTTGTCTAGAAAGACACACTGCTTCTCATTCCAATGGGGAAAAGCCCCAACCACCTTTTTTTTTTTTTTTTTTTTTTGGAAAGCAAATTTGGGTAGCCTCCTTAGGCTAAGGCAGGCTGGTTGTCCCTGTGGGGCAGGCCCACAGATAGCAGGATGAACACCATCCATGTGCTTGGAAAAAGGCTGAAGTGGCTGAAGTGAAAAACCAAGCTCATGTCTCTGTTCCCAGGAAGACTTTTCTTCAAGCATCATCCTTCTTATGCTATGAGGCTGCTGCAGCTTTGAGTTTTTTCATCTGATGAGAGAGAACCAGCTGCTGCTGCAGCAACTATATTTAGCAGTCTATTCTGCTATTGATGCATATATACCTGGTACCTATCGCCTATAAGGAGAATTATTCTGACAAACCACAAGGAGAACAGGCCTTTCAGGATTCAGTGCATATTAACAAAATGTCTGAGGAAAATTACCCTCTTTTTGTCCATGCTAAATTATTCCAGCTTTTCATTAATACTCATTAAGTTTTTAAGGGTTGGCACTTTTAGCAAAAAATAGTTTTTACTGACAGAAAAAAGGCACCCAGATAAATGAACAAAATGTTTACTCAATTTAATAGGCATGATTTTCTCTTTTGGTGCTCAATTCAAAATCAGGATCTGAAGTCAACAAAGGTTGGATCAGTGTCTACAATTTTTTTAATTGGGCTCTTTTCATTTATATTGGAATACTCTGAAAATGCAGAGTTATAATGAACCATTACATATGCGTACATGCAATATGAGAAAAATTCACAATGTCTTGGATTTGCTCAGTATTTATTCAGCATTCATGAGTAAATAACAAATAACTTGATAATATTAATGAAAAAAGATCCTGTGGAAAACCCACACAGCTGGAGAAAAACGTTTTTACTGCGTGAAGCCTGCTTTCTCTCCCACCAAGCTATTGTCATTACTCTGAATAACTTTTTTTTCCCTCCAAGGGTAAAGTGACAGGCTTGTAATTTCTACATAAAATTGCATGTTTTTTAGCAGAAGCTTGTATGTAAGCCTTTTATGTCTGGGTGACTTTAAGTTTAGTCAATATTATTGCAAAAATGTATTTTTTAAATTAAATTAATTCTGTTGGCAACAATTAGATTTTCAGAAACTGTCAGAAATGTGATGTTTTATCATGTTTTATCACGATCTTCATTATAATCTGTACAGTGGGACTTTTTGGACAACTCGCTCAGAGGCCCATCATTTCAGAAAACATTAAAGATTTGTACATTAAATAACTGCATTATTTCCAAGTATCTCACTTTTGAAGCCCACATGAAAGCACGTTACTTCCTAAGTTACTAAATCCTAAATAACTTTAAGAATGATACAATGCAGCATACACAGTAAATGGCATTTAGCACTAATAATAAAGGACAGATACTGTGGCATTTTGGTTGGTCAAAACTTGATCGGTATTCAGTCAGTCTCTCCTAAAGTATGCTATTAACATCACTGCAGACAAGTGGCTGTGTGTGTTCTTGTATTTCCTTCAAAACCAAATTTTACATTTTCAAAGAAAAAGCCAACCCAGTATGTCCCAAGGGCAGAGAACTACAATGGCAAAAACATGCCAAAATACATAGAATTTGAAATGTTACAGATTTTAAACCACATTTTTTTGCAATGTGGGTAGTCCTGCATTGTCCAAAGTCTTTGAGTTTTTGCACAAGGCAGGCAGAAACCACAGAAAATTAGACTGCATCCCTCCTAACCCAGTGAGGGGATCACACCTGAGTGCTGGCCCACAGCCATTCATATCAAGAAATCACTGACAGCAGCACGGTTTTGGCTGGGGCCAGCTCTTGCAAAGAAACACCCTGCACGCCTGGGGGCTCTCCCCACAGCAGCATGGGTGAAGCCACTCTGCTGCATGGCTGTGAGAGACCTTAGCTTTTTGGGCACGAGCCACACAGTGCTGATTAGCCTCAGGCAAAGAGAACACTTATTAGACCATTTTACTTATTAGTACAGACATTGCAATAGAATAGTCTTGAAAGTGATTTAATTTCCTTTTATTAGACTCCTCTTTTCTCTCACAATTTCCTTAAAGTCTTTCTGCCAAGTGAAGCTAACTGTTAACTCATGTGTTGCTCCTAAATATGATTAAATAAGATTAACAAAAGAATATTTGTCTCAGCTCCCAAATGAGGAGAGCTGCCTCTCTCAGACATAAAGAGAGCTCATGTGTCCTGAGTCAGACCAAAATGTGACAGTGGTGGGACAGTTCCTGCTGACCATCTCCAGTTGTGGAAAATCAGGCAGAGGAATTTCCTAGATATAAGAGAATGTCTACTGGAAATATTAGTGTAGGAGACAGGGGAAGGTGCATGGCCAAAGTACTTGTGCAGTGTCGGCCACTGAAACCCACATCTCAAAGTAATGCAGGTTTTCAGAGACACGGCTTAAGGTGGGGATGGCACTAGGTCTGTCACCCTGCAGGCTCACAGGACAAACCTGGGCTGTGTCTCCAGGTGTCAGGGACTGTGGGGCAATGACTGCCTGGCTCTGCAGCCACAGCTGCAGTCTGCAGCCCAGAACACGTGGAATATGGGCTCTGCCCTATATAGCCATCCCTGGAAACATGGTAAAGCAAAACTTTGGACAGACAGACAATTTAGCAGCATCTAGTTACATTCTCTTAATGCCTGTTTAATCAAACCATTGTCACCATAGCGTTTACTGAAGGGCTCTGTTATCTCAAGTCACACTTCCCTGTGGTTTCAATTTGTTTTGTGTCAGTCTTAGCAAGGGGGTAGAAAGTCAGTTTTTCTCTAAAGACAGCAGCTGAAGACTCAAGCCCCAGGCTCCCAGCAATGCAGATACCTGCTATTGCCCAAATTTTATTCTTCTTTTGTTAGGACTGATAATACAGATCCTTTCTGGTATTATTTTGGAATTAATTTTGTTGGCCTCAGAGGAGCTGTGGCAGGGCTATACAAAATGAGGATCTATCTGGCCCTTTGCCCTTAATAACAAGGAATAATTTTTCTGTATTGGAACAAGATGGTGATTGTGCTTTTTTCCCCAGCTTTGTGAAACACTCTAAACAGAGGGAAAAATTAGTAAGTATTTTACTGTATTGTTTTTGCATAGCAGAGAGGCTGGATAATTCATTCTGGATTCTCTCTTGCTTTTTCAAATAACAGGGTATATTCACTTGCTACAAACCAGCAATTTTTAAAATTAATTCCACCAAATTAGCACTGTAGTGTTTCACCTTCTCTCTCCTCGACCATCTCTCTTTTACCTGAAGTTGGTGTGTTCCTCCAGAAACTTTTCCATGAGTTTCCCACCAGGTTCTATCACAACAGCTAACCCAGTGTCTCCACAAAGGTGCTGGTCTGAGGCTGGCCTTCTCATCTCACTCCTAATCCTGCCCAGCAGTTTCTTCCCAGCAGTGAGACTGCGAAGAAACGCTCTGCTAGTGCAGAGGCAGCTATTGCATGAGTGCTGTGCAGTGAAGTGGGTCTCATTCCACCTGTGGGGCTTTCCCTCTGCTTTGGAAAGCAACAGGAGTGTTTAGAAATATACTGCTGATTACCATATTTGTGTTCTGTAATTCTTCACGTGTCTGACTCCACCAGGAGCTTAACGGCAGCCAGTGGAATCTTACAGTCATTAACATTTACCAGGCAGCAGTTCACAGTTGAACTAACAACCTACCTCTAAGAAACTGATTTTTCTCCCTTCTAAGTATTGACACGTGCTCCACTGACTGTGATGTTTATTCACAGTGACAGTGTGTTTGGTAGAATTTCATGTTTTCACAGGATTTGTCTTGTGCAGACAGTTTCTAATTTACCTCTGCTGTTGTTTTAATTCAATCAGCTGATGGAGTGCAGCTGATCTCATGGCACATATGCCTGTTCAGGTTTGAAGAAAGGCCCTGAATATTTGATGGGTTGATCCTTAATGCTTCCTGCTAAAGAATTAGCAAGACTGCTAATGAGCCAGGGATCCCAAGTGGGAAGGGAAAAAATACAGAATTAGATTCTGTTTACATTCTTTTTTTCATGTTGCTCAAATAAGAAGTGCAGTGCTTTACACACTGTGATTAGATTCACAGGGTAGAGAGAGTCAAGTAAATCACTTATCAAAGCCATCACACTTAAAATGTCATTTTCATAAGTGGATGTCCTGTGGCCATGAGGAGTCACAACCTATTTCAAGGCCATCTGTGGGTGCTTATCTCTCCCTGCACAGGAGGTTCATGGCACCAAGGAGAGCTGTCCTTCACTGTGGCGGATGTTCACAGCTGGAGACCATGTCCTTTCACTGCCTCCCAATGGCTTTTTCTTTCTCCTCTGAAAGAAATTATCTGTCCTCCACTGCAGATCCCAGTCTGTCTCCCCACTGCTCCATGCCATTTTAAAGGACATGTCTTTTTCCTGTGTTAACTGGCTGTGCTGGGATTTTCTCCAGCCCTTTTTCTGCATTCCTGTTGCTTCTCCAGCTTCCCGCTGTCTTCGCATTCTGCGGCCAAACACTGTTTGCAGGCCAAACACTCAAACTATGCCTCTCTCTACCCAGTTCAATGACACTGCTCATGTCAACAAAAAAATCCAGGGAATTCACAAGGAACCTCTTCAATAATCAAAAGCTCAGCTTGCCTGTGGGTTTCCTTCCAACAAAGCTCTAGGAAATCACAGCTAAGACTGTAAGAATAGCCAGATCAATCTCCACTTACCTTACAAATCAAGAACTGCCTGCACTCAACACACTCCCTTACTTAACTCCATAGCAAATATTCTCAGAGTGCCTCCTATATTGACTGCAACAGTTAACTTAGTGGAGAGCCAGGACTCTTGTTGCTCCCATTCTTAGAAGGCACTACAGTAAAATAAGTCTTTACTTTAAACCCCACCAGTCATAGCAAAATACACAGCTCCACACACTAATAAAATCAAATAGAAATCAACCAAAATTACTATCACAGAATCCCAGACTCAATGGTTTAGGTCAGAAGGGGCCTTCCAGATCTTCTAGTTCCAGCCCTCCTGCCAAGTGTAGGGACACCTTCCACAGGACCAGGTTGCTCAGAGTCCCATCCAGCCTGGTCCTAAGCACCTCCAGGGATGGGGCATCCACAGCTTCTCTGGTCAACCTGTTCCAGTGCCTCCCCACTCTCAGAGTAAAGGATTTCTTCCTAATACCTGATCTAAAGCTAATCTCTTTTCATTTGAATCCATTCCCCCTTGTCGTGTCACTACATGTTCTCATGGAAAGTCTTTCTCCCTCTTTCTTGTAGGCTTCCTTTAGGTACTGGAAGGATGTAATTAGGTCACCCCTAATCCATCTCTTTTCCAGGCTGAACAATTCTAGTTGCCTCAGCCTTACTCACAGGAGAGGTGCTCCTTCCCTCTAATCAACTTGGTGGCCTCCTCTGGACTTGCTCCAACAGGCTGATGTCCTTCCTGTGCTGGGGACCCCAGAACTGAAGTAATCTTGCTTAGCCAGCCTGTGTTTTAGCAAGGAAGTGAGTAGGTTGGCTTTGGCAATGTCTCAGGAACTCACATAGCAACTGCTCCATGCACGGTGGAACAAAGGGTATTTGTGTAGTCTTAACTTTTATTTTCCACTTCAAAGTTTTCTATCATGTCCTCCATGAACAATGCAAAGCTTACAAGGAATTGCCTTTTGAATCTGCTAGCAAGAAATGAGGCTTTTCTCTCATGTTTCAACATTATATCTGTAACTTGGTCTTACTGGAGTTATTTACATTGAAGGCTCTCTTAGAAGTTTCTCTGTTCTCAAAGTGTGTGCCTGCAGCTGGACAGAGAAGTCAGCACACTTTGAAGAAGCTGCTATAAATTAGTGCATGGGGTTAGATGAGGTTCAGGATTCCTGCAGTGATTATAAACTCTACAGGAGGCCTTACAACAGCTCCAATCTCAACAGGGTTACTGTCTTGTTAATCAACCTCCTTCAGGACTGGAAGAGGTTCTGTGTTTCAGTACTTGGGGGCATTCTCTGGAAGCTGCAGTTTTGTGCAGAAGGATCTGTCAGTTTACAAAGTCTACAGAGCTTCAATACATTTGGTAAAACAACATCAAAAAAGGCTAGACTTAAGCTGTGGCAATCTGTGTTGCAGCAGACAGCAAAAAAACTGTAAAGTCTTGTCACAGTGAGTGCAACATCAGATTTGGTGATTTTACAGCCATGCCTAAACTGACTTGTAGCCCAGGTCCAGATGTTAGTTCTGGCCATGGCCACATGCTGGAACCAGAGGATGACAAGATCTGTGCACAAACCTGCTTCTTCTCACCTGCTGGGGGAAGGGAACACAGGGAAGCAGATGGAGCAGACCTGGGGCACACATATTTCTGCCCTCATTCTTGACTGTGGAAACATGGACATACCATGGAAGTGTCTGTTTCATGGAAAAGCCACAGCCTGACTTGTGCAGGGAACACATCACCTAGAAAGAGGGGATGTTTTCTGCTTTGTGTTGTGCAAGAGACAGCCTAAGCAGGGTAAAACGCCCCTTAAAAGGAAGAATTTTAAGCATCTTCTTCCTTTTGGTGATAGCTCATAAATTAGGTGTGGCCCTTCCCATAAGAAACACATTCCAGCAGGCCAGCCATCTTTTCTGAGGGGAACACAAGTATTTCAGCTGCTGTTGCTTTTTGTTATCTGCCTTTGGGCACCTGTATAGCAACTTCACATATTCTGTTTGAAAATAAGCTAAACTTTGGATTTATGATATGATGTGAATAGCACCTCCAACAAAACCATGGAAATGGCAGTGTGTTTCAGAAAAGCAGACAATCTGTGTTATAACTTCATGGATCTGCTCAGGACAAAAAGGGGGCATGGAGAGGGATGGAAGTGTCTAGATGCCAGTAAATTACAAAGTAAGCAGTAAAGACACATTATTACTGTTGCTGTTTTCAGTAATTATCAGTAACAATAACAACTGCAGATCTGGATTTGTATTACAAGAGTACCAAAGCACTGCTTTTGTAATACACAGTTCCTTGACATAGAAATCCACTTTTCAGTACAAAAGAGAGCAGATGGATATATCTGACCTGACAGAGTACTACAAGAAACAATTGGGACAAAAATGTTCAAGCATGAGGAACAGTGGTAGAACCCTGACCTCATCACTGGTTTTCCACCATCGTTGGGAAAAAAAGAGCCCATTAAGATTGGAAGTAGCTACGGAGCTGATTGGGAAAGTTTTCAAGGTTCTTCCCAGATCTGATGGGAAGCATTGGAGAAATTAATTAATGTAAAACTTAGCAACATTTTGACATCACCAGCTAAGCTAAAGTGGGATTTAATATGTTAGCATGGACTGGAGGCCTTAAAATCAGAGACAAATATCTGTACTTGATGTGATAGAGAAGGAGATGACAGCGGTGAGATGTGAAGACAAATGTCTGTGGGCAAGATGTCAGGCTAGGAAAATGATCTGTGCAGCAGCATGAATGGAGGTGGGTAACATTGCATTTGTCAAAACTAGGAAAGGATGCAGCAGCAATCAAAATGTGTAATGAGAATTTTGGACCAAAGACTTACACCCTTGAGAATAAAGAGCTTCAGTCAGAAATACTACAGAGTAACATCCTGGAAGACTTACGTGTAGTCTTAGACACAGAGACACAAGGGAAGGTCAGAATAGAAAGTGATGCCCAGGTTTGAGACATGAAAGATGGGCAGATTGGTGAGGTTACCCATCATGAAGCTTGACAAAAATATTTATTGAGGAACATTTCAAAGGAAAAAAAAGAGAGAGCAGCAGCTGGGTTCATTGTTTTGGAGATGCACCTTACTATCTTTAGTCATACAGCTCATTTTTCTTCTCAGATGGGGTCTTTTACATACTCATCTTCCTCTGTGTAGAAGGAATTGTGCCTCTTCCACATTTTTGCTTAATGGCATGAGACAAACTACAGAAACTAAAGGACAAAGACCAGTTTCTCTGACTGTTCATTTTAAAAGCCTTGCTTTAGAATGAAAATGGGAGCCTAAGCGTCACATCACCTCATGAATTCATATCAGCCACTAATTTGTAACAAACCAACAGGGACTGTGGCTTAGGTTTGTTGAATATGCACCTAAGTCCTAACAAAGCTTACTTTGTAAATGTTAGCTAAGCAAAAACTCTGCCAGTGAAGTCATAAGCAATACATCACCCTTCCATAAACTCTTCGTCCAGTTTAAGAATTAAAAGCTGCATTTAACATATTGAGGGAGAATGGAGAAATGCCTTTAGAAACAACAGGCTTGATGCACTGCTAACCTCCAAACCAAATATTTATAACCCTGTAGTTTATAAATCATCAGAAATATCTGGGTGATGGAATATCCAAGAGGTAGAAGCACATACAGTAACAGAGAGATTTTATCATTCCATCTACCTTGCTTTGTGTTTCAATCACTATTACATCAGAATTTTAAGCATTGTGAATTATTGAATTATCATTTTTGAAAAAGAACCAAAATAAACATGAGTTAAAATATTACAGAAAAGTTTCACTGTTTATAAATTTTTCTGCCATGGAAAATAATCAATATCCAAGGTAATTCAAGTCAAGATCTGTCTGGATGTGTATTAATTTGCTCCATGAAAATAAACTAGAAATTACAAAGATAAAAGAAATAATAATGAAATATGGAAATAACTACAGATTTTGCACATTGTCATTATGTAATGGACATAATGAAAATAATGACATTACATAATTAAATCCAGGTGGAAAATGACCTTCCTAGACCTCCCTTCAAAATTAAGATTTTTGACAGTCATGATTAATGGAAACATGCACTTTGCATGGTTTGTAAACCTGAAACATCATTGTACATTTCAGTTTATAATTTATCCCATTATCTGCTTCTCCATGCATGAAGGTCAGCTGTACAGGCATAAAGTAGCAGTGAAATCCACAGGCTTTGAAAGGTTGTTCTCACAGATTTTTCAATTATTTTTCATGAGGAAATAATTTTACCTACTTTTTCCTTAGAAAGATGACAATCTAAAGGAGAAAAATTTTAACAGCAGTAATTGTAATATTCTCGTTATTCTCTTGTCTTTTCAGAGCAAACAAAATTGGACTGGAAAAAATGATATTTTTAGGATTCCTACCCGCAATATTTCTTCAATGCAGCTGTTATCTCCTGTTCCACTGTCCTGTAAACAAAATGAGAAGACAGTTTGTTTATGTTTTAAAAAGAAATAACAAACAGGTCTGAGGACATGGTTGTCACATGAAATATATTCCGACCTCTATTACAGATTCAAAATGAGACCAAGTCTTTCCAGCCTCTGAAAAGTTGCACTGCTTAAAATTCTCAAATTATTCCCTATCAGCACCACAGGAAGATGGAATATTTACAGTGTTTACATATGATTGCAACATATTTCTATAAATTCAACAGACTTTTTTTCACACCACTTTTGGGTGCTGTTCCTGCAGTTTGGGCTCTACTGCGTATGAGTAAGCAGAAGTAAAGTTATTGCATGTACATGGATCCAATGTGCATTTATTTCTATTAAGTAATTAACAGCTCTCCACATCCTTTGTGCAGCACAGCTCTGCACTGTCTGTGCAAAGCCTGAGGATGTAGAGGGTAGATGAGATGCCGAGGTGAGAGCTGCAGAGATTGCAACACAGGCAGCAGTAGGAGCACGGGCACAGCAGTCCTGAGGAGCTGTCATCTCCTAAAATGCCAACTCTAAGCCCACCCGTGTATTGTGGGACTGAGGGCACAGAAGAATTCGACTTTCCCAAGCAGTATGACTCACTCCAGAGCTACTCTGCAGAGGGGAAATCAGAGATTTGGCAGGGCAGCTATTCCCCTGCAGGATCCATCCAGATGGTGCCTCACCTACGTGCTCAGCCTGGGTGTTCACTGGGACCCAAACTTCTGCCAGCAAGGACGAAACAGCATGAGACACACACCCCGCTCCCTCCTGCCTGCCCTGTGCCCAGTGCCAGTCTGCTTGCACTGCCCAGCACACCTGGGAAGAGAGGGCACACTTGGATGGAGGTACTGATGCCAAGGGGGTGCCCATCTCCTACAACTCTCCACAAGATACAGGTGGCTGCAGCATGCAACAAGCTGTCTGGGGATTTCCTTCACCACACTACACTGCCTGACAATCCCCCCCAAAAAAACACTTTCTTCCTTTTGCAGAACAGAACTAACTCAGGAAGCAGGGGACTGGGGCTTGAGGTCTTCCCATGTGGGAAAGAGGGATAGAAAAACTCCATCTAGTAATTACTGTACCCAAAGAGCTAGAAGAGAAGTGAGCTTGGTCTTCTTGTGTTTTCAAAAAAACCCTGGATGCTCTGAATTTTCAGGTGTGCACCTGAAGATATATCAAAGCAATTAGTTTTTCCAGACTGCTGAGCTCTTCTCATCTGGAAATCAGACTTCTCTACCATATCTGTATTTGTGCATGCAAAAAATCACGAGGCATTTTCACTCTGCCTACTAGAGTCAAATGATGGCACTGACCAATTTGTGCGATTCCTGGACACTTTTACCACCACTCCCCAGCTTGAGCTGAGGGACTGAGGACATCTGGGTCTTCAACTGTCTGAAGCCCACCAGCTGTTACCAAGGTCAGGAGAACAACAGCGTATGCAAAAGAACAATTTATGTTTTCTAATTTTTTGTAGCTGTTGTTTAATGACAATTCATAGAAAGTCGTAAGTGCTTTATTGCCTGCACTCCTGCTAAATCTTTGCTGAATATGGCCCTTGATTGTTAAACAAATGAATCACATTAACTCTTCTTGGTGAAACACAGTCCATCAGCTTTATAGTTCACTACAAATTACACCACTGATTTCAAAGGCAAAGGTACTAAACATGTGGTGAAGTCAAACTTTGAAGAATTGCTCATATCTGATATATGGATGCTGAAGAGAAGCTGCTGCCCTGAGCAGACAGCCGTGTTCTGACCTCAGACCTGCCCCTGAGGAGCTGCACACCACCATTTGTGATATTCCTGTCACAGGAGCAGAAGGACTAGTGTTCATGTTGCCAGTGAACCTAGCAAGATGGAGAGAAACAACAATCTCTGTATACTTAATAATTTAAAAATTAATATTAGATAATTGCTATTTCTCTCTTCTCTGTGGGTTTCCATCTATTTTTTTCCCTTTCCTTCCCCAAGACCCAGTTTGTTCACCTGTTATCCCACTAAGAGTGGAGAGTGTAAAGCTCTCATCATGAGTGCCTTGTTTAGAGAGCAACCAATTCACTGCCATCCTTAAGCTGTCAGTCCTAGTCTGCTGCCATCTGACAGAAGAAGGGACGAGATGACCATATGATCTGTATAGAAAACACTGAACATATGATAAAATGATTATCTCTTTTTCTGTGAGGATAAAAATACTGAATGTGAATTTGGCAGCAGACTATTTCAGACTAGGATTAGGAACAAGCATCTGTTACAAAATTAAATAACTCTCCTAGAAGTGTAGTGAAATAAGTCTGCAAATACTCATCAGCAAGAAATTTTGCTTTCTACTACTCCAGAACTAAAACTTTAGCTTTTCTTTCTAGCCCATCATCTCTCTGGGCAGGAAGTAAAAACTTTTCACATCTCCCTCTCAATATCATCATGCACCATTTCAAAGGGTGAAAAATAAGCTGGAAACACAAAACCAAAGACAAGATATGTAAGACTGATATAATATTTGGGGAAAACCCCCTCAATTTCTACATTTTCCTCTTTGTTTTTCATCTCTTGAGTGCCAAATGTAAATTTCGTGATTTGTTTTGCTTTGAGTACTTATTAACATCTTAACATTAGTGTTGACATCAAACTTTCTAGACCATCCACTACATCTCCACTGACGTTACAGAGGAACACGCGCTGCCATGGAATCTGGCAAACTGAATTTGACTTTGTGACCACAGTTTAACTTGGGGGAAAAAAAAAAAACAACAAAAGCTGGCAAATGTTTCTTGAAATGTAAATGAAAAGAAGGGATTGCATTAGCTGCAGGGAACAAGCAGCACGGAGCCCTTGACACGCTATGTGCTTCGTTGGACTTCCCCATCCGAGCGCTATTGCGTTGGTGCCGGCTGCGTGACGCAGCCCCTGCGTAAGGCTGATGTCTGCACTGCTGGCAGGCTCTGCAAAGCTGCCCCTCCACCCTCTCAACAGCCACAGGGCATTCGTGCAATAAATGGTTTAATTATTATTTTTGAAAATTAAAATTAAAATTAAAATTAAAACCAAATAAAGGTTTTGAGGCTGCTGTTGCAAACTAAGCGGAGGAGCTGCTCCCCTGTGTTTGTTCTGACACTGATGAACCTGTCTCGTTTCTCTTCCTTTCTGTTTTGCGATCTGTCATAACAAACTTGCCTCACTGAACCTCCAGTGGACCATCAGCGAAATACTGGCAAGGCTTGGGGACCTGTCAGGGAAAGTGGGCTCAGCCTCTTCTCCCTGGGATGCTGTGCCCACTGCCTTCGTCCCTCAGCCCGCACGGCCTGCAGAGCCAAGCCAAGCACCCTGTGCCCAGGGCGGCTGTGCCGTGCGGGCTGGCAGGAGGATGCGGAGCTGCCGCCGAGGATAACGGCAGCGCCTGCTGAAGAAATAGCCGGGAGCGTAGTGCTGCTGATAACACGAGCAGCTAATTACCATGCAAAGCACAGAGGACTGTAAGAAACGAGATTGACTAAAGGCTACATAGAATTCTTGGGAAACGGGATGTCATTTAAAAAAAAAGCTACCTCTGTACAAATTTTATTTCAGAGCTTTACTTTATTTTTCCTTCCCTTACCAAGAGCGTTCACACGGAGATATATAAAGAAACCTCTCTGAAAGGAATTGCCTATCTTGTGACACTTCCCCCTCCTTTAAATCTTAATGTTGAGGAAAGACAGAAAAATCTTCTGCAATTATCTGTTTCTGTTTTAGCCCAAGAGATTTTTATGATGCAAGCTTTTGGTGCTGTCATTATTTGGACTGTGCTAGGTGTTTTTACAAAGTGTCCAGAAGCTATTGGATTTTTGTCTCCAGTATCAATTAGGCGTGAGAACGATCTCCAGAAGCCTGAGGTACATACTTATCCTCTTTCCCTCAGTGGGAGCCAGGCTGGTCGTGTCACCTCCAGCCAGCAGCACGACAGCAGCCTCACGACTGCCCCACGCTGCTTAGGCACAGCACTACTCACTCTGAGGCAATAATCAAAATCTATGATGAAACAAAATAGGAAAAAAGGGGGAAAAAAAATCCCACATTGATGGACCTTAATTGAAAGCATATTGGAAATGCTTCTTTGCCAGGCACACACACACACTTGCAGATGCATATATACATTTTCTTTGCAATCCATTTGCTAGAAGGAATATCCACTATGAAGAACTAAACTCCTTATCTTTTTACTTATCCATAAGTGTGGCTTCTGCCTGTTGGGTTCAGGAGAACCATTACTCTCAAAGTTTCCCTTCAATCATTTCTCTAAAGAGATCTTAACACATTTAGGTTGTGGAATTTGCTGGAGTTTAACAGGGTTTTGTGCCTGAGATCAGAGATGTGATTTCTGGGGATTCTGCAGAAATACAGCCAGGCTGTGGAAAGGAATTTTGGGGAAGTGTCATGTGCAGATGCCCAGGAAGGGTTTTCAGACATTCAGGGCTTAAGTTGTTACTGACTTCCTTACATGTACTTCATCCTCCAAAATGCCCTTTATGGAGTGTTGAACCCACACGGCTGAACCCACACAGCTCTTGGAGAGAAAAGACAGGACTTTGAGCCTCAGGAAAGCTGGGCTAGTAAAAGATTAGACCTCAGCCTAGTTAAAAACTTACCTTTTTGCCCCTCAGGAAATACCCACTTTTTATAATGTTTCATTCTGAATGGGGACCTGGGGACAGGCTTCTTGTTGATTTCATCCCTTTGGCTGTTCTTCCATTCAAAATGAATTGTGTCACATCATTACCTTAAAAATGAAATTTTATCAACCATTTTTCAATTCAGTTGAGAAATCAAAATTGGATCAAAATACTTCAATGACAAATTTTAAGAAATATAATCTGTAATCATAGAATAAGATATGGCCTAAATCAAGAAGGCATTAAACCAAAATATCAAATGTTTCTCTCCAAATTTTGGAATTTTTTACTTTAAGGAAACATTTTCTTCAAACAGGAATGAAAATGGTTTTGGTCAAAATCAACATGGACACAGACATTTTCAGTTCTGATAATCTGGGATATCCCATAGAAAAAGGAAAACCAGACAGAATTAAAACTGCTATTTTTTTTTCTCCCTCTCTAACAATGATGGCATTTTGATCTTAATGGGTGACATGAGACCTACCAGCAGTGTTTCCACCTACCTTTAGAGGGATAGACTTCAGGGAGCCATGGCACACTGTAGTCACCCTCATTTCACTGGGTGGCATTATTAATGCTTGTGCCTTCTGTGAAGAAGACAATCTCTTCCCTGAGGATGCAGGCAAGCAGGGCTGAGCTGTGTAAGGTTACACCAAGGAAATAGATATAAAGAGACAGCTCAGGAAGCTTGATTTTCTGTTCCTGATATTTGAAAGCTTTACTTTGCACTCATGCCATGCCTTACCACTAATTGGAGTGCCAGTGGCCATGGTCTGTTGATACAGTCGTTTTCTCCTGTGCTGGGCATTGCTGTGAGTAGGAGCTGTTTCACTTTTACTGTGAGGAATTGCTGACACTTCTTTAGGCACAGAGAAATACAGGAGGGAGATGGCAAAGAGGAGCTAAATTTTCCTCAAGGTCTGTGTCAGAAAGTGTTGCACAAATTAAAGTCATTAAATCCATCTATTTCACAGTCACTGTTAATAAACTGTTACCTTTAATAAACCCATCTCTTTTGAAATGGACCCATCATATTTTTATGGGGATTATTTTTCCTACCAAGGGATCTTGCAACACTGTTCTTGGTTCAAAAGGGAAGAAGAGTAGCTTTAAAAAAGATTTTATTTCAAGAAAAAAAAAAAAAGATCAAGTGATGAAAGTCATCTAGCTTTGCTTTAATGAAAGTATCTGTACTAATTGGGGGCCTCACTGCAACTGGAATATCATGATGCCCTAGTCTTGTACCAGGACGAGGAATATGTTCTGGCTAATTAAAGGAGATGAATCAAAAATATCTGTAGATAGAGAGAAATGCCAAATGATCCAACAGACTTGCCATGCACGCTAGGAAAGAGAAGCAAGAGCCCATTTGCTCTTGATGAATGACACTCTCAGAGCAGTGTGCTCAGCAGCTCCCCCACAGCTGAGGCAGAACAGCAGCTTTTGGAGAGCAAGACCTGCCAGAAGAAAGATTAGAGAGGAGTTCACAGAGTCAGAACCCAGAGTATCACAAGCCTTAGGCTGTGCTGGTCTTACAGCAGATCTGAGTCTAGGTGAAGATGGACGTACTGTGGACGTGTAAGTAAAGCCATTCACCATATTGTATTGTTTTTAAAAGAGCAAGGAAATTATGTCAGAGCATAACTCCTCCAATATGTGCCCATGGCCTGTCCCAGAGCTTGAGACATCATCTCCTGTCCATGTAGTGTCTGGCCTGCAGTCAATGTTGAAAAGCAAGGACGAGGAAGTGAAATGATGCTGAAGGGCTGCCATCTGGATGGCTGCTGGGAGCTTCAGCAGAGCTCAGACTCCTACAGCCCAGTTGGGAGGGCATTTGGAAGGGCTGGGTCTGGCCATGTGTTGAGAGGTCTTCAAACTGATGACATGGTCTGAGTCCAAGTCTCAGTGTCCACACCACAAATAAAATCAAGACAATTAAAGGCCAAGAATTCTTCTTAACCCTCCTCACTCCCTCCATCCCTAAGGGTCATTGAACAATCAATGACTGGTGCTGTACCGGTAACATTTCATCTAGTAAAAGATGCTTGGGAGCCTCAAATGAAACCTACTGACAGATCAGTGGAGTGATTTTACAGGCTTTTACATTATATTAATAAAAATAAAATTCCAAACATGCCAGAATTACACCGTGACCCAGAACAATAAAGTGGAGCCGTAATGGAGACGAACTGCATTGTTCTATTAATAAAATATAAAGGTTTTATTGTTATTGGGAAAGATTGATTGCACCAAATCAATACCATGTCACAGTATATTAATGTTTTTCTTCACTAACGAAAAAACAGGGCCTGTTGTGATTATACTCGCTTACTACCCATTTGAAAAATATAATGGGCTGGTGATAATGAAGATTGCACCTTGCAATTTTACTCCTTGCTAGATGCTTGATCCTGGGGAGGTGCTTAGTAAGTCACCTGTGCTTTCAGAAAAGTCAGCAGGAGAGGAAGATACTAACATATATGAAAATTCTATCAAAACCCCCCTGAATGGACTCCACAGTTCCTGCTTCCCACGGAAAAACTGGAAAAAGTCATTGGTGACCTATGGAAAAGTCTTCAGCATGCTACATTTTCTGCAGTACTACATGCGTGCCCAAAACACGTCAAGTGACTGCTGCTTGACAGAGTGGTGTATTTGTCAGAAAGTTTCCATTACAGACACCAGAATCTTTTGGTTTTGCAGCACAAAAGGCTTTTTAGTTGAGTCATGAGCTTCTTCCCTCAGCCTGTGCAGTCCTTCAACAGCCCACCCAAGGACCCTGCCCTGAGACCAGCAGAGAGTAGCTCTTCTCCCTGTTACATACCTGTCCTCCTTGCTGCACAGATGGCCAGTTAGTGCCAACTGCAATGGGATGTTTTCAGTGATGTGGACATTTGTTGGCTGGGACCTGGACTGAGCCTGATTGATTGCATTTAATATATTGTCTGTGTTTGTTTGGGGAGAATATGTAACATCTGCATAACGGCAACAGTTGCAAAAACAGGTATTATGGAACTGTTGATATTTTTGTGAATTTTAACATGAATTTAGCATCAGCTAGTATAACACTGAATAAATTAAATGGATTACTTTGCCAAGAGATCCTTTAAAAGTGTTAATTAACGATAAATCAATAAAAACTATTCAACATGAAAATCAATTACATCCCTGTTTACATTATTTAACTCCAAACATTTCTGTTTTGTGTGCTTGTAATTAGCAAGCTATAAAAGATGCCATAAATAGGCGCATAATGAGAGGAACTGTTTATAAATGATAATTGGTATTCATTCCCACTGAGCTAAAGGTTATGTGATTACAAACTGTTGCAAAGAAAGGGTTAAATCTCTTACAGATTGAAGGTTTTACACTACACAGCTCTGGAGAAATCTTTCCCACAAAAGGCCCCCTATGGAAGAATTCCCCTGTACATGTGGTCTGGTGGAAAGAGTAACATCTACCAGGTGTTCCTTAAAACCTATTTACATCCATTAAAGAAACATTGGGGGAAAAATCTACCCTTTGGGCAGTGGTGGAGGCAATAAGAAAAAAACAGAACCTCGCACGAGAAATTCAATATTAATAAAATCCGTCATCCAACAACATCTCTATGAAGTCTAAAGGAAAGATACTAACACTAAAATGCTACTAAAAATCTGGATGACCATCCTGCTAACAAAGCTGAGGACAGGACAAAGGACACAAGGGTGTTTTCTGTCATGATGGGTAACAAGGATGTCACTCTACCCAATAACTCCTTCAAAGATTAAGACCAAAGGCTTTCACAGAAGGCTAGAAGAGGATTACAGGATCTTCAAGCAGCAGCCAGAAGCCCAAAACACTGAGCAGCAGCCTGTGGCTCCAGAAGGTAACACTGGATTAATTCCTACAACACAGAGAGATGAAAAAACTTTCCTGGAGAGAAACAACCTCTCACTAATCTCTAATGCTGAAAGCAGCCTTCTCAGTTTTAGAGACTGAGACTGATCTAAACTCAACAGGTAAAAATGCCCCATGATCTGAAGACCAGAGGCTTTCTGCTAATGGCTTTTGCTACTCTTAGGATGTCACCAACATCTGACAGTTTTGGCTTTGACAGTGTCTCCTCCCCAGGAAAACAAATCTCAGCTTTTTGCTGTAACTGCTACTGTGAGGGTAAGCATCAAGAACCCTTGACTGAGTCAGTCTGACCAGTGAGCATCTGGTGATAAAGACAGCAGAGTCAAATAACCCATCTGCAAATCCAGAGCTGGACCATTTTTCTACCTTGCCTGGGCATAGGTGATATTGCCTTGCCTTGCCTTGCCTTTCCAGTGATTTAGAACACTTACATTGTACTGCTTTCCCTGACTTGCAAAGAATTCTGCTTCACAGAATATATGGATCAGAAATGAGTTTGAAAAAAAGAATTATTTATGTGTAAGAAAGAGAGCCTTACATGGTTTTGACAATGATAGCTCAGTCTCATTGCTAAGAACACAAAAAACATATTCTGGTCATGGCAATTATGACCTGGACACCTATTTGCCCAAGAGGGTTATAATTTGCTACTGAAAACCCAAAGCATTATCAATGAAGAAAAACAATTGTATGCATCTGCATCTTCAAATCAATCCATTGATGCCTCTGGTCAGCTCAGGTGGATTCTCTTAAAACCCATACGGAGGCTGATAAATAGCACAATTCTTCAAGCTACAGTGAAAACCTTGACAGAGTTTTATTGTGCTTGCAGCATTGCTGAAAGTCAAAAGAAAACCCAGGCATACTGTGGTCACTGACAAACTGATGGGAACACATTCACTGCAAACCTACTGAAACCAGTAATTTCTAAATGTATTGCAGTTAATAGGACACATACAATTTCAACTAAAATGCCAGGGCTGGATGTCTTAGAGCTCACAGATGTAAGTTGCTTCCAGTTAGGAATGCACATGACACCATGTATACATCAAGGTATAAATATATATACCAAGGTATACATACACATGCATGTATATATGTATGTACCACACAAAAAACTCCAGAAGTTACCTGGAAATACCCAAACTAACCAGATAAGTGTCAAATCTTATCAGCAGTAGCCTTAATATGGGAACCAATAAATTCAGCACATCTATGAGGTTGCAGAATAGAGAAATACCTTCCTTATTTTTCCTGCCCTCTCTTTCCCAAATTCCACTGAAAAAAAAAAAAATTACCACTGTTTCACTGCAAGCCCATATCAGTCCTCTTTTCTGGGAGCTAAGCAGGAGCCAGGCACTATCCCATGCTCCCTTACCTCCAGAGTGAAGCTATCTCCACACCTGTAAAACCATCCATCCCAAGGAACGGCAGCTTCCCAGCACTTGTCCCTGCTTTCCTGTGAGCTCCATGGCAGCACCCTACTCTTTGGGCAATGACAAAGACCAGGAGCAGGAGAATAAATGATGTCCCAGGTTTTGGGGAGAGTTGCAGGTAGTTTCCAAGTAGTTGTATCATACTTGTTAACATTTTTTGATGGAAGCCACACTGGTCCTTCAGTCTTGGAGGACAAAAGGTTTGCTTTAAATGATCCTAGTTCTTTTTTCTTTTGGCTTTCCCTTTTCATATTTTCTCAAGGTATCCACTTTTAAAGGGGATATTGCATCTGAATGTCACAATGCTTTCTGATTTTCTTTTTGCTGTCACTGTTAAAAGTTACAGTGAAATACAGAAAGTAGAAAGAAAAACGGGTTTCAGCTTTTCCAGATTTTCTGTCTGGAAAAGCACAATTGTCCTTCCAGTAAGGACACATTTCCCACCTGCTGACATTGAATCCTCCCACACAGCTAATGGACCACCATTCTTAAAGGGGTTTGTGAGTTTTCACAGAAAGGTTATGTTGCCCTTAAGTTTGGTTTGGGTTGATTTCCAAAACTTTCACTGGAAATCTTCAAAAAAGCCTTTAGGATTTTTTTTTTTTTTATATTAACAATCCTCCACTTAAAAACAGGTTATTTGGTCTCTGGAGAAAGAAATGTTCAGTGTAGCCCCATTTCATTTTAAATGGAAGCTAAATGGACAGAAAATCCCTAATACTGCTTACAGACATTTCCATCTAGGTCAAGTACAACAAATCTGCATTTTTGAGCAGCAGAGCCAGCTCTCGGTCCCTGTTGAAAATGGCAGGTCTTGTGGCACCCTGAATTATAACAACACATACAGAAAACAGGAGTGCAGTTGGAAAGCCTTTCAGCTGAGAAGCCACATGCTTCCCTTTTGTTATGTGATCTTGATGAATTTATTTCTATGGCTTTTATTCATGTTTCAGGGCGTTGAATCCTTTAAACTTGTTAGTATTTTCCCTTTTTTATTGTTCTGTGTCGCCCTTTGCTGTTTTATTTTATTCTTTTGTTCCCCAGTGTAAGTGAAGGTAATGCAGTCCTGGGCCTATTACTCTCAGTCACTTTGATCTGGCAGTGGAGATCAACAAAGAAGTTATTTGTTCTCAACACATTAAACCCTTCTGTGTAGCTTTTTACAAATTCTGTTATGCAACTTTGATAGGGCCTGGAACGAGTTGTCAGGTACCAAAAGGCAGGGGAGCACAAAGATCTCTCCAAAAGCCAGGCTATGAATGGTGTCATCTTGCTGCTTCACTTTCAAAGGTGGCTCATAGGGGTTTGTTGAATAGGAGTCGTTTGACAGCAGACATCTGAATTTGTATCACAGTCTCTAAGACACCTTTATAAGAACTTTGAATATCTTAGTCGACTCCTGAGGATCAAAGCTTCCTATGCAATAAACCTATCATGGGTTACTCAGAGAGATTTTCAGCACTGGTAACAATGGCAGCTGATTTGCCTTACATAAAAAGCTACCAATAGAATGTAAGAGTTGTGATCAATACTTTAACTAGCAAGATAAAAATCTGTCTGAAACTCAGGAATTATATTATGGTCTCATCATTTACTTTATAAACCATCTCCTATAATTTGAAGACACACATGCATTAAGTGTTGCTTGAAATACATTAAATTTTGATTTTTCAAATCAGAATACTAGAATAGTAAGTAGAATTGGCAGCATAAATGAATATAATGAATAAAACACAAAAAGCTCTTGGCTGGCTTTTGAATATAGCATTAGAAACAAAGAAACACACATTGTTTTACAGTGAACTACATTAAATATATTTGTTATGGGTTTGAAATACTCCAAATTATTTGTTATGGATGAGAGAGGATGCTCTGCATTTATGATAGATGATACCACATTGTCATCAATTGTCATGCTTTGTTTATAGGACTGAATAATTTGTAATCATCAGATTACTATGTTTAGTCTGCACTCTGTTTTTCTTTTTTAAGACTGCATATTAAACAGATCAGATCCTTGTATCTTTTATTTATTTGTTTGTTTGTTTATGAAGGGAACGATGAGGGGCTCATTCTCCTGAGAATTTACTATTTGGTGAAGGATTTGGAGTTTCAGGTGCTGGTTCTCGTTGCAGAGGAGGGAAAGGCAAAACTACACCTGGGACCTGATTTTTGTTTGTGTGCCCATATCGCCACATAAGGACATTAGGCAATAACACCAGAGAAAAATGAAAATGCAAAAGGCTACATATATTCTAAAGGCTTCCTTAAGCTTTCTGTTTCCCTCTCCCCAGCCACACTTCCAAGTAGCACTTCCAGAATGTTTTATGTGCAGATGCCACTCCAAGTCCCTTGCAGCCCAGTTATATATTAGGGCAGGTAGAAGTTGGGGAAGCCACTCCAAAACACAGATTGTCCTGCACCATTTGCAGCAACAGGTATTTTGTGAGGGACAGAATAAAATGTTCTTGGCAAAACTCTCTCTTTTTCTTGATTCTTTTTCTGCCGGAAAAATACAACTATGAAACAAGATACTCTAACAAGGGTTGCAGGCAAAGACTTTTAACTGTGCAGAGGAAGGCACAGACCTGACAGTCAAGAACTGGCTGATCACTGTTGCCTCTGCCTTAGGGGGTTACTGGGAAAATCCCCACTTAAAAGCAGCTCTGCCTAGTATAAATTTTGTATACATTTATGCTAGAAACACAATGGGATTTTAAATACCTGCAGTTAGGAAAACAGTCAACAGCTATGGGCTGAATACCTGTATCACTTTATCCATGTGGACAGTATAGGCACAGCAACCTGTCTGCACAGATCACCCACATGGGTCTCAGGCTCTGTTACCCCTCACTCACTGCCCCAGATGCCTTGTTGACAGCACCTATATATAAATTCAAGATGCAATGGGATTGCTCATTCCTAGAAAATAATTGCAAAATCAAACCACTGCCTTTGAAAAGGTGTGATATTGGTTCATTTTCTACCCAGAATAACTGTACCTCTAAGCCAAAGAAGAAAATAAGAGCAAAAATGAGACAGAAGCCAAGCTTACATTTTCATTCTTATCTCTCTGTACAGATACTGTCTCAGAGGTTCCTGCTTGCATAGCAGCTGCTGAATTGCTACAGTTTACTGTCTAGCATATTAAAATAAACTAGCAGTGATTTTGGCAATTTGCATAAATAGTTGATGGATCTCTACAGCAGAGACAGAAACTCTTCATCTGTATCTACCTGTGTCTATCAGACCTCTCAGCCTCTACAAGGACTAACCATGGCAGAGACTGCTGTGTGAACCTACCCAAAGTCAACCATTGTGTCTCACTGGGGTTCAGAGCTCAATCAAAGCTACCAACACAAAAGATGCGACTTTTGAAAGTGGTATATCCTGCTGTTTGTTCAGAAGGAAAAGATTAAATCACAGAATCACAGCCAGCCCTCTGATCATCGTGGTCCTCCTCTAGGCTTGCTCCAACAGGCCTGTGTGCTTCCTGTGCTGGGGACCCCAGAGATGGATGCAGGGTTCCAGGTGGGGTCTCACCAGGGGGGAGCAGAGGAGCAGAATCCCCTCCCTGTCCCTGCTGGCCACACTCTTTGGATGCAGCCCAGGATACAATTTGCTTTCTGGGCTGCAAGCTCACATTGCTGGGTCACATTGAACTTCTTGCCAGCCAGCAAGTCCTTCTCCTCAGGGCTGCTGTCAATCCATTCATCCCTCCACCTGTAGTTGTGCTTGCGCTTGCCCTGAGCCAAGTTTGCACAGGCCCACCTCTCAAGCCTGTCAAGGTCCCCTTGGATGGTATCCCTTCCCTCCAGCACGTTGCTGCCAGCACACAGCTTGGTGTTGTCAGCAAACTTGCTGAGGGTACACTCAATCCCACTGTCCGTGTCACCAACAAAAATGTTAAACAGATGTCTCAACTGAAAATAGTCTGTAATAGTCTGCATTTTGTATGCAAGCACATTACCATGAAAGCTTGTATAGCACTTCACAATCTAGATATGTATTGGTATATATAACTTTAAATACAAGATATAGATACAGTTCTATATGGACAACATTATATATTTTTAGGAAGGATAACAAAGAATGCGTTGTGCAGCATAAAGGATTGGAAGCATTTTAGGTAGGCAGAATGGAACTCCCTCTGAAAATTACAGTACCAAGTGAAACAAGAGGAGTCCTAACAAACTCTAATGGACACACATGCACACACTCTCTCAAAAATCTACAGTGGGTATTCTGAAAACAAACATAAGGCCTGTCCACAAGATCTCAGCTTTCCAAAATCAAGCCTGCAGACATCAAGCCTTCTCAGGCTCAGTCCTTCACACACAGTGTGTGCTGGAGCAGTATTCCCAGGGCTTCCACTCATGGCAGCTGGGTTCAGCCAAGGGGAGGAGGTTTGCAAGAACTCCATGGGAGCTCTCCAAACAGCAGTCTGCCACTGATGCCCAGAAATACCTCTACCACACTTGGGGATGAAAAGTAGCCAAACTTTCTGTCTGCTCACCCATTACCTGCACAGAGTCATGTAACACTTGCACATGGTGTTATAAAATGCTCCCATAATTTATTTGCCCACAAAATATGCAACAGGGAAAAATCTATGGAATATATTGGAGGCTGATGAGCAATTTCTTCAAAAATAAAAATGATAGCTAAATTAGGGATCTAGTGTTCCAGATGATTGGTACCACCTCAAAAATCAATATGAAATGCTGGAGAATTAGATATAAGAAATTACTTTTTTTTGCACACTGATACCTGCTTTAGTGTCAGCTAGACTTCTTGAAAGGCATAGAAGATGGCTTTGGAAAGGGAAAGGAAAACAAGATCAATCATTCCCACATCCTATCACAATGACCACACAAATCTGTATGTCATGTTGTTTTACATGCTCTCACAAAAAGTTAAGTGAGTAACAAGTGCTCTCCCTCAGCAAGGCAAACAAAATCTCTTACTTGTTTAATTCTTAAGGCTGGATATCCCTGTTGCTGAGCAGATCTACAACAGGGAGAGTGGAAGAGGGAGTGTAGGCGAAAGGACAGTTTGCGCTCATTAAGAGTCTAAAATGCAATATTTGATACAAAAGCAGTGCATCTTCTGAGACAAACCATAACGAGTATAATTATTATAAGAGCATATAATTTACCAAAATATTTTGACATTTTTCCAGAGATAGTCTGTTTTCTGGTATTTGCATACCTTTGACTCTAGAGTATAGGCATGCATAAGTACTGAAGAAGAAAAGACAGCAAGTAATTATTTCATGATTAAGGAGTGGATGGGCTTGAAGTTTCAAACATTTGCATTCCTATCTCACCCTCATGCTTCCAGATGAGGAAGGAGAAGACATGAAATAGAGTGTTCTCAACTCACAGAGATTCCTAACTCATGGCATTAATGCCATAAACTTCTCCTCTTTGTTCTTTTGACTCACTGCCATATCCTAGTAAGCCCAGGTCAGCCATGCCCAACTCATATTTACTTTGCTGAGGTGGTAAAGGTTACACAACTCCAATTTTTTTTTTCCATTTCTAAGACTCAGCTAATTTGTATACAGCTCCAGGCAATATAAACATGGCTGGTTAGAATCATTTATATAGTATAAGCCTTTGTACTCCATACTTCATGGAAGTTAATAAGTAGGTGTCAAACTCTGAATTAAAATTCCCAGAAGAGGACACAGCACAAAGGACAATAAAAATGATTTTTAAATAATCATAGGGATAAATAGCATCCACTTCTGACAAATGTAAGTGCTGGCATAAAATGTTATTAGGCTACAGAGATTTTCTTTTGTTCAGGAAGTATGTTTTATTCTCCAGCAGTGTCATTCATCATCCTAATGAGCCCTCAAAATGTAAATTAAATAGCAAAGACTGATTCATTCAAAAACATCTTTGTGCTGTGTGTAAAACCTTTTTTCTACTTTTATCCTTATATATTGGTCCATTCTTTCATTACAAAATAACCCCTCAGCCCTTGTATGCTTTAATGACCAAGTTCAAGCAAAGCATATTTTCAGTAAACACTGTTTATTCATTGCTGCTTTTGGAACAGTAATTAAAACAAAAAAAAAAAAACCCACAAAAAACCCAACCAAACAAAAAAAACCCAAACACACCGACCAAGCAACCTACCAAAAAAAAAAAACAAAACCAAAAAACCTCAAAACCACAACACCTTGTTTTAAAATGTTGCGCTCATTAAATTATATTTGATCCAGAAAATCTCAGAAACCTGTGTGTGCATGTGTTTTTTGTTGTATTCAGTATCACTTAGTACAGGGAAACCCTCAATGGAAAAGGATTAGCAGAAATTTCAAGCAGCTCTAATTTACTGAACCAAATACATTAACAACTAAGCAAACACTGTGTTTTTGCTAATGGCAGAAGAAAAGAATCCAGGGTTGTGAGCTAAATTAGTTCAGATTTCTTGTTATCTGTTGATAAGGACATTACACATTCTTACCAGGAATGCAGAAAAGAGGTTTCATACTTGACCTGAATTTATGCATGAGCACACACACAACAACAGGAGCGACAAGGAACAGGGCTTCTCTGGAGCCAATCCAAACAAAAATGTAACAGGAATGGAAAAAACCACAGCAAAAGCATGCCTGGTTTTGGTATGATTAATCTTCAGTTATCTTGTTCTCTGCCTCTTCCCTTCTCTTTCTCTTCCTCTAATGCTTCTCAAAAACATCTTCAGCTTAATTTGGGTCTATATATGTTTCTGTGTGTAAAAAATACAGATGAAAATATTGAGAGAGCAAAGTTTGCCTGATGACAAGAATGCTGTCATTAAACTGCATATGTAAGACTTAAATCCCACAATCTTCAGAATAAATTACATCAAACTGAAGCATTCAGTGACATTATGCTTTCATGAGGTCGAAATGTTGGAGTGAGACACGAGGGGTTACAATGAAACCATCCAGCTGTGAATGAGCTAAGTACATGTATGGTGTCTTGCTGCCAGGGATCCAAAAAATGGCCCTAGATCAATTCTCCTTTTATTGCAAACCCAAAGAGAGCTGAGTGATGCATTGGCATAATTGAGTTAAGAGAGCTTAGAGATGGGGTTAAGTGTTACAACTTTTAGCTAGAATATCTTTGATGACAGGTGACCTTTTGTAGGATTTCTTCTGAAAAAGTTAAAAAGGTGATTTATGAAAGTTCAGTGAAGGTTCCATACTGCAACTGTTAGAGAGACCATATGTAATTAGGTTAAACTCCACTAAGCAGAAAGAAGAATAAAAAAAGATCAGTATTATGGCATGAAATATTATCACTTAAGAAAATTAAGCTTCATGAACCCTAGCTGAGAGAGCTTAACAAACCATCTATCATTTATCTTTGAGTGCTGATTCAGAAATCAGACCGGCATTCACAACTGCAGTGATTGATTAAAATAAATGCATACAGTATAGTAATTTATAAATGAAGACAGTAATTTACAAATTAAGTAAAGACTTTATGCCTGCAGAATAAGCTGCTGAAGCTGAAAATATATTTGAAGATACTTCAAACATACTCAACATGTCACAAAGAGTCGCATGATGCAGCAGCATCTGAGTTTATACTTTGCTCAACTGATCTTCAAACTCAAGAGTATCTACTAAATTAAAAGTCTGCCTTTCACATCCTTGTGCATATATGATACCCTAGGTACACTACCTATATTTTTACTAACTACCCTTTTCACTAATATATTTAAATACCTCTTATTACCTAATTTTCTTACACTATGGTCAAAACACCGATCCTTGTATCCTATATACTGCATCAAATTAGAATTTTTCCAGCCAGCTGTTCAAAACTGAAGCACAAAGCTACAGACTCCAGAAAAATATTCCTGTTAGACTTTAGTACATCCAAGAAGCCAGAAAAGAAAAAAAAAACAAAACTAAAAACTCTTTACTCTGACTCTCTATCAGCCAAAAAACAGTGCATTTCATTACAGTATTATAAAAATACTGTAGATTCACTATTTTAAAGCTCATCCACAATACCACAATTTTAATGACATAGTTAGAAAATAACAGGATGTAACAGATTTTTGTTTGCTTTTCTTTTTCCTTTTTTCCTTTTTTCCTTTTTTCCTTTTTTCCTTCTTTCCTTTCCTTTCCTTTCCTTTCCTTTCCTTTCCTTTCCTTTCCTTTCCTTTCCTTTCCTTTCCTTTCCTTTCCTTTCCTTTCCTTTCCTTTCCTTTCCTTTCCTTTCCTTTCCTTTCCTTTCCTTTCCTTTCCTTTCCTTTCCTTTCCTTTCCTTTCCTTTCCTTTCCTTTCCTTTCCTTTATTTGATTTATAAAATCTAACTCAAACAGCAACAAAGGAAAAGTTAATAGAACTGATCTGCCCTTGAGGGTTGCTCCCGAAGATCCTGGCTTTCTTCAGTATCATGGAAGCCTCAATGCTTCCTGCAGCAGATGGAAAGGCTACATGAAAGTTAGCCATTGGTGCTGACCAGAACTTAGAACCTCTGCTCTTCCTTGGCACCTGCAGCCCTTTGAAACACAGCCTAAAATAAGTGTTGTCATTTGGGGCCCAGGTATGGTCCTGACAAAGAGTGGACTGTTATGCAGGGTTCACCTTGTTGGCAATGATTACAATGTTGACAACAACGATGGAAGCGAAATAGATCAAAACACAAAGGAAGTAGCGGAATTAAACTTTCCTGTGGAAAATGCTCCCGTCTCCCCTGAGCTCGTGCATCCTGTTCCTCAGCTGGTTTCATTTGCTGCTGCTTGTTACATGGGGGCTGTTTGTAAGTCTGACTCTGGTAGCAGTAGCTATGGCTCCTTCATTTCACTTGAAGGTTTTCTAGATTGTACAGACTCCAAAAATGGCTATTACAAAGGGAATTGGGCAGAAAACAGAACGAGTGAGAAGAAAAAAAATCCTTTATACAGTGTGTTTAGCTGCTTTTGCTGCCCCAGAAGTCACAAACCTCCTCTGAATATCCCTGTAGAGCACAAAGGACTTAGAAACAAAATCCATTTTAGAAAGAAAATCCATCAAGAATGGGTAAAATGTGAATGCTGAAGAAGAAATAGATTTGGAGAGTGCTGAAGGATGCAAATGAACATTGAATATGTCAGATGACCCTTTTTTTCCTTACTACAGTTGACATTGTACTCACTTCACTTTTTCACCCTATACTTGTATGTTTTGAAATGAGTGCTCAGAGAATTAAAAACATGGATTCTGCTTCAAGTAACATGCATGTAGTTAAGTCAGTGATAAATTACACCTGATAATATATTCCCTGAAATTACTTTAATATGCTTTCTGTCTCTACATGCCATTTTCACTGTATCTACACTTTATTGAAGATTTTACATATGTTGAGTAATTGCATGAATGCATATATGCATGGTAATGCTTGAGGGATACTGCAAATATGTGTCTAAAGATTCTTAATTCGGTCAAAAAAAAATGCTGTATTATGTGAGAAATAGTTCAGGACCATAAAATGAAACATCAAATCACAGCACATGGGAAGAAAATTAAGATTGTCATTAAGATTGCCATTGCCAAAATTGAGCTTCTCCTCAGTTCTGAAGGGCAGCTCAATTTTGAGGACTTCATTTTCAAGTAATTTTGTTCAAAAACAGATAAGTAAGCAGAAGGCAAGAAGCAGGTTCTGCCCCCAAAGTATTTTGCCATTGAAATGGACTCAAAGAACACCATGCACAGAGAGGAACAAAACATACCAGAGGACTGAGTGGGCTGAGGACTGGCTTGGACTTGTCAGCCTTTCTAGAGTTTACTTTTAATAAATAAACATCTCATCCATTGCTGCAAGCTAGATGAATTCCCTGGGGATCCTGAATAAGGAAAGAAGTGTGACCTTGAGGGTCATTTCATCAGAGATCCATTGTCCACAGTGGCAGGTACAAGGTCAGGAGACAGTGTCCCCTCTGCAGCAGGGAATTCAGCTCACTGGGGATGAGTGAAGGACAGGAGCAAGCTTCTCAGTGGCTTTGAGGGGGAAAAGAAGAAATGTAACTTTGATCTGGTAGATAAGAACTGGGCTGAGGTTGCCGGTGGTCTTTGTGAGGGGTGCTCTCAAGAGCAGAATGAAAATACTCCATGAATCAGGAGATGAAACACACCAAGCCAAGAAACCAGCAGGGCTATATGTGCTCTGTGAAGGCAGGGTCCTCATAAAGCATGAATCAAAGAGAAGCAGCACCCGGGCTTGCTCTCAGGTACACAAGACGAGAGGAAGAGTCAGATTGGTGCTGCAATACCTCCAGTTGAAGCACATCAGAAACCTCATTTTTTTCCTGGCTGATTTCCACTTACTGCCTGATTGCCCAGGTTTTTGCAAAGCAGTTACATTATTTAATAAAAAGCATCATTTTGCCACAGAGCCATTAGCAAACTGAGTCTCTAATAGCTCCACCTCTGTTGAGCGACAGGTCATTCACTGGCAAAATCCATTTTCTCCCAGACATGACAGTGTGGCAGAATCTGGCCCTTTGTAACATAACACTGATAAAAGCAGAGGCATTTCTAACTTTGGCTGCAACCCAGTCCTACAGTCATGCTCATATGTTCGTGCATTTCATTAAAGGTGATGCATGAAATCACTTAGTGTACTTGACTCTTTTAAATACCTTGACAGAGAGTCAAGTAAATTATGAGTTGTTTTTCTGTAGAAGCAAGAGCCATATCTGAATATGCACATTCATGTGGCATTAAATTCATATGTATGCAATTAAGAATGATTGTTTTTACAAATTTAATTACGTGACTCTTGTACTAAATATTTTTCATGAAAAATAGGCAAGAGAATAAACAAAATGGTATCAAATAGCCCACTGCCTAAAGGCTGTAAAAAACAATCTATACACAGAGTTTTGAAAATACAGGCAGTATTTTTTATAAAATTATGTGCCAGTTCAAGGGCCACTTTTCTTCTTCAGCACACACAGTCAAGTCTTCTGGAATTCATGACCAGTCAAAGCCTTTAATGAAACTTGAGCACATTAGTCAGAATAACCTAATCGCTCTGTCTTCGAAGATAAACTCCATTTCTTGCTCGTACTCACATGCAAGGAAATGCAGAGACACTAGAAGTGTCATCATCATGTACGACACTTGCTATTAAATCTATTCTCAATACAAGGCTGACCTGAGTACATTTCAGAAATCTTTTTCTTTGTCTGCTCTAATCCATCAGAATCCTTTCAGGTAAAACTACCGCATTTATACATCAAAACTGTATTTTTTAAGTAAGGCTGTCACTTTTAAGGCATGCATCTTTTCAGGAAAATGTCAGGGATGTTATACTTGGGTGTCCTTCTGCCCAAGAGGCCAACAGAGCCTGAACAATGAAGCAAACAAGACAGCTAATCAATAGCAGTCACAGCACTATTTTTTATCCTCCAACATCTTCATTTTCGAGTTGGTACACATCATTACAATAGGAAAACAGGACAGTCAATCTCCATTAAGTTCAAGCACTGCATGAAAGAATTAATTTGGCTGCCTTAAAATGATGATACAACTGCATGCCCTTAAACCTTTTAAATTTATACTAAATTTAAAGAAAATACTTGGATAGGCAGATTGGCTAGATATGAAGGCAGGGGGATATTGACTTGTTTTCTCCCGTTGGCACCATGCATTTCTTACAGTGATGATTTCTCTGAGCACTGGAATATATCCTGTAAATTTTTTTTAAGGCTTTGGTATAAAGCAATTTCACAAGTACCTGTGTAACTAATCAGATTGAAGGTTCATGATGCCAATTTCTCAGAAGTATGTCAGTGGCACTGAGTCTTGTTGCTAGCTATAAAAATATTCTTTAGATTTGGGATTTCCAAGGAGCCCAGGGATTTAGTTGTCCATAAGCCATTCATATACGAGTGATGAGGTCAAAACTCCCTTTGGCTATTTTGACAAATCCATTTCAAGTAACTACTCATTTTCACATTTAATTTGAGTTCAAAGCAGTCAAAGTTATGATTCTCCCCCTCCTCCACACCGACTGCTTTCCGTATCTGGCACTGAACACTGACCTTATGTCATTTGCACCTGTATGCATATATGCATATGAATACACATGCAAACACACACAGGCAGAACCACTGAAATGGGCTGGCATATGGCAGGAACCCTTGCTGGTGCTCCACACATATGCTGGCACTTGCCACAGAGGGAGTGGGGTAGAAAAGAAAAGCATGCAGAGACTTCTAAGTCTCCCTCCCCATACATCTGTTAACATCCTTTTATTTCCTATGTTTAATGGAGAATTGCATACACAACAACTTGGTCTAGTACAGCCTTTCATCACCTGACACACTAAATTGCAAGGGGAACATCCTTCACTCAGCCAGCCTCAAAACCATTTTGCGTCCAGGGCTATTTAGAAGTAAAACTGAGTAGCCTTACAGTTACTAATTATGATGTGGTTCTGCTTGATCAGACATTGTGATTTTAATTGAAAGTGAGATATCCATTCATTTACAAATAGCACTATGCTTCAAAATTTCAGTCAATTTTCAATCTATTGGTAAATAGATTTTTCTTTTGTTTTGGGGAATTAAGCAATCAATACTCAGTCTGTAGGCATGAACCTTGTGAAAAATGACTTAAGAGAAACTGTGAGAAATTTTCCTGTCAGAAAATTTACTCTAGATCTGCCAATGTATGCAGGAATTTCTGTTGGTACTTAATTCAAAAATTTCAAAATCTATTTGATTCTCAGCAGATTTAAAACTATGACATTAGAGATATAAGACAGAAATAAGACAGAACTTATCAGTTCTTCAGAGGAGCAGCACAGCAGGAAAGGCCCCTGGGAAAGAGCACTGCAACATTTGGAGAGAAAATCTCCATCACGTAACAGCCATCCTGAACATTTTTCAGTCTATTTTCTCTCTTTTGTCCTCTGGCAAGTTTTTTCTCTATATTAGATTCAGCATAAAAATACTTGTAGAATGGCCTCATGTACTCTCTTGTTTCTAGCTCCAGGACATTACAATCACTGTCCCAGTGTTTTAGAAACTTCCAGACTTACTTAAGAAAGATCTGTTCTCAGATCTTTCTTAAGTAAGTCAGTTCTCTTTTAGCTTTATGGCTTGAAATAGGCTGCTGGTTTTATTGGGGTATTTTTGTTTGTTTCAATATTATATATCCCTGACTACGCAAAGAAGTGAAAGTCATGATTAACCTGTCTACATGAAGTTTATGCAATGACTAAGTTTAAAACCACACAAGTATTTTAATTTTCATCTGGATCAGAACTTTTACTTAAAACTTTTCTGGTTTTCATACAAATTCTGAAAATGTATTTTAATTACACTGTCTTTTGAAGGAAAGTGATTTTCTGGTTTACACAGATGGAATGAAGCTATGGAATTCTCTTTCTGCGGAGAAAATTAATCTTTTTGGCAGGTCTAAAGGAGGAGGAAATGCTCAGTGAGATAGTTCTCTCTGGATGATTTCATGATTATCAGGGAATGCAGCTAGAAAAGAATGAAAAAATCACAGAAAATGTTGTTTGGTTTTTTTGTTTTTTTTTTTTTTTTTTAATATTAGATGGGCTTGTTGAATACTTCAGTACTAGGAAACAGTGAAAAGCCCTTGGAGAGAATTTTATTCACAAAAGACCTCTGCTTTACTGAGTCTCACCAGGGTACCTACCAACCTATGGTCAGAGCTTGTGCTGAGTTTCCACACCTTTTGGCCTACATCCCAAATAGGTACAGGACCACTGAGCCTTTTCATTTTTGCTCTTAATAGGAGTGTTGGAGAGAACTACACTACACATCAAGGAACCAAAACCAGACACCATTAGTTCTCTCTGGTGGCAGATTGTTTCTGAGTGATGCCAATGGCAAGCAGGACAGACTTGTTTGAGGTAAGGATTGAACAGAGTGACAGCTGAAGGACTGACAGACCAAGTTAAAGCACTCGCTATCAGTTATTTTTTTGGTGAGTTTTGGTGAAGAATGTTCAAAATTTAGATCTAGATGTGCTTCAAGAACATCAAGGCAGTTCAGAAATGAGCACATTTATCTCAGCAAGAAAAGGAACTGGCAGGTAATAGTAACTTTTCAAACTTCAAGCTATGTCTTGCTTTTCTGCTAGTTTCTACAATTTTTTTTTCAGGTCTCAAATATTCTGCTACTGGAAAGGTTATTCTTCTTCCAAGATAACTTCCCTAAGTGCTCTTTTATATAAACATGCAGATGCAGGCACCACTCTACATGCATTCAAATTTACATTCAATTTTTTCTGCCCAGGCAAGTAATATGGGCGATATTCAGCGTTTGGCCAGGACACAAAACAGAGGGAAAGCTGATTTATACCTTGATTTTTCCACTTATCCACTTCATTTCACTTATCCTCCTTATGCTCCAAAGGGACAGCAGAATCACATGGAATATTTCCAAGCAATGTAGTGTTAGTTAGTCCAAATCTTGGGACAACTATGCCACAATTCAGGGCATATAAGCATAGTATGGCAAGATTGCTATAGACCTCTCATGGCCTCCTCCTGTCCCCTTGTGTCCACCCAGGATGAACCTGCACTTCTTAGTGACTGCTAAATTTAGGCTTTCCCAACCATGTCTGCCCCAAACTGGTTTAGTCAAACCACTCTTCCAAATTCTGATACAGTGCGTGGCTCTCAGTTTAGCACAACTGAGAAAATGAGTTATTCTCTGCTACTGTCCAAACACTGTTTCAGTGAGATTCCCCAGACTGGGAACTCCACACTGGTCTCAGGAACTCTCTCAAATCCTACCTTTTGCATCCAGTTTTTATATTTTAAAAGCTTCCAGGGTAAGAGAGAGAAAATTTTCTTCCATATGTGTGCATAAATCCTGTTAATGCTCAAAGGAATTATATCAGTTTGTTGGATGAAATATGTAACCTGTTATGTACTATTTTATTTTCTTTCAGGTCACTCATATCTTTCACCCTTGTATCAAAATAATTGGTAGCAATGCATGACTCAGAAACATCTTTGCTGTCACACAAAGTGGATGTCAACAGTATCAGTATTTAAAAAATTACATGTAATGCTCTTTCAAATGCAGAGATGGCATGAGAAAGAACACACAATGATGTGCTATGCATCATTTAAAACCAGATACACTCTTCTGCAAAAATTGTTGTCACTGACAGTGTTAGATGTGTGTGATTTTTTTCCCCTTTTGCTTTTTACAGCATTTAAACTTAAGGCTTTTTGGTTTTGCTTTGTAGGTTTTGGGGTTTTTTTGAAACAAAGGTCACTTACTTAGCAACAGATAAATAAAAATTCAAGCATCCCCAGAAAAATCAATGAAGGTACTAAAAATCTAAGTTGATAATAAATTTTTGTTCCCCCTTCACATAGCTCAGGAATGTCAGTATTTACTGGAACCACTGTAATATCAGATATTTCAGAAGAGTATTGATTTTGCCACTGAAGTGTGACTAAAGGGATAAATAAACTGCTCTTGGGGTCAATCGATTCATTCATCTTTGCTGTTATTTTATAAGAAGTCAAAGCAGCATAAACTTTGATAAATAAATGTTATCATGAAGAAATACTATCCATATGAAGATTTTGAGAACAATGGGAACATATTTAGACTGCCGGCACTGAGCTGAAAAATCAGGATTATATTTATGCTGCTTTGAGTATTAAAAAGAAGGACAAAATATGACTTTCCACCATTGATGCACAATGCCTCGTTTGCAATTCTGAATGTGGCTTGGTGAATTAGGATGAGCATTACCGTATATGAAGCAGAATATAACCACAAGATAGGAAATACATGCTAGAGAAAAGGGAGAAGAGTCTTTATTTTTATATTTGCAATGAATCTGAATCACAGTTGTACTGATGCATTCTGCTTTAAAAAATAATAGATGTGACAACAGCCAATATACTCAAGTTGATAAGTAATGAGAATGCTCTGAAGTGACTTTATGCAGCTTTAATTGCAAGCAGGATAATAGCTACTTCAAGAAGTCACAGGGATATTATAAAAATTACAGTGCAAAAGTCACGCAGAGCCCTCTACATTGTGATTATGATGTGAATTTAAGGTGGTAAGAGACAATTTGGACAAATACAAGGTTTGTCTATGACATAAGGAACTGCTGTCTTTGTGAGAAACTATGGGTCTATTTTTGCAAAGCTATATAGGCAAAGAAAAAGAAAAGAAATGCAATGGCATTGAGTTAAAATGACAGAGAGTGCTACACATATTTTTATATGATACCTAGGCAATAGGTGTATGCTATCTATCTAAATTAAACATTTTAGAAACTAGACATCTCTGGTCATGGCTAGTCACTCTCTGCTCTGCTCACAGTCCATGGAAAGAATCAGACACTTTCTACAACTGGTTCTTCTTCCAAGGTCTTTGCCTAAGAAAGGCCAGATGAATCACCTTTTGGAGGCACCTGTTTTGGTTTTTGACTATAAAAAGATTCTGAAGTGATCTTGGACATGCAAATTTTAAACATTGCACGTGAAGGGAAATGAATCCTATGCAGAGTCTCAGTGGTAAGAAACACATCCTAAATTCACCAAAGTGAAAGAGCAGTAGGTAGTTGTTCAGCAAATGAAGTTGCCTTTCCTGTAGTCATCAAATTAAAAAAAAAACAAAAACCAAACCAAACAAAAAAAAACCCAAACAAAAATCCCAAAGCAAAACAAAAACAAGACCCCCCAACCAAACAAAAAAAGTAACACCAGCCCAAACAAACAAAAAACCAAACACCCCCTCCCCCCAAAAAACCAAAACAACTCACCAAAATCCCAACATAAGTGCCCAAAAAACCCAAACCCAACAAAAACCAGGAACACACTGATGGTTTTAAACTTTTAGCAGTTTTAAATGGTTGCATGAGGTTCAATGAAATGACGACATTGAAAAAGCCATCTCTCCGTGTCTTTTTTTCTTAAAATCCAGATTTATACTCTTCAGCGGGCTTGTAAGAAACCCATGGAAGAAGAGCTAAAGAGGCTACCACCTTTTAGGCAGTGAGAAAGCACAGGGTTAGTCAGAAAAGTAAAGGTCTTGATTTCACCTCAGGCAGCATACTAATTCTGTAAAATTTGCAAGGCAGTGCCCCACTCTCCCTTGAAGAGCAAGAATTCCTAAGACTCCTTATCTAAGGTACTCAGCCACAGGGGAGACACTGGCAGACAGGGAGACACAGAAACAAGGAAAGAGAACCTTATGAAGCTTCAGCATGACTGGCTGCAGAAGTCTGCAAGTGGCAGAGGTACTTTCTTATGAAAGGAAGAGGTTAGACACAGAGGCTTTTCAAAGCCTGAAGGACTACAAAAGCACAGCTAGCTAAATAAAAGAAAAAAAGATTGTGTTAGGTGGTTAATGCAAGGAAACTGAAGGGCATGAAGAGAAGAGAGCTGACAGAACTTAATAAACAAGCAATTTTCCTTTTGGTTTAAGTATGTAAACTTCTATTGAAAGAAGTAAACTGACACAGTCCAGGGCCATGTTTTTTAATCTGCATGAAAAAAAATTTGATTTGACATATCAGTTGATATTTGAGAAGTACCACTGTACCTCAGTCTCGTCACATAGCCCCTATTGCCTTCTTGAGTCCTTCCAGTCCTGCTGCCTAAGGTCAAAGTAAGGCAGCCCTTACATATCCTACATCTTGCAGAGGCATGCCATGGACAGGTCAGGGCAAGGAGAACTGACATCCAAGTTCCTTCTGATGACATCAGGGCTCCACACCCCACACAGCTCCTTAGATGACCACCTAGAGCCATGGGACATGTACCATTCATCTCAGAGACCTAAGAGAAAATCCTGGGAGCTGTTCACCAGATAACTCTATGTTTTATTTCTGTCTTTGGTAAGAGGCTACAAATCCTAACTTGCTGTGTAGGCTTTTACACTGGCAGAGCCTTAATGAAAGCGAGTGAAAGCAGCTACTGCTTCTGGCTACCACGTGGCAAACTTCACTGGTGCACAGGTGACCCTCCTTTGCCAAGCAGAGACAACTACCAGACAAGAAATGAATCCAGACAGAATTGAGGAGGGGAAGATGGTGCTTTACATTGCCATGACAAGGATCTGCCAGCTTTAGGGTCCATCCCAGGCACTCATCCAGACCCTTCTTAGTGAAACCTGCCTCAAGAAAATGTTCACTTGTCTGAATCTGCAGGTGTATAGGACTTCAACTTGTTGAATGAATCAGAGCTGGGCACTAAAGAAAACCAGCTACAGCCAATCTTTATGTATTCATCCTGTTTAACAAGATTAACAAAGAACAACTTAATGCTGGTTCGAAACACCAGTACTTTATTTCATTCACATTCAGAAGAAAGAAAAGGAGACAAATATTGTGCACAGCATATGTGTGTTTTACTCTTTGTCCTGCCAGTAACAGCTGCCAAGTGGTGATTTATTTGCTCCAGAAAACCATTAATTTTCCAACAGTAACCAGAAACAAACAGATACAATATTTCCCATGTTCCAGCAACAATATTCATGTATGATATACAAATATTATTCAGATATCAGAGTATATATTTGGTATAAACATTTTAGTATAAATGTCTTTCCTCATTTTTTTTACTTCCCACTGGTTTGTATATGACACAGGGCCTGGTATGCTGTTTTGGCTCAGGAACTGGACAGCAATACAATTCTTCCCCTTCTCTAATGCTGTTCTGTGAAGATCTTCCGTATGTCTGGGGAAGACGACACGTCAACCACACCTCGGAAAGGAAAAATCAGTCCCACAGCCACTATATGTGGTATTACTTCACTGCTGTGCTTTGATATAAACCTGGCTTAACACCAACAGATTGTCAAGTTGTTGTTGTTACAAAGCTTTGAAGAAGCAGAATGTTTCTGAGCCATAACACACAGGACAGGGAAGGCAACTGACTCAAAAGAGAACAGAAATCCTGTTAGCAAGGGGATGAAAGGGCCACTGCTGGGCAGAGCTCCACAGATGTGCCCTGGGACAGTGGCTGAGGGATGTGGGGTGAGGTAAGGGTGCAGGCAGGCTCCAGGGAGATTGTCCTCTCCCAGCAATGGGAGGCAAACCTCCCTCCTCAGCAAGGCTGATAGCAAGTCTCTGCTGACTCCCACAGAAGAAGGAGCACGGGCAGTGAAGCTGCCTTGCCTGGCTTGTTTTGACATATGCTATACCCATCAGTTATTTTTAAATCATGTTGTTTGACAAATCTGCTGAATTCATTCACAATTTCTGATTTGCGAGCTGAGTTTCTCTGTAACTTCTAGGAATGTATGCAAATGGCAACATAATGCTTTCTGGTTTGCTCTGTATTTAAAAATCTCTACAGGTTGTGATTCTTCTTACCTACCCGTTCTACTTGCTGGCAACTGTTTTCGACAGGAAAAACAAGCTAAATAATTAACTCATCCACTTTCTTACACTTTAAGTGATGCATTATTTAAGAGTCCAGGCATTAAATTCTCAATCCTGAAAACATGCCCTTGGGACCAGTTGCTTTGAAGTCATCTGCAAAGTTAGGCAGGTATACAAATGCTTGGATCCTAAAGAAGGTTACCTTTATTGTAATGGTGAGCAATAACCATAATGAATCTGTTTGGTATTTTATCATACATTACAATATAGCACCTGTTCAACAGCTATCAGAAAAGTAATTGTATTTCAGTGTTTGTATTCTTTTCATTTGATAAATGAGTTTGTTTTATACATTTGCTTTATGCACTGAAAGAATATTAAAGCAGATCTGTTTAACATCATGTTTGGAAGCGTAAGGGAATTGTTCTTTGGGAGGCTTCACTCCTGCCAGTATTAAAGTATTATGAAGAGCTAAATGAACATATGGTTAAGCCAATTTAAATGCACTTCTAATGAACAAATGAACACACTTCACTGCATCAGTTAAAAGCCAAAAATCCCTGAATCTTCCCTTCTAGCATTATCTGCCTGTGTTACCATCATGAACACCATCTATGTTATCAGCTTGAATTCTTACATCCCAACCAGCAGAAAATCAATTAATTGGGAAGCCTGCTGAATAATATATATTGTTTTACCAAATAATAAAAAGTAGGTCATTAAGGATCTGGCCTTGCTTACCAGCAGGACAGCAAAAGGCCGAATTTTGCTCTTGTATACACAGACTGCAAAACCCATGGCGAGGGTCTGAGCTATTTAGCAAGGATGAAATCTGTTCTCAGATCCACTCAACTGGCCACCCAGAGGTAGGGCTTATTTTGACTCTTTCTTTGATATGGTTGGTGCTGGTTTTCTTTTAGTTAGCAGTAATGTAAAGGCTGCTTAACTTTTTCATAATACCTCCAGAAACTGAAGAGCTGCTTCTGGCTATTCAGATAAACTCTCCCCTCCTCATCCAAAGAATCACACTAGCAGCACAAACTCAAGATAAAACTTAACTGTTACTGATCCAGTTTCCTGGAAAAAACCAGCACATTATAGACACAGCAGATGTTACTCCACTGAAAGACATCTTGTGTTAAAACGTGAATATTCACAGCACTATTTCTGCCTGGTCCCAAGCTGATTCTAGGAATCTCCTAAAGGGTCTTTAAAAAGCAATGAAAGTCAGTGCCATGACTTCAAGGATTACCGTGCTTTGCAAATGAACATTTGTGCAACAGACACAAGAAACTCTGGCTGAACTAGCAACAGTTAAGCATTTCAAGAGCTTAACTGTTTCAAGAACAAGAAGGGCAAAACACCTCCCTCCTCAAAACCCAAACCAGTCCAAAAGAAGCCCAGCATGTAAGAACCATTCTGAAATGCATGCTTCTTCTGGAGACAAAGTTCTTCTAAGAAATATAGTGGGAAATTAATCATCAAAACCTGTTTTGTTCAGCAAGGTCCCTTATACCTGCAATCCTTGCTAAAGGGGGATCATCTCCCCCTGCAGATGTCACTGACAGGTGGTAAAGACTCATATTGAAACATCCACATTCACATCATCTCGATTCACAAAAATCACCAGCGAGAAACATGCACTGAGAATGTGTCACTCATCTGGTCTGTCTTAAGTGAACTGAGACAAATGAGGCCCCTTTCTCTCTTGTGACAGCAAGGACAGTCTAGACAATTAGCTCAGGTGTCAGCAGTAAAATCTGATCAGTTGAGTCCCATCTTTACAAACCATGATGGAAAAGGAAGAATGAGTTGTTTCTTTGTGTGGAAAGATTTGGGCAATAACTTCAAAAAGTTAATAAAATCAATTCCTAGCACCATGTAGGACAAGCTGGCTTACCAATTTAGTGGTCACAGTTAATGCAAACCCCAGGAAATTTGTATGGCATTGCAAGGTACTCACATGTTAAATAAATACTGTGAAAAATTGTAGTTAAAAAAAATTGGCTGCAGGTACACAAGATAATATTAAAATACCAGTTATAAATACATTTCTTAAGAATTTGATGGAAAAGAAAGTTTATTGGTATCCTTAGGGATTTAGCTTCTCATGCAGAGGGAAGAGACTATAAGCAGAAATTTGCTTTGGCCCACAAACACAAAGCATCTCTATGTAAAAAAAGTTCAAAATATTCCCTGAATATCACAGTCAATCTGTCTATTCTGGAGCATGTGTGCCCAAAGTCTTTGTAAGCTGCAAGCTGTCCTCCTCACCAGCCATGCAGGTTCCTGACCTGACATTGGGTCTTGATGTCCCACTTGTAAATCTGCTGCCTTCCAGTGGCATCTGTCTGCAGGTGACAACATAAAAACTGACACTGTATTGCTGTGGAGCAGAGGAATTCGGTCTCTCCTTTATGTGTTCTGGCCTGCTTAGAAGATGGGCGGAGAAGACAGGAAATTAACTTTATTGATTAACCTAAGTTATCCAAATAATTTACACAAATTGAGTAGAAGCCACTGAAATTAATGTATTTTGGTCAGGCATATAAGCTATATACCTAGTTCTCCTCTCCATAAGAAGGAAAACTTTAAGTTCATTAACTATTCATTAACCAGGTCAGCTGAGCATCCCTTTCCACGTGTGTTCAAGTCAATTTGAGTTAACTGGATAATAACTATACTTTAACCATGTTTGCTGGCCTCCGATTTAATTCAGTTTGGTATTCATAGAATAACAGAATCATTAAGGCTGAAAAAGACCCTTAGGATCATTGACTCAAACCATTAACCTGAAACTGCCAAGTCCATCACTAAACCATGTCCCCAAGCTCCACATCCACATGTCTTTACCTTTAGGAGTGGTGATTCAACCACTTTCCTGAGCAGTCTGCTCCACTGCTGGACAACCCTTCTGGCAAAGAAGTTTTTCCCAATATCACATCTAAACCTTGCCCGGTGCAATTAGAGGCCATTTCCTTTCATTCTGTCACTTGTTACCTCAGGGATGAGGCCAATTCCTGCCCAGCATTTCAGGTGGTTGTAGAGAGTGAGAAGGCCCATCCTGAGCCTCCATTTCTCGCGGATAAACAACGCCAGCTCCCTCAACTGCTCCTTGTAAAAGTTGTGCTTCAGACCCTTCCCCAGCTCTGTTACCCTTCTCTGGACACGCTGCAGCACCTTGATGTCCTTCTTGTAGTGAGGGGCCCAAAAGTGGATACGAGACTCAAGGTGAGGCCTCACCAGTCCCAAGTACAAGGGGACAATCCCTGCTCTGCTCCTGCTGGCCACACAATTGCTGATCCAGGCCAGGTCACCATTGGCCTTCTTGGCCACCTGGGCCCACACTGGCTCATGTTCAGCTGCTGTGGACCAGCACCCCAGGTCCTTTTCCACTGGGCAGCTTTCCAGCCTCTCTGCCCCAGCCTGTGGCACTGCTTGGGGTTGTTGTGGCCCATGGGCAGGACCCAGCACCTCACTTTGCTGAACCTCAGACTTCTGGCCTCAGTCCATGGATCCAGCCTGTACAGATCCCTCTGCAGAGCCTTCCTGCCCTTCAGCAGATCACCACTCTCACCCAGCTTGGTGTCATCTGCAAACTGACAGAGCGCCTTCAATCCCCTTCTCCACATCATGGATAAAAATATTAAACAGGACTGCTCCAATACTGAGCCATGGGGAACCCCACTAGTGACTGGCTGCCAACTGGATGAAGCATCCTGAAGATGCTCTTTCACAACTCTAAAGTCTCTGGTCTCTTTCTTTCCCCTTCTCCTCTACTCTTTAATGTTCTCTTTACACTTTTTTTTTCCCTTTTCATATTTTAAACAGGCTTTCAGGTAGATACAACTTCTTATTGTAAAAATTGCTGAATCAGAACTTGTCAGGAAATTTTAATTTAGCTTTTCCACATTCTATGGAACAAGCAGAACTATGTACTGACACCATAGCAGAAATGCCAAAATGATGGTATTTATGGCTCCAGAAGCCATGATTCCATAATTCAGGTAATATTACACTGTGTTTTTATAATATAGTTTGTCTTCAGCAATGACAGTTATAGGGTTTTGAATAATAATAGACATTTTTAAAGACTATACTAATATCTTATCTTCCCATTTGTTATTTCCTTGTCCTGCCTGTTACTGTAATATAATGGTCATGCATTATGGACATAAAAGACTCTATTCCATCATGAGATGTGCACTTCAGATAGATTATCTGCACAAACTTTTGCCAAACAAATTAAATAGCACAAATACATCCAGGCCCATAAAACTCCTACTCCCCCCTTTCAAAAGCATGACTTTCCTTCTGAACCACGTGGGACCAGTGATCCTGGGTGCTGTATTGCCTACTGGTCCATACCCCCCCCAGACTGCAGAGGGCTGAGAGGCAGGAGCCAATGCCCTGGCACTTCAGCATGGGTCACAGTTGACACAGATGCCACGTACCATCTTTTCTTCTTTTATCAACTATGCTAGAGTAGATAGAGTTTGGCACATTTTGGCACCCTGAGGAACATTTTATTTCCCAAGGGCTTCGAAATGGACATCAGTATAGGAGACATTCAGGCTCAGATGCTCAACAATTTACAAATTGGGACATCTGGGTCTTGGAGTCCATCATATAATGTAAAATGAGACCCAGAAGAGAATCAGTGGCTGGTGAGATGGACAGCAAACCCTTTACCAAGAGGAGTGGGTCCTGCCAGCTGCACAACCCATTCTGCTATCAGCTCCAGGCATGGTCACAACTTCTGTGGCGCAAGCACTTTCTCCCTTGACTACCCTGCACTCTGCAACCTCTGCCATGCCTACATGTCCCTGAATGACATGCCTGAATGATTACATGATAGGCTCTTGTTTATGCTGAAACCCCTTGTGTGAGGACACGAGGCTTGACTCCATTTTCATCAGAAGGCTGATTTATTATGTTATATATTATATTAAAATACTACATTAAAACTATACTAAAAGAACAGAGAGAAGATCAGAAGGCTACAAAGACAAGAATAGAATAGGAATGCATAACAAAAATCCCGTGACTGCTCACAGCCTTGGCACAGGTGGCTGTGATTGGTCAGAACCCAAAACATCAACAATCCACATGGACCAATGGAAGATGCACCTGTGGCATTCCACAGCAGCAGATAGTTATTGTTTACATTTCTTTCCTGAGGCTCTCAGCTCCTCAGGAAAGGAAAAATCCTAGCAGAGGATTTTTCACAAAAATATCATGGCTACATGGCATGTTCCAAAGTCTTTGCAGCTGCTTCCAGTCCATCTTGTTTCTCCCCTGTATCACGGCTAATTAATTTTATATTACAAGCCAGCCACTTCTGAAGGATCTGCAGAGATTCAGATTAAATGCAAAATTTTATCCTCCTTCATGTGCCCTTGATAAAGATGATTTTATAGCCTTTATGTCAGATGTTTTGGGCACTAGTCTTGCCTTTATTTTAGGCAGGTCAGTAAGTTTGCAACAATATAGGCTGGGCTTTTTTTCCCCCCTTCTGTAAAGTAACAAGTACTTGGATTTTATTTTCTTTCTAACCATTATTTGACTATATTAGATACAGATTCATTACTGTGAAGTACACAAACAACAAAAAAATTAAGTCCAATTATATAATGATTTTTTGAGCATACCATTAAGCCTACTAGCAGTAGGACAAAAACCCATAAAATGCATAACTTAACAGAGTGTAATAGGCCAAAACAAAGCACAATGACTGGACAAATTAGAATATACAAATGGAACAGACACAACTAAATGATCCAAGAAGGTCCCCATATTAAAAAGAGAGAGAACCCAAAACATCAACAATTCACAGAGCTTAGACCCAATCCAGTGTGCCACAGGCACCTCAGTCTCTCTATCACATGGGAGCCCAGGATCTTTAGAGAGAATTTTCTGCACCTTGAAGTTACCTGTCCCTGTACACACTGCACCCCTTTTTTACTACTGGATGTGCCAACATGAACAAATTGGACTGCTGTGTTCCCCACTTCCTCTCACCAGAGTCACAAGTATTTCCATGTTCCTCACCTTGGGGAAAAGGGATGCTCCCCAGTTGGGAAAATACTGACTTGGTCTGTAATGGGACTTAGTTATCACCCAGTATGGGCACCAAGATTGCACTGAAGTGGCTCAGACACCTTTTTATTCAGGCACACTCAATGCCCCTGCACTGAGTAAAGTCCCGCAATGAGCCTCCCATCCTGCTGCTCTCACCATGAGGAGCCTTTTAGTAAAAAACAGTAGGGCTGGTGCCACAAAACACATGGCCTTCGGGAGAAGGCGTTTCCTTTCAGCCAGGGCCTTGATGGTAAGTATGCTTTACTAAAGTTAAGGAACACAGTGCCAGCAGTCTGAAGAGCCACTATTACAGAGGGAAAAAAACAAATAGTGGGGACAGATGTAGAGCCCTCCGCCCTTAGGGAAGGGGTGGTAGCTGGCAGAAGCTGAGAGCATCTAGCAGAGAGACAACATGGACTGAAAACCTGTCAGACAAAGGAGAGACCAAAAATGGGCTCTCTTTTCCAAGTGAGTGATCTCACTGCTGACCTGTTCCTGAACAAGGAGTGAAGGGGAAAGATAGTAACAGGCAGCACCTCAGACAGCTTTGCCTTGAAGGAGTTTGCCAGGGTACCTAGTGGCTTGAGCAAGTGAAATTTGAGTAGGTAAGTGTTACAGAGACAATGATTTTGACTACCTGGAGTTCCACCTTTGATCAGCCTTGCAGGGTCTCATTCTTGTGGCCACTGATGCCAGCTTCCTGGTGAAGTTCTCCACCTGCTTCACCAAAGAAAGATTTTCCTCCCTGATCAGTTTCATCTTCATTTTGTGGCGCTTTCAAGATGATCAAGCTGGCAGATCATGATCCCATCAACTTCCAGTTCAAGGTGGACTATATAATGAATTACTCTTGTGCCTGTAAACTGCGAGGTAAGGGAGTGTTCATTACCTCTCCAGTTTGTAGGCAGGAAGAGGCCTCTGCTCACCTTTTCCCTTGTGCCACAGCCCAGATCACAGGTAGATTATTCCTTCTTTATCAGTTGCCTTCATATATCCTATCTTAGTCTCAGGTGTTGCAGCAGACCTTTCATTAGGGGTAGAAATGAGCCAAGACACCGACTGTCATTTAACAGCCTGAAAAGGGTCCCAGTTCATTCTTCTTTACAGCTTAGCCATCCTGTCTCTGACTACAGCAAGCTTCTACTCTTGGCTTCTCTGACAACTCTGACTGCTGGCTATTTCCTACTGGGATACAACTGCAAGTATTTCCTTACTGCCTCTGACCACAGGCTTTTACCTAGCTTGACTATGACTGCAGGCTCCAACAGCAGGCTCTAACTATATCAGGCCCAGACTGACCTTACAGCAGATCTTTTGCAGCAGCAAATCTCTTCCTTGAGTCATGCTTCTTTGCGTCTCTTTAGCTCATTCCTCCTTCTTCCTCAAAGCTGGTCCACCTCCTCCAACCTCTCCCTGGCCAGCCAACCCACCCCTTTTATCACACTTATCTTCATTAGTCACAGCTGCAACCCATTAAGGGCAAGGCCGTTCTTCTTTGGTAATTAGAACAACTGTGACTTATTAGGGGCGAGGTCACTTGTAATCCCTTCTTTTACACCTACAGTTAAATGCACCAATCTGCAGTCCAGAGTTAGAGGCACAAACCTTGGGGAGGAGAGCAGCCTGAAAATACAGCCCTGTTTGTAGGATTTCCACATGGACAGCTTTGATAGGACTTCTGGACACTGCTCCCCATAGGAGCCTCCATGCATTGTGCTATCTAGATGTAATATATTGCTACTACCTTGACAAAACATGCTTTAAGTTATTAGAAATGGAAAGTGCAATGTATACAAAAATGCTGTGTTCTCCTTATTATAGAAAAGTGAACTTTGATAAGTGGAAGTGATTAGCCTATAAAATTTAACTTCCCATTTATTAACTTAACCCAGCAATGTTGGGTGTTATTAAATTCTTAGGGTGGGAACCACTATGACCAATAAAAAAGTATTTGCCAGCCAAAGTGCAAATCAGTAGTTCTACCTTTAGCTAAAATTTTATGTATATGCCAAATATGGCTCATAAATATCACTTCATAATTTGGAGGACTACAAATTATTAGCAAAGAGTCACAACCCTGTCTTACCACAGGGGAAAAAAAAAGCTTTTTCAGAAGATCTTCAGATTTTTATTTAACTTAATAATCCTGTTAAAAATATGATAAATAACCTTTTGTTCTAATAGTATAGAGTTTATGTTCTTCAGGCACTATCTAATGAGGCAAAACTTTATAACAGACTGGAGTTTTAAACTCTTAGAAATTTTTATGTATATAGAATTATAGAACAATCAGGATCCATCAAGAAATCAAGTTTTAGATATATAAGATAGCAGAATGAATCTAAAATGTGGTAGATTGAAAATATTAATTTGACTGATCTCTAAAAAATTAAAGGTCATTTTTTATAAATGCTTTTTAAAATTTACTGTTTGAGATAGTACTTTCTGAGAAAGGGGGCTCATAGTGATATATTGCTATACATTCCAGTGTCCTATTTTAACTCCTTTCCTTAATTATACTGAGGTTACAGACATTTTCAGTCTCTTACACATATATAGTATTCAGGGCAGTAGCATTTGGAAATGATGTATCGGAAATAGAACTGAACTTCAGGTTCCAGGGAGCACAATGAACACACCTTAACAATTTTAATTGGCCATGATATCACAAAGAGGTCAGCAGTAAAATCTGTATTCCAAAGTTTATGGCTGTCATTTTATAGATTTTGATTTAGGGTTAGAGCCTGCACAGCAATTACTGATCAAACCGTGATATTTAAACTACTGGTCTCAAATGCAGGAGCTCCTACTGAGCAGTCGGAGATCGTGACAAAACCAAGCAGAAGGTCACAACTTGCTGCTCTGTGCAGTCGCTGTCCTCTCCCTATAGCTGGGGGCTGTAATCCTGAGGGTGTTTGCACTGGATGTGTGCAAACACAGATCTCCCGTGTCCTCCATCTGCCTGCAGTGCTAAGGACCAGATGCACTGTGACCCAGGCCAGGTGTTAGAAAGGGGGGGAGAGAGGAGCTAACTAGGGAAACCTTCTAAAGGTTATGTTCATGATGACAAATGCTGTGCAAAGGGTCATAAATGCACTTTCACGGAAACCTGCAGATAGAAAGGATGTTAGTGAGAGCTTCTTAGGATGGTGCATTCCTCATCATTTAACACCCGTAATGGAACAGCGTCCTCGTATTTCTCATGACACTGTTATTCTTCTTAATGGGGATTAACAGCCTTTCGTGTTATTTCCTGTCTAGATTTCTCATGAACTAACATCCCCACATCAGATACTATATTAGCCAATAATAAGAATAAATGACAGACTGTGTAGTTTCTTGCCTGACAAGGGTGCTGCATTATCCCACCACACTAAGAGTACAAAGAAATTTCTGGGGTTTATTTATTGTTTTGGCTATTACATAAAAATATTACAGAAATAAAAACCCTGAAGAACTAGTATGGTGTGGTATTGCTCCAGTCATAATGTGCTAGTACACAATCAATTCTTATAAAAGCTTTTCTCTTTCAGAGTAGTTTAGTTGTCCAAAGGGAATAAATAATTTACTGCTTGTTCAATCTGGTACTTCTCTCCTATTATTTTAAAAAATTTATTCTGCTTCACATTTACCATATAAAGCATTCTTTGTTTACAATCTGACCATTTAAAATCCTTTGCCTCTTTTAGCACATAGAGAAGACCCTTGGTCAAGTGAGCTCACCAACAGGATGCTGTCAGCTTGAGAAGAGTTCAGGTGTACATTTTATTTTTCTTATTTCTGAAACCAGTATGGATTGCACTGATTTATTTTGATGTAAATTTTCACAATTTCCACATTTTCAAATGAAAACCCTATACAGCTTATCAGACACAGGCACATATATATTCTTAATGCATAATAAGGTGAGGTTGGATGGGGCTTTGAGCAACCTGGCCTGGTGGAAAGTGTCCCAGCCCATGGCAGGAGGGGTGCCACTAGATGGTCTTTAAAAACCCTTCAAACTCAAACCATGCCATAATTCTGTGGTGCTATGATTCTTAATATAAAAGAATACAAGTCAGTGATGTCAAACTGGTTCACAGCTGTCTGGAAACTACCCCACAAAGTTGTCAGGAGACTCAGCAGAGACAGGTTAGAGCACCTTGCTGACACTAGAGGTGATCATGTCTAAAAGAGCATCACATGGTGGGAGCCAGCAAAGCATCAACCCTGGTGACACTACCCACTGACAGATGCAGAAAGAAGTTTCTCCTTGCTCTGGACAGAGCACCCCCAGAATGTCCCCTAAGCTAAGACTTCCTGGAGAGGAACAACCACAAATACTAAGTACCTACATTTTTAGCAAATGAGATTGTGTTCAGGCATTTAGTTATTGCTTCCATCCAGCAGATTTTTTCACATTTTCACAGATGAAGTCTCAGTATTTCTAAGAAAAAATACAATGTTTCTACTGGAGACAAGCCTTAATTTATCATTAAGAAAGAAAAAACCCCTGCCTTCCCAAATGTTTGCATCTTTAAATTATTTGAGGAATAATTCTGAAAATATGAGAACAAAAATGAATGCATGAAGTAGCTCAGCACTTGTCTCTATCAGTGGTGTCTTCACCTAAGAAACACGCAATTTAATTTTCACTTTTCAATTGTCTTTTTCATACCAGTTTACTGATGGGGGAGAAGTCAGTATTTACTAGCAGAATGAACAGTACTTAGAGGATCAGATTTCCAGTTCAACTTTTCACTTTTATCTCTTCCCAAGCAGGTATGTAGCAGTGAACCTACAAACTCATGAGAACAACTGCATGACCCATATAGCCTACCCCTAAAATCTTTTAATGACAGTGTCTAAGTGACTCATTTACTGTCCTCAGTATCACACAGGCATTCTGAACTGCATTCAAATCTCAGATGTCACAATATTTCAAAATATCACGGTTACTTGATTAGAAGAGGGATCTATACTAGTGCAACACTTTCAAATAGGAAAAGATGCATCAAACTGTCTTCTAATTATATTCTCTATGTTGGCCTTGCTACTGGTGTGATTTCTTTCTAATTTCTGCTCCAGTGATCACTGGTGACTCTCATGGTCATGGTAAATGGTCTCCTGGTACATTTGCAGTATGTTCATTGATGTATTTTTCAACTAAAAGTGTTATGAATACACAGTGACCTGTGAATGATTTTGAGGGCTGACACTCAACTGTTGACCCTTAAAACTTTGAAATAACTACATAAAATATTTAAAGACAGAAATGAAAGATAGCCCTCTCTAAAATAGAATTTAATGACTATAGGGAATTTAAAAATAACATGTGTGACCACCCTAAAACACAGTGTCATCACTCCAATTCCAGACTGAATATAGCAAAACCCTACTGCTCGTACTGGAGTGAATACAATACAAGATTTAGATAATGATTCCCCATTATACGGCAAAATCCTGACAGTAGTAGTTGAAATTCATGATCAGTTTTGTGGCATGCCTTTAAGACCACAGGTCAAGGTCACTGTGTTGGATAGAACCCTTGAATTACTGCTTTGTTTAGATCTGGAGGTTGGTGAAGAGCAATGGAAATGGAGGAGTAATGAGTTTCACTGCCTGAAAACTACAATTCTTCTCTCTAAGAATAAAAACCTGGACTTGCTTTCTGCAGGTTATTGGCAGGAACATTATGCTTGGACCATCTTGCACAAGGGCTTATGGCTATTCATGCTGTTTCTGCATGAAAATTCAGCAATTTATCTGTGAAGTCCTAGGAGGCCTGGATCACATTCTGAAGACAAGACATTCAAAATTTTAGTGTAGAAATATTTTACTGAACTTCAAATTTCAATGCTGGCCTTCACAGAACTGTCTGTGGACTTATTAAATTGTTTAGGGTAAAAAGAAAATCAGGTATACATTTACATTGGCAGCAATCAGTTTACCATTAGCCCTGCTTTCAGAGCACAGTATGGATGAGAACCAGCAAATATACTCAGCAACTTGATTGATTGCAAGCAGGGATTTGAGCCTGGGTCATCACACTTTCTCTCTCTGGTTCACTGCATGTTTAAGTAGGGTGCAAAAATGGAATATCTCCCACAGAAGTGACTGAGTGAGCCTGGCCCTGCTGTGCATGTCGCGTGCTCACTAGATGCTCCTTGGGAAGACCAGAGTGCTACATTTAGATCCACCCTGGTCCCAGTAACAGCACAGCTGAACTCCCACTCAGCAATGTGAAGATGGGACACATGCAATTTCTTCCTGCTAAAGCTGTTCCACTATTTTTAGACTGAATAAGAAAGGGAGGTAGTAAATAACTCCCTTGCTTTATGAGGAATTAATTCAGGACACAGAATTCCTGGGCTGAATTCTCCATGCCAGGCACCAGTTTGCAAGGAGAAAGTAGAACAGTGTCAAAGCAAAGGCTGGAAAATCCTTCTCACTCCTCTCTGAAGTATCCTGCAGGCTTGCAGTCATACTGTCCTTCAAATGCTTTTAGGTAGAAGTACCTGTGCCATCTCTTCTTCATCCCATTTTATCAATCTAGTTTGACAGTGGCTTTGCTTTCAGCACAGGTGTGTTCTATAGCAGCATTTTACCTTTGGGTTTGAATAGGATGCTTTGCTCCATTAGAAACAATTCCTCTAGTTTTTGATTTTAATGAAAAAAGCCACTTCACTTTCAGCTAATTCTTATGAATTTTTAATGTACTTTTCTTTGGTTAGAAAGCTGAAAGAAAGCAAATATAACATACTCAAGGTCCTGTTTGCCCTTTTCTTTTTTCCTACTGCTGCTGACTGATGATAGTGGAACTGAACCTTCTGAGTTTTAAGCAAAACAAATCAGTTAATAGTTATTTCCTGAATTGATTTCCTCCAATTCACTCCAGCAACTGGCTAAAAGTAGCCTGGGAGCATTGTAAATTGTATAGGAGTGGGAGGAGGGAAGGGATTGAGACACTCCAGAGAGGTCTGCTTATCACCAGCAGGAGTTAACACCGGTTCCTCTAACAATCAAAAAAACCATTTTAAGTTCTTATGCATATTTAAAAATGCTTGAGATCATACTCACAGGCTCCCACATGCACAGGATTCTCTTGTATAAAGGAAAAGCGTGCCTTCCTGGAGGTTGATGCCATCTCAACATAAGCCTCCATGGATTTGGTATTTATGTGCTCAGCTCTGAGTAGATCCCAGCACAGGCACAGTCAGTGATGCTTGACCTTCCCCAGAAAAAGTGTCTCGCAGTGAGACACTTACAATGCAGCTCCCTGAATGCTGGACTTTTCCTTCTGCTTTTTTTACTCTTTATGTTAGAAATTTCAGAGAAATCTCCTATCTAACTGTTGCCAAATCCAAAATCCAGCTCTGTGAACTGATGTTATGGGTATGGTAGAAGGGTAGCACTTGTTATTGGGACTGAGCAGAACATCAAAACATAGACTGAAAAGACTGACACAGAAATACTAGTATTAACTATATCCTCAAAAATATTCAATATGTTTTCTTAGGTGATGGAAATTTCTTGTTATCACACAATGTCTGGTGTAAAAGTAGGTGCTTATTGAGCAAAGTTCTCATGACATGCAGTACAACAAAGGCTGTATTTAATGACAAGAAAATAACTGTGTGGCTTGGTGGTCATGGCACTCATCCAGTGAATGGATGCAGTTTCTGATTTTCCTTCCAACAAACAATTAATCAATGAATTACAGGAAAAGATCAAAAGAAGAGGCTGTAACACATTTTCTTGCTTTTCCTGAGATATCCTATGCATACACAAATACATATGGATTGAGAATGGATTGAGAGCAGCCCAAAGGAGAAAGACTTGGGTATAGTGAAGACCAAAAATTAGATATGAGCTGGCAACATGCACTTGCAGCACAGAAAGCCAACTGTGTATCCTGGCCTTCATCAAAAGCAGTGTGTCCAGCAGCTCCACTACACTCTGGTGAAACCTCAGCTGCAGCACTGCATCCAGCTCTGGAGTCTCCAGCACAGGAAGGAGATGGACCTGTTGGAGTCCATGGGGAGTCCATGGAGTCCAGAGGGCCATGAAGATGCTCAGAGGGCTGGAGCACCTCTTACACAAAGACAGGCTCAAAAAGTTGAGGCTGCTCAGTGAAGAAAGAGACTCAGGAAGGCCTTACCGTCTTGCAGTATTTAAAGGAGACTTTATGAATGATGGAGAAAGACTTTTTATCAGGTCCTGTAGTGACAGGACAAGGAGTAATGGTTTTCAACTGAATGATGGTAGGTTTTGATTGGATATAAGGAAGAAATTTTTTCCTGTAAGGGTACTCAGATACTGGAACAGGCTGCCCAGACAGGCTGCAGATACTCCATCACTGGAAGTATTCAAGGCCATGCTGGATAGGTGTTTAAAGAACCCAGTCTAGTGAAAGATTTCTCTGTCCATTACAAGGTAAGACTGGACTAGATGATCTCTAATGGTCCCTTCTAATCCAAACTATTTTATGATTCCATATATCTATTCATGCACATATGAGAGACATATATTTACATACATATACATACACAAATATTTATGTATCCATTTACATGATTTTTTGAAGTGAGATAGAATAAAGCATCTTCTCTTTAATTAGACATGGATACAGAACCCTGTGATGAAATTTGCAGCCTGATAATGGAAATCTAACATTTTTAATCAACCCTTTCTAAAGCACCTAAGGAATATCCCAGCATTTCTCCAACAGACTTCTGTCCCAGTGGTGGTCACTGATGTAGTTCCCAAGGATCACATATCACATTTGATTATCTCAGAGTTAGTACTTGATTTCTTTTTGATAGCACTCATATGGAAAGATTCACCTGAACTATCTCAGGAGACTGATGGCTCACTAGGATTTCCCATGTAACACTACATGGATGCCACTTTATTACCATAATGCTGTAGAGAGGTCCTAACCATCTTTTCTATCCTCAAATACTGGCTGTAGCCTTACTGGATGTCCCTTCTGATACCCCATAAGCATTTCTGTACTTCCGCTACTGCCGTGCTGTTGCAGCTCTTTAATTCATCCTGTCACTTGCTCCACTATTTTGGCTTTGAGAGTTCATTTGCTGCAGGCAACGGAGAGCTTGCACAACAGTGTGACATGAAATGCAGTACTAGGCTGCTCGTGCCTACTGTGGATGTGCTGCTGCAGCCCAGCAGCACGGTCTGCATGTGTTTATCTCTTCAGTTTGCCTTTTCCATGTATTTTCTTGGCAATCTTGACAGCTGCTTCTGCTTCGCTGCTAAACTGGGGGAGATGCTGAGAAGGCACAACATGACTGAAGCCTGATGACGCTGTACACTTCCGACATGCAAACTAAGGGCCACTGTTCAGAACAACTCTTTCTCCAGTCCTCCTTCTCCCAGTCAAACTCAGCCTTATGGCCATCAGTTATAGAAACTGCTGCTTTTTTATGTAAGGGATCCATTTTGCAGCCATCAACAAAAGCTCTCTGCATTCATTAAGGCAGGAGGGGAAAAATGAAGACGAAACAAGCTGTGGGGTTTTGTTTAACCTTGCTCCTCAGGGACACCAGCCTCCTTACAGCCACCAACGAGTAGACCAAGTGTTAAGTAGCTCAAAGCAAGATGGCTCCCTCAGGGAACCAATGGAGTATTTACACAATGAGGATGCTGACAGCTTGTCTGTATTAATACTGCTTAAAACACAACTTGAGATGCTCACAAAGCACAGGTTGGCAATTTAGAGGAGAGAGCTGACAGTACTGAAAAATAAAGAGAAAACAGAAAAGAAGAGAGGCACTCTCAAAACCAGTATTTTGCTGAAACACTGCTTAATATCACTAGATTTCAAGGCCCATGGCAGAATGACAAAATGAACTGAAAAACTGCACTTGCTCAAAAATCAGCACAGGACTATTTATTGCACAAAAAGACATAAATCCCTAATAGAGACCTAATGATCCAGCAGCCATTGTGACTGCTCAAGGAAGAGTCTTTTGCACCTGTCAAGTGACATTAGCCATAATCCTCATAAATATCTTCACCAAAACAACTCTGTTGTGGGTGTGGATGTGAAGGCCCTTCTCTAGCACCCTACCTGTCCTTCAGTACTGTGGTCAGCATTACCCTCAGGGGAAGAGGACTACATGCTTGAAATGGCAGGCAAGGGCACTCTTAGAGAAGGTGCATAAAGGAGTCATCCTTTTAAACAGCTCTGCTGAGAATATAGCAAAAACCCTCTTATAAAACCACCCCGTCATCTGCAAAAGAGGAAGGTTTTTGCACCAAGACACACCAATAGATGCCATTAGCTTAGGCAAAGACATTTTTTCTGGGCTTCAGTTTAGTTACTGAGACTAGAAGAGCAATCTTCTTCAACTGAGTATTTTTATCTGTTGAGCTCCAAAAGTGTTAAACTTATATTGAACATAGAAAAGACAGACAGAGCTTTAAGAAGCTCTTGTTTCAAATAAATGAACAATGCTACGAGAAATATGAAATGTAGCATTTTGAAGGATGCATTTTGAATATTGCATTTTAGTTCCCCTGTCAGTCAGGGATCCTTCATGACCAAAAGTTGTTTATAAATTTAAGGCAATACTACAACATTATTTTTTATTCTTTTATCAAAAAGAAGGAAATATTTACATTTATTTACATTTACATAAATTTTACATATTTACACTTATTCTCTTTTGCGTGCCTACAAATAAAAACCAATATGTATAAGTACCATATGGACTAAGGGGCTGTAATTCTGCCACACACTTATCTTTTATTTTGCATAGTGATTTATGGTTTTTTCCACCAATTGCTACAAGCCGTTTTATGGTTTTTATGTTGCCTAGGCAATCTTACAGATTTTTAAATTTCCATCTTCTGCTTTAAAACTGATCTCATCATAATGACAATATTTTTTGTTTCACATCTGGGTCATATGTGTCATATGGAATGTGCTGTATGATTAGCTTACTCACTCTAATCTCCGCATTGTTGAGTATTCTGTACTCTGGTAAATACACCCTGGACAAAGTCACCATGCTGTGAAGACAACAAGATGACTGCACAAATCTACAATCAGTTTTGCTCCATTTCGGGTAGGAGGACAGAGGTAAGGTACAGGTAAAAGATCACATCTAGAGAGATCCTTTATCTCCCATACCTTCCATCCCCCCAGTCAGAAGAGATGAAGTTGTTTTGCTTGAAACTAATGACCTGCCTTGAAATGTGATGTTTAGTTTGTGCTAACTCTGGGGTGGGTGAGAACTTCTCAGCTCTGAGGTCCCAACATTTGTGTCTTAACTGGGGAAGAATGCCCAATTGTGTAACACCCTTTGCTTATATTTTTAAGCACCACCCAGTGCTTTGACTTCTAGTAGAAAAGTAGGTATGTAGGCAGAAAGGAGGGATCAATATGCTCCAGAAATCTCTCTGATCACAGGGGAATCAGGACTGCAAAGTCCTACGGTTAGGACAGAGACCAAATGAGGACACAGGGAAAAGAGGAGTTGATATAACTGGTAAAAATTATAAAAGGCATGGGTGGACTTCCAAATGAACACAGATGGAAAAGACTTGAATGACTTAGCTGACGGAAGAATGGGTCACAGATTATTCCTGCAGAAGTCAATTGGATGTTGCCATTTGACTTTTCTTGCAATACCAACATAAGAGAACAGTTGATGACACTGAAGACAGATTTAATTTTTTTCAGGTGAAACATAATTAAACTGTGGCATTCACTGTCTCAAAGTAATGAAAAAAGCCTGGAGCATAGCAGGATTAAAAAGGGACAGGATCTTTATACAGGTAATGAGAACACATTCTGTTACCTTAGTTGGCAAACATAGTTTTTTTAATGAGAAGTATAAAGCCTCACATTACAGTGTATAAAGTACCTAGCAACCTCAAAATTGTGGAAGCAGTGCTCCCCATCAGCAGGTTATTTTGAACCTCAGTGCCTTGCCTTGAGCCCAGAAGCTCAACGTCTGGTCTTGCCCAGAACGGCAATTCCTACATTTCAGTGTTTATATGTAAAAAGTAACAGCTCAGTTACAACCAAAACAAATTTAAGGGAGATAAATTGATAAAGCAAATCCAATCATAAAGAAGAGAGAAAGTATTATGTGTATGCACTAAATTCTTGTACAGAAAGAAAATAAATAAACCCAGTTAAAGTAAATACAGGCCAGTAAAACTGAATAATGTCCAAAGTGCTCAGATATAATTCTCACAAATGAAGGTGTCTTTCTGTTCCAGCAGCCTGTGCCGATGCACACTGAGTACAATATTTTCTCCAACAGCAACAAGCAACTGTCACAAGACCATGAGGCATTCTTCTGTTTTTTTCTAAAATCCTTAAAGCAGCAGGTCTGGCCTGGGTAAAAACACTCTTAGCCACAGAAGACTGCTTCCCCAGCCAGTGCAGATTGCTGCAGAGCCTTTGACGTCAATGCAGCCATACTGATTTATACCAGCTGAGAATATTTCTGCTCAGTGAAAATCTTCAATATGATGGTGTGTCCTCTAACTAATTTTATTAATTCTTATAATTATGTTTCTTCTCAAGCCTGATGCTACTGCTTGAATGTGAGACAGAATCACTGATATTTAATTTTAGAGCTCTCAAAACCCATTTGTTCACATTTTCTGAGTTGTGAAAAAGGTTTCACTCTGTTCCCTAATCAATTCAAACAAATCTGGAAAAGAGCAGAACATGTACTGTCATCTATATTTGCTGACTTACCTCGCTTCTTCTTCTTAACTTACAACTAAAAAATATCTTTGTGTCCTCTCCCCACCCCCTGCTTTAAAGGCAAATTTGCAAGTCACTCATCCAGGATATAAGCTCAGTCCTTTGGGGATTCTAGTTATATTTTATCATTATGGATATTTATTATTTGCTCTTTTAAAACTAATTAATAGATTTGAATTAACTTAAATCAGTGCATCATTTTCACTGTCCAGTTCTTCATCTTGAGACTGCAGACATCATAGCCACATGTACAAGCTGCTGCTGTACATGTCTGAATAAAATGGCATAATCTAAACAACTAAATCTTGGAAAAGAACCTAAAACAAGGTGGTGAAATGATGTAACTCTTTTTGTAACTAGTGAAAGGCAACCTTTTCAAGTTGAATTAATACTGTATTTCTTCATAGTTTCCTTCTGAAATCACTCTCCCATGTAACACTGGATGTGTAAAATAAAATGGCTTTGTAAAAAAATATTTAAAAGAGTGGTCTGTGTCTTCTGACAGCAATCTGCAACTTCAGTTTCTCAGCTCTCAAACTGACTAAGTGTAGCCTTAGCTGTGAACAAATTACACTGCAGATTTGTACATCCTGAGATAAATAGAAAGCAAGCAGTACCAAAATTAAAAGAAAGATAGTGCTGTAGTTTGAATGCACAGTGCAACACCACCAACAATTCAGTCCCATAAACCACATGTAAATACAGCTATCAGCAACAGGACCAAAACCAGGCAGGGAAAGATCCAAGCCAAGCCCAACAGCTTCCACACTCAGAACAAGAGGTCTGAGGTTTTCAAGGACCCTGTGCCTGCTGTCTGCCCAAACAGATCACAGTGGGAGAGCATCTCTTCCTGACTGTGCTTGCTTGTCTTCAAAATTGATAAAGGCCAGATTGACTGATACTCTTCCTGGAGATTGAGAAATGCACAGAACACTCTATTTTAGCTCCTTATTCATATAAGAGATTGGGAAAAACAAATCCTTGAGCAACTACTGTCCCAAGAAGAATACTGTGCCCTTCAGTCAGCTGCCAGCCACTCCAAGGTGACTCACTTCACGTCACTAGAGCTGTTTCTTTTCACAGTGACACAGCTCAAATTTTCCATGTTGCTGCAGTGTTAATTCACAGGAACTAGATGCAGCCACTCATGACACACAAGGGGGCAAGCATGCCCCTGTGAGGAAACTCTGGAAATCAGGGACTGCTTGTTCAATGTAATTATGCCATGTAAAAAGTACAGAAACAGGGATAAAGTGTTGGAACATACTTGTACCAAGTTCTGTGTGCTGGTCCTCTGAATGCTGCATAATACAGGTGTCAGCTAACTGCAAGGCTAAAACATTTGGTCCTTCAAGCCCAGATCTGAGCCAGGAGTACTGATGGATGCTCTTGTGTGGGAGGAGATGTGAGAGCAGGGGGGAAGAGGGACATCTGTGGGGTTTCCTGAAGTCACCCCAAAGGAACAGAAAAGCATGAACACCTATGCAAGATCAGGTCCCCAGAATCTAATGCCTAACATTGCTGCATGACCTGTTGAGCATGTATCTTTTATTTGGGCAATCAAGTGGAGAATAAAGGTATTTTATAAAAAATACCAGGCATTTTCAGGCAGGCGCAATTAGCCTAACCATGTCAAAAGCTGGTCTAGATTCAGTTACAGATAATCAAGGACAATGTGCTACTTCACAAGTTCAAAGCCTTTAATATTCACAGCTACCATGCAGCTACAATGCAATACAAGTGTAGCCTTAGGGCTTTTGTGTTTCTTTAAAGCATTAGCCACTAATAGGCTAAGTTTACCACTGGGATACAGAGTACTGGCCCAGCAATGCAGCTTGAATGTATTTATTTTCCAGTCTATGATTTTCAAGTGCAGCGTATCACTTCTACAAGGATTTAATGAGAGCCAAGAGGTGTACTTTATAAGCAACAAATTTCTATTTCTAATGGAGCTCAGTTCAAATCAGAGAGTGATTTATTAGCCTTATCAGCTATTGTATTTTTCAATAGAGATCAGGAATTTAGATTTAGGGCTAAAATTCACAGGACAGCATCAGGAGCCTTGATTTTTTAAATCTTAAATTTATGAACATTACATCCTGCTTGAGGTCAATCATACTGAAAAACAGTGAGTATCTGCCAGCTGCTTTGGACTGCTTCATTAAAATGAAAGCATTTAACTTCTTTAAAAAAACACCAACTGAGTACATATGTATTAAAAAATGAGAAGGAAACACATTTGTCTAAATAAGTAACTCTTGATGAGACGTTTATTACTGTAATTATTGTCAGTAATAACAGCAATAACAAGAACAGTGCTATTTGTCACCAGCCAGTGGAACAGGTTCTGCTCTTTGCAGCAGAAGACACAAACAAGTGTTCACCTGTTTGTAACCCAGGAGCTGGATATAAAGTTCAACTGATTGTAAGATCCATGAAACTTCATGAGTAAGCCCAACATGTTGGGTCCCAGTACAGTCAGCTGGCAACATCAGAAAAGACTGTCTGTGCTGATTAAGAAAAATGGCCTAACATGATCACTGGATCATTCTGAGATTAGCTCTCTTGTGTTAAGCTTGGCAAAGGACTGAAAGGCTGGAGGAAAACCAGAGTAAAGACAACACAACATAGAAAAAAACCTGTTTACTATTTGGAAAATTAACAAAGCAGATGTTTCCTGCAGGTGGAATTGTAGAAAGTTTGCCACAGATAACAACATTTGACAATTGGAAGCACTATAAAACAAGTTCCCACTGGAATAATTTTTTTAATAAAATGCCTAAAATAACATAAAAATTTGAGTATTAGAAACATAATTCCACAATGTGCTCTGAATAGTAATTAAAGCTGTGTTAAAAAACCCCACACATCCTCCTTTCTTATAATCTAACTGAACTGAGTAAGAAAAAAAAAAGTAGAATACTAACAAATAGCATATATTGGTTGTGATAGAAATATTAATGTACTATTATCAGTTATATCAGTTAACTGTAATAATATTATATTATTACAGTTATCCTTACCCAATCTATTTTTTTGTGGTTGTTAATTAAGGCTACACTTAACTATGGGAAAAAAAACCCTAAAAATGAGTGGGGCATTTTGAGCTTATGTCTCTTTCTACAACATCTCCTTGAGTTCATTTCTGCATATTCATGCCTCTCTTCTGTCACACATAGACCTGTTTCATTCTCACTGGAAAATCTCAGGACAGTTAGAACAGAATGATTTGAGTTTACATGATCAGATTAATTTTTTCTTTATCTAATAGAAAAGACAGACATTAACTCATCCCTCTCTTTACATAGATTTATTATGTTCAATAATTGTCTGTTATTATTGCTGTACATTGTAATCTATTTCTAATGAATCCCTCTTGGTTATAGTGAAGAAGTCTTGCATAATAAATTCTAATCTGCTAGTCATTATCTTTGTTAATATTTTACAGTCTACATTTATTACTAAGATTAAGAAATAGTTTGCACAGTGCCTGGTATTTTCACTGTTTTTAAGTGCTATCTCTTTGAATTAATGATCTCTTTGAATTTGCCTTTGCATACTTAGGTTAGTACCAACCACACTGGAAACAACAAAGTTTTTAGTCTTTTTTTTAAGTCCTCTGCTGGGAAACAGCCGACAAAAAATTCCCACGAATTTTTTGGAATGGGTGTTTCTTCTTGCACTGTTTCAGCTCATCTGATTGATGCTGCTTGGGTCCAAGCCCGCAAGCAGATGCCTGGGACTGGAGCTGACAGGAGCAAAAGTGGCTGCACACAATCACATCTGGGCATTCTCCAGCAATTTGTCTTTCTCAGTTGTGGAAGACAGGGATTTCTTTGAGGGAAGTAGTAAATCTGCTCTACTTGTGAAGTTGTTTCCCATCTACTAGTCAGAGGCTTAGGAGAGCACCCTCCAGTCTCCAATTCATAATACCTTTTACAGCTACAAATGTCTTGGCACAGAGATAATAACTGGAGAGCTATTATCAGATCTTGTAATCTCATTACAAACCAGCCATCTCTGGCTCGATGTAAGTTAGCCACAAGAATCCACACCATGTTAAAACACCGAGGGACACAGTGCTCAGGCCCCATTTAATTAGATGTGTGGTAAGAGTTTGTTTAATGTCACACCCGTGAGCATTACTGCAGTCAAGTGAGGAACGGGGCCGTTTCAGTCAGCTGAATAATTCCTGAACACTGTTGTGTGACTGAAGAACTCCCTCGAGTTCTTCACTGCACATCCTTATCAGGTGGTGGATATCTCTGAGCAGGCTGCCATCGGGGTTGTTTTTGGTAGAAAGGACAAGCAGTGCCTCTGCCAAAGCTGTTTGTGCCTTCTGCAGTCTTTGTTCAGGCAAAGGGTTAATCATGAATGAGCAATGCTCGCCTTTAGTCCCCCTACCAATGCTTATTGGCATTTGGCACTTAGATTTGACAATTAGAGCAGGCTGGTAAACTTCTCATGATAAGCAATGGAAAATACTGATTTGTTCAAGCTTTTAATAGGAAAACATTGAGCTCAATCAAGTGGCTTTGGATGGGTTCCTTAGGGCAGAGTGGTAAAAGACTGCAATTCTTTCGAGTAGATGAATAGTTAGGTACTCACCCAAGGCCCCACTCTGATTTATTTGGGAAGAATCTGAATTTTTGTATATTGAGAAGATATCTGGTCTGATCTGATAATGAGTATTAGCAAAAGCATTCTACATGGAGGGAGGCAAGGACCACTCCAACTCAGAAATCTTTAAGAAGCCTCAAAGTAAACCTGTACCATAATTCTGCCACAGTATCTGTAGGACAGCAAGATCCCTCTCTGTCTACCTCTAGGAGCATTCAGTGAGTCATGTAGTCCATACATTCTTTCTCCTGAATATCTTTCGGAGATGTGATCTCTTTTTGAGAACCTTGCTTTTTTGTGGCTTTTGCCAATGCTTTTTATACTGTGGGAAATATTTTTTTATCTTTTCCTTGTCTCTCAGAAGAGATCATTTTCCTCAGTTTCCATAGCTCTATCTAATATACTGTGTAAAGAAGTTTTTCTTTCAGCGGTTCTAAAATGTTCTTTAACATGTGATCAGTATACAACCATTCCTATTATTCCCAGTGTGTTCTTTGTAACTCATACCCAGTGAGCATTATTAGGCCAGTGTGAGAAGGATTATATTGAATACTACACTGCATTGCAAGTACTCACAGGAAGTGGAAGGAAGCAGGAATAAGCAGCAGGCAGAGACAGCTTTGAAACACTGTCTCTCCTTCAACAAGCAAAATGTCTGTCCCCCAAAACTTGACATGTCAACACTAGTTTACCACAGTTATATCAATAAAAAAGAATTAATGAGTGAGACAACTCAGGCCCCTTCCCACACTTCATTGGTGACTCTGATCCCTGATTTATGTGCAAAATTCACTGTGCTGAACTCAATCATCACTGAAGGGAACAGAAAACACCTGTCAGTGGAATGACAGCCTCAAGAAGTCATGAGCAGCTGCCTTTTACTGCACTAGGCAAATATGCTAGAAAGGTTAGCTTTGAAAGCTGCACACAGCAAAACTCTCATTTCAGCCATTTAAGCAGCAGATCCTCCAGCTGAATGAATCTTCCTTTCTAGGAATGTAAGACTCAGGTTATGAAGCTCCAGGATTGATTAAGGCCTTTGGATACTCCCATAACATAAATAGTAGTCAGAACAAAACAGTCACAGCTGCTGCACTGATGGAGAAAGGTCAAACATGGAACATAGAAAAAGCCAAACAAGAAATACAGCAGATAGTAATGTGTGTGTAGCCAACAGATTTTCTGTGGATCCTTAAGGTCACAAGCTCCTAAACTTTCTGGGAAAAAAATGCTTGGTCACTGCAATTCAAATGGTGGTATATTCTTTCAAGAAGAAAAAGTTCCAATAAATTATTATCAGTATTTTCATGTTATTGTCATTTCACAGGAAAACTGACAAACATATGAAATGCATAAAGATTCAATGAAAAGCCAAAATTAAAAAGTATGAATTTTTGAAAGAACAAAGCAAACACAATTTACTTATTGAGGAAGGAGGGGAGAGATAACAGAGTGACAAAATTGAGGAGAAAGAGAGAGAGGATGAGAGAGAGGATGAAAAAATCACCAACCCTAACAGAAAAAGTGAAACAAAATATAAAATGATAGAGCTGTTTTACTTCTGAGATAGGCTATACACCTGGTGTAACATGAGACTTGGGAAAAAGATTTCAGAGGAAGACAGAAGTTTTCTACTCCCTTTAAAGTGGGGAAGAAAGACAGTAAAGGAAAGGGGAAAACATTACAGGGAAAAAAAGGCACAGAGAGGATTCAGAAATAGTAGCAAAAGTCATTCCTAGGGAAAAGATAAATAAAAGAGGAAAAAGGCAGAAAGCCAAACAAAGAAGAAAACGTGAAAATAAGTGAAGAGGAGAAAAAAGTCACTCATACGTGTGCACAGTGAAAGCCATTGAAAGTACAATTCTAAACCCATGAGAAACATCTATTAGGAGACATCTATCAGAAATATATCTGTGTAGGAGAAAATTGGGAGATTGTCTTGCAGTTGTGAGATGAGCATGAGGGATATCATCGATAGCCATGGGAAAGAGGACAGAACATGTGTTTCTTTAGTCTTCTGAGATGAGTCTCCTATTTCCCCCTCTGTGAGAATAATGCATTCAGAGGTTGCATTTATCAACCTAAGAAGAGTATGCAGATGTGTGCACACATGCACACACAAAGTATAGCATTTAGAAATGCTTGGATTGGTTCCAAGATAGTTGAACAAAACGAGACTAATAAAATATAATTAAACATTAATTACTGTAGCTATCAAAAATAATTGACTTGTACAAAGCACAGCACTCCTATTAAAAAGGGACCTGAGGGTAATAAAAAACATATACTATTCTGTATAATAATTGCTATGAAGCAATTAAATTTATAGGTAACTGTTAAAATTCTTTTGTGACTATTCAAACAAGTGTGCACTGGACAGATTTGGTCCAAAACTGTCTACTATGAGACAGTCTTGTTATTAATAAGGAATAAACATTATAATTTAAAAATCAATCCAAAGGTGCAATGCTGCTTGAAGTAGATTTGAAGTAAAACTGGGTGGATCTGTCACAAAAATGCTGCTGTGTATGTCCCAACAGGTCCTACTTCTTCCATCAGCTTTTTTTTTCTATTCATCTTTTGAGCATGAGAGAGACAGAGCTGGCAGATGAAAGCAGGAGAGTTGAGATCTTCAGCTGGTATGAAGCTATGTCACTTCACTCACTTCCTTAAGCTTTGCTGACTTTTAACAGTGAAGGGAAGAACTAGCCCAGTGCAGGCAGAGCTGGGGAGAGACAGACTGGTTACAGAACCAAGGTTACAGTCAGTGAATGAGAACCTGCGTAAAGAAGAGTATTTCACTGACTAGTGGGGACACAGTGGAGCAGTAGACTGAAACAGCTTGTGCTGAGGCCCCTGCTTGAATTTCTGTGTGTCTTACTGCAGACTAGCACTTAGTCTGCTCCTTAGAGTGCCCATTAGTGTGTTAGGTGTGCTTCTGGAAAAAAATTTTGGGCTACTTCCCCCTGAAAAGAACCCAGTTTGGACACTCTGCTCAGCAAGCTGAACCAAAATTTGGTAAGTGAGGATGACCAAGACTGACTTCAGATGCAACTTCTGATCCAAACTAGGGCACTGGTGTAGCTGCACTGGAAAAAACAGCTTTAAGCTTTTTAGGTTAACTTTTAAGGGGAAGGATTGGTATTTTACTCCCTTGTGGACAGCATGTTCTCTTAGTTTGCCTTCAAGAAAATAAAAGTTGAGTGTTTACATGGAATGCAGTCTTCTAGTGTAAGGAGCAGGGCTAATGGCAGGGCATAATCAGAAGGGGCAACAATAACAGTTTGCTTTCAAAAGAGAAATGACAACAGCATGCTGCAGACAGCACTTCTATGTGTTCTCACTCTGGGAGTCCTTATTCCCCCCTTCTGTGCTGCCTTCTCTTCTCTGATTTGGCTGTAGCCAAGATTTACTTGTTGTTTGGCTGTTAATTTCTCACCTCTTACTTAATCTCACACATTCTATTAACTCAGAAAAGTTTTGTTGTAGTATGCATAGAATAAAATATTTGTAACAGAACAGAAAAAATGCAGAGCAAAAAAGTTCATTTTCATGAGCCTATCCTTAATGAAAGAAATGAGAAGTGTTGAACATTTTAGAAAAAGGAAAAAGAATACATTTCGCATATTTCTTAGGCTCTGCTCCTTCTCTACTCCTAATGCATTGGCAACAGATTGGTAAGTCAGTGTCTTCGGCTGCTTTGAGAAAACCTTGGCAGTCTTACATAAAATTACAAAAATGGAGTCAAATCCTTAAGACAGATGTAATGTCTCATTGAGAGTTGGTGGAGATGCCATGACATGAAACATATTTGGCATATGGCACCTTCACTTGTTCTTCAAGAAAAATACTAAACATAGCAAGGTAAAGTCACTTGAAATTGTGAAGGAGAGAAACTGTCATTACTATGAGACATTAACATTGCTATGTTCAATTTACTACAATCCACCAATCAAACTTAAAGCTACCAACCAGTTCTGCTTGCAGGAAATTCTTTCATTCATTCATTCATTCATAGAAAATGTGCCACACCAAGAACCAAGTAAAGGGGTTAAATCAATCCTCATTTTATTTGTCTCTTGGCCCCAGTGCTAAATCATATCAAGTCATCAAATAAAATTATATATCATATATCATAACTTACTATTAGAACAAAAGAAAAGACAAGCCTTTTTTTCAGCTATTCTTCCCAAATTTTGCATGTCATGCTATGCTTTCTGGGCATGCAGCAGGTTGAGCTGCTCCTATGCTATAAATATTCCTCTTACATAACCAATTAATCAGATAAAAAGCCAAAGAAAGCAACTATTTTTAGTATAATATTGCTAGTCATGCTTCTGCAGTGTTATTTTTTGCTTTTAAATAAAAGGACTTCTTCATTCTGCAGTTCTTTTCCATCAATGTGTGGGACTGTGCCAATTCAAGCAACATTTCTGTATAAAGAACCCTGATTAATGATCTAAAATTCCAAGCAAGCTTTATTGTCTCAGTGTTGCTGCTCAAGCTGCCTGAAAAGTTTCTGCTAAAACATTCAAGCAATTTCTATATAATACCGAAAGCGTTTTTCAGGCTTTGGCTCTTTCACCCTAAAAAGAATGAATTAATCAAAGAATTTGGAAGAAAGAAACACAATGTTATGTAAAACCTGATGATTTTTCATTGAAAAATGTTTTAAAACAATTATTTTCTTAGCTTTCTTTCCTACTGGATATAGACTTGGCTTTTTAAATGTCTTCTGCCAACTAACTGAACTTAAGAACAAATTGGCCTATGGAGCCAATCCTCAATTACTTCAATCTGTACTGACACAGTTTAATTCAAACTGAGGCTTTAGTTCTTTATTTCAAAATATTTTTTAACATCTCTATCTCCAAATCCTGTTAAAAGCAAATCAAGGCTGTGAATTATGAAGCTGCAGTAACTGTTGTTGTTGATAGAAGACAGAGTGGCAAAGCAAAACAAGTCTGAAAGTTCTGAAAGCTAGAATGAAAGATTTAACGTTAGATAACTTGAGTTCACGTAGTTCACCTAGATGTAAAGCAGAACACCCCACTGAATGTATTACAGTTTTAGCTTAAAAATTATCTGGTGGCAGCTGCAATTGCTGGGCCACTGGATGGCCACTAGTGGTGGGGTCTTGTGAGGAACTTCTGACTCTCGTTCCAGACTAGCCTGGGTACCACAGATCACACCCGTGTCACATCTGACCATCCCCTGGGGGGCCTTGCTGTCTGACACTTCACATGACTTCAGGGATACCTACATGGAGCACATTTTGCCCTTACTGGTGGATGCTCATAGCATGGATCTGTGGATGGAGAGAAGAAATAAGCTCTGTGTGACACAACAGGCCCACTCTGGTCCCCAGAGTATGGGGCTCTGACTTCAGGATATTTCTATTTCACAGCAAAAATATAAGAGTGTTTCATGCCTCTGAGGGATGGACACTAACAGGAGAAATGACAGCACTCTCTCTAACCTAAAAAAATGCACCAGGATTAGAGCAGAGAACCAAATAAAACCAGCCCTACTCATGGGCATCATCTTCTTATTAATAATATCCACATGTACAAAGACACCACAAAATAATGCAATATTTCTTTTTCCAAATTGGTTTGTTTCTTCCCTGGGATACAGATAATTTTTGAGTAAAGGTCTGCTTTTACAGAATGCTGTGGTCAGGGAGGCATTGTAGCCTTTTTACATTCAATAAATGATTCTCACATTAAATGTGCACCTGTATCATTCCTAAATATTTATCAACCACATGACTTTTGTTTTTATTAAACATTATCCTACACAACCAAGCAAAGAGAATTTTTCTGCTTTTATTTACATGCAAGACTGGATTTAGATACAGGAGATTAAGTACAATTGGGGAAAAAAGGAACAATGGATGTTGACGGTGATGACAAGGGCAAAACAATTGTTTGAAGCTGCAGCACAGTATTTGAAAAGCAGGACCTCACCGAAGACAGCCTGCAGTTTGAAAAGGATCAAATGGCTCCCGTTAGGTTAAGGGTAACTTTCACACAAAGCAAGATGTGAATGGCAGCGGATTGTGCTGTCTGGCTGCCAAGATTTACTGATGATAAAGGCAGCAAGCGAAATCATTTTCAGGGGAAATCCACCTCAGGATCTAGGAAATTCTTGCTGTGTCTGATGTGTGTTCTACATCAGAAGCCAAGAGATGAGCCGGGGTTTGAGGAATAGAGCAGTCCGTACAATCCTGGGGAAGGCGAGCAGCGGGACACTACGATAGCCCTGTCAAAACCAGAATTTTCCTGATAATACAAATCCCAGCTGGCACGCCAGGCATGTACGCCCTCTCATCCTGCCATAACCAACTGAGGCCACAGCTCAAAGACTATCATGCCAGGCAATACGCAATTTTGTAATTAGTTCTGTGGAAAAACCCAACAATCAGAAATTCTCTGTCTTCTCGGCAGCAGTTGTTGTTCTTTTCCCAGAGAAACTGGAGACAAATATCACTTTCAGCTATGTTAAAATCTTAAAAGAAGTAGTGAGGCAACTCCACAGAGTGCAATGAAAATGTTTTAAAAATGCAAATAAAGACTGACATACAACAGAGAAGAAGGAAAAAGCTTTTTCCCAGGGAACAACAACTCCATTATTGAGTGTAATCCCAACACATTTGCAATAAACCTATTTCCTCAAACAATTTCTCTTCTTTTGAAAAGACCTGTTTTAAAAAAAGCTATAGATCACAGTAGTGCTATATTAGCAGTTGACTTCTCTATGTGATAAACCTAACTGTATTATTGAAATAATTTGAAAATTTATATACTTCCCAGAAAAACAGGGCAATAATAAAACCCCTGTGATATGAGAAAAGCTTTGCATATCTATCTTAATCTTGCCAAATTTAAACTTACTGAACCTGGGTCCTACCCTTCAAAACACATACAATGAACAAGGGAGGTTTTTTAATCCATGATTAACAAGAAAATTACTTCAAAACTAATTTATATGACATTACTGCTTATACTGAGCCAAGATGACTGCATGTTAAATTTTGCCAGCATGCTAAAAGTGATGTCAAGAAATAAGAAAAAATACCATCATCATGTTCATTTAATGGATAAAACATGAAGTGAGCAGCAGCAGAGATAAGCACCCTGGAGGCTGTTTGGTTTGTCAGGACATGCACATGCAGTAATCCCTGACAGTCCTTCTTGGTAAGAGAGTGGGTTTTTTTCCCTAATGTGGAGCAAAGCTGTGGTGATTGCTGCTTACTAATGCATTAGACTTTTAACAGTGTAAACATGAAGGCAGTAATTCAGAGAACACTGAACTTGAAAGACGTAGCAGACGTGTAAAGTTAATTTGATTTAAGCATAATCAGGAGCAGAATTTTCTTGCTTTCCCTTCCAGTCTACATCTGAGCCCAGAAAAATCAGATTTTCTTCCCACAAATCCAAGCAGATTCCACTCTCTTGTCTTGCATGGATGTAAGAAGAGCCAAATTTGACCCAGACCTCCTTTGGGGAATAGAATTTTGCTTCACAAGTTGTCTACATTACACTGCCATCACTATTGTCTCCATTTGTTTACTTCAAGAGCATTTCCAATACACCAGGAACTTTCCAAACAAAAAGCAGATGCTGCCTGGATTTGAGACTCCTGAAGACTGGAAGGCAGGAAGACAAATGAGGAGTGAGGTGGCAGGTAATAAAAAATCAAGAATGGTTGAAGATGGAAGGGACCACTGGATGCAATCTAGTCCAACATTCTTGTGGTATAAGCAAGCATTTGAAGAAAATAAAACAAAACAAGTAATTTCAGTCATGGTACAGCCATAAGCAGTCAGATGATGCCATTTCAACAACTCTGTGCTTCTCTCATTACTGTTGGCCAGTTCCAAGTTCAACAGCTCAGGACTCCTCCTCCTTTGCTACAAGAGGTGTAGCTACTACCTCTTGCAGCAAAAGAGGAGGGGGCTGCAGCTAGCCAGCTTGACTCTGCTGGATGCTGGGGGGCCAAGCACACAGAAGTGCAAGCTAGGGCCAAGACTGAAGCATTTTCAAGGAGAAAATATGAAAACCACTCATTCCTTTACCATGAGCCTAAACTCTTGCCAGCAGTGTGGAGAGAAGGGCACAGGTGGGATATATGGTGGTAGTGTGCATCCAGCAAGCAGTGCCTCCAGACTGCTGCCAGGAGGGGCCTCATCCTGTTAGATATGGATTGATCAGAAGAGCTTGTTCCACTGAGTGTGGACAACATGAAGAAAATGTTGAGGGACACCTGAAGCTTCTGAAATACACAACTCACTGCCTGTCTGATCTGTGGTAGAACACATGCACTGTAGGAAGAAATTGCCTGGTGTTTCTGCTTTTCCCCTTCACTGACCCAACACACCTTTGCCACTAGTAAATAGTTTAACTGCATGAATGTAAGCTTTTATGAGGCAGATAGCATGTGCACATCCTTTCAAATATTGCTGAGATGGTTTACAGGGTCAGCTTTCAAAACTTCTATAGGCAATACCTTGTGATCATTCCCAGTTAAAAAGCTCACCCACCTCCTATTGCACCTGAGGTAAGAGGCACACATAAAGAGAAATAAAGAAAAGAAAAATGTACATCTGCATGTGTGCTGTGTGATTACACAGGTATTAAAAGAAAACAGGATTAAGCCTGAAGGATTTTACCACAGACATGCATACAATGTGGCATAGACTCTTCAAGAGAAAAACACCAGACAGTGAAGGCACTAAAATAGAAGACTGAAAGACAGAAAATGCACATAGTTTTGTCTGATTCAGAAGCATCACCAGGGAGGGCAATGACACTGCTCCAAGGGGACTGTGATTAGGACAGTGCTGGCACCACTGCCCCAGAGAAACACAAAGGCTATGTGGGAGAGAGGAGTCTCCTGAGATGCAAAAATCAAACTGTTTCATACACGTGCTCTCTGTGTGAAACAGTGATGTGGACCTTGGAGAAAGCTGGCAGGCAAGGACTCAGCCTCTGAAACAAGCTGTTTATGGGTAGTTGAGGAGATGGCATGAGAAATAAGATCATCATGGAGAGGATCTGTGAGGAGGAGAGTCCCTGGCATAGTAATCAGATGGAAACCTGAACTGCTGGTCATGCTGGCCAGATGAAGGGAAAGCATTTGCAAAAAGGATCACATCCTTTGGCCAGAAAGGTTTAGTTTGTTATGTAGTGAATATTCAGGCAGCATTTTTAAGACACCATGTGCCAAAGTTGGAGCCAGAGCCTTGCTAAATGAAAGGCAGAAGCCCAGTGCTATGCTCATTAAGCTGTGATAGTGCTATCAACCTCCCTGCCTCTCTGGGCCACCTAAAAAACATCTCTCTGGCCCACCAGGCACGTAACACCCACAGCAGAAAGGTGTTGAGAGAGCCAGGTCTCTACCTGGCTGGGGTGAGCAACCTTCTTGGGGTGGAAACCCTCTTGGGTTACCCCTCTGCCCCCCCTATCTGCACTCTCTTGGAATGCCATGGGATCTATTCCCACCAGGGAGCCACACGCAGCTCAGGGGTCAGAATCAACCAACGGTGGGATAGCACAAAGGAGGAACAGGAATTCAAACCCAAAAGTGGGTGTAACCTTTCACCTGTATCACATCAGCTAAACAGAAACCATACCTTTGCTCTATCCAGAGCAGGTGGTGGCTGGCAAGGCCACAGGGAGTGCTCTGGCAGGGAATGGTGCTGCTGGGAGTGGGCAGTGGCACAGTGAGACTGCACCGGGGGAGGCGAGGCCAGGGAAGGGCATTCCCACTGCCTCCTTTCAGGAGGTGCTAGCAGGCAGCCCTGGCAAAGGCTGAGCTTCATTTTCTCAGCACAGCTGCCAGGGGGGCACAGCCACCCCAGGCTGCAGTGGCTTGCTTGCACACACACACACACAGACACACAGACACAGACACAGACACACACACACAGACACACAGACACAGACACAGACAGAGTTATGGGATTTCAGAGCAGTTCGTGTTTCCCAGCCTGAAGAGAAATGCGATCTCCCGCACTGCTGTACATGTGGCATTTCATTCATCAGTTTTTCCACACGGAAGGCTTGTCATATAAACAAAATGAGTGTGTGTGTGTCATTCTACTGCTTCTGGATGCCCTGCAAGAGAAACACAGCAGAGCACACGCTATTTATCAAAGTCCTGATAGGGGGGAAGGTATATTTGTAGCATCTTCTAAATATACTCCATTTCTGCTACTTTCTCTGCTCTCAGTGACAGCAAACATCATTTGACAGAGACCAGAACATGTTCATTGTTTTCCCATCTCCAAACTAGCTTTTTTCTAAAAAAAAAATTGAAACCACTATGGGTGAGATTTTCAAGAACATTCTTACTGAATTCAACCTCTCTGTGCTCACATTTGAGTCAGTGGGAATTGAGGCTAGTGCTGAACCTTTTAAAATTCTTACCATGTATTTACATTACTCTTTTACAGGTTTACTTTAAATAATAACCATGTATAACATACACTGTACATACACAAAGCATACTTTTCCTTTTCCTGGCACTGAGCTTTAAAGATAATGATCCTCCAAAACACTTGCCTTTGTAAGTCAAGCAAATGTCTGATACATGGGAATTGTCTGCATTTCATGAAGAAAGGAAGGGAAAAAAGGAACGGGACAGAAACCACACTGTACTGTGGAAGAGGTGATCAGGAAATGGAACAGATGGTTCTGAAAGGTATTGATGAATCTTTAGTTCTTCTATAAAATGCGACATTTTTGGAAAACACTTCTTGAAATAACATGCATTAGGACTTTCAGTGAAATTATCTATTTCAACCACAGGTATCTGACACAGACATAAGTATGTTTCAGATTACATTAGTTCACTTAAGAGGAAGCTGTTAGAAGTACATCCATATTTGATAATAACTATGGAGCCAGTTTTATACATACCAACTGGAACAAGGGAACTTGAATTAATAATGTACATTTTGTGCTTCAGCTACAGCTGTGGAACTATCTGAAAAGAGACCCTTTTTTCAGAGTGCTGCAGTCTGTCTCGCAGTTGTACACTATTTTTGAAAAAAACTGGGAACCTTAGACACTCATCTCCCCAGTGGAGGTTCCCAGCCCATCTCGAGCTAGACTGGTTTCTTACTAGTCCATGTAATTCCCTGAAAGGTGTCCCAATGAGGAGCAATGAGGCTGGACAGATAAGCAGGGGGCAATCACTGGCCTCCAGATGAGCCAGAGACTTTTGGGAGCTGCCTTTATCTCAGCTGGAGGAGCCAGGATATGCCAAGACAATATGTAAATTGATGGGACCCTGAAGGAAAGAACAACAAATTTTTGAAATGTCAAAACTTTCAGCAAACTGGAAATTTGTGATTTCACCTAGTCCTGTCTTCAACCAGATACACATTTGGTACTTTAACCAGGTAAAAAGAGTCTGTCTTCAGATGGGGATTTTTGTTGTGCTCTTGAAGAATGACTTGAGATTTCCAGATTTTCCTCTGCCTGTGGACTTTAGATATCATTCCTTAAAAGGCCAAGATGATCACATCAATTGCAGTTAACAGAATATTTACTGCCACATAAGAAGCCAAAATCCACCTGCAATTGCTTTGTCACAACATATCAGTACACCTGCATCATTATTCAGAAATGATAATGACTGTCATGTCTGGCCATACTGTCATCACCCAAATACACCCTTAAACATCCTGTGAAAAAATCACATCAGCTACCCATCTGCCCAGAAAATGACCAAAAGAAAGATGTACAGTTTGCAACCCCCTCAAGTTTCTTGACACACCTCATATATTTTTGAACGCTCTCAAGTTCCTTTGACCTTCAGATGCCACATATTGATTGCTTGGTGAAGTTAAACCTGCTCCTCTCAGCATCCTGTGCCCGTGCTCATCCCTGGCAGAACTTCTATCATCTCTTGTCATCAGCTACATGAGCAACTCTCAAAGGTAAGCCCTCTCCACTATTTTGCAGCTTATCTCTATATTAGTATTAACCAAATGCTAACATAGATAAAGGAGGGATTTTTATAGATGCCCTAATAAGAGAAGCTACTTATTCACTGAGTTCAAGCTTTCCTAAAACAAGCTCTGAAAGGATCATTTCCCCCTCTCTCTGCTGAAGTGCTGCTAATGCTGCTAATTCAGACTAGATGATTTTACCCTTGCCTGAATCCAGCACAAGTCTCATGTACTTTTGCAGGGGGATTAAAACAGGTTTAAAATGATGTTTAAAAAATCTTCTCACAACTCTGTTCAGGGAAGGGTGAATTCTTTCAACTTGTTTTTTAAGTCCTTGTTTCTGTGTACATTCACAGGTTTCAATCTTGTCAAGGTTGCTAGATAGCCTTTGACACTTCTGTATCATTCAATATTTATTGAGAACACTACATCAGGTAATTTATATTGCAAAAACAGACACTCTTTCAATCTTTTTCTCCAAAGGCGATTTTGATGAGGCTGGACTTACATGTTAGTAATTAGAAATAAAAACTGTGTTTCCTCCTCTGGAATTTTTCTTCTTTGCTTTTCTTTGAAACTAGATGCTTCTTTTATTTTCTATTTATGAAACCTTTAACAGAAAATGATTACTTCATGTATGGGTCTTTGGTGGCACATAGAGTTTCAACAGATATTATTTTAATTAGGTTGCATGGTTCCATTTCCTTTTTAAATGGCTGTGGCAAGGACCTTGTGTTGTGATCAGCTGAACAGGAAGAAATGTCTGCTGAGGATTCTTCCCTTCTGGAAGTAGTGTATTAATGAGACACCTTCTAAGTAAGAGCTTCATGTCAAATCCTGTAATCAGAACATGAGAGACACCCAAACCAGCAGAAACATTAATTAATTCCAGAAGTCACTATTTCTGCATTATGTTTGAATATTATTCCAAAAGGAAAAGAACCTTAGCAGTGATTTGGGATAGGAAGGTGTTTTTGTATTACAGCGAGAGAGACACAGTTAGTCACACTTACTGTTTTATACCAGATGGGATCCTATCTATAAGGCTAGTCTTTCTTTAGGAAAAAAAATCCAAACCTGTTAGGTATCAGAATGCAATGCCTTGGAGTAAAGAAGCAATTTACTACAGGACTTCAAAATTGTTACCTGACTATTCTTCATTTTGCCCTAACCAATGCTGAGAAACTAATTGGTTATTAGAATTGGTTACAGAAACTTTATAAAATAATTCTAGTTTAACATCTGTGAACTCATTATTAAGTCTTTCCAAGCCGAGAAGTGTATTATTTAACACTTCTGACACAATGGTGCAATATGACCACACCATCTCCATCCACACTCTCTGAAATGAGAAGCCTAAAACATTAATTAAAACAAAACCCAGTCATACATCTCATCATACTACTGTAGCTAGAAGATAAAATCCTCCTGGGAGATCAAGAGACTGATCTACAAACTATTAACACAAGTTCCCCTTTCTATGTTCACCAAGCAATTGTATTAACAGTCCTTATGGAATTGAAAGGAAGTGAAGATTAGACTCTCAGAAAGGCATGCCTGTCTTTCTGGACCTACATGTCATAATTTCCAAAGCAAGAAGAGCATGACAACAGAAATATGTCATATTAGTGCTATAATCAGCATTGGATTAGGTTACTATATACAAACATTATATATTTTAATAGGTGCTAGCATACCTACAATAAGTAAAAATTCCATTAATTTACCTCAGTATCTCATGAATGGGAGAAGAAAACTAAATTTTTATCACATGATTTCATAAGGGTAATCTACTTGCATCTAATCAAAACTGTCTCTATAATAATTTCTCCCTCTTGTCAGCTTACAGTTTTTCAAAATATTTAACATTTTGGCTAGTATGGTTCACATTTGGCCTTGTCTGATAAGTTGTTTCAGTTAAATCCCTTAAGCCATCTTTAAGCCACGAACAAAAGTGAGTAATATAGTTTACTATAAAAATATAAAATATAAAATAAACTATAAACTATATAAAATAGAGTTTAGTACTGTTTTCTGAACAGGGAGAAGACCCTTGAAACACTGGTAAACATGGTGAGCAGCGTTATTGGTGAGTGCTCCTAACTTGAGGAAAATACAGTGAAAGTGATTTAGAGAGCACACTGAGGAACAGGATACAGTAGTTCCCAAAGTGTATGGACACAAATATTGAATGTCTTACACAGTAAAAAACCTTACTTAAGTGTAGGGAATGGTGTCCACAAACCCACCTGTAAAATACATTTCTCATCTCCGTAGAAGAGGTGAGCAAGTCAATCAGCTGCAGAACAAAAACTTATTTTCTTCAAACCAAGTAGTGCCTGTCAGTCTCTCTTACACTTCCCTGCAGCCATCAAGGTTCATTTGAAAAATCTGATTTGTGCATGAGGCATTATAGATCAAATTTGCCAGTGGTACAGAGTCTCCTTTATTTATTCTTTACCGAATAAAATAACTACTGAAATGACCTAGAAGTTCCCCTTCTCTCACTCAAGCAAACTGGATTTCTTGGGAATAATGGGCCTGATTCTCTTTATCACCAAACCATGCCTCTCCTCCTTCATCCTGACAGTGAATTGCTTTACAGTGAGGGTAATGGGTTTTAAATTGCAATTTCTACACTAATTTTAGGGCTTCTTTATAATGGAGATAAAAAGCAAGATAAAGGGGCCTTATCATAAATAAAAATAAGGCCATATATAGTTTATTTTGATCCTACTTCTCACCTTTTTTTTTTTTATCTGTGCATCGTGCCTAGGAAAATGTTTTCAAGAATCATTGTTTTTAAAGTCTGAGTCAGGAAATTTAAAAATTAAGACTGTCAAAGTACGTGGGGTCTGGTGGGCTTTGGTTTCAAGGCTTCAACAGAACATCAGGTCAATGCCTAGAGATGAGTATTTAGTTTTCCAATTTTGGAACAAATTGGCCTGACCTTCCACTGCTAATACTGTGCTGCCAGCATGGATGTGGATCCACCTCTCTGCACAGCCCTTTCTCCAGCCTCATGGACAATGGTGTACAGACCCAGGAGTGGAGCTGGCTCTCTCCAGCAGCCCCAAGCACTGCTACAGGAGCTGGCACTGAGCTTTAACACCAGAACACCGACACAGCACCAGTGCAGCCCCTGTGCCTGCGGCCAGCCACCAGTGAGGACAGAAATGACCACCTGAGTCAGACTGGGGCCAGCCAGCGATGCAGTAGTTGGCTTTTTGTTTGTTTGTTTTAATCTTCCCTGCAGGTCTGCCCTTGTTCTTCATCCAAAACACCTGTACTGTGGGTTTACTTCAACACTTTTTTAGCAAATTATCAATAAATTAGTCACTTTCTAACCTCTCTGTAAATTTTATTATTTTCATTGTTGCTCTTTTTTAGGAAAAAAAGATGCGTTAAAGAAGAGAATGTGTCATGAAATACACACAATTCAAAATTCATCACAGAGACTTTTGACTATGAGAACACATTGATGGGAAATAGTCAATTAAGGGTTTAACAATGATACAGAGTCTAATTCTGCAGGATATCGTAGATTTCAGATGGGAATACTTCATAAATGAAAAAACTTTTCAATTTAAATTAAATTAAATTTCCAATTAAGTCACAGAGAGCTGTACTCCAGCTGGAAAAGCTACTAAAAATCATATATTCTTGGTCATGAATTAAACATTTAGTATAGTTCAGTCAACAATGACCCAAGACAGAAGGACAAAAAATACTTTCTGGGTTCCCCCACTTCTATTTTAAACTATGTGTTTTATAATTAGATGTTTCTTGCATCAGTTTAAACAAGACTTTCTTCATTGTATGGAGTTATATTGGTAAAGTTTACTTCAGAAAACAAATCTGATAGTCAAACTACTTGTGTCATAGAGTTTGATACACTCATAAATATTTCAGGTGTTTTATGCAATACACCCATCAAGTGACAGGCCAAAATAGCTCCTAAGACTTTACCATGAATTAAAAATGTGAAAATAATGGATTTTCTGGGTTGGTAGCTGAAGTGAAAATTGTAAGAAAAACTGTTCTCATTTGAGCTGAATATTTTTGGTTTGTTTTTTCCTTCAAAAAGGAAAGAAGGAATACTAAATTAATTACACTACATCCATCAAAACAACTTATTTTATTTGAATCCAGATGGTTTGATATTATGATAATTTCATCACTTGAAAGAGAAAGAAATTAAGGAAAATTTTTAAATGAGGGAGTTCTTTCACATTAAAAATCTGAAACACTTGACTTTGAAAATTTGGAACTAACTATTTCAACATTTCTAGGGGTTTTTTTTCTCCAGCTAAAGCAGTTAGTTGTATCTACACCAACTGCTTTGAAGAATCAGAAACAGAAGATTAGCCTTGCTCTAGCAATAATATCCCAAACATTTTTTTAAAAAAAATTGAAGCTCATGAGAAATTTACCTTTCCCTTCAATGGAGTCAGAACTTCTCTCTTTGTCTTTATCTGCAGAATAAAGATATTGTGCTTTTCCTAGAAAGGGCTGTGAGCAAACCTGCTACTCTGAACTTTTATGTTACAGAGATATAGATTATGCATTGCCTATGAGCTGGCATTATGCACTTGCCTCTGAGCTATTACTTTTTGAACTGTAGTTCCAGAAGTCAGTTGTGTGAATCATCTGGGAGGAAAAAAATTCATGTTATCCAAGGAAAAAAAATTCCCTACAAACATCTTGCAGAGTCAGTGATGCTTACAAGATAACCAACATCATAAGAACAAGCACACCCCACATGGAGAGGGACCTTGGTTATTTCTGTATGGATCTCCATCAGGAAGCAGGGCTGTCTCCTTCATCCTCAAATGTGTTGTAATTGCAGGAATGTGGGGTGGTAGGATGGAGAAGCAGAAGAGCATCAGATGTCCCACTTTTTCCTCCCTAGCCCTGGGGAACTGTTGGAAAGCTGCTACTCAGATCAGCAAGGACTGGGCATGGTTTCCTCTCCAAATTCCTGACAGAACACATTTCTTTACCATTCAAGTTTTGAGGTGTTGAGTATAGGGCATCTTTTTCCCTTATCTTGCCTGACAGACCATAAGTTACCCAACAGCAGGAGGTGACATCTAAAATACATCTTTAAATCTTTTCTCTGCCTCAGTGGGAAGACCATATCTCCTCTATTTTCACATCAAGTCATCTAGAAGGAGCAAAGATTTTGCTGCCTCAAGTGCTTTGAAATGCCATGAATGGATCCAAATGCAGTATCAGACCTTTGTTTTTACAGGGAATATATTTAAAATTATTTGCCAACACAAAAGTAAATTTCCTTACGTAGTAAGGAACAGGCATAAGAAGTTATGGAAGAGGCAGCATTCCTGACAAGATGTCTTTTAAAAAAATTTTGTCACTTTAAAGTGTGATTACTTGAAGTATTATTATAGTGTGATTTCACAGGGTAATTAGTATCATACGCCTCTCTTCTATTAAAGTACCCTCTGTAACATATGCTGAAGTCATAAGCCATAAATCACTGTATCCCATTTGCGATTTACTGTGTCAGCAAATTTCAGTGACATAATGCTGCAGAGCAACATTTCTGTGTATTTATTACTGTAATCACGACACTAGAGTGCGAAGACACCTTGCTAAAACCTATAACCTCTTGTAAATGGGGCTTTTTTGAGAAGAAAAAGTCCACTAAGTGAATAATATGCAATTCACAGCTACAGACTCAGTGACTACTGTTCAAAACTACAGTAATTATTTAGGTATGCAACATGCTTGGCACAGCAGCAATAGAAAACAGACACAGAAAGTGAGGGATTTATTTGACTAACTGTAGACATCTATATGTAAGCTAACTGCTCCACATTCCCTTGCTGGTTGATGGAGAGGGTTACATGCTTTTAAGGATTGATCTTATTCTAAATGGATATTTGGGAAGGTCAGATTAATTGCAGCTAAAAATAGCCTATTTATTTCAACTGAGTGCAGCTAGAGCCTTGTGTCGCTAGTTCACTTCTGCATTAGAAATATCTAATGGTAAATTAGACAGAAGACAAGAAATGGTAAAAATAAATAGTCAGAGAAGAAAAATTTTAAATGTAACTCCAGTCAAAAATCCACTTCCTCACTTCTCCAGTAACTGCATTATGACTCTTGCTGTCCTCACAAATATACTTCTCAAGAAAACAAGCACATGACATGGAAACATGCACATGATATAGACAATTAGTCCAAAATATCTTTTTTTATTATTCCAGCAGCAATAGCACCTGGGCTTCTTTACAGAAGACAAAGTAACTTCCTGAAGAGAATCAAGCTTAAGGAAAAATATGGGCAACTGCAGAGGTCCAGGGCTGCATTCTAATACATGGGCTAACGGGAGCAATGTATGCAGCTCAAAAGGGTAAAACTGGCCATGCCCAGGCATCTTGGAAAGGTCAGAAAAATGAGGCAAACTAGGTGTTTGTAGATTATAAGAGATGCTATTTATTGCAGGGATGAGGCCCAGCTGTCATTCACCTCGAAGGCAGCTGCCGTGGCAGCAGACAGGCAGCAGTACCCAAGGCAAGCTCTGCACATGGGCAGTATGCTTTGCCCATCACTGCATAAAGGGCTGTGTCCTCCTGCCTACCTACTATGTGTTTGAACCATTCCAGTTCCCCACTGGAATCCACTGCATAACTCCTTCTCCTTTCATGTTTCTTTTAAAATAAACAACTACCTGTGGACAGGAATTCCTGATGACTCACCCACCCTACCCATGCCCATATTCTTATTCTGAACATCAATTCTTATTATGACCATGTCCATGATATATAAGCATATTCTTCCACCGAGGAACATTCCACACTTACAGATTTACTACTTCAGATAGCTTAACTTTGAGACATCCTTTGTTTTTAAGTAAGCTATAGTTTACCTGCATTCTCTCATTTTCTCATGATATTATGTTTCTTTCAGTTAAATGCAACACTTAAAGGTCAAAAGTGAAAGAGGAAAAGTTGAATTGCAGAAAATAAAGTGAGAACCCTTATCTGAAGTGAAGAGTTACACAATCTGTTGAACCCTTTTCTGTTTGTGGAAGCAAAAGCAGATTGCTTCTCTCAATAAAGAACAGCAAATTTTGCATATTCTTTCAAGAACTATACAGGCTCTCACTATGTTCTGGGGCCAAGTTTTCACTGGTTTCAGTGATGCAGGATAAGGCATCAAAAAGTTAACTGAAAAAGAAGCAGGGCTGAAATCTGTTTAAATTTAGTGTTGCCTAGATCAAAAGAAAAACAAGGCATAAAATATTGGTGTGGAAACAATCCAGTGTGAAACAGACGATTAGTCTATGATTGTAGGGAGACGATAAATGTTTCATTCAGTAGGCTTTTAGCACAGAAGTTTTAGTATCAATAACTTATGTCTTCTCTTTATTCTGTTTTCATTTGCGCTGCAATTTTTGGCCAATTTTTCATTATGCTATGAAGCATTCTCGGTCGTTTTCTGTCTTGATTTGCAACAGCATTGCCTCGTTAACAAATTACTGTAAGAGATCATGCATTCAGAAAGGAGGTTTTATCATCCTTTTATAATCTTCCCACTCTTTCTAGCTATTATCAAAATATTGAGGAAATAGAGTATTAAACTGTCTGGCATTTACAAACTTCATGCTCATATATGGAAATGAAATAATTGAGGAAGGAAAAATAAGCTTCCGAAGTGTTTATCAATTCATTATATTAATGCCATCTGTCCCACAGCTATGATGTCAGACTTCTTTCTTCCTTCTTCATTAAGGCATAGTTCGTTTACACGAACTGCTGCTTAAGATACTTGCTGGAACACTTAACTGCTCCCTCATTTGTTTGGTAGTTTTATAGGCCTCTTGTGCTGGAGCAGAGGTACAACAGCTTGCAATGCAGGGAAAGAAAAGATAAAACTACCCCGCTGCGCAGATTTAGTCAATTTTCACTGGCTCTCGCACAGAAAACAAATTGCAACCCCTCACAAAGAGTTCTCTCTCTGCACTGGCAGCCCTGACAAATGCAGACAAAAATGAGTAAATCAGGCAACTTCACATCAGGAGGAAAAAAATGGCTACTGCTCCAACAGCTGCTATCATAATTAAGAACAGATTTCATCACTAAACTCTTGCTGGTTGTATCTGCAGCAAAACAAATACACAGATGTGGCACATTTGCATACTGAAAAATGTGTGCCGTGTAACTGAAACAAATTTGCTTTTTCAGCTCTTAAATATTCACTTTTTAATATGAAACAATGGGGGTGGTTTGCATAATAATCCTCTGTCTTTGCTCATCAAACTCATTCAATCAGTATATGAAATATAATGCAACGCTAATACCTAATAAGTCCACATTTCAGTCATGCAATCCAATATCAAAATTTTTTATTAGGTCCAATAAGATACAATTTTGAATTGCTTTCTGAACTGCCCTCAGGCACTTCTATTTGTAAATGACATACTTTAAAAGCAAGATAAAAAAGAGGAAAAGATAACAATTACTTCCTTAAATCATGACAAGCACAAAATTTATTGCCCCTTCATTTATCCACACATTTTAAAAGGTCACCTAGGATCATTTAGTGGAGAAGAAGTGCAACCCTCTCAAAGTAAAAATGGTATAGCATCATGCCCTGTGAAAGCAGGGTGGGATTATTAATGCAACAGTGACTGGACCCCCAGAACTGCAGCATGTCCATCAGAAGCTGCAGTATCTTAAGAGACTCTTACAACACAATGACTCTCTAGATTGTCTTCTCCTCACTCCAAAGTCACATCTTTCACAGCTATGACTATTTCATAGCGTAATAACCTCACTGGTTTTAGGCAAACTGTCATAGCAGTTTTTTTGGAATTGTTTCCTGTCTGTAAATCTGTGATAATCACAAAAAGAATGTGATTATCAAGGTCTATAGATTGTTCAATTAGCCAATCTGCAGATCTGATAATTTGAAGAACAGTTTCGCCTCAGCTGTATTCAGTCATGCCACTATGCTTTCCCTAGTGAATACATTTGTTGAATCTAAATCCCTCTGTAGAATTAATTTGTTTATTTTAAGTATTGTGCAGAACTAGATGATTAAGTTGGAGCGTAGTTTTTTCAGACGGAGGCATGTCTGATAAAAGCCTGAATACAGCTCTTAGTGTAGGTGCTTGAACTGATGTGTCCTCAGTCCTCCTCTTCTGGTACTCATTTCAGAAGCTGATTCACTGTGTACTGCAGGAGCTTGGATTTAAAATCTGCACATTTTAGTGACACTCACCTTTAAGTGGAGGGGCTGGGACTTGTAAAGTGTTCCTGCAGATATCTGCATGCCCATCTTTGCATGCTTACAAAAAAAGGTTGAGAATCAGTTCCTAGACAGTGGACACCATTATAAGGCAAATAATTAAACCAAAGCATCATGAATGTTATTTCACAGAAATGCATAACTATCTTCAAATGGTAAATGGTGAGATTTTAAGAGCAAACCAGTGCATAAAGAATTCAAATGAAATCTCCATTGAAAATGAGGGGGACTACACAGCCAGGAAAGCAAAGTGGTGCTAATATGTATATGCTTTTTTCCCATGTACAGCTTGTCTATGTTTTGCAGGAAGGGCCTCCAGATAATACAAGAAACTCCACTGAACCTTCCAGCTGCTGCTACCACTCTCAGCCAGTGTGGCAGCACTGATGAGATGATTTGTGCAGCCCCAATGACATAAGATGAGCACTTTCTATTGCTGTTCTTGGAAATACAGAGAGCTGGCCATGCTTAACACGGGCAGTGGGAGATAACCACAAGAAGGTAACAGCACCAGAAAATGAGGTCTCTTGAACCTGACAGGCACTGCAACTGTCTCCTCTGGCACAGCACTACATGATCCTGCACCAGCCAATCCTTTTTTTTTTCCTTGTCTTGTCCCTTCAGCAAGGGAGATGAGAGGTGCCACACTGTACAGGTAGTGTTCTGTTTGAAGACATCTATAATGCCAATTCTAGACCTTACATATTGATAAACTGTCACTTAAAGTAAGATGCACAAGCAGGTGATTCTGTATCTGTAACTTTGCATGAAGAGAAAAAAGTGGCCAAATTAGGACTTCTGCAACTAAGGTTGCATCTGTTCCATTCAGAAAATTCTTAGCCATATTAGAGTAAGCCCTGAGTTTGAACTAGGAAATACTTTTGCAATGAAATTTGTTGGCCTGATGTCTTGAAAAACACAGTTTTCCAGATCTGTGCATAACTTTATTATATGTTCTTTCATAACAATATTTTCATCTTGAAGAATAGCTCTTAAAATCAGGTGCATAAAAGGAAAAGGGTAAAGAAAAATTTAGATAAGGTTAAGGATATTTCCCATTGTAATGGCAAACAAAATATAGTAATATGCATGAAAAGAGAAAATGTTTTGGGGAGAAAACAATATCAGAAGGACCTGCTATATGAATCACCTCTGTCTTTGTGTATCTCAGCTCTAGATGTGCAGTGCCAGTGACATAAGAGTATCAGCAAGAAGCCTGTTTTTGTGCACATCTGGATTCTGTTGTGGTTATCAAGTCCTCATTCCTGTTTGTCTGGCAGATGTTGTGTGTACATTTTTAATATGAGTTTGCAGAGGTTTCCAAGGGAACTCGGGGCCATGGTTTCTTTTTTTTTTATCTTGTCTGTGGTTCACTTTATCATAAAGGCAGTATCAGTCAGCTTTTCAAGAATTTTTCAGGTTCTTTTCTTTATTGTTTTCCTTTTTTAGGCAGTTATAAAAAGGATAAAAGAAGTAGCAAGCACTCAGCAAGTGTAGCAAAGGCTATATAATTAGTAAATTTGTTTTCCTTTATGTATTTAAAATTATTAATTTCTTAGGAACCAATAGACTAATCTCTGCAAAGCTATCTCCCCCTTGCACTCAAGTACAGTATTTTTTGTTGCATTAGAGCAAATAGGACTCAGAAAAAAAATGGTGGGTTGGTTTTAATATCAGACAACTGAGATTAGCTCCAGGACACTTGTATAACTATTCCCTAATGCATGCTGCATCAGTAGCAGTCTGGGAATTGCTTTGTTTTTGAAGGACACAAGCTTTGGGATTTGGGATATGTACAGTATAGATATATAATTTCATGCTGTTTGCATGAAAGTCAGTGAAAGCTTAGTTCAAATGTAGTTTTACTAAACTTACTTACAAACTAAAATCCTCATGTTCTTAAAAATATAAGAGTGTCTACACTGCTCATCAGTGCCAAGCTTGCTTTGTCTGCGTGCAAAGAATTAAAGACGAGGGTGGAGGTATGGGCTAGTCTAATCTGAGCATTTTCGTCAAGCCTCATAATTTACATGCATTTTGAAATCTGAAACAAATATTTGATTGCAAGTTATTGGGTTGGAGGTAGCCTTCAGTCACCAGGTATTGTTGTTATAATGGAAAAATGGTAGCATTAGTTTAATGTATTATAATAGCACAGGGTAATGATCCTTAGCTCAGTGCTACTGAAATACCTTGACAACAGCAGTTGAAGTCAATGGGAGCATTGCAAGTGCATATAAAAGTGCAGTCTGCAGACCATTAGGCATAATTTCATCACATCTTTATTGGAATAAAAATTGCACTTAAGCTTCTGGTGTTGTGTTGGCAATTTAGAAACACTCTATTTGCGTACATGAATTTTACAAAGACCCTCTGTTAAAGCAGCGATTACTGTTAGGGTGCATGGACACTGGGAACTTGCTTGCATCTACTAAGACACCAGTAAGTAAAGAGGCAAATGTTCAGTGTTGGTGGCATGAGACCAATTTATACCTGCAGAGGCCTTGGTTCCTGTTACACACAAATTAAACATGCCTATCTTTTGCGTTGATCTCTATACTGCATTTTCAGTATCAGCTCTGACATCCTGACAGAGCAGAGACTTTTGCAGAGATCTGCTTCCCCTTGAACAATTCCACAGGTCATTATAAGTCTTCCCTACTTATTAGCAAAGAAATGAGATCTACACACAAACAGCCCCCTTGCAAACCAGATCTCTAATGGTACGTGTGCTAACTTAGGTACCCATGTTTTTGCACAAGGTTTAAAAACAGATATAGCTCTGCTAAGAAAAGTCACCAAGCCTCCAAGCTAGTCACATAATAGTTTATCACTGCCTCAACTGCATAGGGAACATGCCGCCTGCTTGCTAACATCCCAGGGAATTCCCAGCTGGGCACTGAGATGCATCCTGTCTCATCTCTGAGGGCAGGCTGTGGCTGGCACCAGACAGCCCTGTGCTGCCTTCCTCTCCACAGAAACCAGTGCATGTGTCTGTGGGCTGATGCAGCCCTCAACCAGCTCTTGGCCTCCAAAATCAACATAAGCTCTGAAGTTTATCATCCTTTTGCTGATGTTTCATTGGAAATACTTGTTTTACCAGAAATAAAACAAGTCAGAGAAAAACTTTAAGTAATTTACCATTTTTCTGTAGCCTAGGGGGAAATAATGGCTGCTAATTAACTAGATGACTTCTGTGAGAGGCAGCAAATAGAACACCATCCTGAAAGGCTTAACAAAAATGTGGCTTCAAAGAAAATAATATTAACAAAATGATTTGCATTGCCAAATGCCAAGAAGGCAGAAAAATAGAAAACATCCTCATGCCAATGTCAACAGTCATGACAAGTCAAAATAAAAGAAAATTATGTAAAAGAAAAAGGCTTAGCTTTCTGTGGTCTCTGGAGGAAGGAGAAGGTAATTGTCAACATCTTTATCATCTGGACACCAGCTATTTCAACTATGCAAAAACACAGGGCCCAGTGACCCCAGACTGAAGTATAGCACAAGGTCATTATGCTTGTCCCCACTACTCAGTGGAACTATTTCCCATTTTTATCTTTCAGTACCACAGTTAGGATGTTTAACACCTTCTGCTTTGAGTCTCAGCCAAATGATGCCAGCGGCTTGGAGTCACCAGAGCCTGGGCAACAATGCCACCTGTAGCACTGCCAGCCTTGCTGACTTGCTGTGAGAAGTAACTTACTTCCCGTGAGACATTTGCAAGTCTGACATCAGCTCAGGCACAATTACATGCTGTGTGCAACCGGTCAACTTTATTTAGGGGAAAAAACACCCAACAAACTCACACCTCAACTCTTTCTGGCTCATCTTGTAAGAGTCAAATCCATCATGAGAGGGTTGCCCAAGCTCCTGAGCTTAATGCTACTTAGTGCTATGCAATTCTCTCATCCATGTATGAGAACAAAATCAACAAAACACTATCAGAGGGCTGCTGGCTCCATGCACAGAAAATCGAAAGTAGACTTGGTTACATAGGGAGGCATCAGTTTCTTTTCACATTCATAATATGTCATACCAGTGAAGAAAAAATTGTAATTAGCATGAGCTCCACATCATTTGGTTTAGCACAGCCTACTCAATGCAAATGTCTTCATTTACTTCCTCCCCATGTAAGGCCTCGGGCTCACACTGGTGGTTCCCCTCCTGTCTTATTCTGCACAGCTGCTGTACTCCTTTCCACGGATCTCACACGTGCGCCTTGTTGAGACAGAGCATACCATTTAAATAAAATGGGATACTACAGTGCCTGAGCCATCCAGCTCAATTCCTTCTATGTCCTGCACTTCTCTGGGACAGAAGTGTCCTTTCAGCTCCAAAGAGTGTCCTTCATTATCATTAAAGGAAATGCAGCGAGTCCCAACTCTCTTCTGCCCCTTTGGAGCCCTTTTGTCAGTCTGCATTCTCCAGCACATGGAGTACCAGACAAATGCCTCCTGTAAGAGCTGGGCTGTGCTTTCAGCTTCACCTTCTCCATCCCCTCCTCCTTACCTCACTCTTCCTCCCAAGTGTGGTCTTTGCTCACCCTATTAAGACTTCCTCCTCCCAAACACCATCCATGTTTTTCTATTTGGGTACTTCTCTTAGCCTTGTCGCTATCTCCTTTCTTCAGGTGCGATAGGTTAATTTACTTTCCAGGCTTCTGTTAACCTTTCCTCTGCCTTTCCAGAGCTGATAGGCTCTATCACAGGATACTTCTCACCGTGTGCTTGTACAGCACCTTGCATAATGAATCCCAACCTCAGGCTTTTCAAACATTATCAAGAATTCAAGCTTCTTGTCAAACCCAACAGAAAACCACCCTGCTGTACCTTTGCTGAAGAATAAGCAGGAAAGAAGAATATACAGAGCTGACCTCCTCTCACAGCTCTTTGTACCATCCTGCAGTGTCCCTCTATTCTGTGCATTTAACCCTCAGCTGTAATCATGCACCTCAAAAGCCTATGTGAATCAGGACAGTCTAATTTTTAATCTGAGCATATCACGGTTTAATCAGAAAAATTTTGTGTGTGCCTATTACTTGTTATTTAATCTGTGAAATCCAGCCTATAAAACCTGTTGGTGTAAAGATAAGCACTTTATTTAATATCCAATTAAATGTGGTCACCAGAGAAATCACAGCTTATGCAACTTTATCAGAAAAAGATTAATCTATTTCAGGCTTAGCCCAAAATGTCATAAAAGAACTCATGAATTTAGATAGGAATCCACTTATTAGCCAAAGACATTTTCCTATTGAGTAAGAACAGTCTAAATTGCTGCCTATATTTATACTTGGTTCAATCAAATTTCTGTACTCAGTAGCTGTCATTGATTTTCAGGACAATTATCAAACAAAAATGATGAACAAACTGCAGGAACATTATAGAGTCTTTTTCAACTCCACAGTAATCATTAGAAAACGCACAGCCTGCTCATTGATAATGCTTTAATGGCTCACAGGGTGACATCATCAAATTAAAAAGATAGTCACACCCGGAAGGCAGAAGATTTTCTTTTTAGCATTGCAATTTACCATTTTAAAGTTAATTGTATTTTGCTTGGTGTTTCAAAACACACAAGGCTGCAGTGAAAGTTACTTTTTTCATATTGTGTGATCATGCCCAAACCCATGATTTTAGAATAAGGAGGCAAATAGTTGAATTTATTTCTTTAAATTAAGCAGACTTTCTTTCCTGTCTAGAAACTGATATCCCTCAGTTCATTAGCTGAGTTTCCCACAGGACCTACAAAGGCACATTCCATTTCTATACTGTTTGATTTGTCTAGCTGATTTGTTTTAAAACAAGTAGTCTATATTATGATTATTAAATAATAGCTATGTGGTGTAATATTATTATATTAATGATTAATTATTATCTTCAGTGAGGTATGTATTTCACACTACAGAAAACTTGTTTACAAAACAAAGAAGGGTGTATAGGTGTATCAGTAGAAGTAGCAGAGCTGCAGTTAGGTGCTGGGGTACAGCAATTTTGGTTTTTGTCTACTGGGTCAACCTGAGGCAAAAGGTTCAACTGCAATGGCTAAAAATCAGTATTAAACAATGATGCTTAATGGCCTACTTAAAATTAGTTCAGTAATCCAGCCCCACTCTGCTGAGTGCAAAAATACCTATCTGTAATCAATGAATAAAATGTACCATATAGAAAAGCTACAGGAGAGTAACTCACACCTGCCTACAGCAGATTTGCTGAACTCTATCTTCCCCTCCATGCTGTAAATTCTTTTGTGGTACTCAACAGATAAGGAGTTCATTTGCAAAGTTTGGCATGGCTATCAATTTCCTATACATTAAAAAAAAAAAACCAGGAAAATTGTTTACGTGGACACCATCTTCCTGTCACTGAATGGCAAACCTAAGCTTTTCAGAAGAGGCACTGGATGCCCATTAGTTAGTTTAGCCCTTCCTCTGAATACACAAAAATTCAATATGATGAAAACAGCAGTTTTATTCTGAGAGCCATCTCATGGAGGAGAAGATGAGAGTGGGAAATGTGATCCAGTCCATTTCAAGAGAAATTAATTAGGCCTGCATTTGGGTGTAATTTAGAACAGACGAGAACGTCGCCTGGGCCCCACACCCAAGAATCCAAGACGGTGGGGAATGCTTCCTATACTGGTACTGTGCCAACCCCACAGGCCCCCAGATGCTGGCAGCAGCTCCCAGAGAGGCAGATCCCTGTCCCAGCTCCTGCCTGGCCCCTGCACTGGGCTGCAGGGAGCCACCAGCCCTCCCTGCCCAAGCTCACTCAGCTACAAAGCCTTTGCTCAGCACAGCTCTGCCAAGAAGTGGCAGCAGAAGGATTTGCTTCTCTGTGGACCTTCAAAGATTTGTGGCGGGTACTTTTTAGCTGAACTTCCTCTGTGGCAGCTCTTCATCCCATGCTCTTTATATAGCAGCAATTAGCATATCTGAGAAATCCCCATTCGGCATGTTTTATGGGCTCTTCTCTGTACTGAGATAGTTCTGTAAGTTATGAGCAGAGATATGCCATAATTCCTAATGTACAACTGTCAGGAAATCACTCACGTAGATTTATTCACTGAACAGTTGGTGAGGAAACCAATTCTGAAAAGGGAGCTAGAAACTTTAATTACATGAGAGAGAAAAATTACTCAAGCACCTCAGACTGGTCAAGAAGCTCCTTTGATGTGCTGAAAACATGACCTGAAATTAACAGATTAATGCACCGTAGTGTTTTGAGTTCAAATGCTGGCTTCTGCCCCAATTTTTATTCTGTATGACTATTGCTGACTTTCTTCAAAGTAATAATAATGTCAAAAAATAACTACAAGTGTTACATCTGCACTCTGGAACAAAACAAAGGAAGACTGAAGAAAAAAAGACCATCTTCCCTCAAGCAATATCTTATTGACCAAAGGAAGTTCATGCAATGTAGAACAGAAATATTCCTCCCTGTCAAACCCTGGTCTTGCTACCACTGAATGTAATGGCAAAACCCCTATTAATTTCTAGTGGAGGATGTGCAGTGAGTAAGTCAGATGGAAGTGGTAAACCATAAGTGACATAATCACTCAGAAACTGTCTCTGCCTCAAGTGACCTAAATGACAGGAAGAAATACAGTGAGAAACACTCATTTGAGTTCAGTACAAAGCCTTTAGTTATGTTTCTGTGTTTACTTCCATCTCCAGCACCAAGTTATGGAAGAGCTTCATGTGTCACTCTGTATGGGGTCAGCTGTGGCACAGGCATCAGAACACAGAACTGGGGGTTCAGCCTCTGCACTTTTGTACTCAGTTTTGACACCCAAACACCCTGGCTCTGCTTACTCTGGGCTTGTGGCCAGCCACGACTCTGCCCAGCCTTGCTCTGGGAATGGAGTAAGGTGCACAATCCAGGTGTGCCATCCTGTCCTCTAGCAGCCTCTCACACAATTTTCCATCTGATCCCTTCACTGGGACCACCAGCCTTTCTCTGGGAATGGAGTAAGGTGCACAATCCAGGTGTGCCATCCTGTCCTCTAGCAGCCTCTCACACAATTTTCCATCTGATCCCTCCACTGGGACCACCAGCAAGTGGGGCCAAGGGAAGCAGGTCTCTTCTGGCAGCAGCAGCATCACAGAAGGTGTCCCCATCTGCCTTCACCTCAGCTAATCCCTTTTGTAACTAGATTCAAAATATTCTTTTCAGAGATGTCATTAATGCTTATGAAGAGCTTTGAAACTCCTGAATGCACTAGATTACAGTAGTAAAAAACAGAGAATTTTTTGTTTATTGATAAGAATGCAGCTGGGTATGATCAAAAGCTACATTCCCTATGTGTAGGGGTGGTGGGAAAAAAAGGACTTGCTGTGTTTCAGATGTCAACCTCGTTGCAGAGGTTGTTCACAGATACTTAGACACCTTGTTTAAGCATGAGGTTTTGCCTCTTCCACCTCCCACAGAAGCTATGTGTACCCACAAGCCCGGATTTGTGCCTTTTGCAGTACTGCTTATGGGGGCAAAACAGGTAATGCATTTTCCTCCTGAGACAGTGATTGCACCTCTGTGAAGGCAGTGATGCCCAACTGTCTAAATTTTTCATCTCATGAGAGAGGACAAGCTTCTTTAGAAACAACCACAACCATGAATTTTGATTCTTTTTCAGGGGAATAGTCTGGACATAGATCCATTCCTACCTGAGAGCAGAAACAGCATAGGAAGGAACGCTGTCCTAAGGCTTCCTCATGGGAACAAACACACTACAGAAAAAGAATAATGTTTTGGGCCCTGCTCAGCCATCTCTAAGCTATTGAAACATTTTGCATGCAGACCTTATCATAAATTATGATTGCTGCTTATGGTATTTTTCAAACTGTCTCACATTGCACTTGATCCTCCCATGAGGACAGAAATTTAGACCATGACTAACTCCTTTTCGGTGAGTTTCCCAAAGCATAATTTCTTTCTTTTCTCTTCAGTTTCCCACACAATTCTTTTCTCAGATTCCTTAACTGTTACAGAGCCCAATTAATTTTTATGTCCTTTCTATCTACATATTTTTAACTCTTCCTGCATGCTAAACATTAATGATTTGGTGCAAGGAAGACAATTCATCATCTGCTAATGGCATTTTCCCAACTGTCCTTCTCACACTGCAATTGGTCCTTCATCCCATGCCTTTTTTCTAGACAGCATACTTCTGCTTTTCATGGACTGCTACTTCCATGAAATCAGAAATTAACCAGCTAATATGTTTTATTGTATCAGATGTCTCTGATAATGTGCTTTCTTATATCAGATGTCCCTGAGATAGTAATTAAAATCAGAGAAGGCCTCTTGGAAAATATTTCAGAACTGCCAAATCATGGTCATTTTATACACTTTGTATTAATACTCTCTTTGATTGTATTTGTGATCAATAATCTTGCAGCTGTCTTCCCCTTTTCTACTTCAGATCTCAAAGTTTCAGCAGTCACATGAAGTAGTACCTACCTCTGTATTTGACTGTGGTTGTACAACTACCTTTAAATAAATGCAAGATTTGATTAGCAATAGATTATGCTACTGGTATTTGAATACTAATAATCTTTAGCATATTCAAGAAAAAATAAATCACCTTCAATATCTCATTTCAAAGAAATTACGAAGCAGAGTCTTCCATCCCATCTCTCCTTAAACATCTGTTAGTGATAAGAGCTAACAAGAAATGCTCTTGGTTTTCCTTTCTAGTTACATAAGCTTCCCTTACAGCCATTTGCAGTAAATGCAGAGAAGTATGAATAGCAATTTTTGGTTCTGAGAGAAGATGCTGAACCACCTGACCTGGTGGCTCACTGGCTTGAATTATTTTTGTATATTTATCTGCTGAATAAAATGTGGTAAAAAACAACTTCACATCATGTGTTGTGGTGCCAATCATGCCTTCATTTTTCAGAGAAGCATGCTGGTAGGAAGGGAAGAAAATGAGAAATGTAAGAGAGAATTTCAGAAAGAAAATACTTGTCCTAAACCGTGTAAGGAACAGCTCAGCCTTCCTAGCATAGTGGTTTTGACCCATGAAATAAAAAAGGTACCATATTTCAGAACATGTAACTGTTATATATGAAATACAATTAAGAGATTTGGAACAACATGAATATATAATGTACATATTTCTTTACAGATGCATTTTTCTCCAGACAGTCCGGTGCCTGCTTTAATTTGGAAGCTATCCATTTTCATACAAAGTTAACCAAGAGTGACAGGAAATCAGATGCTTATGTTATATATCTTTTCTGAACTTGAAAAAAAACCCCACCCTCCTGTTAATTACTTTTCTAGGAAGCTATTTTGTGATACCACAGGATAGAGCTTCCATATTCAGAAGTGGTACAGAAATGAAAACTTTGCAACACACAGTGTGAATAAAGTATGTAACATGCAGATATTTAAAAGTGTATTTGTCTTCATTTATTGTTATGTGAATATGTGATCAATAATAAAGAATTTAACTGCTTCTGGCCTGGTTGGATGAATTGACAGTTCCTGGAGATCTGACCTCTTTAACCTTACACATCAAGCGGCACATATACATTATTTATTTAGCTGGAATTAACAGTGATCTGTGAAGCTCACTGTATTTTCCTTTAGTTCTCTTTCTCATCAGTCATACCTGACCCTTGCAAGTATGTTCAGTGGTAGCACTTTCATGTCATTCCGATTCATGAAAGACTGGGAAACTACAGAACAAAGAAAAATAATTTTCACAGATTTTTTTTTTAATGTAAAATATCCTAAACCACCTTTACATCCTACATGATCCCTTTCAGATTGTGAAGGTGAAGAGTAGACAGAAATGCCCTACCTTGCTGTAATTATTGGAAAGGAGGATGTGGGCTGGTATTAACATAAGGACTCTGCAGAAGCAGCAAGGGCTTGGACTCCTCACCGTGACTGCCACAACGCCCCAGTGCTGTGCAGTGGGAGGTCTGGGAAATAGAGTCCATCTAAGTATCTCACTGGTAATCTGAACTCCACAGCAAGCCCACCCTTGCTCTCCCTCTGTACCTCTACCCTCTCTTTGTTTAAGAAGCCATGAAACAGATGGGGAGAAGATGCTCAGCCAAAACTTCACGTGGAGGACAGTTTCTTGTGTTGGTGGGAGCACCGTGCTCCAGCACGCAGCTCCTGCAACCACATCCAGAAGGGCTGCTTTCTCCAGCTGCTGAATACCTTACAGGCCTGGGAGCAATCCATGCTAATGGGGCCAAAGGTGGAAAAGTGATAGCAATACCGTGTATCTTTTCAGGCACATTTTACAAAGAACATCTATTAGACTGCTTTGTTTCTGGTCAGGATGACTTTTATTACATGCAGTTATCATCATAAGCACTACAATGGATTAAAAAAAAATCAGACAAAATGTGCAATTAAAATCTGGGGCTTGTAATTCCAGAAATCTTATTTCCTTCATCAATAACTTTAGTGCTTACCACAGGGAACTAAAGAAGCAATTAAACATGGTTGTGGACATTTTTATGCATGCACTTTTGTATCAGCTCCAGAGCTGATTCATAAACCAAGCCATCCACTCAAAGTGGGGAGGGGCAGGGAGGGGCGGTTAAAAACTAAAAGGCAAGACAAGTTTCTCACAATTAATCATATTCTTACATCCACTGATCTTTCCTTATTCCAAAAGTGGCTACTTTTCCAACTTCAGAAAAGATGGAAAGACCAGTTTTATCAAAGGGAGGATCTGACTTATGAGAGATCTGAATTAACTGCTCAAGTATGTTTTCAATAATTAGAAAACAACGACCTCAGGGAAAACTTGAAAAAAAACCCCAGGTGCAAATATTAAGGAATATCCTTGAAAATTGTAAATTTACATCTAATTTCAAGATATTTTTCTCTGATCACAGTCATCCTACCAATGAAAAACAATGAGGAACAAGTAATTCACCATAGCACATACCATAGGGTAATCAATCCACATAGAAAACTTTAGACATTATTATTCTATTAAATTCTTTCTTTTCAAAAACCTATAGATAAGTTTAGTTAGTGCTGTCCCAGAAAAAAAATATTGACAATTAATTCAAAAGAGAAAGAAACTTGTTTCACTGAGGGTAGAAACAGTAAATGTAGGGAGCTCTAAAAGTAAAGTAAAGGTGTCTAAATAGCATTTCCATTCTACAAGAGCTGTCATGGAAGAATAACCAGAGAGATTAGGCCCACTGTGTTCACTGAAGCTGCCCCCTGCACACACAGTTGTTGTGTGCCTTGGAGACTGCAGAATGTGAGAAAGGCAAAGGCTTGTGTCACGATTTGAAAACTACACAAATAAAGAAAACCTTTCACATTGTGGCCTGCACTGAGTTTGTTAAGAGCATTTCCAATACCATTCTATTTAACACTCTCTTTCTTCACAGTCCTACTCTGTTGAACTCTGCTGCATAAATACAGGCAGGAACACACAGCCCTCCCACAGACACACTTGAAGGTCCTGAGTAACTCACCACTAGCAGGGATCTCTGCACCACACTGCTCTTGTTGTGCAGTTCTTCCTGTTTAATGTGGGAAAACATTCTTTATTTGTGGGGAAGGTCAGTGCTACCATTACAGGGATGAATTGATCTGTGTCTCCTTGTAAATGCAGCATGAACATCTGGGAAAGAAAACATCTACAACTGCCTCATACTTACAAGTACTCAAGTGCTGTGATTGCTAACTGGCTTCTCAAGCACTGCAATTCTTCAATGAAGTCAATAAATGGTAAAGGAGTATCAACACACTTAATTCTGTGCTTATGTCTCCAGCCTCTTCGGGCGCATCCTGAAACAGTGCCGGAAGAAGTCTGGACCCTTTTGCTAATGCATTCAATCTCTCCCTCCCTTTTCATCTAAAAGCATCTTTGACTGTGCTTTTATTTTCATTCCTGTTTTTCTGGGCCAGAATTAAACACCCTTGCATATAGAGAAGGAAAACCTGAATTCTGCTCTTAGTCCTGCAAAACTTCAACAGGCGCCACTGCAGCCAGGGAGATGTGGTGTTGTGCCTCTGAGGAAAAGCACTTATCCAGATCTCCTCTAAACCTAATCCTTCCTCATGAGATACTGTTTCCCCTCTACTGTCCTACAGATCCAGATATGTGGAATTTCCAGATGAAGCATGAACTGATAATGACTATATTCCTTATTTAGTTTTCACTGGGCCTTCTGTTCTCAAATGAAATGTAGCAGCACATGAAGTTGCATCTTCAGTTTTAAACTGGAATGGAACTGCTTATTATACATGCATCTTCTTCAAAGAGAATGATTTTGATCAAATTATCAACATTGAGGCCAAATTGTAAAGTTTTTTTTCAGACAGAGGAAAGAGTTGTGGGGTGTTTTTGCTTTCCATTGATATGTGGGGATAGAGCTGATAGGCAAAAAAGAGATTGCAGATTCAAAGGACACTTGCTAGAGTGTGTGCCAGATGCTGATAGCTATATATAGCCACTCAAAGGAGAGTGACTGCAGAGAGCATCTTACCAAGGCAAATAGGAATTTGCCTGAGTAAGATCAGGGCAAAAAAAAAAAAAAAAAAAAAAAAAAAGAAAAAACAAAAACCAACCCCAAACTCACCCTTTAATCTACGGTGCATTACTTCTGCTGCAGAGGTTGTGTAGGTACTCCGTGAAGTGAATAAGAAAGAATATGTCCTCGTGATGACCTTACCTACATTTCACATAAATGGGTTTCCAAATTTAACAAAACCAAATCTTCCTTTTTACCATTAGACTCACAGTCATTCTTGAATACAACCTCTATTTCTTTGCTCCATAACCCTTAAGAGAAGTAAGCAAAGGACAAGAGATAAGGCTTCTTCAATGTAATAAAAAAGCAGCATGCAGCCTATGAGATGAAATTCAAAAACAGAACTTGGATATAAAGCACATGATTTGCCACCCTATGTTTTTCTTATTGTTTCACTCAAGAACATCTTAGAAAAGAAAGGAACTTGATTTTCTTGCCTTTTTTCCTCTATACCCTGGTATCAAATTCTTCTTCCCTTTTATCCTATACAGTGGGCTTTTACTTACAGCAATATTATTTCTAAGTAGTTCAAAATGTGAAATACCAGTACTTGAGATGACTTGAGCTATCATTTCTACAGAGCAGTATGGTAATTTTGGAATGACCAGGAGGTTGGGTATGGATTCTAGTTAACACTGATGAACCTGGCTACTAAAGATTAAATTCCTAAATGAGTAAATGTTACCTTTCTACACACAGGTCTATCCAAATTACTCTCCTTAAAACAATTTAAAAAATTTATAAGCTTCAGCCTGTGTCAAGGTATTGAAGACTTTCCAAAACTGATTAAAAATATAAAATGAGTTATTGAACTGCATTAAAAATCAACCTTTTTCATGTGTTGAAAAGTAATGGTCTATAATTCGTATTCAAGAGATCTTATTTCAAGTGAATAACAATTGTACTGCAGCCAACTCTGTGCCCTGTTTCTCTGAAAACCTCATGGAATGTACAGCAGAGGGTTTTGTATCCTGCTGATCACACACACACACACACACACACACACACACACACACACACACACGCACACACTTTGTGTGACACTGTTTCTTATTCTCCAGTCCTTACAGGGAAGCTTAACTTTGTTTCATTATGTGTTTCTTTTTCCACTGATGGTTCTTTCAAACTGGTGAACACAAATGGAAGTGCACAGGTATCACAGAATGGTTTGGATTTGAATGGATATTAAAGATAATCTAACTTCAACTCCAGTACCATGGCAGGGACACCTTCCACCAGACCACACTGCTCAAAGCCCCATCCAACCTGGCCTTGAACACTTCCCAAGATGAGGCATCCACAGCTTCCCTGGGCAACACTTTCTAGTGTTTCACCACGCTCAGAGTAAATAATTTCTTCCTAATATCTAATCTAAACGTACCCTCTTTCAGCTTCAAGTCATTACCCCTTGTCCCATCACTACATGCCCTTGTAAAAAGTCCCTCCCCAGGTTTCTTGCAGGACCCCTGTAGGTCCTTGTTCCATAAGGTCTCACTGGAGTCCTTCCTTCTCCAGGCTGAAGAACCCCAACCCTCCCAGCCTGTCTCCATAGCAGAGGTGCTCCAGCTCTCTGATCAGCTCAGTGTCCCTCCTCTGGACTGCTCCAGAAGCTCCACATCCTTCTGGGGCTGGGGCCCCAAACTGGTATTAGATAAACTGATAAGACTCTGACAAGGGGAAATACTGAGTAAGGAGAGGGACAAACTCAGCAACAATACAGGCTGGGTGCTAACTGGCTGGACATGAGCTCTTCAGTGAAGGGCCTGGGGGGTCTGGTGGACAGCAAGCTGAGCAGGAGCCAGGAATGCCTCCCAGGGCTGCCTACACAAACCCCAGAGCACAGGGACTGCCCTGCTGAGCCCTTCTCAGGCACACACCTTTTGTTTTAGCAGACACAGAGCTTTGTTTCACTACCAGCACTTCAGATACCCTACCCCAAGCCCTCTGCCCTCTCCTTCTTTCCTGGCTGCTATTAAGCAGCTTTCTGCCACTCTCATTTCTGTTTCCATGTAGCTTCCAGGCTGCTGTAGCCTACTTGTCAGCCTGCTTTCCCTCACAGTCATCCTATATGACATCTCTCCTCTTCCCACAGCCACTGGGGATACTCAGTCTGTCCTGGCCAACACCTTTAGCCTCACTGAACAACAGAGGCCTCATTTTGCCTGCAAACATTCACAGGACCATGGCAGCTTTTGCACTGCAAGCAGCTTAAAACTTCTGTCCCTAAGAGGGGATGGCAAACATTTGATGTAAAGGAGAAAATTTATGAGTTTAATAGCAGAAATTTTAAAAAAGGATGGGAATTCTTACACAATTCTACTAGAGGATTTATGATACAAATAATAGGAATGGAAAAACATTTTGAAATTAAAAGAAGTCCAACTGAAAATCAAAGAGCGGGTGAATTAGGTAACACTCAATAAAAAACTTTCAGTCTTGGTCAATATTTCTCCCTGTAGCAATAGCAGTGGGTTACCAGTTTCAGCTTGTGCCACTTGGGATTGAAAAAGTTAGAACAAAGAAAATATAAGGATAAATGAAAAATAGCTGGTCCATTGTCTTTCATTGATTTTTCAGATCTGAACATTGTCTTTCATCAGCTCCAGTTTCAAACCCCAACACCCATAGTACCTACTATTTTTCTTCTTAGAAATTTGTCCATAAATTTTCATAAAAATCTTTTTGCTTTTGGTCCACTTCCTCCAACTTCAGTTGAATATTTATATTCTGTTATCAAATACTGTTTTATTAACACTGCATCACATAAAATCTGTGAGAAATTGGTGAATATTTTTGTAGGTAACCTGCAGTCCACCCTCTTATACTATAGTCTACATTGCCATAAGTATCCAAACAAGTTAATTTAAAGTGATGTCAGCTATGTCTCCTCATCTAGAAACTGCAGTATAAACTTATGCTTATGCAGCAGCATGGATTACCTACAACAAATTAAATCTTTCCGGAGGTAGACGAATTTGGAATGCAAATGGTGAATCCTGAGTTTCAGACAAACAAATGATTGCCTATCAGAACTCCTTTCCATACTAGTCCTTAGAGTATTGCATACATGTAAAGGGGGAAAATTTGAAAGAGTCAGATAATTGCCACAGGCATCTTTAATTCTAACAGCGCTTTGCACTTGCAGATAGAAGCACAAGTCTGAAAGAGGTAATAAAAGCTAAATGGATATTACTATCTGCCGTTACCTGATCTATCTGCACAATTACAGCACTTTGTGAATGCTAAATTTGCTTATAAGATCTAGCTTAAGAGCCTAAAACAACCCATTTTCAGGAGCAACATATCACCTACATGTTGTTTGGAACTGATGGAACTTTCACTTAGAGAAAAATCACAGAAATAATTGCTTCCAGAGAGATTTCTTTCCCAAACCAAACCCAAGGGGAATACAAGAGTCAACTCCATTTCTGAAAAACAGGCATTAAGAGGCCAGAGAACTTCACCAAAAATTAGATTTTTCCTCTCCTTTAACAATGCCAGAAACAAAATTTTAAGACTTAAAACATCTCAAGACACACCACAGCTGTCAAAAAAGAGTAAACAATCATTGCCTCTTCTCTGAGAAAGTCACAGTGATTCAGTCAAATAGAGTCCTATAGTCCTATAAATACTATAAATTGTTGAATTCATTCCTCTATCAATTTGCACAAGAGGATGATGTGCCCATCTTTTTACTGGCATACAGGCCTTTGAACACACCCTTGAATAAAAAATCACCCTTTATTCTGCCAAAACGAATCACTTCTTTCCCATCAAAAAAGACCAAATAGTCAAAAAACAGACAATCACAGTCAAAGTGGTAAAGCAAAGTGTCCTCCTGGCATAAAAGGAATGTGAAATAAATGAATATAGAGTAAGTCCAAGCAGACATATTTTATATCTATTGCTGATAAACAAATGTTGTCTGAAAGCTTTTTCAGACACGTTCTCATACTTGTAGCATGGCCAGGTGTATTGAGTCAACCCACTACACCAGATTTCTACAGATGGAAATTCTTTAAGAAGGAAGCCTCAGTCTTCTCAGAAATTGACTTGAAACACAAACAGATAATATTAACTAAAAGGACAGCCTCATTTCTCTAGTCTCATCTATTCCACAGATTTCATATAGTGTAAGTAATTTATTTAGATTGTGAAACTACTTTGACATTGAGGATGGCAGAACTGTTTCTGGTCACATTCATTTAATTTAATCTTTACCAAAGAGAAAGAAATCAATGAAATATGAACAGCAAGAAGCAATACACCTGCCAGAAAAAAATCCAGGTTTTATAAATGAGCACTCTGGAAAGAGTCAGTGAAGTAATACATACTACTAGAAAATATGCTATTGTAGGAAATGTTTTGGTCCTGAAGACAATGAGCATTTTGCTGTTGAGATACCTTTAAATTACTGTGAAGCTTCTATTTGCAATATACTATACCAATGTCACCAAAAATATCAACCTGCAGACCAATATGTTAAAAATATGTAAAGAGACAGGTGCAATAAGGCATCATCCATCCATCCATCCATCCATCCATCCATCCATCCATCCATCCATCCATCCATCCATCTATCCATCCATCCATCCATCCATCCATCCATGGGGGTATGTCATAAGAAATATAAAAACACCTACTTCTTCTTGCTTAGGAATGCTGAACTTGGTGATCTTTGACTTGGTCCTGGTTGAATCGGGCTTGCTGGAAGGCACTCCCCGATATGACTTGGTGCTCTCTGCTGGTAACTTCAGCTTTGGAGACTCATCTGGAGCCTGGTCTTGACCGTCCATTGGCCTGACATAAGCCGTTGGCTTCTGCTGACCCAGACTGGGCTTTGAAGCTAGAGAGGGTGGGAAGTTTTGGACACAGTGCCCCCCACCATGCTTTGCTGGCCTCTCTTGGACTTTGGTTCCTCCTTCTGAGCTACAACTGATCTTGGCTGGCTGCTGGACTCTGTTGGTGTTTTCTCCTAATGTGGCCCTCAGCGAGCTCTGCTGGGCAGAATTGGAGGAGGAGGAGGAAGAGGAGGCAGAGGAGGAAGAGGAGGAGGAAGAGGAAGAAGAGGAGGAGGTGGGACTCGATGCATAGTGTTTTAGTTTCTCCAAATTGGATTTTTGGCTGGCCAGTTTGAAGTCACCCTTGTGTGACTCCAGCGACCGGTGTCCATGTTTGCTTGCTCTCTGCTGGCCATCTGAAGTGGCATTATGCCCAGCCTTCTGCCAGCCCATTGTGGTACTTTTGCTCGGCTGGGCAGCTAGGGATGCTGGTGTGGAAGAAGTAGTGCTGGAAATAGGAGGAGGAGGTGGTGGTCTCGAGTCTGCAATAAGATGTTCATCAGTCTTGGGGAGAGATGTCTGCGGAACCCCAGGTTTTGGAACCCCAACGAGATGGCTCTGGTTTGACCGGTCAGTTAACAAGTCTTTCATCTCATCATAGTTGCCCAAAGTATTCTGGATGCGATTGGAAAGCTCATCTCCCTTGTTAGTCTGCAAAACAAAAATCAAGTGTTCTGCCACAGTCAACATAAGAAAAACAAAATTCCCTGCATGCTTCTGCTGAAATCCTTACGGAAGTAAGACTGCCTTATTCAGCAGCAGCGTTGAGGGATGAAATAGAAAATCCTTATTGTCTCTGAAGACACTTGTCAACATCTTAAATCTACCCTGAACTGGAAAAGCTATAAAGGGCCTTAGAGTATATAAAAAAAGAAATCTATCACAGATATCATGCTGTAGTTAAAGTATATTACCTGGAAACTGGAAAATTTATTATTGCAACTGCACAGAATGGTTTGGATTAAATCTGACCATGATAAAACTTTTCCTGTAGCCCAATGCAAGCTCCCCTTCAGTCATGAATGAAAACACTGCATTCCCAATTTCTTCCTCTGCCTGCCTAAGTTTTCATAACCATCTGGGAAGCCACACAACATCCCATGCAAGTGCTGAATGAATTTGTCAGTCTAAGCCAGCCAAATGCTCTGAGGTGACTTGAAAACAGCTTGTGGGAAATGAGAAAAGTACAGATTATGTCCCTTCTTTAAAAATGCTCTGACAGGGTGCTCATTCCAGGGCACTCTCCTCTTGTAAAAAAAAAAAAGAAGGTGAACAGAACCCTTGCCAAATTCTTCACATTTCTCAGTGCTTGCTGTGCATAGCAGGGGAATACAGCTACCCTTCCTCCCCTTCAAGATTAATTATTGTCTTTAAAATGATCCATTTACTTCCTGACTGAAAATGCAGAAGCTTCACAAAGAAATAAAACAAGCAAACAAAACATACTGGAAAAGATTGAAAAATCTTGCTTTAAAAAGCCACTGTAAGCAATAGGGTGTATCATTAGCATTTTTACAGCAGAGATTTTTTTGAACCCTGCCAAGATTCAGGAGTATGATATCCTTTGCTTTATGTTTTCAGAGGAAGACAGTAATGAGGCAGTGGAGCTCTCCTTTCTCTCTTCCAGACATGGAGTCTGAATGGGAAAACCCCTATTGGTTTCAGAAGGCCAAGCTTTTATCTCAAGACTCTATTTTAGAGGAAAACAGAAAGAAGGAGAAAGAAGGGAGTAAAGAAGTGGAGAAGATCATCTTAAAGCTACATTTAAAAATAGAAAAGATGTAGCAGCCACATCAGTTACTCTGGAAAACTGGGGGTATGGAAGGGAAGGTATTCAAGGCAAACTCCCCAGTTTGGAATCTTTTATTTTTCGGGTGTCCTAGTAGAAAACTTGAACCCAGGCAAAACTGCAAAGTACATGAGTGTTGTGCTTGCCACATGCAAACTTTTAGAGGTCTACAGTGGAAGCATTCTTATGTCTAACAGTAGAAGCAGTCCTGTTTTGCCTCAAACTTTTCCCCTCAAATTTCAAGGACACTACCTTGTACCTGTAAAATGCATTACACCTAGCTTTCTGATATGTTTTTGTTACTATGCTAACAGACCTAAACATATATATCAGTAATATATACTGAAGGGGGGTAGGAAGGGAAGGACATGAAAGTCTTGCATCTGAAACACTGCACTGGAAACTTGGGAGTAAGATGGCTCAAGGCTCAACCACTACAGCCTGATCTTCCCTCTGCACATGAGGCTGTTACTGTTACAAAAATAATAACCTGCTATGGAAAAAAAAATGAAAGATTGACTCACAGATAGCAAGTAACTTTAAAAAAGGGTATTCTTTCACTTAACAGGAATCACATCAATATCCTAAAGAAGAGGAAACTGTTAATGAATCTAAAGATGTGGGAAGCATCACATACATCTGAAAAGAAAGAAGGATGGAGATACCCTCACGTGTCTCCTGAAGTCAAAGAAATAACCTCAACACTTGGGCATCTCCTTGACCAGAAGAATTGTGTTCCAGGATGCATAGAAATCTTCCTTTTTACACAGTGCATCTCTTTATGCTTCACTGGATCTTCCACCTTGTGTAGATACCTTGTAGAGAAGTATTTTTTCAGCTTCCCTCTATGGTGGGAAATCTGCTGTTGGGCCTGTACTATAGCTAGTATTCAGCCATAGTATATGTGAAGTTTCTTTCCCTGCCAGGAGCATGGCAACAATGACCAATGACCAAATGGAATGGGGCTCCTGGCACCCACAAGTCTCCCACAGCATGGACATCTTGTGAGGACAGTTCTCCACCCATCTGCCTCTAGCTCCATGAATGTAAACAAATTTCTGTGCAGGTTTTGCCCCTAAGAAGCCCAGCTTCCCTAGCTCTGTTTTTTATGATGGCTGCTCTGTGGATGGAAAGGAAACAAAAGCTTAATTGCAGATTTTCTGTAGACTATTGATAGCTCAGGGAAGTCACTGTATTGTCTTCTACATGGATGTGATGTGAAGGTCATAGACACCTTGTACTGAGAGATCCCAGATAACCACAAGAATAACTGCAGCGAACTGGTATCATGGCATATGCTGACAACTGGTCTGTGCTGTTTATTCCTTCAAGATGCACTGGGGACAGCTTCAGGTGAGATTTTGTGTTGAACTGATCTCATACAGGAGAGTTCACCTCCATCCTCTTGGGAACATGATGGGATCTGAGGTAACTTGTTATGAGCATTAGTTTGTCCTATTATCTTCTCTGAAATATTGCTGGCCTTATTTAAGCATTCCCACAGGGAAAACATGGTCACAAAATGGGTAAGTAGGAAAAGCATTCTGTGCAAACATGTCTAATTTACAGTGCTCTGATGTTCTTCTGCAATGCAAGACAAATCCAAGCATTTGAAGATGACAACATAACACTTCTAAAAATAAACTTGACGGCTGCATGGAAGGACAGCAGAATTTTTTTTCTTCACTAAAAATACTTACATAGTTAATGGGGCAAGGTATTCTGTCCAGAAAATATCCAGAACTAATTTCCTACTTTTTCACTCTCCTATAAAACAGATTTTATGTAAAAGATACTAGATTTCCTGTAATCCTTCATAGAGGGTTGCTATGGATACTTTGAACAGGATAAGGGGCAACCTGAAGAGTCAGGATTTTTGAGAAAATTCAATGTTACAGTAGGAGTGATACATGTCAAGGTGAGAGAGGACGTAAGATTTAAGAGATTTCCAGTCTGCCTTTGATTTTCAGATATGGTCTTCTGAATAGCATATCCTTTGACTTTAGATCGTGTTTCTCAAGCTGAGCAGTGGAATACTGAATTTAATCAGAGCTTGCAGTCAATGTCTGCTATAACTTCGTTCCCCTCTGGAAACCCCTAAAAGGTGAATATGATATTTAAAAGGAGTAGAAGTGGGTTTCAGTTTTGCTTTTGCAGAAAGGTTTCCTCTTTTGCAGTTAGGCTCTCTCCACAGTAAGATCAAAAAGCCACAGCTCTTTTCCCCTGCACTGAAGGTTGTTCACAAATGCTTGGCTTAGTTCAGAGAGCCCAATGGTCCATTGCCAGTGTATACATGACACTCAGAGTACGCCACTGATAAAAGTTTTTATGCCCAATTACTATCAGAATGACTGATCACCCCAAGCAACTCTGCCACACCAACACAGCTGTGAGTTATACTACTATCCTGGGCTTTGTCTTTCCCCAAGTCTCCTCAACAAAGTTAGCTGTAGGATGTATTTCTGCAGCACCCTCTTTACACTTTGTTCAAACCAAGGACACAGTGTTTAAAGGTAAGAAGCAGGAGTGGAGCCATTATTCTGGCTGCCTCATAGGATTATCCTCTCTGCTTCTAGAGACACCAATGATTTTTCACCCACTCCTATTACAACTGATGGAATGATACTGTGGTTGCACAGAGGTGCCTTCTGACAACCTTACTCAGAAACTGCTGGTGTGTCCATGGCACATCACATCTGTGTCATGACAGTCGGTACACTGGCACAGAAGTAATAATCAAAGTGATACCACTTTTATAATTGATTTGAGCTTCAGGACCATGAACTTGAGGCACCACAGACAAAATAGTACTGGGGACACAGCAAAAGGCCAGATCCTTTTTGTGTGTGAACTGGACCGAATGGAAAATCATTAAGTCGTCACTGCAGCACAAGACACAGCTGACTTATGCTTTCCAGGCTTTCTTCCATGGATTAGCCCTTGACTGGTCTCACGGTAGACATTTTCAAGTAGGTCACTGAGGAGTTTAAGACATCTGACATGGCTTCTAAATGTCTTTGTAATGAATCTGAAATCCGGGCAGCTGGAGGTCAACTTCAAGGCAGACAGAGCTGTGTTCCTTCAAGGGACATGGTTTGAAAGTGGTAGATCTTTCTTTTTTATTAGGGACTAAATACAAGCAACAATCTGGAAGAAGCACAAGCTGAAAGCTGACCCTGGAGCACAAGAATTAAAACTCAAGCATGGAAGTCAAAGCAGAAGCCAGGTGCCAGGTTCCAAATAGGTCTCCTGGAAAGAGGCACTAAAGCACCCTAAGCACCAAGGGGAAGTGATGCTGCATGGAGGGAAAGGCTTCACAAGGTGGCACCTGTTACAGTAACTTGGACATTTCTGGAAAGGCACAGCAGAAAATACATGATGATGGCTTGATACATACAGGCAAGCAATGGTAAATTGAGGGAGAGAAGCAGCCCCCATGGGACACTGCTCTCTGGTCCTGTTCACCATTTTCAAGCTTCTGCAGAGTGTAAAAGGCCCTGCTTGATCTTCTAACAGGGAGTGATGAAAGACAGTTGTGCCTCATCAAACTGCTGTTACCATGAGGAACAACACAAGGAGTTGACACTCCCAAGCTACTTCTGCCTTTGATGGAGGAAAAACATGTATAGGAGACATTTTTTTAATTATCCTGGTAATTCTTATAGGGAAAAAAGGATATTTCAGTACAATAACCTTGGCCAGGGCACAATGTTTACAGTACTGCTTGACCTTCACACACTAGTCTTACACAATTGTTTTCTTCTAAGTATTGGAAAAACAGGATACCTTCACCTTCACCTCCTAGTTTTAATTCCATCTCAAATATTGCTGGCATATTTCTAGTTTATTTCACTCTTGTGTGCTGCTGAACACTAGAAGAAGCTTTTACACATACGTAAATATAAATAGATATAAAAATCCGACTTGCAGGGAATCATGCATGTTCTCCGTGAATTTTGGGAAGCTAGCACTCGTGGGAGGGTGATGAAACCTGGACAGTGCCTTCTGCAGGCTACATTTTTGTACTGTGGAATAAATAAATAAACACACAAAGATTTGCCCAGCTGGGAAGCATCTACCTTGTATGGTTCACTGAAGAGGGAATAGCTCGTGTTAAACGCGCCATTGTCCTGCTGGGCCTCCTGGTTTCTCCTTTCCCATTCCTTCCTTCGCAGCACGTTTCTATCTGGCTCGTAGACACTGGAGTTAGAGAAAAAAAGAAAAAAGACAAATAGTTTTTTAAGAATTAAAAATCAGAGGGCAGCATATAAACCAGTGTGTATTTAAAAGTTAAGAACTCTGTTTTGCAGACAGATGGCAAAAATAAGCACAAACATGAATCAGATGAACACCAGTTCAAGCAGGCTGGGGAGGTTCAGGTCTCTGGGAATGCTGGCACTTTCTTCACAGAGAGAATAGATAATTAAATTCTTACAGAAAAATAAAAAAGAAATCACATGGCAGGATCTAGTCTGTACAGAACTTCTCTGCTTGAAACGTGACAAAGGAAATATCTAAGCAACTTTGACAAAGACTAGAAGTTCTCTTAAGGCAGATGGTAATTACAGCTGTGAGTAAATAGAAATTATGAACATGTTCCCACTTATGACATATCCTCTGAGTGTTGTATGAAAATGCTCCTTTTTTTCACATGGCTGTGTTTCTGTAGTGATTCTTTCATTAACTAGCTCCCTAAAGAGCTGTTAAAACTATATGCTGTAGTGGTTTCCACAGTTAGGTTGCTTCTTCTGATCTCTGCTAATCAGCCAAGTCGTGAAACTACTACTGAAACAATTCCTCTTTCTGATGGATTTGACACTATCACAACCACAGAACATGCATAAATGAATAGTGGCACAACGGTGTATGTTTGGGTAGTAGAGTGTATCTGGAGAGAGAATAAAATCACTGCATTACACATCAGCATTAACTTTTAGAAATTAACAACTTTAGCTCCGATATAGACATTCAGAATAGTAACTGACTTTTTTATTTTCAGAATTCTAGTTAAATACATGACAACATAAACCAGAGAATTCTTTTTCTGAATTTCTACAGAACAACACCTTTCAGGTTTACACATTTCAGTTTATTATGTTTTATTCTCCTCACAAAGGAAGCCAACATGCCTAACAAAGTTAACATGCTATTTCAGGACAATGTGACAAGTATGTTGATTCCTATTTTGCTTAGCTCAGCTAATATTTTTCCTCTGGCACAGTAAATCTGTAAAGTAGGAATATGTATTAATGTCATGTAAGTGCACCATGTGTTAATAAGATAAACGTTGTCTTGCTAACCAGCTTCCCAGTTAGCAAAACATATGTTGCATTGGCTACCCACGTGATGCTACCTAGTATGCCTCAGGCAAGGCAGTCAAAAGGCCAACAGCTATCTGATTCTAATTCGGGACTGGAGAGAGCTGAAAATACACAGGATATGTTAGATGCTATTAATACTTGAACAATGCCTCAACAGTCACTAAATGAACAGAAAATCTTTTGTTCTCTTGTTGATGCTGCAGAGCAGCCTTCTGATGGGTCTGGGGGCAGATGCCAGGGGCCAAGCACAGCTCCCAAACAGGGGTTTGTTGTGAAACACAGGATTTCAGCACAGCAGGTTGGAGACAGCACCCAAACACCACCTTGTTTACAACCACTTACAGGTGGTTGAGAGTTTTTGGGGTTTTATCCCATACCTTCCATGAGCAATGCACATAATTCACTCCAACACCCTCTCCTTGAAAAGCAGCGTAATGAGGAAGCCATCATAGGGATGGAGTTTTGGGCATAGAAAATGCCTTTTTCCAGTAAGAAGTGGGTGGTGAAGGCCTCCCCATGGGCTCCTGGGAGTGACAACACCTCCTGCACATGGTGCACATGCTGCTGAGACCAGAGGCAGAGCAGTTGTCATTGACTGCTGTGAGAGCAGAGGTCTTCAGTTACTACCTTGTGCCATCGAGCCTACTCCCATCAGCTGAGCCAGCTAACAAGCACCCATGTCTAAACCAGACTTTCTGCCACACTTAATAACTGTTGTTAGGCTGGGTTTTCCTGGAATTTTAAGAGATCAGATTATAACTTCATCCTCAGCTACGTGTCCCCATCCAGAATTTCTCGACTCTTTGAGATGCTGTGCATTTGTACTCTAGCCTGCAGGCAAACAGAGATGGGCAGCTTCCCTGAGATTAATTACAATACTGGTCTCTACCCAATTTCTAGGAAGTAAACACATGCAACATTCTTCACTAGTCCTCGTACAAATTTAAAAATTCACTGGTGTGGTAGTTCTAAAGTGAAAGAACATTTTTATCCCTTTATTGGACAGAGATATATTTGATGAAGCCATACAAGTCATCAGGTCTCTGAACCCCCTTCTCAAATGAATTCACTGCTGGCAACGCAATGCACAACCTGCAGTAATTCAGAATGATTATGCAAATGTCAGAACCGTGTGACAATGCCTAATATGCCATCTACAAACAGTAAGTTAGGAAGAGCTACAAGTTGAGAGTTGTGTTCCTTTGGTAATACCAGATGGCAAAATGTCTAGCATTTGTGAAGCTGCTCCTTATTTGCATGAACATTGCAGCAATCACATTTCCTTGAACGTATGTCACCAAATGTATTTATTTGTTTTGGTTCAAGGAGAATACTGCCAACTGCTATAATTGTCTTTATTGCAAACACTTCAGTTAATGGAAAATGATTCTTTTTAATAGATTTCTTCTTTATTTTTTTAAAATTTGCAATTTAAAACAATCCCAGAGGTACCTTTTAATGGTTTAACGTGTGTCTTGTTTCAATAGCTAAGCCACAAAGAACAAGCTCATGAAAACCTCATGACTTTTTCCTCATTGGGGCATGTGTACGTATGTGAGTGATATATGCATATATATGTGTAGTATGCATGCTCAGTTTTGTAAGACTTGGAGCCAAAGAACATGCAAACACTCACCACTCAAAAGTCAGTGTCATCTATATTTGTTTCATACAGGTCAAATTCCAAAAGGTGAATTCAAACAGTTTTTAAATGGTATACTGTTATTTTTAAAATGTTGCATCTGTTTCTAATTCATGTTTAAAGGACATGAACCAGAACGTGAGCAACAAGTCAAACCCTTGCAAAAGTACAGATGAATAAAGGTTGTATTATAGAAATTAAATTATCTCAAATCTGGCACATTGCTTTTTTCATTTATCTCAGCCCTAAGATCTGCCAAGACACATACTGTATATACCAATGAATTGTGCCTAAATGCCACTGTCTCAAGCTCAAAGAGCTTTCAGCACACCGCCACCACCCTGGTCACAGCACCCCTACCTCCTCTGCCTCTTCCAGGATACACGGAACAATTTCACTCCCAGATTTTTGCCAGATCAGATTTCCAATGGATTGCTAAATGTCTCAAGCAGGTATGTTTAATGAATGTTGATCTGCTGTGATACATTTTGGCAGATTACCTGGATGGTCCCCAGTCTTTGGCCATGCCCACGGTGAGCGTGGCTCCCTGTGAGACCAGCCCGCAGAGGAGAGCCCAGGCGTGCTGGTTCCTGGTGGGAGGGTGCAGTGGCACCAGCCTCCCCACAGAAACACTCACAGCTTTCTTCATGCTACTCCTGCCATCAGAAGGAACCGTTTCCTTTAGTCCTTAATTAGAAATAGACAGAGATGGCTCAGGGGACAGCCTAGGAGCAGAGCAATAATTTTACCTGAAAAACCTGGGGCTGGGATTTAATCTCCTACAAAGTCCAAAGAGTTATGTTGTCTCAGGCTAGGCTGAAAAAAATCATATAAAAAGCTTAAGTTTTAGGTGTTGAAAAATCTCCTTTTCTTTTATTTTCTCTTTTTTTTTTTTTTCTTTTTTTTTTTTTCTTTTTTTTTTTTTCTTTTTTTTTTTTTTCTTTTTTTTTTTAATATAAGCACTCTATTCCTGACTTGCTCAGATATCACTTTTTGGAGCAACTCAAATAAAAAGGTCTCATCTCCATGATGAACGAGGTGGTGACAGGGCACCAACATATCCTCCTGTCCTTCAGTTTGGGAACACCCAAATTTGCATTCAGAGGAAGATGTCCTTTTCCACAAACGAAGCACTGCACCTTCACAGAGGAGTTACATGGTGTGCATTAACGATGCTGCTTGACCTTTTCAGAAACCACAAAACTGCTGCATCACGAAGGGGAGATTCTGGAAGGGTACTGTTATTCTGTTACAAGATCCTCCTAACAGCTAGCATCTTTGAGGCTGTTAAAGACACAGGTAGGTAAATTGAGGGTGAGATTGCTGGTACTCCCCTTTCTTGGCATCATTTTATTTTCTGGAAAAGGAAGGGGACTGTGACCCAGCCAGCTGTACCAGCATGACAGAGGAAGGTGTTACCACATGTGTACACAGACCAGGCCACAGTTTCTGAACTCATCATTGGCAGCACCCTGCAATCCTGCCTTTGCCTTTCCCGACCTTCCAATATAATTTTCCAGTCCAAAGACTTATTTCATTATTCTCTGAATTGTGAGGGCTTTGCCACACCCATATATACTCACATCTTCCTTCTCCCTCCCCATGCACATAAATACTGCGATATAAATTTAGTAGGAGTAGCTTGTTTGTTTCCAGTTAATGTTTACCCAGGAGGCTGATCTCCTTCACCTGGGCAGCTACCTGTGGCACTTAGCACAAAACATTCAGAACCTGAAGTCTAGACATATTAATTACAAAAGCAGAGCTGATGCTTCATGCTAACAGGCAGCTATTTCTTAAACTGGCAAACCCACAGTTCCTGTGGGCTCCTGGCAGTCCTCTGCTAGGCAAGACCTAGTTCCCAGGGCTGAGCTTCTTTCCCAGATTTTGTCAACCTCCCCACTTGTTCTTAAACTGACCCTTCTTCTTCCATCAGTAAATGGAAAAGGCTCCATCAAAACGTCATCAGACTACAACACCCACTCCTGGCGTCACGGGAGTGACACCATCCCCAAGCTGCTGGGTGCAGCCCACATCAGCACTGTGCTGATCATCTTCCAAACAAACAGAAAAACCCCCACCTCAAAAACATAATCCATACTAAAAGATATGTGTATTTCCAGAATAAACCTAGGCCCGTGAACAAGTTTTCTGCAAGGACATATATATATCTTTGAAATTAAATTTTAGCACACGGTCATTTTTGAATTATGAACAAAGCTAGAACTGCTTCAAAGCTATGAGAAACAGGCAATATTTCAAGAAAATAAATTTTAAAATGGTTTACTGATTATTCTCAACATTTCCCCACAAATTTTAATCTGGCACACAAATCAATATACTAAATTTCAGGCTGAAGTGAGGACATTTTCTTAAATATTTAATAGTCTAATTCTCCCCTGAATTACTACATTTATGCCAAAGTAGCTAAATAGAGTAAGTCAAAGGAAAAACTTACACAACACCATAAAAAACCAGCCCAGCCCTGATGCAGGACAGCGATTATGAAACTCAATTCAAAATAGAAACTGGATTCTGAATTTTAATGTACCCTCATTCCTGTATTTCTGCCATATTTTAAAACTCAAAAGGACAAGTCAGACTGAGATCCTGTAAAGGCAAAAGCCTCAAACATTCTTAGAAAATAGGCTTAACTCTAATGATTTAATTACAACAATTGAGGTTGTCTGGTTTGCTGAATCGCCATGTTAACATAGTAGTGTTTTCTATTTCACTGTTCATGTCCATGGTTTTTGCTGGCCAAATTCTAGATACCAGTTTCATTTCCAGATAAGCATAAATGGTATCTGTTTGTAAACTCATTGCTGACAGGGTATAGAGAACTCCAAGATATGGCAACCTTTCATTTTTGAGCATTAAATATTTTCCCTAATGATATTTGATCTATCAGTTAAATTATAACAAAGGAGCTGCCTTTGATGAACAAGTGTCATAGTCAATTAAATACCTTCCTAGGCTACAACTGGCTTTTTTTAGACTCTTTATCTATCCTAAACAGCAGAAGTTAATTTGAGGATTTTTACAGTATTTTTTCCCATTTACAAACAGGAATGCCGTGGGGTAAAGCAATTACTCTGATTTACTGTTTTCACTTTGATTGAACATAAAGATGTAGCAGGGTCTCAAAAAAGCAGTAACTTAACAAACTGTGCTCCTATCCACAGACAGATAAAGTACCTATTTTGCTATTTCAAAGAGTTTACCTCCAGGCAGCAGCACAGAGCAAACATCAATCAATGACATGTGTCTAAGATGAGATTGATGTTTACTCTCACAGCTTTTCATCTTACATCCAATAAATTATTTTTCCTTCACCAAAGTGCCTGGTTAAATTTCATTTTTCACTTTGCAGTATCAGTTTTAAAACTTTAGCTTCCAGCAATTTTAAAGCTAGGCTTCATTGACGCTTCAGCTTTTACAGCCTGTTTATGATTTGTATTAGCCATGAAACACTACCGACCCAACACGAATATGATCAGGGCAAGCTGAGCTGGGGCAGCCTCTCGCACGGTGGCAGGTGCAGGCTGGAAGGTGTGAGATTACTTTAATTATCTGCCTGGAAATTCCAAGTCCAAAACAGGGAGCTGTATTTTCAGGGGCAGATATATTGCATCCACCAAACAAATGAATATGTACATATCATAGCTGCAAAATCAGCATTGCAGTGGTCGGGTCAGGTCTTCTGAGGGTTAACACTGGGCAAGTGGAAGGAACCGAGGAAAGGCTAATTGTGGGTGCAGTTATTACCTTACAGGCACTCAAACCTGACATTCACAAAATATAAGTGCTTCACATGCAACCTGATTGAATTTTAAATATGTATCAAAATACTGAGAAGACCTAGGGCTGCAGTTAAGACTGGGACCCAGGCTGTTGAGTCAGAGCATCACAACAGAGGAGCATTAAAAAATCATATTTAGTTCAACACCTGCTTTTAAAAGAGTACCTCTTCCAGCCTCGCTACAGACAAAACGAGCACATTTTCTTCTCTCTGTGAAGGTTTGCTCAATGACAGAAATTGAGACATAATTCTAATTTATTTTTAGTTTCAGGAAAAATAACTTCATCATATGATAAGAATTTACCAGTCCATACTTACATTACAAATAGATATTAAAAATTTCACCACTCCGTATTAATAGATAATCCTATTTTCAATATCTCATTTTCTTTTATAACCCTAAATCTGCTAGCAAAAGTGCCTAAAATGGTTGAAGATCTTAAAACAACACTGAGCCGAGCTAGAAACAGAACATTACAACAGCTTTAATTTTGCACTGATCTAACAATATATTCTTTGAAGGTATATTCACAAGTGTAAAATTCACCACTGCTAATAATCTTACACCTGGAAAGAGGTTGGTTTTTTTTCTTCATAAATCAAAATTAAATTTAAAACCTCTAGAAACCAAGCGAAAATCTTGGCTGCCAAGAAACAGATACTGTAGATGTGACAAAGTATTCCTCTTGTATCCTCATCCACATCTCCCAGGTACAGATTTTTTTTTTTAAAATTAAGACTGAAGAGCACAAACCTGACAGATCACAATAATATCCTTTAATTTAATTTTGTAACTGTCACTTTTATGTTGTATTTTAAAAATACAACAGCCCACAGAACCACAGAATCACAGAAAGGTGTGAGTTGAAAGGGACCTTTAAGATCATCTAGTTCCAAGCCTGTGTCCTGGGCAGGGACACCATCCACTAGAGCAGGTTGCTCAAAACCCTATTCGACCTGGCCTTGAACACTTCCAGGGATAGGGCATCCACAACTCTGGTCCAATGTCTTGCCATCCTCATAGTGAAGAATTTCTACCTTTCTAACCTAAACCCACCCTCGTTCAGTTTGAAGCCGTTCCTCCTTGTTCTATCACTACATGCCCTTGTAATAAGATCCTCCCCAGCTCTGTTGCTGGCTCCCTCTAGGTCCTGGATGGTGCCACAAGGTCTCCCAGGAGCCCTCTCTTCTCCAGGCTGAACAGACCCAACTGTCCCAGCCTGTCTTCCCAGCAGAGGGAAGATCATCTTCATCTTCATCTTCACCTTCATCTGATCATCCTCATGGCCTCCTCTGGACTCCATCCAACAGGTCCACATCCCACCCGTGCTGAGGACCCAGCTGGTGCAGTACTCTGGGTGGGCTCTCAGCAGGGAGGAGCAGAGGCGCAGAGTCCCCTGCCTTGCCCTGCTGCCCACGCTGCTTTTGGTGCAGCCCAGGGGACAGCTGGCCTTGGGGACTGCGAGTGCCCCTGCCAGCCCACACTGAGCTTCTTGCCAGTCAGCACCCCCGAGCCCTTCTCCTCAGGGCTGCTCTCAACTGAGAGAACAACTTTTATTCTGCCTAACCTAACTGTGAATTCCCTGGGCTGCTGCTACACAAGGCCTTACCTAACTTGGAGATTCCTCTGTCTGATCACTTTCCTCTCACACTGCTTCCCTGCCAAAGATGTCAGACTACACCCTTGTGCCCGTTTCCCTGCACAATGATTTCTGCTTTCCACTATAACCTTATGCATGTCAAACTGTTCCAGTTACAAACTGCCAAGCCTGTGCCCTTTCTTCTTCTCCTTTGCATTTCTTCTTTAGGCTACTTACAGTCATAATTAGTCAAAAATTATAGCTTTTTTAAAAAATTTTTTCATCTCTGTAGAGAATGTGCACACATAGGTAAATTATACATAAATCATACATTATACAGTCTTGGTCAGACTGAATGGTGCCATAAACTGAATTTACACTTATCATTGCCTGATTTCTAGGGATGCTCTGAACTTTTAAAATGTAATGAAAAAATTCTGGCCTTTTAAAAATCTATTTGACATTTTGCAGTAAGTGTTTAATACTTTATTTAAAATGTTTGTTGAACTTCCTTTTGATATGTTTGCTGAAAACTGGATTTCAGTCAATAAAGATTTTCAGTGTTAGTTTCAGTAATAAAAAAAATTAAAACTCATAAAAATTAACCTAATAAAAGTTTAAAAGTTTCCTGGAACTTTATAAAATCTAAATAAATTTAAAGTGCCCTGAAAAATGTGAAAAAATATGTTTTGCCTCTAAGTCTTTTAGAGTAAAAAAATCCCTCTTTGTTCCCATTTTTTTAAAGATACTTAAGTAGCCTGTTCCTTCCAGGGGGCTCTGTACAGTGATCCATCTACCCGCAGCTATTTGCAGGACTGCTAAATACTCCAAGGTATACTTCACATGGCACACACAAATTGAAATCTCTGCAACTGGTAGAAAAATTTTAGCATGCAATTCACCCTGGTATGACCTGACTTAAAGTAGCAAAAGCAAAGAATCATAGAATTAGAGAGTCATGGAATCACTGAGGTTGGAAAAGACCTTCAAGATCAAGTCCAAGCTTTGACCAAACACCACCATGCCAACCAAATCACAGCCCTAAGTGTCACATCCAATCATTTCCTGAACATTTGACTGCGGCAGCTCCCTGGACACCTTTCCAACCACCCTTAACCACCCTTTCAATGAAAAATTTCTTCCTGATGATGCAACCTGAACCTCCCCTGACAAAGCTTGAGGGAGGTTTCTTTTGTTCTGATCTGGTTCTCTGGGAGAAGAGCTCGATCCCCACCTGGAAACAGCCTCTTTTCTGGTGGTTGTAGAGAGTGATAAGGTCACTTCTGACCCTCCTTTTCTGCAGTCTCACAGACTCAGCTCACTTCTTCACAGGACTTCTTCTCCACTGCCTGTGTCTGGAGCTGCTGCAGCACCTCAATGTTCTTCTTACAGTAAGTGACCTAGAACTGGACCCAGCATTCAAGGGATGGCCTCACAAGTGCCAAATACAGGGGGACAATCGCTGTCCTGTCCTGCTGGCCACACTATTGCTGATCCAGGCCAGGATGCCATGGCCTTCCTGGCCACCTTGGCACACAGTGGCTCACAACCAGCCACTGTCAAGCAGCACTCTCAGGTCCTTTTCCACTGAGCAGTTTTTCCAGGCACTCTGCCCCAGCCTCTAGCACTGCCTGGTTGCTGTGACACAAGGGCAGGACCTGGCACTTTGCTTTACTGAACCTCATACAACTGGCCTTAGACCATTGATCCATCATGTCCAGATCTCTCTGCAGAGACTTCCTGCTCTCCCTCAACACTCCTTCCCAACGTGGTGTCATCTGCAACTGACTGAGGGTGCATTCAATTCTCTTGTCCAAAATTATCAACTAAGATATTAAACTGGGCTGGCCCCAAGAACAGTACCTCAGGCTTTTCCTCATCCTTGGTTACAATGTTCCCCTCCACATCCAGTAAAGGATGGAGATTTTTCTCAGTCCTCTTTTTTTTGTTAATGTGTTTATAAAAACATGTTTTATTATCTTTCACAGTGGTGGCCAGATTGAATTCTAGCTGAGCTTTCGCCTTTCTAATTTTCTCTCTACATGACCTAAAGACATCCTTGTACTCTTTCTGAATTGCCTGCCCCTTCTTCCAAAGGTCATACTCTCATTCTTTTCCTGAGCTCCAGCTGAAGTTCCCTATTCAGCCAGGCCATTCTTCTTCCCTTACAGTTTGTCTTTCAGCACATTGGGATGGTCTGCATCCATGCCTTGAAGATTTTTGTCTTAATGTATGCCCAGCCTTCCTTTGTTTTTAAGGGCTGTTTCCCAAGGGGCTCTCTGAATAGTGTCCTGAACAGGCTGAAGCCTGTTCTCAGAAAGTCCAGGGAGGAGGTTTTGTTGACCACCTTCCTTACCTCACCAAGAAATGAAAACAATGTAATTCTGTGATTACTATGCAGAAGATGGCCTCTGATCAGCACACCTCCCACCAGCCCTTCTCTGTTCATGAACAGCACATTAGCAGTGCACAGAGGGGCACTTACCAGCTGGGTCAGGAAGGTAACTTCCACACACTCCAGGAACCTCCTCGACTGCCTCCTCTCTGCTGTGTTGTTTCCAGCAGACATCCTCAAAGTTAAAGTCTCCCACAACAACAGGGGGTAGAGATCTGACATGTCAGCCAGTCACTCACAGAACCTTTCATCTGCCTCTTCACCCTGGTGGGGTGGTCTGTAACACACTCCCAGCCAGGATGTCTGCCTTGTTAGCCTTCCCCCCTTTTCCCACCCAAAGGCACCCAACCTTATCGTCACTATTCCTAAGTTCCCTACAGGCAAAACACTCCCTAATGTACAGAGCCACCTCTCCCTCCTTGCCTGTCCCTTCTGAGGTGCTCGCAGCCATCCACTGCAGCACTCCAGCTGTGGAAGTCATCCCCCCACATCTCCGTGGCAGTGACCGTGTTGCAGTTTTCCTGATGCACGACGGCTGCCAGCTCCTCGGGTTTGTCCCCATACCACTGCTCTGGTGCAGCTGCACTTCACTGATTTCACACCAACACTGGCATGTGACCCCAGGCTCATCTCTATTGTCCTATTTCAAACCTAGCTTAAATCGTTAAGCCAGATCTAAGAGCACTTTACCAGTACAGAGGTAACAGAGTGTTTATTAAAAAACATTCTTGGCATAGAAGCAAAAGGAGCAAAACTTCACAGGATGACAAAGATGAGTAGCTCTAAGTTGTTAAACAATTCTGGTGCTGCCAAGAACCCCTATGAAACAGGAGTGAAAAATACACAAATTCAGCATCTCAATGTACAGATTCTGAAAACTCTTTTCTGTATTTATGTTCTGGTTTTAGATCAACATTCAAAATTATGTGATGTCCAAAGCATACCAAAATACACACCTGAAGTACAGGACACAGGATTGCTGCCTTACACAGTCTTATACTTTCACAGAAAGCCAAAGCACAGTATTTCATTATGAATGTGTCAGCTGTTAATAACCATCAAATCTATGACTCATGAAAACGTCTATACATGTTTTATTAACAAAGCAACATTTCCAATTTACTTTTACCACAATGGATAATGACTGAAGGTTCATCAGGGTTAATCAAGAAAATGATGTAAATTTTATACTGCATTATGTTTCACTTGGCTTAAAATGGATCTTGAGCGACAATCTTTTTTATGTGTTTAATCATGATTTACAGCATTATGGAAACCACACAACAGCCCCATTGTGGAAAAAAAAAAGTTATTAGCAAGTCAGTGCATAAGTCATCAGATTTTATGTATTCACAGAAAATCACTTCTTAGGATCTTCAGCAGGCAGGCACTGAGTTTGCTTTCTGTAAAAATAGGATTAATATGTTTTGAGATGCCTTGTTTTAATTTATCTTTCCTTCAGATCTTATAGATAGAGGGAGATCTTATTATTTTATTTTTATTTTTTATTCTTTTATTCTATATATTGCAGAGAAACCATCACTCCACACAGGTAAGGTTGAACTAAATTTTAAATAGATCTGTGCTAGCATATCCGCATGTTAAAAATAAATTTGGATGATGTTTTTGGATGATTTTAGTAACTGCACATGCAGATAAAACAACCAGAGAAGTTGAACCCTATGCTAATCATAGAGATTAAAAAAAAAAAATCAACCTCTGTAAATGCCCAAATAATAAATCCACTAAAATCCCTACTTTTGCTTACATGAACACGCAAATGTAGCTCACTATAACAAGAAACTGTGACTGTTTTTAGCAATCATTCGCTTGTATCAGTGTCTGTAAGCATAAAATCTAATTATGGGGAATTATGAAATTCCATCTTCATTCTGCTGAAAACATTTCAACAAAAAATAGAACGAGATACCTATATTTATTCATAAAGATGGCTACATATATACATTTATACTTAAATCTATCTCTGTAGAATCTATGTAGGCAGCTTGCTTTCACAGAACTAAAAGGACCACTGTAATAGATCTGGGTTCAGGAACCTAAGAAAGGTGTGGCTTATACATAACTTCAAGATACAAACAGTGAGAAAAAAAATGCTTATATAGAGGGTATTTCACTCTCCTTCCACAAGACACTAGCAGCAGCCAAATATTGCACTGTGTCATAAAGCAAACCAAGTTCTCAAAAAGACATTTAAACTAAGAAAAATGCTAATTCCTTCCCAGTTCTTTCTTGTGAAAATGGACAATGTAAACTGGACCTCAGGTTTATCTTTACCAAATAATAGTATCACTACATATCCTCAGAACCTGCCTAAGAAAACTGCCTGCCACACAAAACATATTACTTTTTTAGTATCTTACTCATTATATCCTGCTTGTTCTATCATATTTTGATGCATTAACCCCAAGGGTTATGCAATCAAAATTAGGAAGAGAAGTTAGTCAAGACCAGCATACCCACAAATAAAAAAATAATTTACATCCACACATGAATAAAGATGCATACATGTTAAAATGATGAAAAAGTTAAAACTTTTATGCCCTGTGACTGGTGTAATTCATGTAAGCTTCTTACACATGCTAGTCCCAGTTCACTCTGACTACAAGGACGACTGTATCACATAACTCATGCTCACCTTCAGAGCTGCATAGAGAAGCACCCATGTCTTTCCCCCCCTAAGTCACATGCAATGGGAAGTGAGGCATTTTATCTCTCATTATAGCAAAAAAAACCCCCAGCATTTGAATCACAATTTCAGTTTGTGCCTCCCTTAACACTCTGCTTCTGCTTAAAAAGAATGGCCATGCCACAAATCCAACCTAAAACTTAAATATGTCAGAAAATACAAATGGCTGAATGAAATTTAAGTGCAAAAAAAATATTCTATATTTTAACTTGCAGAAACAGCGTGACTGTTCAAGTGCCTCACTTTCAAGTAGATTAAAATGCACTTAGATATTTCAAAATTTGAAGGAAATTACATAAAAAATGACCCAAAAAATTACCCAGAAGCCTCAATGGTTGTGATAGATGCAGAAGCCAGAGATGCCCATGCAGGGATGGTGCCAGAGGCAGATCCTGTCAGTTGGGGGAATCAGCCTGGTTCCAGGCCAAAGCAGGGAAGCCAGTGACCTGATGAAGTTGGATACATTGCTCCCTCACTCTCTAACAGCTGCCTTGCCCTGACTATTTTTTCTCAGCAAATTTTAGCTTTAGCAAGAACAATAAAAGCTTATAAGAGAGAAATGTTTTATTTTATGCATACTCTACTTGAAGTCTGAGTTCATAAATGTATATTTGTGTCACAGTAAATTATAAGGATATTATTTACCTGTATAGTATAAGGTGTAAAATTATTCAGTGTTTCATTTTGAAAGTGTTAAGAGGTATCTAAATTCTATGCATAGTTGCAAAAACATGAGGAAGGATCTGAATTTTATGTATTATTCTAAAAACATGTATTTGGGAGATGTCTATAACATTTCTATTTGAATCTTTCATAGCAAAGATCCTTTTTTGTTGTGTTAGGAAGCTTAGAAATCTTTGGGTATTTTTTTCTACAATTTTTTTAATGTTCCAAAACATTTGACTTCAGTTTGACCTTCTCTCACTACAGTGCTCAAGATTATCAAATTTGTGTGACCTGTCAGTAAGCCCACTGAAGCTGATTTCATGGGAACAACTTAGAAGGACTGAAATAATTCTCTGACAGGTGGTGCATTAAAAAAGGGCCAGAATTTAATTATTGTTCTGTTTCACTAGAATAATACAATATAATTGAAAGGAGTTAAAGAAAACCAGGAAACAAGACTGAAGGAAATTCTCCTGATTTTTCCACTTCAGAAAAGCCAACAAAATGCTGATGCCTAAGATAGGAGATCTGCAATGTTTAAAAAAAAAAAAAAAAACATTTAGGAGGAACCCATCCTCCTTCTTTGTATTGGCAGATTATCAACCCACGATCCCACAGTTCTCTGGGGATGAGACAGGACTGAAATAGAAAGGACTCTGAAAACAACACAAGCTCTGCCCTGATCCCTAACCAGTTTCAGTTCACTCAAACTCACATTCACCATGCTAAAAGTCCAGCACTTAGAAGAAGACTAATCATACAGCTTGGATTTAGCTGCACACATGCTCTCAGGCTCTCTAGTCTTAAAAGTGATGACATTCAAAACCCCCACAGCAGACACTCAAATTCTTGTCAAGAGACATTTGAACCTCACAGAAGGTGTTTAACATTTGGTAGAGTGACTCTGGTAGATGAGGGAGAACAATTTTTTCCCCACTAAAAGCTGGTTCCTAGGGTGGGCTGTAAAAGTGAACAGTGGCAGCATTCCACAGTGCTGCTTGCTTGCACAAACCCAGAGCAGCACTGCACAGAAAGATGAGGGACCCACTTGCTGTTCCTTCCTCACCCTGGTGGACGGGCCCACAGTGAGGAAAAAATGACAGAGGTGAGGGTGAGAGAGAGCACAAAAATACACCAATCACCAGTGAACTTGATTTTTATTGCAAACCAAACAAACCAAGGTAAAATTCACACTTGGTAACTGGAATATCCCAGTGCAAAAAATAAACAGAAGCTGTTATTAACAAGAGAATATTTTGTTGCTAACGTGCCATGTTAAGCAGGAAACTGCTACTACATTTAGCCTTCCTTAAAATTTCCTAAGCAGCAATGCTAAGAGAGTTTCTCAGTGACAAAGGGAATGGCAGAAAATTACTTCCTGCTAGGTTATGGAAAGCAAAATCTTAAGATAATCCATTTGGGTGTTTTTTAAATACAAGTAAAAGAAAATAAGCTCAGTGAATTTGTTCAAGTTTCTATTTGGGGTTGTTTCTTGAAAAAAACTGTGAAATAATTGTAATATGCATGGATCTATTCTGCTGTGAACCAAGACAGTATCTTAGTAACTCAATAAAGATTTCTGAGTTTTGTACATGGTTCTAGAAAACACTTTGCTGTTCCTGGTGTGTTCCACTAAGTTAAAAATAATTTAATAGTTGGGAAGACCTAAATATCAAGCTGAAGGTAATATTTAAAGCTAAGATAACAAATTTCATGTGCAATGTGCCCTGGGGTGACCCTGCTTGAGCAGGGAGGCCAGACCAGATGACCCACTGTGGTCCCTTCCAACCTCACCCATTCTGTCATTCTGTGATTCACCCAAAACTGACCCACGGCTGGGCACTGAGGAAATCACACCCTGGCCTGAGGACCTCTGCTGCAGGAAAGACATGATGTAGCCCAGAAAAGAGACAGATGGATAAAAGAGTGAGATTTGAAAAAGGACAAACGGAGCTTGTCTGGTTTAGAAAAGAGAAGACTGGGAGACACATGATAATGATCTACCCACCTATAAAAACTTGTTGCAGAGCAGACAATGATGAATTGTGTTCTCTGTCTGTTAAGTCAGGCAACTTAATTTGCAGAAGAGGAGATTTAGATATGATTTCAGAAATGCTATCTAACTTTAAAAGGAAGGAGTGTAAGAGGCTGGCTATCAACTCCACGGACTCCTTGGCTTCTTTATCTCAGTTCTCCTCACAACCCTGTTCTCACCAGCAGACAGTTATTGTTAAGATTGCTCCTTCTTAGACAGGTTGAATACATAAAATAAACAAGAATGGGAAATCTTTATCCACTGAACCACACAACATCCTATCTTCCTTCCAGATGAGCAAAACTGCCCCCTGACATTATTACAGGGATGCTCCTCCATAAATACCTGCTTGTTATCATTTACCAAAGTAAGACTTGTTCTCCTCAATATTGAAGACACTTTTCTGGGAGGAACATACATCAAAAAGATTACTTCTGGAGTAGGGACCTATAGAAGCCCCTATGTCGCTACTCCACAATCCTGAGGGACTCTCAGGCACCATAAAGGTTAGATTCTCATCTGTCAGGCTGGCCTAGGTGCACTTCTCCTGACTTAGAGCCAGGGGGTGGAATAAAGGTTCTATGCAGCCCAGTATTTGCAATAATTTTTATTTTGAATAATTTGTGCTTTTATTTTAATATATGGGTTAAAGGACAGACAAATTTTCCTTTTTTCAGTAATTGAATTCAGAAACTGATCTGTAAGATGTGAAAGTAAGAACATCTTTTCCACGATTTCCAAATCACCCCTGAATAGCTGCTACAGAGACATGCAAGGCATGTAAGAGGTGACATGCAAAAACAAAAGGTTTTCTAAAATATCTTGATTACGAACAAATTAAAATTATCTCTGACACTAGAAATTCCAGAAGGGCTTCTACTCAGGGCAGTTCTACTTATATTTGCTATTAGAAATGTACTTTTAATTCCTAAAACTCTCTGGCGCATGAAAGATCTGAATCCCATTTTACAACAGGAAAGGTAAGGGACAAGCAAGATGATTTTGTGACCAAACTCAAACACCTGACATCTTCAATATGCCCAACAGTACACAGGTAAAGCCAAACAATAAGCACCAGCCGTTCAGAACCAACTGAGGAAGATTCTCATCAGTGTAGGCTTTGGGAACATCCACAAAATGTGGTAGAAAATCGTGGCCAGCAAGAAGCTATCTGCCTCAAAAGCTGAGTCCCAGAGCTTAAGTTCATTGTACACAGTACATTACAAGGACTACTTTTTCACTTTATCTCAGGATTTGCAACTGAGGTAAATACAGTCTGACAAATTCACATTGGAATAAGAAGTCATTATATATTAATTCTCTTACCTTGTGTTGTAATTTATGACAAACAAAGAAGACATGGTAAAAAAAAAAAAGTAAATTAAACAATGATGATTTTCTATTGATAGGCAAGCTGAAAAAAATTACAATTTCCCCTAGTCCCACCAGAAAACCATTTTTCTACTCTTACAAATTTAGCAAAAAAAAATCAAGAAAGAAGAGAACTTGTCTGTATGGTGCAGATATATTATACTCTCTTTTGGGATCTGATTAGACATTTTCTATAATGTGAAAATATGGCATGTTTTGTCACAAATTGAAGTAAAGCCTTCTTTTTTAAACTAGTTTGGGTATTTTTGCTTACCTATTCATGGCATGGCATTCTATTACATCCATCATAAAACAAAAATACTGTTGGTGATATTTTCTTGCAGAGACAGACATCAATGCTAAGCACTTAGCAGTATGCTATGTTTTTCTGAAGATGCACTTGGGGGAATCAAAGTATTTTATTGCACAGTAGATACTATTCTGTTTGTACTTGCATTTCTCCAAACTTAAACCATTTGCAACATTTTATTTCAGAGCATACATAACCAAGAACACTGACTGGGTCATATTGTTAAGTATTCAAACAATTCCTGCACATCACTTACCAAAAAATGCCTTTGGGTAAATATCTTAGCTTTTTCTTTTTCTTTGCCTTTCCTTTGACAGTGCCCTTATATGACATGTTCTCAGAAAGAAATGAACCACATTTGCTCCATTTTCTTCTTAACAAAAATAAAATGAAAACATGTTATAAGCTATAAATAAAATCATCTAGTATTTGTATTGCACTAATTTGTCAGGGGTTGAACAAATGTTAATTATACAGCTTTTTAAAAATCGGGCTTGTTAATGTCATTTTTAATTTAGAATGTTACACTGTAAATGTTTTCCATTGTGTTAATTTACACCTGTTATTACAGCCTTCATTATTAGGTTTGTACTGGAACAGCTACTTTGTGCCATTGAAATTTGCTTAAAACAGCAGAAACAATTACTAATTAGAAGGGCATGTTTACTTTAATTATATTTATTTCCTAGTCTACTTTTATATGTAGCACACTATGAAAGTGTATGATTCAATTAGCCAAACCCATTTATCTGAGGCAATTCCTCAAATGACTACTGCTTAGAAAGACAGCAAATTTTTTCAGCACTACTTTGCCTCATAAATTTCATATGTGACACTAATAAATACATATAGTGACTGGGTATCACTCTCTATGTGACCTCACTGCTTTCTCTGATTTTTGTTAATGTGTATTCAGTAATTGCAGATTACCAGGATGATATTCTGGTTTAAACAACAAGCACAACTGTTTTAATCAAAGATCTTAAACCACTGACATGGTGAACCATCTTTAGCATTCATAAACTCGGGATCAAAGGCAGATAAGCCCCCAGCTCATTCAGATATGCTCACACTGTGAAACTACTGCTGATACTCATCCACTGATATCTAGAGTCAGCCTTACGTATTACAAAGTGCTTTATAAATTTGCAAATCGAGTGCAATTTAAACTTCTTGGGAACCAAAAGGTAATGTCTTTATCCTTTACAAATATGACTCTTTGAGCTTTTCCAGTGGAAGCTATATTATCTATCCACTCACACAGATAAAAAAGGAAGACAGTCATAAAAATTCTTTACAAATTGCTTCCCTGAAGCTCATTCCTAGTGTTATGTTTTAAACCTTAAGTGAGGATTAAAAAAAGAGTTATGTTTCTAATTGATAGTTGCTGCTCCGATTCTATGCAAAATATATCAGCAGGTAGTACAACATACCGTTGCTTTCAAATAACATTATTTCATATTATGTTGTACTTACAACAAAATTCAGCACTCTGAAAAATAAAACTGCAGCTGAAATTGTACAAGCCAGGGGGGAAGCCTCAGTGAGTTCCATGTCCCAAGGTGTTTCATTCAGCCATCAAGGTTAACATTTTTACTATTCCACTGCCACTCCACGGGCACAGCAGCTGCACAGCACCCACAGGGTGCAGCCCATGAGCTGATGCTGCCCAAGTGGCTTCCCCAGGGCTACAGCTCCCCAAACAGGGCCTGCCTGTGGAACAACGTGCAACAACTGTGCCTACCAGCAGGGCTACCCATAATGATCAAATACAGGAATATAGATCATCACCCTTTGGACCGCTTGGGCTTTATTTGATACCTGCCTCACAAAGGGAATTTGCTCCTAGTTAAATTTCTCTTTAACATACAATGAGTAGAAAAATAATGAAAATCTAAACTTTTAATAAGAATTAAGGCATTATCTTACATGGCCAAAGATCACATACCTCCCTTCTCCTAACCCACAGCAACACAGGAGAGAAAACAGTGTATAAATAGAAAGCCTGATGTAATTCAGAAAAAGCTGCTATTAAAAAAGTCAGCATTTTAAAAAAGCTAACAGAGACATATCTCAGCTGAGGCAATTATTTTGTAGGTTAAGAGGAGAGAGATACTGCTGCAATTGAAGATTCATCTTCACAGGGGTTCTCAGGAAAGTCAACGCAAATCAACTGAGGGAATGAAGTCAGTTCCCAGTCAGATGAACATATATTATGGCAGCTTATCCTTCCGCCAAGAGGAAAAGGGATCAACTGCACTGATGTAAGATCCCTTTGAGGATAGACCAAGCATGTTCATGCAGGGCTTTAACACACTTTAATGTACACAAGCTTACTTCAAGTATTTAGTGCCTCCTCTGCTCTGGTGTCACCTTTATCCACCCTGTGTGGTCACTGGTAGCAAAAGCTGACTTAATGGACCCCATCTCTGACCTCACACTAATAGCACCTTCTCTTTTATTTACACAGGGGGCACAGGGACAGGAGGTTATACAAAGTGCACTTGAAATTTCTAATAGCTAACTATCTTTAATAATGAAGTATAAGATAACAAATCTAGTCTGAGTCACAACTACTTAAAATAAATGGGAATTGAAAAGAAATGTAATTAGTAAAAATTTCTGATTGGTGTTTTCATTTTAAATTTTGTAATTAAAATGGAGAAATCCATGTTTTGTAACAAAATCAAGCCAGTAAACAGGCAACTTCTGGCACAAGCAATTAAAACTTAAATGAAGGTGGTAGTGCTATTTTGTTGAAGTAAGAAGTAGATGTACTTGTATGGTACAAGCAGTTGTAATGAATTTTAGTTCTAAAGGTTTAGGATATATACATGCAAAGCAGGTACGTGCCTTTTAAAAAGAGGGCTGTAGTTGTTATATTAAGCAGACTTCAGAGGAATATGAGTTTATAGGAGAAATATATTGATTTACTCTAACATTTTCCCCCTGACGTATATCTTCTTAAACCCATGGGCTGGTGCTTTCTAGGCTTTTTCAATATGCATCCTCCAACCTCCAAAAGGGTTTTTTTATCTGCAACAATTTACTAAAAGCAATTATATATGCTTTTCTGACCAACTATTTACCTTGATCTGATCCTTTTTGCACCGCCACAGCCTGTTTTGACACCAAAAAACCCATAGAGAAGCCTGGTATTTACTTTCTTTCTTCTGCAAGCTTTTCAGTGCTTGCAAAGCTGACCCACCTCAGAGAATTTTGAGTACTTTTAGCCCACTTTTAGCTTATCTACCAGGTAAAAGCTCACTGAGTGTGAAGGAGCACATCAGCCTCAGCTCTGTCTGGCCAGCCAGGGGCACACTCTGCCTTGCTGGTGCAGCTGGGAACCAGCTGGGTACGGAACACGGCATTTGCACTCCTCTTGTCCTTCTCCTCTTGCCTGTCAGAGAAAGACTGAGACATGACAGCCTTTTCCAAAAGAATACAATCTTAATCCAAAGATCCAAAAGATACTGGATCCAGTGGAAATCCACCAAGGCAGACAGATAACACTCGACACAAGTCATGTGCTCTTTATTACTCCTAGTAGAAAGTAACACTACTTTAACCCAACGTCCCAGACACAGAGAGCACAGGGAAAATGCATCCATCCTCAGCTCAGGGCTGATGGATAAGCAACAACTCCATTAAGCCATGCCTGTGATCTGACACTATCTAAAAGGCAAGGCTGCTTCCTGGGGAGCCTGTCTGGTGCCCGCTCCTGCGGCTGTTGTGCAAAAGGCTTCAATTAGTACTGACCTCAGCATGGAATATTTCTCCCTGGGCAACAAAGGAGTATCACAGACTCAGTGCCCTTCCCTCTGAGACTGGGGAGAAACTGTGCCACGGAGGATTCAGCTCCCCAGACCCACTTGGGGTATCATGGAGCAGCACTGTAATACCAGCTAGAATAAATAAACCAATTTTTGACTATTTGCAATGCAGGGAAGTGCACGGCAGCGTGTGTGCCCAGGCATGGTCCCCTCTGCAGGCTTGCCAGCCACCTTGAGGCAACACTTCTTCCTACTCGTGCTCACACACCAACACCCACTCACACACAGGCAGCTGCACATTATGTACAACATGGGGAAAAAAATACAGCAAACTAGAAGTTACAAGAGACTGAAGATATACTCAGGTTTCACGTGGACCCTAAAAACCAAAGGAAATTGCAAGGAAGAAAAAGGGGGGGAGAATATCTGAAAAGTGGCTGTATTCAAATATTCCCTCTTTTTTTTACTAAAGCTGTTAAATTACTTTCTGAAGAGCTTCAGAAACATGGACCTGAGTGCTACTGTAGCAAGAAAGAGCTGCTTAAACACAGCATTGAGGCTACCAGCCCAGTATAGTTAAGATTACCATTATTCCTGATTCACTCGACCTGCCACTCCACCCAAAAAACCAAAACCAGATTCTTGCACACAGTTGGAGGTCACTTGAAAACAGATATATGTACCCATCTTAAAACTATTTAAAAAAAATCTCTTTTTACTATGAGATTGTGGCTAGATGGAAAACTGGGCAAGCGTGGTAGAATCAAATGATTAATAAAGGAAGAATTCATCCCAATCAAAGGTAAAACAAGCAAAAATGACAAGCAGAAAGAGAAAGCATCTTAAAAAAATTACAAGAGAGCTAGTTTTGGATTTTAAGGCAACACCAAGCCTGCCAACTTCTCAAAGAGACTGCCAAGAAGCCAGATGCCATAACTGGAAGGATATTATCCAGAGTTTTACATCTAAACCTCATGAGTGCCTTTGAAAAAGGACAAAAAAGGGATGCTGGCAAGAGTTCAACTGTTTAATTTCTATCCCCACCCTAAATATTTATTTAAAAGTCAAATTGAAACCATTGCAAAAATTAAAGACAGGATGAGTAAATACAATGTTAAGTATTTACAATGACCCACAAGGGCAAACTAGCCCTACTCAAGTACTGGAAAAACCTCTGGGAACACAAATTTAAAAGGTCATCCCAAACTCCCTGTTTGAGCTGGGCTTCAGAGAACACTTGGAGCCCCTGAGGGAAAGCTTGTGATGACTGAGTTTATAGAAGTGGTGCCTGCCCCGCAGCCAGGGTGGGAACAGGAGGACTCTCCCCAGCTTCTGTCCCACCAGGCAGAGCAGGCACAGTGCTGACCCCATCACAGCAGGATCTGCACCTATTGGTGCCCTGGAGCAAGAAAGCTGAGCTGCACAGGAGCTGGCACGGGTGCCCAGCAAGAACAATGCCTCTGTTTTGGCCATGCTGGAGGCGTGTTTGATCAGATTGTATCGGGGAGGAGATGCTGACCACCCCTGAGACAGACCACCAGAACAGTTTAGATGTTCTACAGCTTTCTCAGTTCTCACAGCCAAAGAAGCCAATGCAATGAGGCAGGCAAGCAGCCTGCCAGTAACGAGGTGCAAAACAAAAACCCAAAAGCAACTGAAGAGTATCTAATCAGTGAGCAGATGAATGGTTGGCCGCATCTGCTCTGCAGCAATGTCCTCAAAAGTGTCAGGTAGCACTGACAAATTGGATCCAGTCCCTCTAATAAGAAATAAAGCGATCCTATTTGGAATTTTAGAGCGAGTGAAAGAACATTACACAGGGCTCTACAGAACCTGAAAGCTCAAACTCTGATTTTACTTCATGTAGCTCCCATTTTGTGAGCACATAAGCACACATATTTAAAATACTTGAATAATTCCATTTAAATCACTGCAACTTGTCCTGTGCATCAAGTTAAACATTTGCACAGGGTCCATTTAGGTCACAGCCTTGTGTTGTTTATGCAGAAAAAAAATTTGGTACCAGGTTGATTTGTATATCCTGCCATCGCTTGGCACTGAGCATTTGTATCCCTTGACGTTAACTGGCATCTGTCAAGTGCTCTCCTATAAAAAAGTTATTCAGTTGCACACATTTGTAATATTCAACTGCATATATTTCTCGGGTAAAGAAAAGGCAGTTATTTTGAATTCTGCCATAAAATACAGCGTAAGTGTAAACTATGAACTGCAGAACACAAAAAAATGTAATGACTTTTTCAAATACTGGCCAAGTAAGCAGTATTTTATGAGACAAGAAACAAATGTTCAAGTCTAAACCACAAATGGAAGTGACCATGCCTGCGCCGGACTTGAAGGAGCACAAGATCCCCCCCCCAATACTCTGACAGGTTAACGTCTCATCCTTTTAAACATGCTGTCTGTGTCTCTCCTTCTGGACTTTTTACAAGCTCGTTAGGACTCAATATGGCTTCTGAGGTTTATTTTTTTAAGAAAACACCAGGTAGTGTGCAAAAAAAATAATTAAATACTGAATTAACCTAAATTCTCCTTTCAGCTAGTTCAAGTCTTGTTTATAGTGTGCACGCACCACTTTGCATTTACCATGAGGCTCCTCAATTAGTTCATAGCCAAGTTAACCTTCTATCTCCCAGCAAATATAACTCATGCTCATTTTATACAACACAGCATTCTGCTGGCTATTATCCATCATTTACAAGTGTTATTTGTCTATAAAAATGGCACTAAAAAGTTGAAAAATGATTCTGCTCTGCCTGCTTCTGGATATGTTTTAACAAATTATACCAATGCAAAAGGCTCTAAGTCATGTAAGAAGCAATTAGTCAAGGAAGCCATAAATATTTTTTAAAAAGGATATAAATGATTGCTTGCCAGATAGTAAAAGCTCTAAAGGTTGCTACATAATAAAAGACTGAACCTACACATACATATCTGAGTAACTTTACCCTTGTGTGCAATCCCATTAGGATGAAGAAGGTTACTCAAGCAAGTAACATTATCCAGGTGACTGTTTGTCCTAAAATAGTTAAAATAGTGTTCTTCATTATTTATCGTTAATGAAGTTAATCAAATTCAGTGGTACTTACTCATGCATGCATTGAATAGAAACCTGAACATGACATGCATATTTATGGAACAGAGATTGAAAGATCATTATCTGTAGGGAAGAAAATCCAGCAAAGAAAAGGATGCGCAAAATATGTCTGTTATCTTATTAGAACATGAACTGTTTTGCTTTAAACATAAATATTTATTTTAATTAATTCAATTAACCTAAATAATAGCTTCCACACATGACAGCTATAGCTAATATATGAATTTCATGATTTCTGATGGCCACATCCATAGCTACCATCAGCCAACTGGTCTAATTCCATGGAAGTCAATGTAGCTTTACCAATTTCCACCATTGTGTGTCTGGCCTGTAACTCCCCACTAAGCGAACTGAAATACAATATTCTGCACATCACCAGAAACACAAAAGGGAGAAACAAAAATAAAAACCCTGTTCTATTTATTTTGCAGTTCACAAATAAGGTGAGTATTCCCCACTTTCATCGCAAAATTCTGAAATTGCAACTAAGGGGTTTTTTTATTTTTAAATTTAGATACCTATAAACAGGTTTAGAGGCCAGACAGATGGGTTTGGCAATCCCAGAGAGAGAAGGATGAAAAAAACTTTAAAAGTGCAATTATTAAATATTCATGCCACTGGCATTCTGTATCTTCAGTGAAGTTCTTGCTCTATATATGGAATGAAACCTATGGTTAAGCACATGAATCTACCAGCTATCAGTTTTGAAAGAGTTCATTATAATGTGGAGGGGAAAAAACTCTAGGTTACTAAATATGCATTAAAATATATGGAGAAAATAGGGAAAGGAGACATTTCTGCATGTTCCTTGGCCTTTAAAAAATGACAGATCAATTTTCTTTTAAAAACATTCTTATTGTTCAAACACCTGAAGAAAAAACAGCACATTGCCTTTCATCATATTTTCAACTTTTAAGGTGATTTTATTAACTCCTTTTTATTGCACAGTTTAAATACTCTAATTGGCACACCACACACTTTCTGTCACTAGATATCCATTAGTCTTTAATAGGTTTGAAATGGTCTACAGTATCATGGGGCTGGCAGAGCTACTGCAGTCCTATTTACAACGATGCAAGGTAAGTGGGGCATAAAAACACCATGGTTAATGCCACTGCAAGCACAAAAACACCCCACTTCCTCCAGTTCCTCCAGCATGTATCCTCAGGATGGTTTTGGCAGTCTCCACAAGTGCTGATGGCCAAAACAAGGTGAAGAGAGGAGAGGAGAGGAGAGGAGAGGAGAGGAGAGGAGAGGAGAGGAGAGGAGAGGAGAGGAGAGGAGAGGAGAGGAGAGGAGAGGAGAGGAGAGGAGAGGAGAGGAGAGGAGAGGAGAGGAGAGGAGAGGAGAGGAGAGGAGAGGAGAGGAGAGGAGAGGAGAGGAGAGGAGAGGAGAGGAGAGGTTTACTGCTGCCCAGTGTGTGTGCTGGGGCTCATCCACTCCATAAGCAGCATGCCAACCGTAGCTGCTGCCTGCGTGGAATGCTCACCCAACACATATGGGCACTGATACTCTGATACACCTATTCAAGGAAAAATGAGAACTAGGCAGCTTTGTTACTGTGAATGAGAAAGCCCTTCCCACTGACTCACTGTAGCTGTGTAAATGAAAAGAAAAAGAAAATCTGAGTTCCATATGATAATTTTAAATTTAATTCATTACCATGCAAGAGGTTTTAAACATCCCATGTTTTATGATGCTTAGGAAATATCAATAAAAGCCTACAGAAATCTGGAAGTCTGTTTGCTACTACATAAATAATTCTTCTGCCTCCACCACTAGGTAAGTGCAAAGGCCCATATGAAGATTCATTTCCTCTTTCCCTCTTCCCCTCTTCCCCTACCCAGCTTTTCAGGACAATTCAATGTGAAGGAATAATCATGTTCCTCAGCAGCCTTCTTTACTGAGTCAAAATAACTGATGCCACACATTTAATCACAGAATCCTTCTTTTATCCTTTAATTATGAAGTGGTGCCTGTTCAAATTAAAGCAGCATTGCTTGCAAATATTTTCAGGCACAAAGGAAGAAGCAAAGTCAGCTAAGCAATTTGGTAAGAAGGAAGGTGAAAATATCGTGAACCTAAGGAACATCCTGTATTTCTGAGTTACAAGTGATGAGACAGTTTTTATTTGGGTGGTTTTACACAATAAATTTTAAAGAGTAGTTGCTTAAGTACCTCTAAAGGTTAAACCTTCAAGCAGCTAATCTGTATGTAAGAACAAGTAACTGTCAAATACTTAACCTTTTACAGATTAAAACTGTCTGCCTAACAGATGTGAAATCATCATTGTTGTAATTGTCATAAGTAGATATCTGAGCATTTTCTGCAGATAAGATCTCTTTTTTTTTTTGAAAAGTAATTTTATGCCTTGGGTCACTTGTGTGTTCATGGCTGTGATAAAACCACTGCTTTCCATAAGAAGTCATATGCCAGGACTTTATAACTGCTGCACTTATTTCCAGCACCACAGTTATTGGTTGTAACAGGCAGTTTTAAATTACTATAAAATGAACTCGCAGGGTGACTGGAAATGTTTTATTGTTCAGTTGCTGGAAGTGGTTGTATGAGTGAACTTTCACAACAGTATGGCCAGGGCACAGGAGAAGAAAATGCTTCAATTTCTGATATGCTTCAAATGTTAATACACAATATTGCTCTTTGACAACACTTGATAGAAACACACGCAGTCACTAGAATTTGCTTAGAATGCCATTACATTATGTTGATCAGTTATGGATATAAGAGAAAAGTGTTTCTAGTATAAGTGAGCATGGAAATGGAACTTTTCCTGTATGTTGCTTATATATAGCAGGGAAAACTAGCTTGACACCCTTCAGCTACTCTGTGTGAACATACGTTCTTACACAGGTCTATGTTCAGGCCCACATCCTGTAACTAGACCAGGCATTTTCATTTTCAGTCAGAGCAGAAGGTAATCATTAGACTGCCCAGCAACCAGTCATCTCACAAGCCCAGGACGTGACACTCAGACAGGCAGGGTTTGAGGGTATAGACTTAGCTGGGCTCTCACTGTGCTGCTCAATACCCATTGGGAAAGGTGGCCTGCATCAGACTGAGGTGCAGGTTTCACCCTTCTTTTCCCTTCAGCTTTCTGTAGCTTTTTTATCATTTTGGCTGTAAATACCAGAGATCAGGATTCTTCTGCACTGGGTCCAGCACAAAGACAGTGACTGCCCTTCACAGACACCTTTCCTGAAAGACCTAAATTACTCCACAAGGAAATTTCCTGCAAGTTCATCTTTTGGGCTCTGTGCCAGATATTTAACCTGCACTTTTTCCTCCATCTAATGATAAATATGGTTTTGAAACAAGAAAGATTTTTTTTTCCAAACCCATGTTTGTTTCACAAATTGACATGTACTGCATGGTCAACAAGGTTTCCTTGGAAAGAAAAGCATCTAGACTGTGGTGTCTCCCTGCCATCTAGTCCCTCTTCCACAGCTGTTATTATGAACCTGCTAACTGATTTCAGCCAAGTCTGACAGAAGTTTCCAAGAAGTCCTACTGAAATCAGCAGCAGCTGAGTTTTTAGCAGTGCTAATAACTTGGTCCTTATCCATAGCAGCTGATGGCAGCCAGTTGTCCATCAGCCCACGAGCCCTGCTGAGTCCAAGCACAGCTCTGAAACTGCCCCAGACCTGCTCCCTCCCCACGTCACCAGAGAGGAGCACGAGGGAACAGTTTATGTAGTGGGGCTCCTGCATTACAGGACACAAAACTATGGTGTTGTTTTGGTAACTCCACTCCTCGGGGAAGCTTTTTCTTTTCCTATCTAGATTAATAATAATGATGATGATGATGATGATGATGATGATGATGATTACGATGATGGTGATAATTATTATTATTACTATTATTGCTATTATTACTATTATTATTATGGTTGACTTCTAGCAATTGTCAGTCAATACCCTTTTGATATTCAAAGCCCAATCACTAAAACCAAAAATAAGTTTTTGAAGAGCAACAAAAAGGCCAACAAAAGCAGACAACCTCTTTCAAAGCACAGTGCAAATGACCCCTTGTACCCCAATTTCTCTGAAAGAGAGATGCAAAACTTGGTGTGTCACCACCATGCCTATGAGGGGTCATTTCCAGGACAGAGGCACTGCCCGGCACTCTGCATCAATGCAGTTCCCCTACAAGTTTATTTGTGAGCTGAACTTGAGCAGGGAATGCCAGCTGTGCCATACTGTAAAGTGGATTTGTCATGTGGATTTATCTACACTTTGTCCATTAAGTCACCCTTGGGAACAAGCACTAGTTACAGCTCTCTGACTGATGCAAAGGGTTTTATACAGATGAGAGGGAAAAAAAAAAAGGAATGCACTGATTTCAAGAGACTGAAGGAAAAAAAGAGAGGTATTATTAGCACATCGATAGGCATCTGAAATATAAATTATTTGAAAGCACATCACTTTATATATCCTGTTAATTACATGGTTAATATTATGGAATCTGACAACTCCCCACAGACACCAGGACTATTGATGAGTTCCATTTTATGTTAGAAATTTCTCTCTTCTTTCCAGAATTACCTCTTTAACCTCTTTCAGTCTAATAAATTCACATTAAAATGTGACCAGGAGTGACAACCTTGGGAGAGGACTAACCTCTCCCTCTATCATGTCATTTTAGCCTCAGTCTCAAATTGGTACAGCACTCCCATAGCTATTAGCTCAGCTCTTCTCCTGCCTCCTGAGTAGATGAAGCAGTATGTCTAATTAATTTACAATCCTTAAGTACAAAGGTAGCTATCAGCAAAACTATATTAAAATCAAACTACCAATAAGGTAATTGTAAAATCCTAATTTTCTGGGATGTTTTCCACTAAATACCATCTTAGCTTGGAGGCTGAATGTTTTTGGAAGTTTAGCCTTACAGCTGCATGAAAGTCAAATACTTCATACATTATAGTATATCTCACTCCATACAAAAAAAAAAAAGAAAGAAAAAAAAAAAGAAGACAGATGCTCTTTAATACAATGAAATGCAATTTAAAGCCAAGTCAATAAGATAGTAACCTCTTATCCTCAAATGAGGGATATGCTATACATCATGGGTTAGAAGTTAAAAACGAAGAGAATGGTTCTTGCCACTCATAATTCAAAGGTTGTTGTCAAAAGCTTTCTGTTCATAGAAATGCTATTGGTTTTATTCAGCTGGCAGAAGCTGTGCAGTATTCTAAGCAGCTCAGACAGATAGCTTTTTTAGCTATTCAGTTCAGAGCCAAATTTTCCTGAACAGCATAAGGACTTGATTTTGCTAATGTATACATGTTGCACTGTACCCAGTTCCAGAAATAACCTGCATCCCTGAGTGCAGGCTGGGGTCTAGGGAGGATACATGCTAACAGCCAGATTCCCTATTTTTCTTTGCACTCAGAGAGGCCAGACACAACCAGCAAAAAAAAAGATTGCTCCAACTAAGAAGCCCTCTGGCACAAAGCTCTGCTGCTGCCCAGCTCCCAACCTGCTTCTCACTGATGAGAAAATACCAAATACTGGGGGTGGGAGGCAAGGGCCCCACTGCAGCACAGCAGCAATGGGCAAGATCCTCCACCGAGCTCCCATCTGCCTCATGAAACTCCTTTTTGCTGGAACCAAATAGCTGAGAATACATGAGAAGCAACCAACCTTCTGCAGGCAGCCATCCTCTCTTCCCCTCTCGAGCCTGCAGGGAGCAGAGATGAGGTGCAAAATCTGAACTCCCCTTAACTCCCCTGTTTTCTCTGATTGTCAGACGAGTGATGCTTCCCAGCATCCTGAAGGGCATGGGGAGCCTTTTCTCTTTCTCATTCCCCTGAATAAACCCCTTTCTGCTGCCATGGCATTCCTGAAGGGACAGCAGGAGAGGAGCAGAGTTCATTTGCTCTGAGAAGCTGTCAGCATCTCCCTTAAGGAGGGCAGGTTGCCAGCCTCTCAGAGCCAGCTATGTGGTGGCCTCGCCTCAAGCAACCCTTGTTTCCCACTGTCACATTCCTGTACACCACATCATCTCTTCTCCTGTGGACATACCTGACCAGCACAACCCAGCCCTAGACTTGCTCCTAGTCCTTTGTGGTCAGGGCAGCTCCTGTAAAAGACAGAGACAGGAAGCAGAATGCTGGAGCAGCCAGTGACTTCTCTAAGACAGCCCAGAAGTGTTGCAAAGGCACAGCTGAAGCCTGAGGTGTGAAATCTCATACTGTTTGCTCGGTGTTGTTTGGTGTCAGTGGCCCTAAGCAGTGAGCAACTGCAGCAGGAACAGATAGAAATGTTCCTGCTGACAGGAACAGAACAGGATGCTTATTTGTCCCTTTTTTTTTTTCTGAAGGGAAATGATCTGCTACTGCTAATGCTGAAATCTGTGCCTCTTGTTCGTGTCTGCACCAGGTTGAGCATGAGAGAAGTTGCCAATTACAGGTAGAGGCTACCTTCAAAATTTGGATAGAAGCTGCTCATTTTGACTGTTCTACCTCGTAGTAGTACTTCCTACTCTTAAACGCCCAGAATTTGGTACAGGCATTCCATTAGCTGTATTTTAAACCTATACAAGCAAATTCAGTTAAATAACTGCTTGTATGTGTGCAATTTTCCACATATCAATGCCAGCATCCCAAGACTGTAGAGCAGGCTGCTCAGTTTAAATCCTCATGTATTTTGCTTGCTCACATACAGGTATGGCCATAGTTACTGATATTATTTTGGAAATCTGACCTGCTGTCTACTGGGAATTATTATACATCTCACAAGAAAATGCTGGATAGAGGACAAATCCTGCATGAGAGCATGAGGACACAAATGCCTTTACCCTTATGTACTGCACATGCCTTTTCCCCAGGCACATACCTGGCAGGTGCAATCCAGACCTTCATTTGTCACTCAGACACCAGTAATAGGCTCTCCAGAAATACTCTAAATAGATTAGATTAAAATTATCTTCTGTCTTTTTAGACCATCTTGGCATTAACAAAAAAAACTGGATATATTTTCCAGGCAAACATGCTTCCTCTGAAAACTGAAAGATAGGACAAATGCTCCCATCTCCTCTGAAATAACATTTACCACCTCTTGCTAGAAAGAAGCAGCTGGCTTCAGTTAATCTGGTGGGATAACAATAAACTTAATAAATGTAATGACATTAAAATCTAAACCTTCTTCTAAAATACTTGGGTACAGGGATGAGCTGCACAGCTGCGTGCAGAGTTTGGCACCCAATACTCAAAATGGAGCTCAGTGTGTTGCACTGGGTGCCAAAGTTCCCCATAGGGAAAATGGGGAGAAGCCAAGCATCAAAGAGCCAGTTCTTAACATCCAGAGGCTACATTGGGAAGCAAACTTTATGCTGGCCAAAGGAAAATGTCAAAGAGAACTTTCAGTTTTTGCTGTGATAAAACTTCCCAGTGGAAGCAGAACTCACAGCTGGAGTGTCACCTATGTGCCCTCTTGGCTATTTAGGTCAGACAAGGGGAGCATACCTCTCTTTGAAAGGAAAACCAAAGGACACAGCTAAACACTCTGTTTTGCTAACACTCCAGTGGTTAAAGCAGCAGCACAACAAGATGGGAAGCCCAGATCCAAGCATCTCTGTAGTATGAGTTTCAAATCCAGAGATTCAGTCTCAAGGAACATGTGCTGGTTACTAGGTAAAAGGCTCCTTCTGGATGACCTTCAAAGCCCTTCACCACACCTCTGGAGCCTGATCTGGGAATGGAGGGATCATGGGGCCAGGAGTAAAGTGGATGAAACATTCAGCTGGAAAAGGGGAAGCCTGATTTCCCTGGGTGGTATCATCCCAAAACAAGCAGCACAGACAGCATGTGGCCACAGAATATCTTGGACTTCTCCGGGCCCTCATGCACTGGGCTAATGAGTCTGATAATTCCCAAATTGCTTCTAGGTATGTGTAGTAGCAAAGCTGGAACTAAGTCGAAATGCTCTTCTGCCAGAAAACATCATCTTGGGTGCCCAGTTCAGTTGTGTGGGGTTTCAGGGTCATGGGGTTTGCTATGTTAATTCTGATAAAACTGTGCACATTAACCACTATGTAGCACCTTCCCTAAAAGTGGTAAACTCAAGTAAGGATCTGCTTCAGTGGCACATCATCAGCTAAATTAATCTCCTGGCATAAACTTGCACTGCCTGGTTCAGTGAACAAAATCAAAATCCAGTCTCTAAATAAGCCAGAGGAATTTCTGGCTGGTGTTGCAATTGCTAGGCACATTAAATGACAGATAAAATCAAAGTGATTTTCAGTGGTTTGGATACCTAGGGCACTAGTATGTTAGTCCTGCATTCAGCTTCCAACACAGGTATGTCTCCAGCCTGCTAACAAGCACCCTTTGTGGATTACTCCTGCACTCTGACCTTCCAGAACAGCCTAGTTTTGATTTCACTGAAGACCTAAGGTCCTTCTGTTCTCCCATAGCCTGTACTCCTCATAAGCAATGTCTCTTGCCTGAACTGACTGAATTTCTCAGTAATCACACACCTTAGATTACAGACTGCAAGTTTAGATGCATCACTGTATGAAATACTGTACAATAAGCAATCTGCTGACATTCCATCATGCTTAGGACACACAGTCTCACAAATAAGTTTGGTTCACCTCTCTCTTTTTAAGCCTATAAGGTGCCCATGCCCACAAAGACAGGGTTCATCTGGCTCACATCCTCTGGGAAGCTTTGGGCACACGTAACACAGCACAGCAGGGCAGAAATCCTCAAGCACACAGAGACCAGAGGAGGGCTTTCACATATAGCACCATACAGCCCTACAGCTTTGTTCTAGAAGCAGCATAGATGTACTCACATGATGCTGAGCCCAAAATAGTTACTCTTTTCTCCTGAAGAAAAACACCCATGGACAAAGCTGATTAACTCAGATGTTTTTCTCTATGAACACAGTGGAACTTTTATAGATCTGCAGATGTGATGTACAGTGCAAATGGTGGCAAGCATCACACAGCATCACCTCAGGTAAATACAAGCCCACTGTTAATAATAATAGTGCAATTTGGTTTTATCATCACCCAGTATACTTTTGCACTATCTTTCAATTTATATGGTCCATATCAGCTGTATGATAATTGAGTGTTAATTTTTACACCCTTTCCCTGAAGTATCTTTTCTGCTCTTCTGTATCCTTGCAATGAATTTTTTTGTACCAGAGATTTTCTTCAGATTTTCTTCTTCAAGGTCCTGCTCCTACCTCTCTATCTAAAGTATTGCTGAATGTGTCATACCCAGGCTCTACCTCACCCTCTGCTTAACTAGTCCACAGTTATTTTCAAAGATCTTCTTCTATGTCTTGTCATTATTATAGGAAGGTCAGTTTCTGTTCACTTGAGTAAAAATATAACTGATGCTATTTTTCTGGTATTAAAACTATGTATCACAGTCTAAGAAAAGCATCAAGTGTACTCTTTTCCTATCCATAAAAAACTGATATTACAGGTACCAAAAGCTTGACCTGAACATGTCCCATATTTGGTTGCATTACTTTTGCCTGATTGCTGAGCAAACCTTTGCAAACCTAAATCTTTTCAATTACATCATATTCATGAATGTGTCACACCTCACTGTGTCATTGTGCCAGAGACTCATTAAAGATCTGCTCAGAGCTTCCTTCCTACTTTATATTTCTTCTCGGAGTTGCTTTGATTTGAGAAATCTCTTTTGCAAAAGGAAAGACGTCCATTGTTTGGAGTCTAAAAGGAAATGTAGGTGTTTAATTGGTGGATGTGGTTTTCATTATACTTTCTCTCTCCACCACAAACCCTCTTCATTGCTGTGACAGGTCTGTTGGCAGCCTGCTGTATCAGACTGGGGGTAGCTGACTTGATAAGCATGTCACCCAGATGAAGAAAAACACAAATTCCCTCCAACTTTGCTCAGAATTTCTAATTAGCTTAAAGTCAGTGTCCTAAATTGGCACAGAAAACCACCATGAGAAAGTCTGAAGGAGATGTAACACTGTAACTCAATAGGGTCTAGCAGTATTTTACACGCTTTCTGGTTTATTGAAATCAAGTCAGCATCTTTGCCCTGAATATACTCCTTATTTAAACACAAGTGCAGTGACATACAGTCCAGTAAAGTCCCCTGCTTCATTTCTATGCAGCCCATGTCATGATGGTAAAGAAGGCTCATTTACTAGAGAAATAGATAAAGAAGATGCTTTTATTTTTATGAAATCAGTCACCTACTCTCATAGCACTGAGGTCCTTTCCCTCATATCCCAAATGAATGCAGAAGTGGGGATGAAGGAAGTACCAATCTGGTCACTGTTACAATTCTCTGCTGCCATTTCTCAATGGGGCTCATTACCTCTACCACTCAGACCAAAATAAAATCAAACCCTAGTGTACACACTTGGGGTTTCCAATAACCAAGTGGTAAGGAAGCATTTTCAATAAATAAGTTGCATGTGCCTACCTTTTTTTTACCCTACTAATGCAAAACCTAGTTGCTCCTATTTACTAAGGGCAAATCATGCCTGTCCAGTCTGATGGCCTTCTATGAGGGAGTTATGGCAATAGCTGACACGGGAAGCTTACAGATTTAATCTATCTAGATTTCTGTAAAATCTTTGATATGGTCCCACATAACAACCTTATCTTTATATTGGAGAGCCATGGATTTGATGGATGGATTCTTCAGTGGATAAGAAATTGGCTGGATGGATGCAGACAGAGAGTTGTGGTCTGTGTCTCTATGTCCAGGAGGTGGGTGATGAGTGGTGTCCCCCAGGGCCCTGCCTTGGGACTGGTGTTCTTCAGTGTCTTCACCAAAGACACTGTCAGTGGAATCGAGTGCACCACAGCAGGTCTGCAGATGGCACGAAGCAGAGTGGTGAGGTGACACAGCAGAAGGACAGGATGCCATGTAGAGAGACCTGGGAAAGCTTGAGAAGTGGACACGCCAGAACCTCATGATGTTCAACAAATCCAAGTGCAAGATGCTGCACCTGGATTAGGGTATCAAATCCCAGATACAAGTGGATGGGGAGAAGAAGTCATTGAGAGCAGCCCTGCACAGGACTTGGGGGTTATGGGGGATGAAAAGCTGGACATGAAACAGGGGTGTATATTCACAGCTCATAAGGTGAATGGCATCCTGAGCTGCATCAAAAAATGAGTGGCCAGCAGGTCAGGGCAGGCAATCCTCCACCTCTACTCTGCTGTCATGATCCCCCACTCAGAATACTGCATACAGCTCTGGAATCCTCCACACAAGACATGAACCTCTTAGAGAAGGCCTGAAGGAGGGCCACAGAGATGATCAGAGATCCTCTCCTAAGAAGACAAGTTGAGAAAGCAGGAGTTGTGTACCAACGGAGAAGAGAAGGCTCCAGGGTGACCTCACCAAGCCTTCTAGTACCTAAAAAGGAGGCTTATAAAAAGGAGGGCGTGGGATTTTTAAAATGGGCAGATAGTGACAGGACAAGGGACAATGGTTTTAAATTGAAAGAAGGTGGGTTTAAATTAGATGCTAGGAAGAAATTCTTTAGCCAGAGGGTAGTGAAGCACTGGAACAGGTTTGCCCAGAGAAGCTGTGGATGCTCCATCCCTGCAAGCATTCAAGGGGTTGGATGGGGTCCTGAGCAACCTGGTCTTGTGAATGGCATCCCTGCCCTGGCAGGGAGTTTGGAACTAGATGATCCTTGAAGTCACTTCTGACCCAAACCGCTCTAGGATTCTATAATTCTATGATTTTCCAGCATGTGAATGTATTTTGTGCCAAGTCAGTGGGCCTACAGGGCTGAGAGCAACCATGACCCAACTGTGGCTTGAAGCTGACCTCTTTTGAACATCCTCTGAGGTGGCAGAACAACACACAATCATAGTGTATGACTACAGGCTCCAACCTTTCCCTGCTTGGGATGCTCTGATCTCCATGGCCCTCAGCAAGGTCCTCACATACTGACAGCTCTTAAACTAAAGTTCTCCTACAAAAATAAATATTTTCATGGATACTCAGAGGGTACTCAGGATGCTGATGCCTTGAAGCTGTAAGAACATTCACCTGATACACACAAAATTTTAATGTAAAGAAAATGGAGAACAGAACTGAACTTGTAAGAAATTGGGGTATTATTTTCAAAAAATGCTTAAGTCGACAGAAAGAATACCTTTACAGGTATGGGGTAGTTTATATTTTCAGGCTTGTATCATGGCTTGAATGAGTACAGGCACACTGAAAAATTATGCTCAAGCTTTAGTAACCCCCATATGTCCCCCTCCCCCTGGACGTGCCCTGGAAACACTGAAATAAAAAGAGAATGTCAGCAGTTTTGCCAGAACTCCCAGGCAAGCCAGTCACAGTGGAAACCTGACATCCAGAAGACCTGGAAAACAGCCAGTTTGTGCACAGCATGTCCATCCTGTATGCCGGCATTCAGGTGCATCGGATTTATTATGCATGTGCAGATCACCTGATTTATTGCCAGGGTTTATTACCAGGTGCAGCAAGGCCAGCAGCATGTTCAGAAAATGTTGGATTTACTGCGCGTACCCAGGACATCTGTGAGCACACACAATCACCTATTCTCCTGAGGCTTCCTAGGAGGAAATACAGGAACCATTCCCAAACTTCTGCATTCGCTTTGGTTCCATGCTTGTCTGCAGACAGAGACAGACTGCTGGGATGAAGTAAATGCAGCTACTTCAGCATACTCTGCGTGTGTATTGCTAGAAAACTTGTTTATACTTCCCAATCCTCCAGGGACAACTGTGAGCGGATGAGGGCAAACTCACAGCGTTTCAACAGAGCTGGCCTGCTTCTCTACCACACAGCAGATACATTAGCACCTAATGAGTTATGATGACTTCAGCTTTAATAGATGACTTTTGTTCCGCCAACCAAATTACAATATAAGCAAGTCTGAAATTTTACTAGTTGTTTTGGCATGTGAATGCAAGTTGAGCAAAGGAAACCGCTTGAGCTACATATTTGTTCAAAAAAATCAGAATTCCATTTTCTTTAAGGCTTTCAATAAGAGGTACGTTTCCAAGTAATTCCAGAAAGTGAGAATCAGGTATATCTGACTGGCATCCAGGTCAAGGTTCCAAGACTCAGTCTGATCCAAAGCAGCAGTACTGTATTAGTACTGTATAGTAGTACTGTAATAGGTATATTTAATTAGTTTCCATTGGTGCCACATGTGGTCTGGTGAAGTGCTGAAGTGCCTTAGAGAACACCCGATAGTTATCAGCATTTCAGTATCAGAACTTAAACACACTGGGATTATGGGAGCTCTAAACAATAATGTGTTACTGAGACCCATCCACTGACTTCTTTGGGCAAGGGCATTTTTCTTATGCTCTAAATGCCTTAGTTTGCACAATTGGATTTCACAGATGAGAACCAGCTCCAGCTGAGATGCCACAGCCAACAGCATTTCCCAGGCAGGGTGCTTTGACTATGAGACTCTTTTCTTCACAGCTCTTCACTGGTTCCCACTTCCCTTGCCATGAAAGCCCTTCGTGGCCTGTCGCCATCATTATGACAAGTCATTACCAAAAGTTATTACAATAAGGCTTTCTAGTCTTCTCTTGACCCATTAAGGCTCTCCAAGTTTCCAACTAATCCCCCTCAGGTTATTCTTGTGCTGTCACTCTTACTTGGGAGGAGTCCTCATAAACATGCCCAAAATCATTTCATTGTTCCTTTTGAGGTTCTTAAAAAGAAAGTTCTCAGTTTTCCCATCATGCTCACACTCATGGATTTGGCAGCACTGTCAGGTTCGTGGTTTGCTGCAAGTGCTGTTTATTCAGATTATTAAAATATTCCAGTCTCTTCTTTCTGACCAGTTTTGCCTTTTATCCATAATTTTCCTCCAGTTTTCACTTTGTCTACAAAGTTTTTGGTACTGTGACTGGATTTTTGTCCCAAGTCTCAACAGCTCTTATTACAGCAAATCTGGGTCCCTGTGCAGATGCAAAGTGCAGTGATAATGCTGAATAAAAACAGCAACAGGCAGAAGGGTAAAATAACACAACAGCCACCCTACTCTGGAGCCAGTGCAGAGCACTGAGTGTTCCAGCCCCTCAGTGAGGTACGGCTATAATGGGAACATGAGAAGTTTCACTATTATTTCTGTTGGGGTAAATAGGATGTTGACTCTTTTCGGAAACTTTAGTTGTAGTTTAATTTCAAATCATCAATGCTCCAGAATTAGCTGCAACTTTCATTATTCAACTATTTTTCTTCCTCTTTTTAACCCTTATGATAATTTATTCCTTTTGTTTTTTTAGCTATACATTACTTTGCTCTGTGTGAGTCGTAGAACTAATTTTTCTAGTTACTTTGACAAACCTGACATCTTGCAGCTGTTACACATCTTGTGTCAATTACATCTCTAGATAAAAAGAATTCTTAAACCCTGAAGGCTGCAGATGGCTTCCTGGAGAGGGGTTAATGGGTTAACTCCAGCTTCGTAATAAAGCCTTTTGGGGGTCCCTTTTCTTGGGCTGTGCTCTTCAGTCTGCTTCTCTTATGCCCTTCTAATTTTGCTACTTCACTTACTATAACTCACATTCCTCTCTGGTCACAAGAGAGGAACTGAAACACCAGTGTCCATCCACCCCTGCCTCCATCCCACCCAAAGGTGCCTGGGGGGCAAGACGAAATATCTGTCACCTGAACCTTATCTCCACATATCATGCAGGCTGCTTCTGGCAGGGCACAGCTGAATGACCACAAATCAGTGGAGTGACAACTCGAACCACCACTAATCCCTAATAAATTCTGGACTGTCCCACAGATTTGGGGATCTCCTGACAACTGGTGATGCTCTCAGCATCTGGCAAACCACTTGTGTCTAATTGGGTACCTTGAGATATTTACAATGTGCTTAATGGTTACTGAAGAGATTGATCACCCTATTCTTGATATCTACCCAAAAAGGGTATATAAAATCCTTTGATCTTGCTAAGGCAGCAAAACATGTCGAACCATCAGTTATGTAAAGGTGGTTGTTATTAATTTGAATACTGCACAGAGAGGAAAGAACAGAAGTACCATATAATGAGATATATTAAGACTACAAAAGAATTAAGTGAAGCCGTTACGTTATGAATCATGATTTTATTGTTTAGCAGTCAGCTCTTGATGTAATTCAGATAATAATGAATGGGCTAATTTCTTCCACCTTATTCAGGCAAAACTTCCATTGACTTCAAAGAGAAAGTTGTCCAAGTGAGGACGAGAGATTGCTGCATCTATCCCATTATTTGCAAATGCTTTTCTGAATACGAAGCTTTCCTTTATAATGGGCTACTGCCAATAACACTAACATTTACATAATGTAAACCTCTTACATAAGAGTCTTTCATGTTCAAAAAAGATTTTTTATTCCTATTGCAAACTGCCACATTAAAAGTTCTTCCATTAACCCTAGCATATATTAAAGTATAAAAACATACTGACTTTGTCAGCACACCATTTCAACTATTTTTCCTTCTGCTCTAATTTTCTTATTTCATTTTACCATGAATTTTTAATCAGGAGAATGTGTTATTTATTGATTATTAGCAAAGAGATTATTTATCATTGCAAATATTTCTCTTCATCACAGAAGAGTGCCAAAAAGGGGGAAATGTGCTAAGCCTTGTTACTTGTTACATTTTAACAGATGCCAGGAGTATTTGAGGAAACAAATTAATATATAGTCATACATCACTATTCCTCTTACTCTATAGTTCTGTTTATAAGTTATTACCCCATAACACTTTTCAAATTGGGACTTTGAAGTAATTCCTAAAGCAATGGCTCAAAACCTGGAAAATGTGCTTAAGCATAATACTTTCTGTATAGATCAGGGCAGGAGTCTTCAGGTTTTTGACAAAACCAGTTATTTTTTCTCAGATTATAAAGTATGCACTTCCATCTGGAACTTATTTTGACATTGTGAACCTTAATGCCTCAGAAAAGCACACAGAACAATGGATGGGCACTACTTGATTATTTTAAATTGAAATTAATTAATTATGAAACAGCTGCAATCATCTAAATTACTTATTTCCCCTTTCAGTGAAAATTAATTTATAGGCATTTGCAAAGCATACAAAAATAACAAGAGAGTCAAGAAAGTCTGTAGGAAGGGAAGTCATGTAAAATTGTCTATGATCTGTATTTCAAGAAAGTAAATAATTAATAACTCCTAGGAAGCATGTTAGGGATTGCTCATTCTATTATACAGACACATTGAGCAGCAAAATGCTTTAAATCTCAACAACAAAAACAGTACAGAACTCCATAGAATTCACCTTTCCAGGTAATAATTTTTTTTCAGCAGAAACCAGCAAATTTTTCACATTAAAACCATACTGTGACTTGAAAGAAGCTTCTCAGTCATTGAATAAAGACAGATGAGCAATGAGTGTTAGAAAAGCTACCACGGCATCAAAAGATCTACAGTCAAGGCCATTAAAGAATAGCTAATCTGCTCTAGTTTTAATTCTTTGCTAATGGGTTTCCTTAAATGTGCTTTACATCAGCTGTAATTAGTTCAAGATACTGCTACTTATATACTTCTAAGAACAACAACAAAAAAAGGGGTTGCATTTACACCACTTGCCATGTAATCATGTACACGCAGCCACGCACCCAAGCTGGCAAGGTCTTGTGAAGTGTGAAGCCTTGAAGAGTGCCATAAAGAGACAGTTTCCTTGGATCTACAAAAGCTGGTTCAGCTCCAGCAGTAAAAGCATTTATCTGTGCTTTCCTTTGTTGGGGTCATCTCAACACCATTTCACCTCAGATGTTGCAGAATCATCAGTAAATGGCCAGGGATACATTAGCAGGTACACATTACCACAGATATTGGTAATACATACATTCTGCTACCAATGCTAGGGGTTTAGAACAGATTTTCATAGACAGTGGCAATAACCAAAACCCAGACCCAAACCCAGCTATAATTCTTGCCCCTTTTACATTAGAGAGCGACTGGGTTCTGAATGGAATTCACTCCTTAGAAAAAGGAAACAAGAAGCCTCGGGTAAGACTTTTCAGCACCTTCCAGGACCTAAAGCAGGTTGACAGGAAAGCTGGGGAGAGTCTTATTACAAGGTCATGTAGTGATGTGCCAAGCAGGAACAGCTTCAAACTGAAAGGTGGTGGGTTTGGATTAGATATTAGGAAGAAATTCTTTACCGTGAGGTTAAAGACACTGCTGAGACACTGAAACAGGCTGCCCAGAGAAGCTGTGGATGCCCTGTTCTGGAAAGGTTCAAGGCCAGGTTGGATGGGGCTCTGGGCAACCTGGTCTAGTGGAAAAGTATCCCTGTCCAGGGCAGCGGGGTTGGCACTAAGTGATCTCTAAGGCCCCTCCCATCACAAGCCATTCTGTGATTCTGTGATACACAAAGGTTGAGCTCCACAAGCTGCAAACACGCTGGTGTACACACACATGCAAGGCCATGTGGTGACACAAATTCAGATCAGTCAGGATCATGGTGGTTTTCTTGTGGGGAGCCTTGGTAAATGGACTAGCACACAAACACCTTTTGTATTAAGAAATTCCTGACAGTCTTCAGGCCTAACCACAAATAAAGCACATTGTGACATTAATTTACTCTTTAAATTGGTGACATTTAGTTAATTCAAGGTCATCATCCTGGAGAAAATGTTACACTCTCTTTGCCAAACACAAATGAAGAAATGCATGCTTAGCTTTTATTGTTACTTTGTTATTTAAAAAAAGTTGATGACATGACAAGTTCCCTCCCTATGTCAGAAACAAAAAATATTAAAGTGTCTTCTATTGGATGCATATCAAGGTAATTATCTTCTCCAGAGTCTCCGTCAATTCAGTCTGTTAATTTTTTCTAGGCTAAGGCACGACCATCTATTGCACTTGCTGTTCTAAAGCCAAGGAGCACAAAAAAATTAAAGTTACTTCGCTCTGTCTGAAAATTGACAGACCTGAGAGATGAAGCCTTCTGGTCAATCACAAGTGGTCAATGACAGAAGGAATCAATTTTCTCTTGGTGCATCACTAGGATGTAGACACCATTTAGCATCAGCAGAACAAAAGCTAACATCCCCCCAGAGGGGTTTAGGACACTTGCTAACATCAGTGCATGAGAACAGGCTCCCCAAAACCTTCACAGTGACCAAAACAAAGAAGTCAAGGATAGAAACAGGGAGATGCATGATTGGAGAGACCACTCCTGGGATGGTTTTTGAATCTGAACTCTGCAAATGCATACTTCACCAAATCTTTTTCCTTCTGATCCATCTGTCTGTCATATTTGCATTTTTCCTACCACCACAGGTCATCATAGTACCTGGCATCGAGACTGTACCATCATGGCAATGCATGAGCCAGGGAAGCCATGAGTTTCTCCCTAACATATTTCAAAAGTGATATGTGCAGAAAGAAGTGATCACATCTCAAAGCAATCAAAACATACTCAGTGTAAGAAGACACCACCTTCATCCTCTATTTGTGCACTCCTGCCATGTAGTCAAACCAGGCTGAGCCACAAAGGACTCTTTCTCTTCTTCAAAACATGTGCAAACAACCACACAGAAAGACTGGGTTACATTAAGAAGTTGTGCAGCTTTGTCAGATACAACCCTCTTGTTTTTAGTTTTAAGTACTTACAGTTGTGGATCATCTTTATTGAGAAACAAAACATAGCAACAAAAAGCTTCTTAGCAAAGATTTCTGGTCCCTTCAGCATAATTTTAAGTGTTTCCTGCCTGCTGAGACCACCACTGCTGCATTGGAACTAATTTATTTTTTAAGAAATACATAAAGGGTCTCTGAGGCTAACTTTAAATTGCATTCCTACTGTCATATTTCCCAAGATACATTTGTATCCAGGTCCTTGGTACAGGCATTCAGGTTTAAATCTTCCTAAGAGGATAAAATGCAGTCCTCCTAAGTCACTAACACTACTTCTTGTTTGCTTAAGGTATGAGGAAAGTTGAGCTACCAAGTTGTAGGAGAGGAACACAAGGTTATGCATTTTTACCTTTGAAAATGTTTAGCACAGAATATTAATAATTGTCATTATGTTCATTTAACTGTCACTACAGTTCATTCACTCTTTCTCCTAAGTATAAATTTGTAGTTACCCACAAATTATTCAGAAATTATGTAGAGTATTACCTGGGTATTCAGCTATAAGTATCCATTATTTGCTCTCCTGGGGCCTTAGGCAGAACCAGCAAGTATAACCAGTGTCTTAATACTGATTTGTAATAGACAGAAGAGTAGCCCTACTGGTAATTATGTGAATCCAATGGGTTTGGCCAGAGCAGGGACCAGCGGCTCCCTGGGAGCAGTCAGAATCTAATCCCCAGCAGCAGCACCAAAAGGGGAATTCCCACTCACCAGCAGAACAGGGTTTATTAAGAGCTAGTTCTGTTCAAAACCAAGGAAGTTTGGTTACAGCTTTCCCTTTTCCTACTTCCAGTTTTTCCCTAAGAACTTGGGTTTTACCCAGGAATTAGCCTTACAGCCAACCAGCCATATACAAAGAAAGTTTCCATGGGTTTCCTAATGTCCTGGGTTGACTATATAATGCTTTTATCTCCAATCATCTTGTTCTGTTTATACTGAATAATAAGTTTTACCAGGACGCCTAGAAAATGCCATGCTTTTGAAATCTCATTTTCTGACAGGGACACTTCACACTTACAACCTGATCAGTCTGCCAGATGGGACAACATATCACACAGAACATAACCTCCCTGATTTCCACCTGTATGTGATGCCAACTTCTCTTCATTTCTACAGCTTTTACTCTATTACTCCTCTTATTAAAAAAGTAATAACCTGGCTGTAAGGTATATTTTTATTCATGCTTTGTCATTTCCTAATCATAAATATGAAGCAAATGGATTATTTTGTTTTACGAAGTTAGAAACCCCTGTAATTAAACAGCTGCTTCCTTTAATGACAGTGTCATGGAGTTGAGTATGAAATTATTGCTAATATATAAATGACAAGATGTTCCCATAGCCAGTATTTTTTGGAATGCTGCTTTTTAATGGCCCATATTTCTCGTCCACAAGTTTTAAGAAACCTGGTATTTTCCTCAAAATATTCACAAAGAATGGGAAATGCTGCACGTATCTCATGCCCTCTTCTGAACCCTTCTCCAATAACCTAGAGTAAGGGTTTTGCCTCAACTTCTGATGAATACATCCCCAGAGGAGGACAAATCTACACGTCTGAGTGTCAGAATGAAAGCCTAAAGGGCTGTTCATCTCTTGCATCACACAATTGGGCATGGGTACTCAAAGAGTCCTCAGGGAGACAGATGAAAGCACATCCATTGTCCTACTGGTGTAACAGAATTTTATTTATTAGACAAAAACAAATCACAAGCTTAAAAAAAAAAAAAGTACTAAGTACTGTGAATTAGAGATAATAGTCCAGATCCTCATCTGATGTAAACTGGCAAAGCCTCTGGACTCAGTGGAGACTCAAATGAGGAGGATGTGGTATATTACATCCAGCAAATGAGCACTCACACAGCATAGCAGACATGTTTGTAAAATATTATTATTCAGCTGATGTTTATAAAGTATTTTGACCATGAAAAGCCTGCTCTTCTTATTATTTATAATGTTTTAGTGCATACAATTTGTTCAGTGCTGTAAGAAAAAAAACCTCAAATAATAAAAGCAGTTCCTGACCCAAAGGGCTTCCAGCCTAAAAAACAGGCATCAAGAAGAGAGAACATGCTGTGAAAGCAGGAGAAGGGAACAATCTATAGTTATTACTTGCCTATTGTTTGCTCACAACTTATAATCATCACAGAAAGAGAAAATTTTTAGATGGGATCTCAATGAGGGACAGGTGGTAACTGTGAGTTGACACTGGGAGGAAGGGAGAATAGGAAACACCACACAGAGAGAAAGAAAGAGACAAAGATGTTTTCAAGCATTATTTGTTGAAAAGGTGAAAGAAGTAAAAGAAAAAGATAAGGAGCAAAGTCCAAGACACATGCTGGAGTGGAGTTATAAAGGAGATGTGAGATAAAAGAGAACACTAACTTTTTTTTTTTTTTTTTTAAGAGGGAGGTATTATTGCTGAGCATTTTCTGTGAAAAGGTCAAGCTGGTCCAGCAGCCTGTTACCATACTGAGACAGTGACCCCTCTCACCCCAAAATAGTTGTTTACTGTTATCTGAAAATAAACATTGTGCTCTTCTACTTTGACTGAAGAAGTATGTGTAGAATTAGCTTTCTAAAACTGTCTCCAGTAAACACCATGCAACATAAGAAAAAAAAATCTTTCCTTACACAAATATAAAATGTAGAGACTAAAAGCCAGGCAACCTGGAATCAAGAAGTTACAAAAGGTTCATTTATAAGACTGCTGGATGTCTGACCACTTTTTGTTAATAGCAACTTCCAAACAAAACTCTCATTGACTTCAAATGGAGCAGGAACAGACCCAAAGATAGCAAATGAACTAATAATTCAGTACAAGGTCTGTAAAACACACTGGGCCATCTTATACTGTGGCATTTGATATTGATCTTAGCTTGGAAGCTATACAGCTATACATTTTTTACAGGACTATCCAACCCCTACAAAACTGATGTTAACTCAAAACGCACAGAAGTATCAGGTAACTACCAAATAAACCAATTACATACTTGGCTTCTTTTACCTAAACAAACACTGTTTTGTTTGTGGCTAACAAACATCTTACATTCAAAATTATTTTCTTGTTTGGTACAACAGAGTAAGTGCTTTAATAAATCTGCTAATTGCTTTTAATGAATGGGGAACAACTCTGCCTACGCATGTATCTGACATCAGCATTTGAGGAGAGCCTTTACTGACGGGTCTTCACTATTGCTGTGCCTAAAACTAAGCATGGAGTTAAGGACCTGGCTGAATTTTGATCTTGATTTGTCAAATAAAGCAAATAACAAAACAAATGCCTGTAATGCAGAACTGGTCTGGGCACTGTGATTAGGTCCTTTGGTCTGTTCATCTGCTGCCTTCCATCATGTATAGGATGTTTACTGATGTACAGCAGGCATATAAAACACCTCCATCTGAGACCTTCCATCTCTTTTTGTCCAGTGTAAACAAATGCAAACCTGCAACGCACTGGGGAATCCACATCCTTGAGTCTGGACAAGTAAAACTACACATGTAGCACACAAATAAATGCATGGACAAAGGAAAACAGGAGACAGGGTTGTGGTTTGAAGTCGTCAGTAGCCTGTGTTCAGGTTAACTCTGCTGGTCAGCAGTAACGACACCTTCAGTTAAGTTGGGTTGATCACCCTAAAATGTTCCAAAAAAAGCTTCCCAAATGGGCACAAGTTTTGTTTATGCCACAGATTGGTATGTTTTCTCAAAATTCCTTTTGAGTTTGTGCTCAGCTTTCACTATTTGAATTATAGTAGTTTTCTGGAAAGCAGAAGTGTTATTGGCATCCATACAATCTGGAAAAACTACTGTTTAGTAGAAAAATAGCTTACAATATTCTACCATTACAGTTTACTAGCTAAATACTGTCTTATAGTCACTACACGATATATCATTACATTTTCTATGTTACAGCAAAGCAAAAGATATAGCATGTATTAATTGGAATGAAAAGACATTTATAGTATAGTAGCAACAATCAATGAAAATTGATTAGCATGCCCCTGTTCATTTGGAAACACCTTTTGATTTTCCAAGAACATCTCAAATAAATAAAGAAAACAAAAAAAAAACCCACAAAAAAACCCCAAACAAATGAAAAAAAAAAAAAAAAACACTTTAGAGCAGCACATTAATATTTAATTACTGCACTTCTAAGCAAAATGTTCACCAAATACTTCAAAAAGTGGATTTTCAGTCATAAATTAAGTGCACAAATTGCCATTATGGCTACATTCAAAAGAATAAAGGACAACATTCATTCTTGCTGCAGAGAAAATTAAGTCTCTTTAAGTGTTGCTCTTTGTCATGAAGTACTTCCTATCTATGTAGCGTATTTTATTTCCCTTTTTGGCAACAACTGCACAACTTTGAAGGCATTCTCGTAAGTTTTCATAGCTGAACATCACCATGTTCAAAAGCTTTGTTTTGGTCCGTTTAGTACGGAATTCACACCAGGTTTCTTGAGAATGTCCATGACTTGCCCCGTGGTGATGCAGGGCAAGTTATGGACATGCCAGGAGCAGGCAGGATGGCAGGAGGCCAGCATGCCACAGCCACCCTGCCAGCAAATGGGAGAATGACCCAGGGCCCCAGGGCACCGCCGACCTTCTCAACAGACTTGGGAAGCTTCCACTAAGCCAAGGTAAGGTTTTATTTACTACTGTTAGCGTGGCCTTTCAAAACTGGCTATTCCGAACCGCTTGTCAAACAGCTGCTTTGTGATAAACTTTCAGCCCATGATCTGATACTCCAAGCTAAGCTGGTGGCAAAACCTAGTGCTCCAAAAAGGACTCGGAAACACAGAAGCAACCCCCTTGCTCCCCTCACTAGGCGCTGCTCTGGGTATTTGTGCGGTTCAGCCCCTACAAAGGGGTGAAAGTTTAGCAGTGAATGCAGGCCTGCCACTATGCAATGACTTCTAATGTGATTTTTGGAGCCCTTCTGATGAACTGACCTTCTAAACAGCAACAGCTACAGAGGAAAACAAGTAACAAGAGCTATGAAACCACAAGATTGCAAGTAACGCAAATACAGATATTTTTAAGAAGGTAATTTAGCTGGAAAACAGTTGATGTCTTTTTGGACCCATACAGGAGTCTTATGGCAACCACAGTCATTTGAAAGTGGCTCCACAACAGCCAAGAAGCGTGCTGAAATGGTTTGAGAAGAAGCAACGGCCAGACACAGCCTAGATCCCTAATGTCCCAGAGTTACATTGTTAGTTTTTCAAATCATTCAAACTCAAATAGCCGGCTCAGAGAACAGAGTAATGGGCAGCCTACTTTTGGTGAAAAAGAAAAATTGCCCAAAGTTTGTCTTCATTCAAGGATCAAGGGAAAAGCATTCAAATGTGTAAAAGTATTATTTCTCCCATTCTTGTTTAATAGGAAAAAACCATGTAATTTAATTGTAAAACCATGCATACGGACTGTAAACTTAAAATCAGGCCAGAGATAAATGTTATGGTTTGGATATAAACTGAATATTGGTATTTATAATTGAAACGAGGACATAACCTTAACTTGTGTCACAGGCAGAAACACTATAATTAAAAACTTTTATGGGGTAATAACTAATTTTGTATTATACATGCTCTTTAAAGTTCCCACAGCAGTGTAAAAGTTTTATTGGGCTCGATGTTATCAATGTATGCATTTATAAGCACCCACATTATGCAGCGCAAGCTGCTCTCATCATCCTGAGGTCTTTTGTGAGAAGCGGCACAACTAACGGGACTCGCTGGTCCGGCTCCTTTTGCTACACCTGCCACCGAGGAAATAAGCCGGCGCTGTCGAACGCGCACCCTACTGACAGAAGCCACAGATCACCTAACGCGGTGTAAAACAAAACGCACGCCGGTGTGTGATTCCCGGCAAAAGGCACCCCGGCTCCCCGCGCTCCAGCGCCGGCGGGCGGGCGCGCAGTGCCCGGCGGAGCGCACCGCGCAGGGCGCGCCCCGGGGCCCGCTGGGCAAGGCAGCCCGGCCTGGCTGCGAGCGGGGCTCCGCGCACCGGGCTCCGCGCACCGGGCTCCGCGCACCGGGATCCGCGCACCGGGCTCGCGTCCCACCGGGGGACCCCGCATCGCGTCCCACCGCGGCATCGGCCCGCGGGTCCCGGGGCGCTTCCCCGCACACCGGGGGTTCTAGCGGGGAGCGGAGCGCTTCCTCCGCACCCCGCGGAGCCGACGGGGGCCCGCCGCCCCGGGGCCGGCGGCGGGGAGCGGCGGCCGCCCGGGGGCAGCGTGACTCCCGCAGCAAACTCCGGGACTTGGCAGAGGCAGCAGCTCGGGGAGGGTGGTGCAGGGGGGAGGGCAGCGCTTCCCACCTCCAGCCGCTAATGACATTTCTAGAAATTGTTTCCCCTCCTCCCTGGCAGCCCCGCACCCGCCGCCGGGGCGGGCAGGGACGGGGGTGCGCAGGGGGAGGTCAAGGGCATGCGACGGGGGGGGGCGCAATAAAGGCGGCCCGGGAGGGACTTGGGAGCGAAGGTGGGGGGTGAAAGGGGCGTGCAGGAAGGATGGGGGATGAGTCCGACTCGAGGTACCAGAGGTGGGTGGGCACAAGGTATTATTAGAGGGGAGGGGGGTGAGCGCGGGGGGGGGGCGGAGGGACGAGTGCAGGTGGACCCCTCCAGCCAAACACCACACTCACCTCCCGGATCCACCCTGGCAGTCAGGGGAGGGGGGCACCCGTCCCTCTGCCCCTACCGAGCCAGCAATGCTGGGAGAGCAAGTGGCACAGGAGACACCTCTCTGGGCTGCACCCTCTGCTAATGCACCCGCTGCCCCAGTTATTGTACCCTCGGGCAAATGCACCCCCTTACTGCACCCCAAATTTACTGCACCTCTCCAGGTAAGTGCACACCCACTCCAAATTATTGCACATGGCCCAGTTATCGCACCCCCTCCAGCTACCGCACATCCCCCGCAGCCCCTGTGTCCCCGCGCCTGGGGGAAGCGGAGGCACCACTCACCACAGAGAGTCCAGGTCCCACTCCTGAAGGAGAGCTAAGTCGAAGCTGTCCATGGTGAGCGGTGTCAGCGCCGCCGCGCTGCAAGCACACGGCGTCCGGGGCGCATCCTAACTGCACCGCGGGCAGGGCGAGGGCGCGGAGCACCCCCGGCGCCGCCGCCGGCCGCTCTCCGCACACGCGCGGGAGGCGACGGACCCCCTCGGCCGCCTTCCTCCCGCTTCCCCCTAGGAAAGAAGCAAGCACCCTGCCCCCAAAAGAAAGCACACGGTGCCGCCGCTCGTGTGCGAGCGGCGCGGCGCGGCTGGGCTCGGCTGGGCTCGGCTCGGCCGCCGCCGCCGCGCTCCGCTCCCGCCCCGCTCCCCCGCGCCTCCTCCTCCTCCTCCTCCCGCCCGCCCGCCGCCGGGAGCGCGGCCGAGGCGGCGCCCGCCCCGCGCACGCAGCGCCCGCGGCCGCGCAGCGCCCGCTCGGAGCGGGGGGGCGGCGCAGCCCGGCGGGCAGGGGGACTTGGTGGCAACTTGCACCCCCGGGGGGGCTTGGCCCGCCGAAGTTGGGTCTGGGGTGGGTTTTTTCTCCCTATTCTTCCTCCTCCTCTTCCCTCTCCTCCTCCTCCTCCTGGCCAGGTACCCCGGCGTGGGCCACAGCACCCCGGCTTACCAGCACTTCATGGGTGGCAAGCACCACGATGTTCGGCTGAGAAACACTGGGGAGAAATTGTGGCATTTATTGTGGACCTGGTTCTCTGTGCTGGAGCCAGCAGCCCGGGGTGCTCCCAGAGGATTTCCCCGCAGTCCAGGGGTTGGGCTGGGTTAAGGCCTTTTTGCACCAATTCCTCATTAGATGTGTAATAAACTGCACCTGTGCAAGTCTTCATGCCCATACAGGTCCATCTAGACCTGCACGGGCAATTAAAGGTCCCTGGATTGCACGAAGCCTTTAAAAATGAGTGATCTCTGGTTAAAAATAAAAGTACCAATCATCAGCATTTGCCACCCAAAGCGAGCAAGATGCCTTGCACTGCCATCCAGCCTGCGTGAGGCACCGGCTGTGATATCTGGCTGGCCAGGGGAGGCAGGCGCTTCTGATTTGTAGTTGCTGAATCACATTAAGAGAGGTTAACACACATTAAATACTTTCCAGAATACTGGGCTTTTCAGCTAAGCAGTGAGTAGCTGCCAGAGAAGTGCCATGTCATCGCAGACAGGGAGAAGAAATGTGCAAATCCGTGACGAAAAGAGGGGGCTATTCATGCAACCGCACCGACGCGAATATCTGCAGAGCGATCCCACACTGGGAGATCCCTGCTCTTGGAGACCGAGCCAGCCCAGCTGGCAGCTGGCTAGGGCACCCTGACGTGCGTGACACCCTGGCAGCCCAGAGCAGTGCTCAGGCTCAAGTATTTGTGCAGGCTTCTCGTCTGCTTTTGCGACTGTGTGTTACCCGTTCCCGAGTTAGCTTGGTTTAATTTAGGGTTGGTAACCTTGCACAAGCTGCGGCGCAGCTCTGGCCGCAGCGTAGGCGCACTCCAAGGGAAAGGTTGAAAACCCATTTGCACGGGTTTGAAAACAGTTTGCACGCCAGTTTCGGCGAGTCATCTCAAAGTCCCAAGCCACTCCACGGCTGCTTCTGTTCCCTTGCACAGCCAAGGTGGTGCTGCCTCCTACTGCCAGAAGTCCCCCGACCCTCGGGATGTGGCACATCTTCAGCCTGGAGTGACACACGGGAGCCGGCTCCTGTAAAGCCTGTCTCCTCACTTTCCCCACGGGGATGGAGAAGGATGTGTCTCGGTTGGGCAGGTTTGTGGCACCCTCTGCCTACCCAGAGCAAATGAAGATGAAAATGAAAAAAAAATCATGCCAGTTCAGATGCCAGGCTTGGTACAGTATTCATGGATACATAAATCCATGAAAACAGGTTTTCTGTCAGCTGGGGTAAAGCTTACCATGACAGAAGATTGAGCCTGGAAAGCAGGTAACATTCTCAACAAACATATTACTTATGTGTGAAGGAGTGAAGGGCAGCATATTTACACTGACCTTTTCAAGCCACAGCCTCTGCTGCCTCACTCTTCTTATTTTAAGGGAGGTTGTGCAACCCCCATTGCAGCATGACCCTGGTTCTTTCCCCGAGACCCAGCTTAAGCAGTGATTTGCAGAAGTGCTTAAATCACATCTGAAATGCTACATACAGCAGGGCAAGCTTAGGCTGCCTTTATGGACTAAATCACTAGAAGTGGCACCCCTTTACGCCAGTGCTGGAATTTACCCCAGGTCATCCTGTAAAGAGCAACGTGGACTGCAGTGCTCACAAGTGGTAACTTATGTTGAAACTTGGAAGCAAAATTCCATAGGCTAAATTCATCATCCAAACTCAGATCAATAGAAAATGTAAACAAACAGCATGAACAACACTGAGTGAATGAAATTTCAAAGAGTAATACATAATGATAGTATGTTTTATGTTTTTAATATGTTTTAACACAAACAATTATTATTTTTCTTTTACATTTCTTGAATGTGTATCATTACTGTGGTGTTCTTTTCTTTCCCATCATGGCTGTGATTCTCCTCTCATGCAGAGCAGAGAACATCAAGACTAATTGCATTGAAATTAATGTCAATTCAAAATCCCAACTGCTCTGGCTATCTGCCAGGTACTCAATGTTTCCTCTGACCCTGGTAGCATTTTTGAAACTCCTTGTATGTGAGACCTCACTTACAGGTTAGCCTTCCACCCTTAAATTTGCTTCTCCTGTGATGTGCTTGGCTGGGTTCCTGTGCTGGCTCCTCAGTATAGAACTGTGGTTGGTCCCTGTGGCTGGAGCATCCTCTGTGCTCCATGTCTTATTCATTCAAATCCTTCCCTCTTTCCAGCCACTGAACAGTAAATTCACCTGCTGCTTTCTTACTTAGAAGTGGCCCATCTATCTCCAGTGGGTTCCATGATCAAAACCATAACATGCAGTAAATTGACACAGACTGTTTAAAAAAACTTTGGGATGATGACTGAAGAAAGTCCTTCCCCACTGCCTGTTGCAACCCGCAGCTTTCCCACAACCACCAGCAATCCCCTGTCATCCCTGGCTGTGTGACTTGTCAATGTATTTTCAACTCCTGTGGGGAGTGAAACCTGCCTTTTTACAAAAGCATGGCATTATATAAATAAAAATATGCCATGTGCTATCTATGCTCATTAAGCATATATTTTTCATGATTCATATGGACATTACTTGTCTCTTCATTGTGCTTTTTCCTCTGTTAACAACTCTTCATTAAGAATAAGCAAGCAACTGTGCCCAGTCAAGCAGACTTTTTAAGAAGAGCTGAAGGCCTAGGAACAATATGTAATTCAAATCCCTTACATAAAGATTGCATGTAGCAGGAAAGCTGAACATCATCTTAAAAGTTGACATTTCCCTCTACTCAGACTCTCTGTCTTAAGCGTGGCATAGCAACTGCCTGAGAAAGAGTAAAGATAATTTTAATGTAACATAAAATAAGGGGAAGGTGAGAAATACTACATTCCTAGTCAACATCCTGTACGCAAAATACTGCCATAGTATCTCTTTGGTATGACCTACCTTTAAAACATGTACCCAGCAAGAAATTAATTCCCAGCAAATTCATAAGACCTTAGCTGAATGCTTTCGAAGAACAGAAGAGAGGAATTCTGGAGGTGGCCAGTGCAGGAAATGCTTTAGCATTAGTACGGTGTGTCTCAAGAACAAGAAGTTCTACATCTTGCCCCACTTGTGACACACCAATGCAGAGTGGTGGGACACAGGCAGAACCTCTTTTTTGCCTGTGAATTTCAGTGGTTGCAGGGGACAGCCTCACAGCCATGTGCATGCAGCGTGGTCCAGGATGAGACAGTGCATGTCACATCCTGCGGTTTCAGGGACAAAGTGAGGGCTGCTACACCTCACCATATCTCTTCATTAAATCTACGCCTGCTCTTATCCCAACAGCCTAATCCATCAGCCATTCCTTCAGAGGGCAGACTGCTGCATTGTTTGGCAGGGAGGGCTACAGTCACACGTATTTTGGTGTGTGATGCACTTCCACCTCTCACTGCAAGGCAGTGCTCCCAGGGCAGCTCTGGTAAGCGCCCTGAGCCCTTGTATAGGCTGTGGCAGGACACATGTGGCTCCTCAGTGAGTGTTTGCATAACACCCAAACAGGAATCTCTTCCATGAGATGAAAAGCCACGAAGCATTATTTAGTCTTGCTTTAGCATCTCATCACCATTCTGAGCAGTACCTATTTCTGCTGGGCACCATCTCCACAGGGGCAAGAGATCTAAATTAGAGCCAGTTTTGCAGAATCAGTCCCTCAGTGCTTTTGAATGTGTTTTGTTTTTCCAAGGGTCTCTAAAGTAGTCTAATGAGTATACTTTATACTAGGTTTGCTATTTAAATTCAAATACAGTGTTCCACTGCAGATACTTACATGCTTAAGTGTAAATAGTTTTCAATGTAGTAGTGGGTTTTCATAACCTCACAGTTTATAGCAAAGGCAAAGCCTCTGGATTACCTAGTCTAGCCACCTGTATATCACAGCCCATCCAGTGTCACTGTTCTTCCCATACTGAGCTCAGTATCTTGCAGTTTGAGCAGTTGCACAGTCCACAGTTTAGTACTCTTAACATAATAAAATGTATATTTGGAAACAATTTTTCTCTCTGACTAACTTTACTTTTTCTCTGTATCTTTATGTCTTCAACCAGATAATGTTTCATTAAATCAATGCTAAGTTCCAGCACAATGGCTGGCGTTGCTTCAGCAGAGAGAGAAATGAGCTCTGAATTGTGTTTGCCTATTTATTTAAACTTGCAATCTGCTTTGAAATTCCTTAGGATGAAACTTGTGTTTATGCCTGACAGCTACGCCTAACCTTAACTGACTCAGCAGGTGTAAGTGCTCCTTGATTCTGTGCTCTTACATGCTCCTTTATTGCATTATTGTATATTGTATTCGTTAGGTGGCTCTTCTCTAGTCACTACAAAAGATGCCAAAAATATTGTGAATGATTTCTCTCCTGTAAATATCATCACAGTCTATTTATACACTGTAGCTTCTGAGATTTGATAAGACCAGAGTGTAATATGGCATGGATACAGATGCTGTCAAAGTTAAGTTAACACAACATATTTCATCACTCTCCCACTTAACATGCATAATACACAAACGGTTGCAAGCTATCACTCTTTTAAAGAAGCAAAATATATGGATTTAATTTTTAATGATTTAACTTGGTAATTAATCCAAATTATTAGTTAACAATAGCTAAAACAGAGAACTATAATGGATTCTCTGGATAATGAAAATATTTATTATTTTAATAAGGTGCATGGCTGGAAGTCTAAGTCAAGTCTTAGTCTACTGGCCACATATTGCTCTTGATTCACACACAATACCCCCACAGAGGTAGGTGGATGGCTGTGTCCCCAAACAAAGAAATATAAATTGCTGTTTCCAAGTATTGATGACAACATCTATCATGTCAGCTGCAGAATTGATCCATCTTAAATTATAAACCAGGGCTGATGGAATTATGCCAATTAGAGAGACACAGGGTTTTTTTTTCCTCTTGTTTTTCTCTTTCCTATAGTTTTTACCCACACAAAAGGTTTGGAGACCTATTTATATTATCAAAGTCTTTTTGTCACCTGAGCCCCAAAGAAAGATTTAAAAAGAAAATGTAATTGCTGAACAGAAGTGCTGTGAGGGCTGTTTCAGGCTCAGGGGAGGGGAAGGTCAAGTTTTTAACCTGGGAACAAAAGGACTGAACCCAATGCTATGAGTGGGCTTTCCCTGGGGTCCAGGGCGAACAAAGCCCTTTTGCTGGATGGTGGCTTTGTGGTGATGGGGAGGGCACGACCTGCTGGCAATGAGCACGGCAGGTACACGCCACCCTCCAAACCAGAGCCCATCGAGGGCTCTGCAGGTTGGGGTCAGGCACAGGGGGCAGGGGGGCAGCAAAGAGGGTGTCCCCAGTGACAGCTCCCAATTACACTTGCCAGCCAGTCACCCCCCAACAGATGTCAGGGCCATCTCACAAAGTGGCCAAGGGAGCAGCGGATGGACGCTCAAGCTGGTCACCACTGCTGGCAGCACACAATGCCCCTTGGACCCAAAAGAGAAAGGTTATTAACCTATCCCTCATCTTTCCTCCAAAGATTTCTGAATTTGTGAGTGGTGTCAGATTCTGTTAAGCAATTACTACCTATTTCCTTTTGTCTTACATTCGTGCCTTGTAAACAGCTTTAATAAATGCCATAATTACAATTCTCAGTGACTGCACCAGTTTAAGGGTGCATCTTTTCAGAGCATCTCTTGGAGCAGTGGCTCCCTGAAGAAAACCTCCATGTGACGGAGGTTGCTGCCTGGCAGCCTTCGTTGAACAGAGACAAGCTGGAGACAAAGGCACAGCACAATCCCTGCCTGCCTCCACACTGTGCCAGAGGCTGTGCTTGTTCCACTGCCTCCACCTCACAGGCAAGCCCTGAGCAGTGCCAGTACTGATAAATCTGAGAAAGATCACAGTGACATAAAATATATATATATGTGTGTGTTTGTATATATATATATATATATACACACACAAATAGATATATTGGGGATAATTGCATTTGCAAACCAAAACAAGGAGGAGGCAGGTGATCCTCACTGAACAATCCCAGAGACTCGTGTGTTCTTTCTGGGGGTCTCAGGTGCTGCTGTGAGCTGGGGTTATGTATCAGTGTCCAGGACCTGCTTTGGAGCGTGAGTTGGGAATGGAGTTACAGCCAGCATGACATTCCTGTGCTGGCTAGTTGTTGTTCCTTTGTCATCTTCTCTGGTATCTGAGAAGGTGACATCTTCTCTGGTATCTGAAACAGGGTGTCCCTTCATGCTCTCCTACACAGCTCACCCAAACTGGGCTTGGAGATTTCTCATTGCTCTTCTCCAAAATTAAGCAAAGATGCTCAGCTTTGGGGGGCAGGTCCTTTGCTTCCTGCTCCTTGCCTTTCACAGCAAAGATTTATTAGAGTCAAGGAAATCGTCCAGCATCATCCCCTGGCAGGTGTGGATGTGGACTTCCCAGGGAAGTTACTCTTAGAAAGGGACATCTAATGGTGAGGAACAAGAGATGACAGTGGTAATGATCTGCCTGGGTGACCAGGTGACTATTCAGAAACAGCAGGCACTTAAAACCCCACAGTTTAAGGTGGGATCCTTTCATCACTGGTAACATCTCAGGAGGTGATGAAGGACTTGCCATGGGTGCAAGTCAACCTGTCACAGCCATGTGGAAATCTGTTCTCTGCCTTCCTCTAGCAGCCAGAGGTGCTGGTCAGCTCCTGGGCTTGCAAGATTCCTGTTTGGGTCCAGGGTGGCCCATCCAATCTTCCCTCATTAATTAGGTACTTGATGAACTTTATGATCAGCAAAGCCCCAGAAAATGCCTCTCAGCTGAAGCCTTTGTTTCTGGGGTACCAAGAGCACCATGCAGGGGAATGTTTTGTTTCATATGGGAAAAAGAGGACCATTGGAAAGGTAGTAAGGTGTTTAAAGCATTATTTCTGGGTATTTTTGTGGGGTTTTAATGTACAAAATGTTGTGTATCAAAGTTAAAGGTCATGGGACCTTTAGAGAAATTAAAAGGATTCTCTGAAAAGAGGTTAAATATATTTAAAATTTATCAGTGTGCACCCATGCAAATTGGAAAAGAAAATTAAACTATATCTGCAGAGAAGGAAAAATAAGTCTACTTCATATGATGTAATTTAGAAAATCAGCTGTAGCTCTGAATGATGTCTGGACGAAGGGATAAAGTAATGCTGAAGAAGGTTTTATATTTGGTCTTAAAAAGCCACACGGGCCACAGGGAGTAAGGGTTTGCAATATAAATGTATACTCGTTATGAAGAGTTTCCATGGAATGAAAACTATACCTAGCTGACTTTCAGCTAAGAGAGAAAAAAAACAGAGAGAGCAAGTACAGTTTTTTCAACCTCATCGTTGTTTTCTGCACCAGTAGATCTCTGCTCCACACAACTGATTTGAAAACCTACACATTGATATTTTTTTCCTATGTCTGGTTAGTATTTGTGGGTCTCTATTTCCTATGCTGCACAAAATAAACTTCAAGTCAAAATAACTGGTCTGAGAAGAAAGGAGAAAACTATGAGAGACGTAAAGCAGAAGGAAATAATTTGTGTGGGTATTTCAGGAAGACACAGAAAACAACAAGAGTAATTCACAATATTTTCCTTTAAACTAGAGGCAGAAGCTGTCTGTGTTTCAAGCCTGGCATGGCACAGTGCGCTACAATCTGTCTGCCACATTAAAAGAGCCGGTGAGCTCAGCTCCATTTCTCGTGAGGAGGCACTCGCCGAGCAGCGCCGAACAATTGGGTCCCTGGGTAATAATTTTATTGGCAAGGCCAAGAAGGGAACGGCCGTGGAATTAATATTGCTGCACTGTGCTGTTCCAATTCTGAGGGTGAGAGAGGACTTTGCTTTATAATGCTGACACCGCAAATCCCTTAATGAGCACTAAATTCACTTAACAAAATTCTAACCCCCTCCGACTTCTGATGTAGCTTAGCATGTCGGCTTTACCTTGGAGTTTTCTGCCTTTCGCTGGGCTATGCCATCAACCTGAGCATCCATAAAGCCTACATTCCTTTTTTATTCACTCTACCTGTTTATTCCTTAGTATATTTACCCTTTTATTAAGAGCTTCCACTTGGTTAAGACTTGCTCAAGTATAAGCGCAACAGGAAACATTTTCCTTTATACTGTAATAACTCTATATTGTTGCCTAGAGGGTGACAGAAAGTAACGTAAGATTCATAAAAATATAACTGTCTGAGCCAAGTAGATAGAATTATGGTAAGCACTAACCAAAGTGTATTTCTCTGTCCTATAGGGTGAAATCAGAACATCTTAATGTTTTCTTTCTTGGGTCACATAATTCTGCAAAAGTACACCAAGAGAAATGCCAGACTGCTTCTGCTTGATTGTTACATTCTGTACCAGCCTTTCAAACAGGTTTGCAAATAAAATTACTTTATTTCATTATGTGTCATTTTACATTTTGCCCATGCATCACCCCACAGAGACCATTTGGTTTAAGACATTTTTTTCGTAAGCTATAAGCAATTGGAGTTTTAAACTCATTTAAACTGTATTCAAGATGCTTCTAGTATCCCCCTTTCACGTTTAACCATTAAACGAGTACAGCCTTCGAAAAAGAAAAATGCATGTCTTATCTTTATTGGGTTTTTTTATCCAAGTAACAGCAAAAAATTCCAAACCTCGAAAAGGCGCACTGCTGGAGAAATTTTAACCCTATTGGTACCAACATGATGGTTTCTGAACATGACATTTCTGGTTTGTTTTCTTTAAACTGGATGAGGGAAGTGTAGGTGTGCTAACTTTCCCTTCCAAACCAAGGGGGGTGAAAAAGCCCATACACCTCTCAGTCTCCTACGATGGGGAGGTGGCTGAGCCACGTCCTCCAGATCACCATGCTCCTTCCTCCTGAAAGAGGGGGTCAGCATTTTGGAACTGAAACCCAGTAAAGCCATATGCTCTGTGTCAGCAGCTAGACCAGCTCCATTAGCATCAGCAATAAGCTTTTCCATAATGCCTTACCGTGCTGCAGAAGAGCTACCCGTGTAGAGCAGCTGTCTCCTGCAAAGAGGAAGCAAAATTATAGCAGCAGCAGGATAAACACCGCAGGCAAAGTCATGAAGGTGATATTTGTTAGCAGTTGCAGGTTGAGAAAGAAACCTGGCACCTGAGTGACTGAAAGAATAAAGGATGAGATGGTCTATTATAGTATTTTCATTATTTCATTTCAATATTTAGTCAAATTAGCAAGCCTTAAATAAGATGGAACCAGGTAGAGTTGTGTTGAGGAGACAGGTCATAACTGGAAAGTCTAGGTCATTTTTCACATTTCTAGGTTTGACAGTTCTGATGTTTTCCTTGTTCTGGTTGCCTGGTAATAATTTTATACTTTTATTTCTATATTTACCTTATTTCTTAAAAAGCCAAGAGGTGGAGGTATGTTGACAGACTGGAAAAGGAAGCTATTACTAATTAAAATTATTTTAAGTCTAAGATTAAAATAGTGCTCCTGCATATAAATTTGCTTCAATGAGCTGGACCCACTCTAATGTTAAATCACTGCAGAAATTAGGAAATGTATCAAACACAGTAACTGGGGACTAGATGGTGCCACTGTTTCATGGTGCAGAGTCTGTTTTCCCCATATGCTTCCTATGTGCACATGCAGCTTAGATGCCACTAGGTAAGTGTGCATTTCTGGTATCAATTAAATTCTTTCTCTTAAAACGGTCAAGACCAAAGTCCATTAAAATCAGTGAAAATTTCTGAACTAGCTTGAGGACAAGTTGGACCATGCCCAGAAAGAAACAGAGCATGGAAATCTGGGAGGCAGCGGTTATCTCTATTGTTTGCTGGTAGAGCTGGAAAGGAAATCTTGCAAGTTATCATGCAGCCTGCTCTTCATTACATCTAACTAAAACATGCATTCACTGTCAGAGAGCCTCTGAACAAATCTAGTTTCATCTGAAAAACCAAGCAAGGAGTAAAAAAGCTAAGATGGAAGACAGCAAGATATTAATGAAGTTTTGCTAAATTATATTGTTACTCCGTAATCACAGTGAGGCATGGCAGTCTTGTATTCATATTCAGATTAAATTGTAATACTGACCACTACTGACCCAGCTTATGAAAAGCCATGCTCTCCATCTGCTTGTGAGCTGGAGTAGGAAGAACCAGGGCAGTGTCTGCTACAACAAGCAGAGCCCCTTGCATGGAGTGCAACAGCCAAGGAGGGAAGTTTCCATTGGGGCTTCATATATATTCCACTGCAGCAGCAGTCCAAAATACACATTCCTCTCCCTCTCTCCAGAGCTTGAGTGGGGAGCTATGCCTGGCCCATGCTGTGCTGAGACAGAACTCAGCAGAGAGACCATTATGGTTAATCCCAGGGCCAGGATCTGCTGATTTACAACAAAGTCTATCATGACTTACGACAGCTGCTCATGATCACCCAGCTCTTTGGAGGAAATGGTCTATGACTTCTCCAGCCTGTCCTCTTGCTTATAATAAAACACTGTCTGTACTGAAGTGAGGTGACTTTTCCTCTTTCTTCTGCTGTAAATGAGGTGGAGCTTCTCTGTGGGAAGGGGAATTGGAGGGAAGCAAGGAATCTGAACAGTAGGGTCCTGGATCTTACTCCTGCACACCGAGCAGTTCAAGTACAGAAATCCGGAGGCAACGTGCAGTCTGCCAGACTTAGTAGAGTAGGGCTGCAGAGACCTAAGACTCACAGGGCTTCTGCAGTGTCAGCCTCTCAAAGAGCAAATGGAGAAGAGAAAGCTATCCTTGCTCCTGGTGTGACATCCCTCATGACTATATTTTTCAGCAGAAGTGATCTGCATTCCCAAATGGTCTGCAGGGCACGCTATAAAATAAGCCAGAAAAAATCTGAATGAGATGGCAGAGCAGCAGAAAACACTGACAAATGTACCATAGCAGAGCTGTCAGCAAGAGGTGCACCTGCTGTTGCAGGACTGCCTTTTTCTCCAGCACCACACACAGATGCCCAGGCAAGATTAAAAAAAACAGGAAAAACATTACATCCTGGCAATGCTGATAAAATGAAGGAGCTAATATTGAGCTGCACAGGGACTGACTCTTAGTTCATGTAGGAGCACACATAAAGTAGTTCAATTAAGTTTACACCAAAATATTCCTGCATTTCTTGTACGGACAAGAACTGCTGAAGACCTTACAGATATGCATATAGACATTACAGACATGTAGGTCTGGTTTTATGTAGCCATCATATTGGTGTGCTGACTAGAGGGGCAGCCTGTTCTGCCCCGGCTCTTTCTGTCTCAGCTCCCTGTAGAGCAGGCACGGCTGTCCACGATGGAGAGGTGTGAGATAGCAGTATAATCTTTATATTTGTGACCACAAAGTCATGATGCAAGGCAAGGAACAAAGACTTTGCTGCTCCCCTCCTCCCTTCCTGTGGAGGACAGCTGGGAGAAGGGACTTGAGGAGATCTGTAAGAGCCTCAGAGACTGGCTGTCATTTTGTAAGCAGAGAAGTATATCCTCCGAACTGTTTATTTGTATGACTGCAGAGGAAGAAAAGGATTTGCCCCAAATGCCTTCTTATTTATGTTCTCATCGAACTGTTTTATTATACCTAATTTGTCATCCTTAGAGGATGCCTCTTATCATGTGCAAATTCTTTTTAAATTATTATACTGACACAGAAATAATAGATGCCTGATTTACATTGTAATCTTCGGTAAGAGGGATGTTTTTATTTTTGAAAGTGTTATGATTTTAGTTGCTTCTCAGTGGGTTTTTTTTTTTGGCTCATGTTATTATATTGCCATATACAGAAATGAAGGGGAGCTCACCATTCATTAGAGATACCTCACGATGAGATCCCAAAATCATAGTCCCCAAATCCTAGTCCCTGCCTAGGACACTGCAGCCATCAGTACAGACAGCAAACCATTAAAAAGCTCTTAAGTAAATAATGACTGCAGTGATGATATAGTGGGGAAAGGAGTAAAATTTCAATTCACTAGGGTTAATAGCGAGAGGCTCTATTTTCTAAACAAAGATTACTACCCATTCTCCAGAGCACACATACACTTAATACTCAACTGCAACATTAAAGCTGAGATAAGGAGGTAGATAATACTCACAGCAGGAAGCTCTGTACAATGCAGCATTTACAGACAAGCTCCCACCATACTGTTTAAACCCTGGGCTTTGGCACTACGGTGTTTAAGCCAAGAAAGCAAATCAGGCCACCTCCACGCCTAAGCGAACCTCAGCCCACTTCGCACGGCACAGCTCTGGCTCTGAGGAAGTTCTCACCTCTCCTGGAACAAATCCAGCTAATGGCTGCTCAGAAAAGCACTTTTTTTGTTGTTTTTTTTTTTGGGTTTTTTTTTAGCTCTCACAGATCTTGATGTGTAGCAGCTTCTTTCTCACAGCAACATTTAAAAGATGTCTTTTGCAGGTGAGGTTTCCTATGCAAATTTGGAAAGGAGGGTTATCAATGCCCTACCCAATTCCATGTGCTGCCAAGATCGGTACTGGGAGGGAGGACCTGTATTCTTCTTTATGATATTCAATGTCATTCTGTGTGCTGAGTCCTTTTTTCACCTTGGTGAAGGAGAAATTTACTTGGGGAAATTAAACTCATTTAGAAACACATTTTTTACCGAGGGATCTACACTTTTGCTGGCAGAAAATGCATTCTCTTCCTACAAATAAAAACAACAATACTGGAGAGCAAGGGCCAGAATTCAGCCAAAGAGTAATTGAAGATCAAATTAAAGGGCAAATAGTAGAGTTTCATTAATACTCCTCCCACTAACCACTGACCTTGCTGTGCCTCTCCTTCTGCATGAGAGAACAGTATGGGATGCCAAGGACAGGAATCCCATCTCTTTTTCTCCAACAAGAGATGCATTAAATTAAAAAAACAGCAGCAGTTAGATTTTCACTACCAAAAAAAAATCTTTTTATCTTTCATATAGTTACTTAATGTCCCTCCTTTATAGGCCAGCCTTCAAAATAATGGCACAAATTATTTTACTGGCTATCTGACTGTCATTCTCTTTAACACAGTCTGTGGTTTGCTAGTTGATGATAGCTTAAGCGGAATTTAATTGGTAACATATTGTCAGCTGAATTAGAGGCCATATGATACAGATTTAAACCTTGGTAATTTTTGCATAAAGAACAATCTGTCAACAAATCACAGCAAGAAAAACAGCCATAAATCAGTTTGTCAGGTTTATTAGTAAATGCAGAAGTTTTGTTGTCTGGTTCAACTAGAGCCTCGCTTTCCTTGCAGACAGAAAATATTTCTCTAAATGCAGCTTACTTTGCAGGTGTGTGGATTTTATAATTCCCATGCACAGGAATGTACATAAACATGTACAGGGGCATATGCAGTTGCAGAGCACTGCAGATAATGACCTAGACAGCTCCTCCAGCCCTGTCTTCCTAAATAGATCAAACTGCAGCACCACACGTGGATGTTCTGTACAGTCACATCCACCTTTATTTAACCATATAAGCTAAGGCTACGTTCGGAGGAGGATGTTGCACCTTCTCTGTGCCTCTCTGTTTCTGCTGACTGATTTTTGCTTCTCCTGATAGATTCACCTTTTTTCCTCCAAAGATTCATGATAAAACTTTGCTAGCTCGAAGCTGGGATATTGACACTGTCTTTTTTTTTCTGGAATCATGCAACTCTGAAGTCATCTTTCCAAGTATGATGATTTTCGTCCCCACAGAGCATTCCCCTAGCATGGGTTGCATCAGGAGTAATGGAGCTGGCTCTGTGGCACAATGCAGAGTTAGCTTTATCTTGCAAGCCAGATGAAGTGCAGAGAAGGATGGATTTGTCCATAAGGCCTCGAGGAGAGAGAGTGTCCCCCCTCCCACTATCCTCTGGACCGTATTTCTAGAGGTTGTAGAAACACAAGGGGCCAGATCTCCCAGGAAGCCCTTTTCAGGGTGTCAGAAAGGGGCCCTGTAAGTCACCTGATAGATTCCCCGTAGTTTAGGTTGATAGCCCCTATCAGGTATACATGTACACCCCATCCCCCTCCCCTCTGTACATCTAGTGACACCAGTCATCCTCTGACACTGACCTACATCTGCTAAGCTGAAGCTGTCCTCTACCATATAAGTGCACAGTGCTCTCCCTCTTGGTTTGTGTCTAACAGGATTAATTTTTCTTAATTGTCAAGAATTTGTGAAATTGGAGAAGGCAATGCACCAATTGAACAGATATCCATTGGGCATCATTATGAAAAAGATGGGAATACACAAAAAAGTGCCCCATTAATATTTCATCTAAAAGGATGCCTTATGTATTGCGATTACCCTTGGGTGACAGAGACTGACAGAGCATGTCTATCACTCACAATAAAGATTGCAGGATGGTCTGCAGCATCCTTCATCAGCGTGATATAAGGTGCTGTAGTTGTTACAGCAGCATAATGTTCCTGTGCAGTAACAAATATACTGTGCACAGACATGCACATAATTAAAACGACGCTCGCTGCCTTGCTAGCACCGTTTGCCAAAGAATAAGTTGCATGCAAGTGGATTTGCATACAAATGAGATACTGTCAGAACAATAATGGGACTTTGATAAGACCACATACTCATGTCATTAAGTCACTTCAGTAGCTAAGGAATATTTAGTTGGCATTAAACGAGGATAAAAGTTGATCACTTCCCCTTCCCCCCAAATTAAAACAAAAGCCAACAAGGTACATCCAGTTAAAAATATAAGGACATTTTTAAAATTAAAAAGATTCTGCTGTTAGTGTCATCTTTTAAAAGTTTTACAATGTACTGTGGAGTGAAAATTGTAATTTTAACACAGAAATGAAACCTTTATATTGTTAAAAGCTATTGTCACTGAGACTCCATGTCACCTGCCTGCTTGGTAAGCACAGCTATAGTATTGGGTGGGGTTTTTTAAATAAATAGAACTTTTTTCAAAAGACATTTAAATTCATGCTTATATTTATTTTATTTTTAGTTTTATTCTAAACTAAAATTTTAATTTTATGCTTAAGTGTAGTAAAAGTAGCATAGATTAAATACCTACTCAAATCTTCCAAAGAATCAAGAGCCTGTGAATCCTCCTATTTTTTGCTGTACACAGAGACCTCTCATAAATGTCTGAACTTTGGACTTCATCCAGCTATGCTGAAATCAATGGGAATTTTTCCATTGACTTCAGTGAAAACAGGTCCTCTGGGAACAGTATGAACTCAGATGCAATGCTCTACTTAGCTGCAAAAAAACCCCCAAAACCTTTTGGAAGACCATCTTATGGCAATCTCCAGGTCTGTACATCCTATGTGCTTTATAAGTCAACAGCCTTAGAGTTATACATGTAAATATGTAAATAATCAGAGGAAAAGTTAAACAGTAAAGTAAGAAGTTTTCAAAGGAGAAGTCAAGACATTAAAATAGTCTTTTGATGATGGTGGGAGACCTGCTACCCCTGTATTGCTGGAAATGGTCTTGCAAATTTTCTAACTTCTTTCCTGACTTGAAAAATGGTGCAGGAGTCACTCAGAGGAGGAAAAAAATTAATATTAATGATTTCATTTTGACAGGAATGAACTCATTACCATGCACATTTCCAACGTTTTTCAACAGTTAATTTTAGCTGCTGAAAAAGACCTCTCTTGCTAAGAGAGAATATGGTAATTTCACATTAAAAACTGTGTATTAAGAAGTCTTTCTTTGCCAAAGTTACAAGCTTGACAGGGTTTTATAAACCACTCTGAGCACCTCACAAACTTTCAATCACACATTATGAGAGACCTAAAAAAATCCAAAATTAAAATCAGTTGCCTGATTCATTTTCTGTAATGTGTAATTTTATTTTTTTTTAGGTATTGCTATTATGACAAAACAACTAAGACATATGGAAGAAATATATTGGCCTGTAAGATTCTCTATATATTTTTTAAGAAAGAGACGACAAAATTATGCTATAATAACTGTCACTCCTAGTGATAGAAGGTATACTCTTTTATTTACAGGTAGATGAACTAAAAGCTATAAAAACTAAAAAGTACCTGTTATAAAATGAATTTTTATTAGGATAAATGTGTCCATTTAATCTCTGGCGCATTGATTCTTGGACACTCACTTTTATGGTTTGCTAGCAAAACCTGTATTTAGATGCTGGTGGGCTTAGGGAGTTCTGAGAAGCTGTGAGTGATGCATGAGATGTGGTTCTCCCCTTCTTGCTCACGAGAAACAAACTCACCTGATGATTCTGAAGATTTTGAAACAGGGCCACTAACAAATTGGCTATTTTAATCTGGAAAATCTTCCAAAGGCGTTTTCAGCACTTTTGGAAGGCACAGCATAAAACCTTCCCTTGTTTGCTCTGCTTTCACCAGGGCAGTTGTAAGGGGTGGGGAAACACACCAAACAATGGGGTTCACCCCTCCATCCCAAGTTGCAGCCCCTCCCCAGCCCTGGTGCTCATCCTCCTGCACCTCTGCCTTCCCAAAGTCTCTGCTGTGTGACTATTCCCTGCAGACCCTGGGGCAAGGTTTGCAGGAGCCCTCTTGGTGCTGCCTGTGAGCTCTGTGCTGATAAACAAGGCAAATAACTCCCTCCCGGTGCTGTCAAAGCCACGACACACACAGCCCACAAAACAAAGGAGATTGCCTTTATTTCCTTCCATTCTAATCTTCTTCAGGGCTATTTGTAACAGTAGTAGGCATAACACTGCCAAATGCAAATGTGATTTCCAAGTTGGAGTTCCTTTCAGAAAATGGATTAGTTCAATTTCCAGATGTCAGACAGGTGTGCAGTTAAGTATACACTGGAATTCACTTTTGGTGATTAACACTCATAATGACTATTTGGCTATGACAATCAAAACCTACCATTTATTTTTCTAGTACATTTGCTTCACATATAGCCACCAGCCAAATCCAAGATCAGCTAGAAGGAAATTAAAACCGATTTATTATGCTTGCACTATTTGTACAACATTCATCATCACTAGAAAAAAGTGACTGCAAAAAGCAAGGATAAAGAGGTTTAACACCAATACAGAAGGAAATTAAGATGTGTCATTCAATGGCATGTGGTAGTGTTGGGAAAAAGTTAAAAGAAAATGCAACCAAAATTTTCCCATATTGTTTGCATCCCTTGACGCTTTGATCTGCAGAAGTCACTTCCTGAGAAATCCTACTTCCAACCCTACAAAAAGATCTCACACCTGAAAAAAATGCCAATAGCTTGGAATTTTACAGGTCAGTATCTCTGAAAGATTGCTCTTGCGATGAAAAGCAAAAATAGTAAAAGAAGTTTTTGTACCAGCTTCTCTGACAAAGCAACACTTGATCATGCTGGCTTCTCACACTACATTTTGAATGGGCTGAAAGTGGGCAGAGGAATGACAGGTCAGGACTGTAGTTCTCTCTCAGGAAGAGCAGATCACAACCTTTGCCTCCATATCCAGATTCAACCCAAAGTGTTTGCTTCTAAGCATGTCTGCATACCTTCATAATTCTGGGCTGACTTGCCACTCTTCTATAAATTGATTTGCCTTTATGAACTAAAAGCAAATAATGTGGAAAAACAGTTCTATGTGGCCTTGATGTAGCAATAGACTTGGTTTCAAAGGTGCTGCTGGTGTGCTTGAAGTCATATGTGGGAGTCTGGTGCTGTGGTTTATCTGTTGTCACGCTGGTATTGATCCCTAAAGTATTGTTCACTCACTGCTGGTTAATTAGGTGCTGTTAATAAATCAATATACTGCTTTGATCCTTATTTGATTTTTCTGCAGCAGACATAATCTGTCTTTAACCATTGTGGATGGGCAGCAAGGTTGTGACCATGCTGTGCAGACAGAGAAAAGAAGTGTGCAATAGTCGCTGCTGAGAATTTTCAGTGTCATAAAGCATGTCTCCATCCTAACAGTGAAGTGAGGGTGAAAAACTTAGATCTTATAAGTGTACACAAGGAGAAACCAAGAGTTAATGGGGGTCAATTTGGCTTGATAAGTCCGGCAAGTATTTTTCCAGGCTTATTAAGGTTACTGAGATCCTGCTGAGTCTGTCAGCCCGACACGGTTTTAAATCTGCTTCCAGTTCCAGGCAAGCATCTTCCTTGGAGATTTTCTTGCATGCTTCTCTCTTTCACAAACACACCTACACAACATCTTGCTGATTGTTAAGTTTCAACTGCCTTTTTTGAGTTTTTAGAGTACTGTTCTATTTTGTGGATGCCAAAATACCTTAGCTTGACCCAGTCCCTCAACTGGTTCTTTTAATATGACCCTACTGACATTTTAATAAGGACTTTTGTATCAATACCAAGTAAAGATGTCTGTGGTTGTTCCACTCTGCAAATTTTGTGCCCAGGTACTGCAGTATACTTTTTTTTTAAATATACCCCTTTTTTCAATGAAGAGGTTTAAGAGTTACACCAAAATACCATATGCAATTAAAAGAAAAAAAAAGTAGAATTTCCTTTTCCTATTGAAAGTAGACATCAGAAAATAACCTCTTCAGCTATTTTTCACTCTTTTTTATTAATTTTTAGGATATTGTCAGATGAAACAAGCACTAATTCTTTTCTGAGTCAGGCTCTGTGAGAATGAATTAGTGTGGGTGGAACCAATAATAACTCCAGGGAACACTATGATAGCAATATCATATAAAGGTGCCTCAACACCTTTGCAGGTACATTATGTGTCAAATCTCCTTCCTTCTTTGAGTACCACAAGGAAAACCAGGCCTAGAGGAGCGTCTCCTGTCACAGCACTGGCTCATCTCAAAGTATTGTGTGAAATTTGAGACCCTTGCTGGCCCGGGTCTCAGTGGCCAGCCCAACTTGGCAGAGTTCAGAGCTTGCAGAACAACCTCCAATCTAACTGATGCAGGGCTCAGAGAGAAAATGGATTCCCTCTGTTGAACAGGGAGCTATCACTGGAAAAGGTGGGCTGAGGTCCCAGGGATCTTGAGAGAGACTGGAAGCTTGGCCACTTTTCCCAGCCACATTTGAGACATGCAGTAAAGGGCAGCAACTCTCCCTCCCTACGACATTTCCTTGCATGGGACACCATAAGCCCAACACCTGCAGTGTCTCCACTGAGATTACCACATGAATTCAGCTGCTTTTCAAACAAAATGCACTATTTGATTGAAATTGCCTCTGGTAAACCACAGGAAGCTCTAGCAAACCAAGCCATGGCTCCAAAATATCTTCTACGAATGTGTTGGATTTTGCGTTGGCTAATAGACAGTTTTGTAGTCTGTGAACAGACATAGTACTATGAGCAGTGATCTCAGGTGTCTTTTCCAACCTAAATGATTCTATCATTCCATGTGTGAGGCGAAGGAGAAGAAGGTGAGTAGGAAAGATGTAAAGGGAAAGCAAAATTATGAAATAATTTTTTTTAGCATTTAAATATCACAGAGATGGATATAACCTGGACAGGAGAAGCCCACGGGACTCTACAAGTATTTTAGGGTGTGAACCCGTTTAAATGGTTCATTGGAACACATTCCTAAATTTATTTATCTCTTTAGCAAAGAAAAACAATGCTACAAACTGAGGGTTTTTTATGAAGTCAAATAATTTTTAAAAGAGTTCATTGTACAAGTTGAGCCAATTATAATCTTAAAACAGAATGGTGAAGCCAGTGATAATTAGCCAGAGAAGGGGTCATCAGGCCAAATTTGCATCTCAAAGAGCTACATTATAATTCCATGAACATTAAAGAAAAATAACCTTATACATTTTGCAAGTTTCTGAAATACTCAGGATTTGGCAGTTTGGGTTTGTCATTTGGTTTGGATTTTTTGAGTTTTTTTTGAAATTGCACTGACTTTCTCCCATTAAAATCAACTTTTTCACTGACTTTTCTGGAAGTTTATCTTGACAGTTACAATTCTTGTGAAAATGTTGGAAAATAATTAATCTATGAGTTAGAAGGGCATAGGAAGAGACTATGAAAATGCAACTGTTCCATGCTACTCTTTACTACTGTATAGTAAATGACTTCCAAAGACACAGGAAATGTTTCAGTGTTTCCAACTGAAATTTTAAAATTAATCCATTAACTAGGGAAGGTAATACATATTCTCATTTCTAAATTGTGTGTGTGTGTGTGTGTGTGTGTATATATATATATGTATATATATATGAGATTACATAATTGTAACATAGTTAATAAATACATACAATTAATACATACAATTAATCTAATATATATATTTGAGATATATATATGAGATTAATTGTTGCATAGTTGACAGATTTAAATATATATATCTATATAGACATATATATAGATATAGATATCTATATATATATATAGATATAGATATATATATATATATATAGACGTTTCCCCTTCTAAAGTAAGCAAATAGCAAGATTCTATTTGATAGTATGATTATTCAAATTCAGGCATGGTTTTCACTGCTGCATATGTTTTGAAATAGTCTTATTTAGGTACAGATCTGATTTGAAAAATATTTATTATATTTTTTGCATCAATTGTTTTTAAAAAAGTAAAAGCCTCTACAGTGAACTATGGTTAAATGAAAATGCCAATACTGGTGTTACCATCCAAAGTTGTTTTGCATTAGAAAGTGCCACAGCTTTTCCCTGTTTTCCCGTGAGGGAAGCTGTTTTTGTAAGATCTCGCATTCATTCAAAAGCATAGTTCAAACACACTAGCTGGCTGACCCAACACCCCATGTACTTAAAAAAAAAAAAAAAAAGTGTTTTCATGCTTGTTTCTGTTTCTTGACTCTAAGTCTTTATCACTTTGCTCCTTTTATCCTAGTGGTTTATTCAACCTGACAAACCTTTGGGGTTTTTTTCCCTTTTATTCAGTACAGTTGAGAAAACCCTCTTGCAGTGTGTCAATTTTAATATTTGACTTCTTCACCAATACACAAACAAGTACATCAAGGTCTGCCTTTGGGGAAGCAGCAAATGCAGCTGTTGATGCTGTACCACACAGTGCTTGTAGCAGCCTCTGGGTAGCTCAGCTCAGGCTAATAAACTTACCTGCTCCCTCAGACTACTCATTCCTCCCTCTCCTTCACCCTGCTCCTCGTCTTTGTCCTTCTGACAAGAGCTGACACTGCTGCCTCGGTGAGCTAGGAATTGTTCTGGTCTCATAGAAAAGTTTATGGACCAATAAATGTCTGGAATACTTTCTGAAATTCTTCTCCACATTTCCAAAGGAACTAATGATGCACTGGATAGAAGTTCTCAAAAATTAATTTTAAAAAGGGGGATTCAGTGTATTTCCTTTTTACTACTTGTTGTTTCTATTAATTGACTAGGGATGGAATTTTCCTTAATTTTATCTTTGTTCATCAAAACTGAATTTTAGAAGTGCTTAACTTGCCAATTCCCATGGGTGGAAGGGGGTGCAGTCCCTTTGATACCTCAGAACATAGGGGCTGGTCCAGCTTAAGCTGGGTTCCCAAAAAGCAAAGAACTTTAATCTTTCCAAAAAGCACTCAAAAATTTCCTCAAACATAAATAGGGACAACAAGACTAAGCATCCAAGGGGAGGATACATCAAGCAGCGCTTTTTTATTTCCCCCTTGAAACTGTGATGTGAAGAGAACAGTAGAAATGCAAAGTGCTACAGTCAGGGCTCTTCTCAGAAGCAGCAGGGTCACCTGCCTTTCTGCTTTGGAGAAAAACACACGGCTATGATTTGTTTCTTCTTGTGGCTCCTGCAAAGACCATTGTCATATTTTACACACAGAGCAGACATGAACATGTTGTTATTAAACATTTTCTTTATAAATTTGCCATGTAATCAGATGAAAATTTAGCACCTAGTCATGATTGTTGCTGGCCCTTATCATTGAGTATTGCTACAAAGATGAAAATTCAGAAAATCACTAAAGATTTTATTTTTGAGGAATATTTTTGATATTCCCATAATGACTTTTCCATGCCACTAAATACGCTGTTTTCCTTACTCATTTTTTTTATCCAGTAGTTTGTCTAAAACTTGTGAAAGTATTTCTATAACAGAAACCTAGATGAGTTATACATTTAAGACATTCTGTCTTAGAGAGTATTTAATGATTTTTACTTGTTTATTGTTTGCCCATTTATCTCATCATATCAAAATTACAAAATTAATCCACATTACCTCAGGCAGCAGAATCCAATGATTTTTAAGAACACTGATGTTTAGCAAAAACTGCTTCTGTTATAGCAAGAAAAATACAGAAATAAAGGCACATGCAAGTCAAGTAGGAGGTCTTGCAAGTGTCTAGTAGCTAGAATAATGCCATCACCATCTGCAGAGACTCACAATTCCTAGAAAACTTTTGAACTGATGTTGTGGGCAAATGTGTTATGAGGGACACTGCAGTCAATGGGAAAGAAATCACACACAGTTGTGTGTTGTGCATGAGCATCTATCTGCACTTATGTACTTGGGAGGTCTGGAATTGCATTCATATAAACACTAGTATAATATCCTTGCTTGTAAGCCTGTCTTTTTTAAGAGTTCAGTATGAAACTACTATAAGATAATGGTATCCTTTTGTCATCAGAAATTCTATGACAAGCATAAAATAATCATTCACAAGATTTTAGCTCAGCTGTAAAATTTTCTGTTGTTGAAACCTTGCTTATATAGAAATAATTAATTTTGCTCAATTGGATTTTATAAAAATGCTCTTTTTGATTGCAACAGTATGAGATGTTTGATGTAATTTAACTGTGGATTTCTGAGCGGGGTTTTACTGTCTGAGATAGAGTTGCCTATTCTCGAGCAAGCAAACTATTATACAACATTATGTTTTGTGCTACTGTGTAATGAAATGCTATAATTGATATAGGTCTTTACCACACTGACTATCATACAGTACAATATAAAATAAATTACCAGAAAAGAACAGCATTTTTCTAATCCTAGATGCTTATATAAAGCATTTTGAATTGTTGCATTTTAAGAAGGTGACAATTACTCTCTCCATGTTCACTTGATTCATGAATAGTGCAATTTTCAAGCATTTATATTTGGTTAACAGTGCTCAGAGAGAAAGCCCCATAACAAATAGTCAAGTGGCTATAAACCAGATCCTTCCATGCTGACAGACTAATTAATCTGATCAGTCTTGAATACCAGTGTTTGCCAGCTTCAGCGGTCACCTATAAATGCTCCCCAGTTGCCCCAGGGCTTCATGCTGCTCTCACCAAAGCCAAAGGCAAAATCTTTACTGATCACAGCTTTTAGAAAACAAAGTAGCATCAGCTCAGTACCTGCTGGGAGTGAATTGTCAGGCTGCAGTGCTCTGAGGTCATGCAGTTTGTTAACTGCACCAACTTTTAAGAAAATCTGCAAGAAAATCACATTCAGTACAATTAAAACTGAATCAACCAATCTGCAGCCAAAAATGCTCATGAAGCAAAAAATACTGTAAATGCAGGGGATCTGGGGTTTTCAGGAATTTTCAATTTTCTTTAGTTCATGAACATGGTGCAGGTCACAGCAACAGGGTAATGTTTTCCCATTTGGGCAAAGCATCATATATTAAGGCAAAAGAAGCTTGTATTAAATTCCTGTCATTCTGAGAGCACAGAAAATTTCTAGCAATATGATACTGAGAATAATACAAAAACCATAAAATCAAGCCATAGTTTTTTGCATTTATTTCTTTATATTCACAAAATTATCATTAAATTTCTTATCAAATTGTGAGTAGCAATTCCTGCTATAAAAGTAACAGCCTAGAGCATCAGATATTCTCTGGTGAATCTTTCCAACCCAAACCTGCTTAGCTTTTAAGATTAGACAAGATCAAGACTACTTTGACAAGGAAGGCCATCTGTTTTCAAGGATCCAGCTGCTATCCCTTCAAACACAACTCACTGTGGACTCCTGCAATTTATTAATCCCAGGATAAACCTCTAAATCTGCAATATCATTATTTGACTTCTTTATATCATTAGCTTGAACATTTTATCAACCACTGTGCAGGTAACAGTCAAAAAGCTAAGGAGATTTGTCAACCCCATAATTAATATCTCCTTTCTTTTAAGTTATCAGGACTCCACTTTAGCACAGACTTAAGCACTTTCTGTGTGTGGGCAGTTTAGAGGATAAGATTGAAGACTGACACGTGTTTTAGACCCTTTCAATACCTGGGACCCATGTTGAAGATTTTTCCTGTGGCAGTTTGGTTTTGAAACTGGTCCATATACTCACTCACATATGCAGACACACAGATGTGTGAGCATGGACTCACATACAACACTATTATTTTATTTTTAAGTTTTTTATTTCTTCTTCAGAGAGGGGACAGATGAAGACTCTACTCAAGCTAGGTGAAATTGGTTTGAGTTTGCTGGTGGGTTTTTTAAAACGAGGAAGTCTGGAGTTATCTCAGCCCTCAGAATTTATGTGCTGGATTTAAAAGTGAAAAAGGCTTTTTCTCAGTCAGACAACTCCAAATTGGCTAAGTGGCTGGATGGATGTTAATAAAACTTCCCTTTCGTCGACAAAATGATTGTGTCTGGTCCCAGGTGGAGTATGATAAATCAATGTGAAAGCTACTTTTCTCAGAAAGTTGTAAGTGACTGAAAATAAGGGTTTCGAATATAAGTGCCATGTTAGTTGTGGTTTCAGAGTGCTACTGTTATGATTGTGCAATCTACCTACTAAAAGCATATTTAACAAGATAAAATAAATAAACCTTTTTATATATGCATGAACATATAGTTGACGAATCCATTACTATTAGTTCTTAGAGTGTACTTTTCTGGGTGGCTCTGGAGTACTTACAGAGGTCATTCAGGTTTCTCATATAATTTTGGGAGTTATCAGACCTTTTTACCTGAGAAGAGCTGGTGTTTGTGCTCTGCAATGCTCTTTGCCTAGAAGACAGCAGGAGAAAAGGGTGGGTTGGTGGGTTCAATTTTCAGGCTTTTCAGTTCTGTGTGTTCCCAGATGTCTTTTTGAAGAAATAGAAATGCCTGGGAGAAGAGACCAAGCCCTGCCTGGCCACAGCCTCCTTTCAGGTGGTTGTAGAGACCCCGAAGGTCCCACCTGAGCATCCTTTTCTCCAGGCTAAACAGCCCCAGCTCCCTCAGCACTCCTCGCAGGACTTGTGCTCCAGACCCTTCGCCAGCTCCATTGTTCTCTGGACATGCTCCAGCACCTCAGAGCAGTGAGGGGCCTAGAACTGGACACAGGATTTGAGGTGCAGCCTCACCAGTGATGAGCACAGGGGACAATCCCTGCCCTGCTCCTGCTGGCCACTATTGCTGATCCAGGCCAGGATGCCATTGGCCTTCTTGGCCACCTGGGCACTGCTGGCTCATGTTCAGCTGCTGTGGACCAGCACCTCCAGGTCCTTTTCCACTGGGCAGCTTCCTAGCATCTCTGCCCCAGCCTGTGGCTCTGCATGCGTTTGTTGTGACACAAGATCAACCCATCACTTCGCTTTACTGAACCTCACACAATTGGCCTCAGCCTGTACAGATCCCTCTGCAGAGCCTTCCTGCCCTTCAGCAGATCAACAGTCCTGCACAACTTCCTCTCATCTGTGAGCTGTTCCCACCATCCAAACCATCAATTAAACAGCCCAGATGCTGCTTGGATGTAACACCATTCACCCCCACACTCTGGACCCGGCCATCCAGACAGTTTTTAACAGTGAAGAGAATGTGTGTCCAGGCCATGGGCTGCCAGCTTCTCCAGGACAACAGTATCAATGGCTTTGCTGAAGTCTGGGTAGACTACATCCACAGCCCTTCCCTCATACACTTGGTGGGTCACCTGGTCACAAGAGGAGATCAGGTTGGTTAAGCAGGATGTGCTTTTCCTAAACCCATGCCATCTAGGCCTGACCCCAAATGGTATGTCCCCTAATAATCTAATGGTGTAGTACTCTAGTGGCATACCCTGCAGCACTGCAAGCTCAAAGAGTCAAAAATCTTTTATTTTTATTTTATTCTATTAAGGACTCCATCTACTTGTTCTGGAACTTTTTGAATTATACATTCAATTTACACCTGAAATAGTAAGTAAGAAGCTAATGTTAGGAGTAAGAAGCTAATTTGGATTAACTTAAAGTACTGAAGAACCGTCTGTAAAAAAGAATTAAAAACTATATCAGTAATTAAGAATCCCTCCAAATCAATATCAAAATTATTTCATTTGTGGTTGGTCCATATTGCTTCATATCCATTTTGATACAGGACAACATGAAGCAATTGCCATAGGTTACATTGTAAATTTGCTAGCAGTAGGGGAGCAACCTCCACACTTTTATACATAATTTCCTGACATCAAATGTTCTAAAAGGTTTTTGGGTAAACTCAGCGAGGATCAACAGATATACTTCTGTGAAAAAAGAGAAGCTTACAAACCATACTGTAAAATCTGTGCTATTCTAATTATTTTGGACACTCACATTTGTCTGTTTATCTGGCTGTCAAGATATTTAAGAAAACCCCAAAGTGAAAAATATTTAAACTAGAACCTGATTAACCTTCATACAAAGGATTCTTTGTAAGGCATCCAGAAACTGGCTATGATTGAAATTACATGAACATCGCTGTTGCCTGAGTGCCTGGACAGCAGGAATCTGACCCAGAGTCGTCTGAACCACCTCTGAGCACTACCCAGATAATCACATATGACTGTCCATTGATACAGTCACCTGACAGCACAGAGAAACACAACCTCAGAGCATCTATTGCTGGGCTGACAACTCTTGAAAGAGTGTGGTAATACCCTGACAGGACTAAAGAGTGTGTCCACCTTAGAGAGAAAATAGGTGGAAGGATACCTGAAGAAGACAACTGCACAACTGGCTTGGTGGACAAAACATGCTTCTTGCAGATTGTCAGTGCAGTAAGGCCATAACATGTGTGAGAAGGAACACCAACAGCATTCGTTTAGTACCACAACTTCCTTTTAAAACTGTCTGGAAAGTGGGGAGGGGAGCTGCTCTTTGTAAGAGACATGTTACAAAGTTGATCTCCAGAGCCTCAGCACACAGGATAGGTTTTGGGGGCTATAGGAGAGCCTTATGGCTGTATGGTGATTAACCACACTTTCCAGGTCCCTTTCCAAAAACACACTGGGTGATGTCACTGTGAGAAAACAAATTGCAATCTATCAATGACTGCATGCAAACTTTCTCTCCAAAGTTGCTCCAATGAGTTTCGGATTACACAAGTGATCTTCAGTGGGTGCAACCCAAGAATTTTTCCAGTGTTCAAAATACCTTAATAGGACCTTTAAATTTACCAGCTTAGTATATTATGGATATACCCTGGAAGGTGCTGGTCAACATAGCTCCACTGGCATGCCAAAGTGCCAAAACACTTTACATAAGCATCTGACTTGGCAGTCCAAAGAACAGAGGCATAATCAAGCAATCTTGCTCCCAGGTAGATGTTTTCTGCTACCACTTAAAAAAATCTCTAGGAAGACTTATTTGTTTTATCATTTGGTGATTATTCTGCCTGGTAATTGCAAACATCCTGTGTTAAGTCTGACAAGAATTAACTTATGCTTTGCAAATATTGGTGCTTTCCTTCATACTCCCCCCTGATAAAGGTAGTGTGTGACTTTGATATTGCTTAAAGTAGTCATAGTCTTTGTTCTTCAGAAATGATAAAACATTTCTAATTCTGAGTTTTATAATACTACAATATGGAGAGACAGATTTTATCTTAATAACATCTATATTATGATAAAGAACCAGCTACATGACAGGAAAGTGAACGTTTCAGTTCATCTACAATTCTCCATCACATCAAAAGACACTACATGTGAGAATGATATGCAAAACCTTGCCATTATGCAGTCTGGAAACACATATATTTATTCCAAAAGTACCAGTATTGTTAAGAGTAACCTCAAAGATTGTTCTAGATAGTGTTTCACAACCTGAACTGATACTTTATTTACATTATAATAAGATACTGATCTAATTTCTGTACATCTTCAAAGATATTTCTGTGAGCAAGATGCTGGATGTAAAGATACAAATAATAACACGAACGCCATCCCTTCTGGCTATTTTGGGACACCTAAACTGTTAGGATTTAATGGAACCAGTGACAAAATAGGATAAACTCAATGAGAAATCTACCTGCAGAAATAAGTAATAATTTCTGCGAAGAAATGAAGAATCAGGTTGAACCATCCCTCACCCCAAAGAGATAATTATTTGTTATGTATCATTTATTCTGCATAGAACAACATAATAACCAAAGCCTGCCACACCTTCTCCTAATAGAAGATGTGAAAATACAGAGAACAGACCGTATTCCTGTGAATTTTTGCTTAATGTGCACATTGGTAACTGCATGCCCATATTTTATAAATCCCACTCTCTCACGTTCATTCATATAGGTGAAATATAAACTCATACGTATTTATGATGGGCCCAATTCTGCCTAACTTGCTCATAATGAGAAGCATCTTACCCTGCAGTAGTCCCACTGAAGTCAAGCAGAGATAACGCTCCTTAATAAGAGTATGGGTGGCAGATTCCACCTATATATAGCACATCTATATTTATCTCCATTTAAAGTGGTTAATTTAGCTCTGTATTGCTGAATTAAATATAAATTATCTGCTAGCACAAAAGCAGCTTGGGAGCAATTACAGCCCCCTATCTTCGCCCCCACCCCCCCAAATACACCAAATATCAATGTGTAATATGCAAATCCTAGGGGGTTTTTTTAACTCTAACCAAGTCAAATTCTTAATACAAGACAAGAAGAAAATCATAGCTTAACATACTCCAGTAGATGTAATAAATAATGAACAGCACTAACAGCTTAACATCATAAGGAAACAGATGGAAAACTTCCCTCCAGAGATCATTGCATCTAGTATTAGAGAATGAGTTTCTGGACGTGCACAGGGTGAACAGTTCAAGTCTGAATTACAATGAGGTTGGTAACACTTTTTTATTATAAATGTAGGAATTTCATGTCTTCCTTTTAGAAAGTACTGCTATTATAGCATTCATCTGTTTCACTGAAGGCATGAAAAGCAAAAGGCAAAATCTTAAGCTGCTAAAGCGTGCATAGCACAATCAAATCAAGATCTCGCTCTGGGAGTACCTTGGCTGGGTTTGCAGAATACAGCAGGGCTGCAATGCCATCATCTGTCCAGGAAACGAAACAGAACCCAGCGTGGAAGCCAAGTCTCACTTGCAGTGTTTATCTACACTACTGAAAAACCTTATTGAGGCTGTAGCTGTTGTGCTTGTAGGTCAATGACTAGTACATATTTAGAGAAATTTAACAAAACACTGTCCAATCTGTTTCACTGATAACATTTCTACAGCAAGTGGCTTGGCTGTATGTTCGAAGTACCTTTCAAACTGAGAGAATGAGGAATAACAATTTCGCTGGAAAGTGAGGCACATCTCCTTAGTTTGAATAGACCACACTAAAGAAATGAACCTTTTATCATATTTTTCATGCATTTGTTTACTTTTTTTTCTTTTTTTTTTTTTAATAGGTGGTGTCTAATTTATATATGCACACTAAATCACTGGAAGCAGCTCAGCTAAAGCAAGATATCCTGCTTGAATCCTTCAGCTGCATGGTCCTAGAGGGCATTTAAGCACATGGCGTAGCTTCTCTTAACTTTTATTAGGAATTTGTGCATGTCTGTACAGTATGGATTGCAACAGATTCTGCCTTTCTCATCTGCCATCAGAAAGGTCTCCAAGAGTGGTGCAAAGCTCCACCTCTAGACAGACCCTCTTTCAAATGTCTGCTATAGACACTCTATTTGCTGTGTGTGCAACTACACCCCATACAGAGTTTTGTGCAAAACAATCAAATTTTACAAGAAGATGAAATTTTTCTCCCTGCTTCCTTTATCCATCTTCTTCACACACACCCCCCACACCCATCCACGCACACACACACAATTTAGAGACCCCAAAAGAAGCAGAAAAACTGAATGCTTTATTCAAGGTCTCAAAATCCATTTCAGCAGAGCATGCCCAAGACAGCCCAGCTGCTGTCTGCCGTCTCAGTTATTAGATAACATTGCTTCCAGGATCAGATGGATGCAGAGACCACTGATTTCTACTATGGCTGAAAATATATGAACATCATTGAAACTTGTATTGATTTTCAAGCCAAAATTTCTAGATGACTAAAACTCTGGGGCAGCTGTAGGGTCAGCCAGAACACCTTTGGTAATAGGGTGAGGAGCGGAAGCTGATATTCTCTTGACAAACTTGCTAAGCTTATAAATGTCTAGCACTCATTACATTATACACAAGGCTAGCCAATAATTTCAAGCTGCTGTTCCAAGATCCAAATGACTTCCAAATGCAGGACTATACAGAAATAAATGGAAGAGGTCCAGTGTTGGAATGTAAGAGACACCAAAGGGTTACTTCAATAACAAGACTACTCAATAATTTTGTATTGCATGGTTTGATACTCAATCAAATAACACCACAGCACCACAGGCCAGTGCAAATGGTGAGCTAGTGATGTGCTTGGAGAGACTGGCTATAAAACAATGAAATAAGAAGTGGAAAAATAACTTTCTGAAATAACAATTTAAAAAAAAAAATAAAACCACAAGGCAAACATCTTCTGGCATGCTGAGACAGCTAAAAATCTCACCCCTGTGTGCACGCCTGAGCAGCATCTGAAGAGATGCAAAGTTGCAGAGCTGTGGAACAAGTAAGCTGCTTGCAGGCAGAGTTTAGCCTTTCCCCCTGCCCTGTCACAGGAGGCAGTGCTGGCAGCAAGAGGCTGCCACGGACAGAACCCATTGTGATCTCTCTCAGCCCACCACCTCTCCTGACCCAAGCACTGGACAAGTGGACATGTTGTAGATAGGAGGGAAAAGGGGCCAAAACTGGAATTTTGCCTCCAGAGTTGAAAACAGAAGCCCCACAAAAAAAAGTTGCCCAGTTCTCCATCCCCTCCTCATTCAGGCTTCTGTTCTTGATTTCCATCTTGCATTACCCCATCTCCTGCTAAGGAAGTGTCCAAGCACAGCTCCCCCTGGGGACAGCAGTCCACTGAGAAGCTTGAAGATACATGTCCCAAGAGGAGAGACTTATAGCACAAGTTTCACCTAAAACTAAGTGCAGTCATTGAGTTTTCTATTAAATCCTGTCATGAACTTCAGGATCATGTCCAAAATCTTGCAGAATGAGATAATTGATTAGGTTCTGCTTAAGTCCCATTTTTCTTTTGACCTTCACCAGGTTAAAGTAGCATATTTTCTGTGCTTTTCACTGAAGGCCTTAGATATTCACCATGTGCTTTTTGGTACATCAGGTAACTTTGGATCACACAACATTTCTTTACAGTTTTCTCTGGTAGAGCCAGCTTTGTCTACTTGTGTGGGATTGCTGCTGAAAACTAGGATGACAGCCAAATCAGCTAATATGAGGGGGAAAAAAATGGAATATGGTGAGAAGTAGCATACCAGTGTGATGTTGGCAGCCCAGATTTGTTTCTTCCTCACGCTTCCCCTGCATTTGCCTCCATTTGGCACTCTCTCTGTCCTCATTACATTTTTGCAAGGACTTCCTCACACCCTTGGTAGCTTTCAACCAGAATTTAAAAAAAAAACAAAACAAAAAAACCAAAAAAACACCACAACAAAACAAAACAAAAGAAACCAACCACAAACTCAGAGGTCTTTTCTTTGTCCTTCTCCTTACAGCTAGTTCAATTTTGTTTCTTCTGAAAATTCAGAGGCTGGCAAAATTTTTTAAGTGCACGGTTGGGGACTTTGCAAGAGATCCATAAGAAAGTGATGCTTGGGAACTTATCCAGAAACCTTGCTTGGCACAAGAAGAAAAATTTCTCCTGGTGCATTTGAGGTTTTTCTAGGAAACCACATATTTAGCGTCTGAGGTTTGCTCATGACCTTTCTCTTTTCCTTAAGCTATGACACATTACCTGACAGTGGCTGTATTTGTTATTTATTAACTTAAAGCCCTTTAAAAGTGAAACACTTCCTATGCAACTTTGGGAAACCAGAAATGGCCAGAGGAAATGCTAAGCTGAAGGCAGAAACAAAGGACTGAATCTGTTATGGGAGGGATCTTGATCCCAAGCAGAGCTTTGTATCACCTGACTTACTAAGAAAGTGAGGTTTGAACCACTAACCAGGTGGTTCAACCTGGTTACCCTCCAGCATACCTTACATCAGTCAAACATGTGCATGCTGTTAGGCTGTGGCCACAGAGACAGAAAGCTAGGTCAAGGGCCAAAGGCAGAGGTCATGCTCATGTGAGCAGTTTCTCCATGCATGAGCATCAGGATTGGTTTCTTCATTATCTTGCAAAAAGATGTCAAGAGGCGTGAAAGGTTGAAAAAAATCAAAGAAGAAGCCAGCTCAACTAGCACACATTTTTCTTGAATGAAGACCAAATTCAAAGAAATTAAGTGAGCCACTAAGCTGGCTCCATCATGTGTTCAGGTTGGTTTCATAGATTCAAATAAATTGAAAGTATTTGGCAGCCATTAAGTCACAAATAGCCCATACTATTAATAAAAATAACTGCCTACAGGGTTCTCAATTTTCAAAGCTCTTTACTATTATTATCATTAATATTAAATATTTATGCTACCATAGGGCCCAGAGGGAATAGTCAGATCAGCTCACTGGGGCACCAGGCTCCCTGCAAGTGCACCAGACATAAGTTCATATATGTATTTACCAGTGGTGTCACTTCCCAGCTTGCCTTCCTGACCCCCCCTTGCTGCCTCTACCCGTCCGATGAGCCCTGTAAGAAATGCCCAGCTGGGGAGGGTTTAGCACCACCACCCTCCACCCACGCTGTCAGCTGCTGTCCATCTCCTTTCATCCTCTCTCGCAGCCCTTCAACACCCCCCTGGTGTCACCGCTTTGCAGTCACGCCTCTGCCATTAGTCTGCCACACTCCGCAAGCCCCCACCCTCCTCCCTTAGCTGGGGGCTCTGCTACCATATGCCGCCATTGATTTATTAGCCCAAATTTCCCCAGGGAGCATGGCGTACCCATCTGATGCCCCCGCGCCTGGGCCTCTGAGTCACAGGTAGTGGAGCAATGTGTGAAAACCCCATCACGGTCCGTTCCCCGCCGTGCGCGCCGCGCAAGTCGCTCGCGTGCACCACTTACCCCACTCTGTCTGTGCAATAAATTATCACCCAGAAATTTGCTGTCAATGGCCTCTCTCAGATAGCGGCAATGAGTAAGATAAAACCTGCCACTTTATGTCAAGTCACACTCGTCGAGTACAGATTTAGTAATAGTAATACTTATCTTTTATGTAGCACTTTACATTTTCCAGTTGCTGCACAGAGATTAATTAATCACTTAGACATATATAAGCCAGGCCTGAAGCACATATTGGAGGATTGACAGGTGCCTGCTCTGCTGTGAAAGCACGAAGGTGACTCTCTGACCTGCACAGGCACAGGTATATTTAGTTGGAGTGAGAATCACAGTGATCTGCCTGTGATTCTGAGTTTTATGATAATACAATATGGAGAGACGGATTTTATCTAAATAATATCTATATTGCTCTTAATAACATCTATATATGCTCTGTGAATGAACTAGGGGGACTCTGAAACTTTTCATTGTCCCCTTTCACCCAATAAAAAAATAAGTGTAAGCAAACACCAATCTTTCTGCCATACGTCCTGCAAACCCTTTCTTGCCACTAGAGCAGTTGCTGTCTCCAAGGCTGGGAAATGTGAAACAAAGATGGATGGGTTTGTATCTCATTTTTCATTAATTCTCACTGCCAGTGGTGCCCCACTGAGAGCTCTCTTTGCCATGGCTTAGATAGCCCCACCCCATGCTGTCCCAGGCCTTGCTGGGCATCTGAATTCCCTCTGTGTGGTGGAGAGGGAGGTGATGTTTCTGACAGGGACACGGGGAAGGCCCCCAGCACAGCCATGCCCTGGACTGACAGCACTCCTCCAGCATGGCTGCCCAGCTGCTGTTACTGCTGCTGCTGGAGCGCTTCGGACGTACTTTCTGAGCTAAGCCAAGCCTGGATAATTGGGAGCTGGAACCAACCCAAACATGAGCCAGCAGACGAGGGATCATGCTTTTCTCTGAATTGCCCATTGAAAGTGAAGGAAGGCATTTGTGGTGGAGGGCTGCTGACATCCAGACAGGAGCACTGGCCAGTGGAGCCGCTCACAGTTTTGAGAGAGCATCAGTTTTTGTCTCAAACTGGTTTTATGAGGCTCTTCTTGCCCCAGACTACCCCTGAGGCTGCATAAAGGCAGGCTGGGGACTCGTGGTGAAGACGTGCCCAGCACTACATTTTAGCTTGTCATAAACTGAAAAAGAAAAACCAAAACAACCAACCCCTATAAGAAATCACTGACATCTTTATACTTAGGGACTTTTTTATTTTTTTGACATCCACATTCCTGGTATCTTCAGACAATGTAGGGATGCATTAATATGTGCATATGGGATTACTTCTACCCTTATGCCTGTCATATACTTGCTATGTGGAGAAATATCTTACACTGAGCATGTGTAAGATGCTCAGATGAGATAAAATTGAAGCCTTCACAAAATGCAATGTGGGCCAATTAAGAGTCAGAAGTGTTTTTAAATTAATAAATGTGGAGTTCTTTTTATTTGTCTTTTCATTTCTGAATCCCTAAGTCATAATTTCAGAATATTTATACTCAGCCAAAAGGACTAGCAGTCCAACTAGTATTTGGAGTGGAAGATGAGATCCTTCCACAATCCAAAGACTCCAGCAACTGAGATTTTTTTAAAAGCTCAATTAGCCAGAAGCTTGTAAAAAGACCTGGCAACACTGTTATGAGACACTAAGATTTCCAATTTTTGACACTGTGCCTGTTTACGTTTGTATTTATGGAAGTTTTCTTGCATTTAATTTAAGTGGCACTTCTGTCATCCACAGGTACTTTCCCATCTTGCATTTTACTGTCACCAAAACCACTCCTGTGACAGAGAACACAGAGTTGCCCCAGGCTCTTAATGGTTCTCAGTGATCCTGCTGGTGGAAATGTGATTTTGCACTGAAACCAAGGTTGGAGCACCTTAAACTGTGCTCCAAACACTTTGAGGTGCCTTGTCATCTCTGTCTCCATGGGCAGCAACTGCAGAGATGTATCTCCTCCTCTTTGCTGAGGCTCAGACTGACCTGCTGTGCAAGCCAGAGATGTGAGTCACTAAGTTGGCACAACACTTTTGTCTCAGTGTTTCTGAATTCTCCCTCATTTTTGGAGTAAGGAAGTGATTGTATGCTTCTGCAACATTACAAGTGAAAAGTTAAGTGCTTAAAAGCCACCAAAAGAAAAATGTTAGATTTGAAACATAATGCAAACTCAGCCTTGCTGTGCCTCGAGTCTCCCCTTGCGTTTGCTTAGCTCTGATGAGGTGTGATTTAACACTGAGACATGGAGCCTGGCTGTGGCCTCACTCAGGGGCATCTGCTGGCACTCCCCAGGGAGGGAAACACTTCCAGGGGACTGCATCCAAGTTCAGGCCCTGTGATTCCCAGGAAGGCACCTGAAGCATTGCTTTGCTCTGCGGTGGCGAGCAGCTCCTGAAGCCCCAGGAGGTTTTCAGCAGGGCAAGTCCACCATGCTTATCCTGCGTGTACTGGCTCGTACTTAGCTCCTGATGTCTTGGAGGAAGCACAAAGGACCTGATTCACGACATGCTGCGTTCACAGCAACTGGTCTGTAATATTTTCAAAACTACCAGATAGCCAATTTTGGTTTTTCACCATGTATCTGATCTGTTGTTGTATCTGGACTTTCAGAGGAAAAGCAATTATTTTTGCTGAACTTGCTTTAATCACAACTGTTGTCGGGGATGGAAAATAAAAGTGTGCATGCAGGCCTGTGATGAGACATTTTTCCAGAGTCAGAGCTCCAAATTGAAACCTCTTAGGTTGTACTCAGAAGTGACCATGTTGCGACCCTTGTTTCCTGTACAAAAAATAACCAACCCCCCCCAAAAAAAACCCAAAAAACCAAACCAAAACAAAACAAAAAAAAGCACAAAATAGAAGGGGGTCACTTTTAAGAATATCTCTGTGTTTCAACTATGCTTAGCAAAAACAAATGTTTCTTCCATCTTTTTCCCCCCATGATGAATCTCCCCCCAAAACTGACAGTCAGATTTTGTAAAGTCCTTATTATCACACTTCACTACATATCAGGAAGAATGAAGAGAGCTGTGCAAACACTGCAGATATCTTTTCTTTATTACAGCTGCAGCCACTCCCCAGAGACATTATTAATGTCCACAGTTCTTGTAGAGAGGCGGTGTACGCTGGCATCTGATTGCTATTCAGATCAGCATCCTCCTCTGTCTGTCTGTGAACCAGCACATTAGTAGGTACATAAAGGGCTCTCACTGTGGGCTGGACAAGTTCCTAGGGCCTCTGTCATGAAAAGATAATGGCAGCATGATTGCAAAAATTTTGTGGAAAGTGTGCTAAGCCAAAGCAAAATAAAACCCAAAGTACAGGATACATTTTTCCCGAGCGATTTATTATTTATCACTGCTTAGCAGACCCTTTGTTCTTGTGGATGGCAGTTAGTCTCTGTTTATAGCTCACTTGGGTGTTTAATTCAAAAAAAAAGAAATACAATGTTTTTTAAGAATGTGGGGGTAAGTCTGGCTCCCTGGACCAGATCCAGGCCCGACAAGGGGCAGTTATTTGAGAAATGAAGGTTCAAAAAAACCCAACCCACAAAGTGCACATCGGCTGCTGCCTTGAGCTTTCTGCAGGGAGAAACCTGATGCGTGGAGTCAACAGCCAGAAGTATTTCATGGATCAGAGGAAGCTCCTGTCCGGTCAAAACCAGAGCTGCCTACCAGTGGTTTTGAATTACACATTGGCAGGAGCAATTAAGCAGCCAAAAAGGGCAGCACCCGAGAACAGGACCTGGGTGAGAGTTGTGGGTCTGCTTTGCCTGCAGCCACAGAGCCCTGTGCACTGGAGAACAGGCACCAGCCACTCCAGCCTCCTGCCAGCTGCTTGAGTCCATGATAAACGAATCTGTAATAAATCAGGCCCCATAAAATCCTACTCACAAGCCTACGCTGTTCTGGAATGAGGCAGGCAGCATGCCCACTAAGTGCCCATTCCAACTGAAAAATACTAAACACCTATCCTCTTATGATACACTTACATCCTTGGCACAGTCACATGTCAGAGAAAGCAAAAAAGATATTTAGCAGTGAACAACTGAGCTGGGAGATTTGAGTTCACACAAGAGAATCAGAAAGGGACAGCTGCTTAAGGAAAGAGAAGAGTGTAAATGCCCTGCTGTCTTGTTCCCAACCACATCCCAGGCAGCAGCAGATCCCTCACAAGAGCAAACCTCCACAATAACCTACTTCATGTAGGTGGTGTAAGATAAAAGTAGTGTATGGCTATGTGAATTCATCCCACGGACACTAGGAGATGCTCTTGGAAATGCAAAAAGTGAGCAAAACTGTCTAGCTAGAGACAGCCCACAGGGATCAACCCAGAAAATTGACTTTTTGAGGGAAATATGTCTATATATTTGAGACATGCAGAGCTGTGACGCTTGTGAGTGTGCAGCTGTGGTCCTCAGAGGATGCAGGAGAGGCCCCTATCCATACCCCTGCAAGAATGCATTCAAAATTAAACCAGGCACTGCAGCTGGAGCAGACAGGAGGAAGTATTTCATCCCTTCTGTTGACTGATGCCATGTGCTCATCGTTGAATAGCTTTTACGATAGGCCTTCGGTGTGCAAAGAGATCAAGAATGAGATAAACCATGGCATGTTCTCTTATTTAGACCCCATGGTTAGTGTTAGCCATGATTATCAGCCTGGACCTGCTTTGTCTCACTGATGTACTTAGGAGGAAGCTAACCTCTGGAACTTGTTGCCAGAACAGAATCTTTGTCCAGCTTTGGGCGTCCTGACACCAGGGGCCTCACATAGTGTAAAAAGCTCTCTGGATTAACACAAGCACTGCCTTTCCCTTGCTGCCTGCTTCCATGGCCTGGAAAGCTCTGCCAGCAGCAGAGGATACCTAACACACTGCCAAGGCACCTGCTTTGAGAACTTGTCACTGCCTGAGGCTGCCACCTCCTGAGCCCTGTGCAGGCACAACTTATCCTCTCCCTTGCTTGCCTTCCAAAGGAGGATAGGGATGCACATTGCTGTGCAGATTTCCTTCCAGCTGTTCCAGACACTTGGCAGCAAGAGGCACCATCTCCTTCCATTAAAATGAACCTGAAGGTCACAATGAGCTCTGGCAATGACCTGATTCTCTGTAATGTGGGCTGTCAGGGCAGAGATGTAAAGCACCTGCTTCAGAGAAGGGACTTTTGACTCACAGAACACCTGAGATAGATATCTACTTTTCAGAGAAAGCAGATTTATTTTTTTTCCATGAACCAAAGCCATGCCCTATTTTACACCTGCATGAAACTGCCTTTTCTGCCCCTCAGTATATGGAAACATGCTCCTAAGGGAATCCTACAAAGACAATCAGGAAATCTGAAAAACCTCTTTTGTCTGCTTCATGACAAAGATATACTGCCTCTAGATGCTACCAAGAAGTGGACAGAAATATTAAACAGAGAATATTTTCAATTGCATGTCCACATCATGAAATCACATTACATGAGGAAGAACTTCTTTACTGTGCAGGTGACCAAGAACTGCCACAGACTGTCCAGAGAGGTTGTGGAGTTTCCCATCACTGAAGATATTCAAGAACTATTTGAGGCAATCCTGTGCCACATGCTCTGGGATGACCCTGCTTGAGCAGGGAGGCTGGATCAGATGTCCCACCGTGGTCCCTTCCCTCATTTCCCATTCTGTGATTCTGTGATTCCGATTAAAGACCTTGTAAATCTTCTTCCCACCTGATAGGAAGCACAAATAGGAAGCACAAATGTGACCTCCTACCTGAGGATGACGGGTTGTGACAGATTTCCTCTTATTGTTAGTAATGACCTATCCAGGTTTCCTAAGAGCAACATGCAAACACAGACCAAGATGTTATTTGCTCTTAATATAAATAACAAAAAAACCTGCTAAGCCCTCTTGGAAAATTATTTTGCTCAGAGAGCAATGTATTTTCATGGAAAAGTTTTATTTGTTAGGCACTTCAGTACAATTACTTGACCATATAAGGTGTGGCTGAGTTGCACTGAAAATTGATACTTTCCATAATGGTGCCTCATTACCAGTGATTCATTGGAGAGGTGCTGCTGGGACAATTAGTGTTTTACGGGTGAATGGGCCACACATTCTTTAAGTAGACCACTTCCCTAACAATGATGTATTTAAGTGGCTGGTCTCTGATAGTCATGTAAATGACATGGTAATGGAACGCAGTGACAGTGCTTCTGTTGACAGGTTTCTCCATCTTGCTGTAAAACAGCTGAAAAACTAAATCTACATATACAAATCCATAATGGTTAGGGGCTTTTATGTGTTTTTGCAGGAGCAGTTTTGACTGAATGCACAAAAAGATGCAAATTTCTCATCTCCTTCAATTTTTACCTCCCAGGCTGGCTTCAAAGCTTACTTTTTAACTCAGATATTTGGAGAGGCTGATGTTGGATGAATGAGCACTGTGTTGTGTCTGTTGACAGCCTACTGCTGTTTCAGAGGCTTGCTTACCCCTCCCATGCCATTAACACACTTTGTCTGGGAAGATGCTGTGCTAGAGGCTTTGAGCAATGCCCTACCAAAACAATTCTGTGTGGTCAATAAAAGCAGGATGTTAACACTGGCTGTTGTGGGCAGTGGGGCACAGGATGTGACACATCCTGTCCCAGCTGGTTCTGCTCCAGTGGCCAAGGTCATCCGCCCCAATTACTTGCCACTACAGCTTTGCTGGAAGTTACTACCCCCGAATTTAGCAGCTGGGCTGCCCATGTGAAAATGAGGGAGAAATGGTGGGTCTGTGCTAAGTCAGCTTTTGGGACTGACAGAGGTCAGGTGGTGTGTACCAGAGCAGAGAGTTGGCAGGTCTAAGGGCAGCCAAAGCTGGGAATCTTCTTTGTGAGGAACTCCTGTAGGCAGAAAAAAAATATAAACAAAAATTAAAATTCAATTTAAAATAATCTGAACCAGTAGTTTGGCAGGTTTTCTTCCCTGGCCTGAGTGCCCCTCTTGGGAGCCCCTCTTGGATCCCTGCAAAACCTCCCAGAGGGCTCATGGGACAGGATGCAGTGAGTGAAGCTGGCACAGCTCTTCCACTCTGTCATTCTCTGATCACCATGAGACAGCCAAAATAAGGGCTCATAAGCAGTCCTCATTCAATCAGCTCCAGAAGAAAAAATGCAAATAAGCTCAACAACAACAACAAAAAACCCACAATTTTTCTGGTGCAATTATGGTTCCTATAAACACAACTTCAGCTTCAGACTCACAGTTTATACTGTTAGTTTTTACTGCTTCTGGAAACTCCCCACACATGAATAATCTCATTGAGCAAAATCCTAGCCTCACATAAGCAGTTAGCAAGACTCCTTGCCATTTCGGCAAGCAGAATTTTGTGCACCATGAGCAGTTTTTGCTTAAATCCAGAATTCAAGCATGAATATATAAAATGAAGATAGATTATTATAGCTGTAATAAAAATATATACATCTGCATTCATATACTTAGAAAAAGGAAATAAAGGAAGGATATTGGCTAATGGAATACATAACAGTTTACATCTGCTAGTATAGTTGCAGGGAATTACACCAGATGTTGAAAGTCTGTCATCTTTTATTTTGAAAGATATTCTTTCAGTGTATATTATCTGTTGTGTCAATTAAAATATGTTCAAGAGTAAATTTCTTCCTCAGCATTATAAACTTACTGTGACAGGGTGGCTGAGTCATGCTTGTCTGAATCACTTCAGATTTTCTACATTCCTTCAGCCAGCCTTAATTCCCCGTGGACATGAAGAGAGCCAGTTCCTTGGTAGTGCCAGCTGAGAGGGCATGATACAGCTTTCAAAAGCTGGCAGGCAGAGCAGGATGTCCTTCCCCTTAGTTTGTCACAAACCTGTGTTCTCCCCAGGGACAAAAAGCTGTTTCTTCTTGAGGTAAGAATAGTAGCAGGCTCTTTTCATTGATTTTCATTTCCATTTCCATTTCATTTCATTTTCTTTTAAAGCTTAAGATGTCTGGTGACTGTGCCATGCCCTTGTACTAGATGGAGGACAGGAAGCAAAGCAAGAGACTACCTATTTAAAGAAAGGTTAGATGTTGGTGCCCTGCACTTCAGCTCACCACAAGACACCTGCATATCTTTGAGAATTTCAAACCATGGGACTCCATACAGCCCAGGACTCACTGGTTTCTCCAGAAGACTCAATACTTTAAATAGCATTTGTAAAATAACACCTTGCTGTGACTGTGCCATTTGAGTAACATACAGATAAAACCTGCAGAAATTTGAAAAGAGGTGCTGACCCAAACACAGGTTATTGTCTCACTGACCTCAAGGTAAAGGCATGCATAGGTAGGCACGTGCCAGGCAGGCAGCACATCAAGGCCACTTGCATATATTTCCTAGGTTCCAAGAACTACTTTATGCCTTTCAGCAACATCTTCCATTATTTTTCTCATCGTTTAGCAGAGGGAGCAAGCAGAGTTTAAGAGCTGGAAGAAGGGTGACTGCCTTGGCCACCAGTCTCAGCAAAATTATGCAGGGTCACCCACCACCACCCCCAGACATTTTGTGTTTGCTGCATGGAGCTGCTCCCCAGGGATGCCTGTCTCAGCCCTCCTTCAGCCACTGGTAATGAGGCCTGACAATGTCTCCTGCCTCTATATTATGTCTAACCTTACCATATTCACTGTGATATTGGTTCAGTTATCTCCTCCAGGAGAGGCATGAAAAGCAGATTAGCCGCCTTTCCTCAGGCTAAATCAAACCCATGTCTTTTAGACCTGGGAAACAGATCCTGCTTTCTTGGCTCTGCCTTTTCCAGGGGTCTCTTCTGCAGTGTTTCCTCTTGGGTCTCACCTTTTGTCAAGTGCAGTATCACAAACCTGACATAGCCTTCCAGCTAAGACCATGCCTGAGCTAAACAGAGTTAAAGCATTACTTTACATGTTCTTATGTACATGTAGGAACACGAGATTTATCTTTTTTACTACAGCATGACACAGTAGACTCACTTTAAATAACCAGTCCACAACAGTTTTTATTTTTTTTTTATAGATTTGTTTATTTGCAGAGCTGATCCCTCTCTGGCATTTGGACTTTGGACACTTTCCTTTTAAATTGCATTAAATTGCTTTTTTTCTCTTTTTTTTTTTTTACAAGAACATATCTTAAATATATCAAGCCTTTTGAAGCCTGTCCCCAGCACCACTGAGGTGCTCATTCCTTGCTGCTGTCTGTAAATGCACCAGTCTCATTCTCCAGTCCATCATCATCACCGCTGGCTGCACTGCCCAAGACTCTGAGCAATCACAGGGCCACAGCAGCCTCCCACTGAGCCCTTCTTGATCAAAACTTCCATTTTGATAATGAGTTAATCGCTGTTATTCTCTGAGTAATGTTTTCCAGGCTGTTTTGTGCCCACCACGCAGTAGATCTGTCTAGACCACACACTTGCTGCACTTGCCTGTGAGCGCTCTGCGGGAGACGCCGTGACCAGACATGCATTTGCTTCTGTCAGCCAGATCTGTCACCCTGTCACATACAGAAATAAGACTGGCTTGACAAGCCTACATTGGCAGCTATTCCTTCCCTGCTCCCTTCCAGGTGTCAGAGTATTTGTTTCAGTATTTTTGCAGGAACCAGTGTTGCTCTGATGGGGGTACACTTCCCCAGAGGGCCTTGCTCTCGCCCTCAATGCCAGGCACCCTCCTCTCCTTTTACAGTCCTTCAGAAGATGTGGCAAGGGCTCAGCACTTGTGAATTCTTACAGAAATCCCCCCAATGGTGCTAAAATTTTAGCACAGTCCCCCCCCCCTCCATCCCCCTCAGTTCTTTTGAGCATCTTAAGATTTAGATCATGAGGTCTAGACGAACTTGAAAGCACCATATTTATTTAGAAAGTACATGTTAACCTGGTGCTTTGAACTTGGTTGGAGGGCTTGTTTGTTTTCAGTTTTATATTAGTTACATAAATCTCTTTTTTATGTTTCTGCATGAAAACTTTGCTGTCGACCAAGACTGTATACAAAGACTGAATCACTTCCTTTGAGGCATACTACGTTAAAACATGGGATGAGTGGCTGAGATCTCCATTTTGTGGTGAAAAGCTAAAATAAAGAAATCTTCCAAGAGCAGCTGGCAGAAAATATTTGTAATGAGAGCTGCCAACTACTAGAGGAAAGTGGCTTATTTATACAGGGGCACCACTGAGACAGACTGAAGAGACAGACTGTGTTGGATTTAGAAAATCAAAATCACCCAAGTGGACAAGGCTGTAAAAACTATATGGTATAAAAAATGAATCTTATAATGCAGCAGCACCTGCATCTGGCAATCTCATTCACGCCTTCTGCAGGAGATAAACCTTCTTGCTCTATCAAATAAACCCCATAATTACACTGCTTAAGTAGGATATTAAGTGGCATCATATTAAGCCATTACATGACCCTTGTCATCATCAGCCCTGCCAGGCAGTGAGGAGAGCTGTTGCTCCCTGCTGATTACTCTGGATATCTATTTAAACATACTGTGGTAATTAGAAACATCTAAATAAAGCCCTGCCCAAGGATTACAAGGGCTGAATGAAGAAACCTTTCTTTCTGGTGGCTACAATACTCTTACCTGCTGTTGTTGTGTGTGCACACACATCCTTGCCAACGTCCCTCATTTTGATATGATCCAAAGCTCTAAGAGGTAAGAAAGCAAAGAGGTTCAAAGGCAGCATCCTTTTCCCCCTCTGATTGATAGAGCCTCTGCCACTGGCAAAGAGAATTTTTCCACAGGGCTTGAAAGCCAAATGTGCTAATTCCTTCTGCTCTACTCTTTTATGCCTTTCTCTGAAGGGAAACCTGCAGGTTTCAGATGCCAGCTTCATTCTAGGCATCCTTCCTAATTACCTGAACTGCCATTGTTATATGCAGCACATATATTGATCACTATCATGAATGTTGCCTTTCTAATATTCGCAAGTGTGAATCAAACTGTGTCACAGATGTGGACTTCAATCACAAGGTATATCTGAGTGCACCCCACAGATTACCCTTCCTTATAGTAACTATGGCTGAATCAGAAAAAAAAAATCACTCAAGTTCCTGTTCTTTAGTTATCATCTAAGGTAATATGATTAGCTCGGGAACACTACAGGGCACCTACTCCTGGAAAAAATTTCAGCTTTGGGTGGGAGAAACCCCTTGTTGTACATGAAAGGTGTTTGGGAACATGCTTCCAGACTGGATTGCCTCCCAGATTTAGGAAACAGATGGCCTAGAAAAGTCTATGTTCATTTTTCAAAGCACCAATTTTAGCATTTGCCTTTCACTTAATTGTGTTTCAAGAGAACTTTTTTCACTTCCCACAGGAAATCCGCCGCAAAAGGATTTCCAGCTCTATGCTGTGCTGCCATCCCTGCTTCTCCCTCACCCACAGGATTTACCTCTTCAATGCCTGGGCTCAGATGCTACTGTGCTTTCCATCAATTGCAGAAATGGTTCACAAGTAAGCTCACAAACAAGCTGTACTTCATGCCACTGTCAAGTAATTATAGGGGTAGGCACAGCTTGTAATAGTGCTTTATGGAAAGGAAAAAGTCAGATATACCAATGATCTTTGTCAAAAGGGAGGTTTAAAGATTTTAAGATACTTGAGGAGAAATTGAAGAGGTCCACCTCAATCACAAAGGCAGCCTCATATTTTATGGCCAAGGCCCAAATCACCATTGGATATTTAGAAAAATTTCTTTACCAAGAGGGGTGCCAGGCATTGGAATGGGTTGCCTAGGGAAGTTGTGGCATCACCATCTCTGGAAACTTTCCAAAAACATGTGGCTATGGCATTCAGGGACGTGGCTTAGTAATGAACATGGTGGTGCAAGAGTAATGTTTGGCTTGATGAACTTAAAGGTCTTTCCAATCTTACCAATTCTATGATTCTGTGATATGAAAAACTACAACAATATTTCCCCTTGCATACAGAACACATCTTTTGTGACCAAGAAGGGCCACACACCACTAAGACTTCCCAGTGCCCGGCCATGTAATATGCCCACATAATTGTGTGGCCAGGTGCACAACTGCACACTCCCAGCAGCTGCAGGTTGTGGGTGTGTGAACACCAGGCTATCTGGTAATCCTCTGGCCTTTTTAGACCAGAGTAGCTGTTCCAAAACAAACACACTGCAATAGCTGCTCTAGAATGGCTTATCAGGTGGGCTTGCTTTCCTGAAAATTATTATTTCCCATGAATAATCACTGCCCTCTGGAAATACATTGTCTTTCCTTCAACTAGCATGACTTAGTGAGAACCACTCCCAAGCAGCTACTGGGAGATGATGTATTGTCTAACAGTTACTATAGCAAATTTGCTTAGGTAGAGAAGGTCAGGAGAGGTGTTGACTAGAAATGCTCTTGGACCAACTTGCCCAGAGGTTAAGGAGCAATAATGAGCAGAATGGAAGATTTTACTCAGCAGGCTCAAAACTGATGCTGAAAAAAAAGCAAAGCCTATTTTTGTCTCTTGTCATCTGCACCTCAATCACAGTATAGAATTACTCTGGTCCAGCGACTGCCTGCCCAGAGAAAGGCCCATATTCATCCCACCTCCAGGGTTTCCATTAACACAGCAGTTACACTGGCATTTGGGCAGAAGGCCCGAGTCAAGCACTGCTTCATTTGATCTGCATCTGTCCTAAAGTAATATCCCTCTGCCCTTTCCATCCTGTTTGTTTCCCTCTGAGGAAGCAGACTGCTGTTTTTGTGAGGAATGACTGCCTCCATTGGACAGCAGAATACTTTCTGGAGCAATCATGCTAAGTAGGCAGCGCTGCTGCTATGAATTACTGTCTATAGCACATTATGGTGACCTGCCTACTTTCTTTTGCCATTTCATATGAGGACCTAGAAAGGAAAGGCACCTTTGTCTGCTTCGTAATCATTCAAATATGATGCTTTTTACTGATTCTTTCAAGGTAACAGAAAGCAATTTTGTTGAAAAAGGAGAATGCTCAAATAACATGGATCCTACTCTCCCCTTGTGTTTGGCATGGTGGAAATTACAGGCAGCCCCTGTATTTCTGTGGAATTGAAAATTTGGCATTTTGGAAGCCCCAGTTCAAAATTGCCTCCTTTTTTTTTACCACCAAATTTAACTGTCAGGGTATCAGGTTACTATTTCATATAATCTAAAGAAATTTATGGATCTTGTAAGATTAAAAGATGGATGCTTTTATTTCTGCTGGCATTTTCACACATTTTCCTCAGTCTGCATGTCTTTTAAGATAAGACAAGGCCCCATCCTTTCTTGCCTTTCTCCCCCCAGGGAGATTGCCATCCTCCACCAACCTAAGAAAGATAAAATTTTGAGTCTTATTTATTTATATTTTCTGCTTTAGTACCCTGAGAAACCATAAAGCAAACCGTGTGCACCTCCCTGTAAATTCTTCCAATTAAAATATCTTGATTTGCAAAGGTCATTCTTTGACAAGGAAATTGTTGAATAGTTTTAGTTTCTTTAAAGTCTAGAATTCTTAGGACTAATTTAGAAATAACAAACTGTTACCTCAACCATTTTGTTTTGTAAGATAGATGAGAGAGATATTATTGGGAGAACATTTATTCTGAACGACCTTATGTTTCCTCTAAGGGAGAAAGGATGCTCAGCTCTCAAGTGTGAAGTTCTGTTTAGCTATTGCTAATGATAACAGTGACCTCTTGTGGATATTTCTAAAATGTTTTCTAATTCAAGTTGTTTTAACCTGGTGGTAGATTCTGATCTGTTTGTTGACATTTCTAATACATTTTTAACTTAATAAAAGAAGAAATAATTTCTCCCTTGACCAAGTTTTCTTACTAGATCCCTGATTTCAGATCTTTACATAAAAAAGGAAAATAGTACATATATTGAACAGGAAGACAGTTGGTTTAAGAAATAAATGGATGGGCTTGAGGTTTACTAATTAATTGGGCTACTGTAACCAGAAGTCATGGACAGACTTTGGTATTTCCAATTAAAGATGTTACATCTGTCTGAGCAAAAGCAGTCAGTAGTGACTTCACCTGGGCTAGCAAATTTGTGTTTTGACTTCAGACACAAAATGTAGTTTTGGACTAGTGTCACAGGATGTTCTGCACCATTACTCTCTTTTTTGTTTCCAGCTGCACGTTGTGCCACTTTATACTTGGGCTTAGCCCTTGCTGTGGCTTCTCAAAGTGATAAACAAGTGCGTGGTCAGCATCCAGCAGTGTTTGACCCCAGGAGCCTGAGCTTTATGCCAAAGCAGCTGAGTCTCATCTACACTCTGGTCAAGAGCTGGTTGGTTTTCACAGAAAGACCAGATGAATAAACACAGGACATGAATATCTCTTTCATTGAAACACAGAATGGTTTGGGTTGGGAGGGACATTAAAGATCGTCTTGTTCCAACCCCCTGCTCTGGGCAGGATGCTCCACTAGACCAGGTTGCTCAGAGCCCCATCCAAACTGGCCTTGAACACTTCAGAGAACACTTCTCTGGGCAACCTGTTTCAGTGTCTCACCACCCTCACAGGAAAGAATTTCTTCCTAATATCTAATCTAAATGTACTCTCTGTCAGGCTGAAGCCATTCCCCCTTTCCTATCACTGCATGCCCTTGTAAAACGTCCCTCTCCAGCTCTCTTGTAGGCTCCTTCAGGTACTGGAAAGTTTCATCACCCCAAAGCCTTTTTTTTTCCAGGTTGAACAAACCCAACTCTCTCAGCCTTTCCTCATAGGAGAGGTGGTCCATGCTCCAAGTTGAAAAGTAATTATGTGCTGGAGATGGAGTAAAAATACCTAGTGTTTTTTTCCAAGGACTATCTTGGGAGAAATCTTTCCTGTTCAGTAACTCCTGAGGCTTACATACCCATGGAAGTGTTTTACAAAGCTGAAAGACATTGGCACAGAGGAGGAAAAGGATAATGTGTCTGAACACCCACAGGACTGAACTGCATGGAAATGAAACTCAATACTGCAAAATACAGTTTTGGAAGTAGCAACAAAAATTATCTGGAAGATAGGAAGAAAAACCTGGAAATGCTGAAAAGAGAGAGAAAGAAGGAGTGAGCTTATGATGACCCATCAATAGCACTGGGATCCATTAAGGGGAAGATTCAGTCTTGAGAGGGGTGTGTCCCCTCTCAAATAGGTAAATATTGAAATATAATACAGTGTGCATTTCTAGGCATGTATATTAAGGACACAGGAACTTGAAAGATGATCTAATGAAGAGATGGGCTACTTTGACTGTCAGAGAAGAGGACAAAGCTATCCTGCTCCTGCCAGCAAAAGGAGAAGAATGTTATGATTATTCTGCACAGTTCCAGCTGGGCTGGAGGACATGGAAGGGGAAATCTGCAGAGCATACACCAACAACTGAGCCTAGAAGCTTTTGCAGTCTTTGCTTTGACCAGTTGGTGTCTGCTGTAGGTGAAGGATCAAAGTCCCACCACCATGTGAGCAGCCTGAAAGGACCACAAAGAGAATGATGGGTAGCAAAAGGAAGTTTAAACACCCCTTCTATGTACATCATGGAAGTGACATAAGCAACAACTTACATTTAGGTAAGAAAACAAGTTGTTCCATGAAGAGCAAATAAAAAGGAGCACACACTTGGCTGAAATGACCAGTCATTAGGAATGTGAACCAGGGTTTGTTAATGGACTTTTGGAACATGCTGTCATTTGCAGGTATTGGCACAGAATGATGGTTGAATGATGCCAACTTTACAAAATAATCTCATATTCAGAGGACTTACAGCAGAGGATAGGAGACACAGCAAGTTTTGCAAAGTGACACTGTGGTTGCTTTCTTCATCCAGGAATCATTTATTAAAACAATTAACATCATTCCTCTCCTCCCCACCAAAAAAAAAAAAAAAAAAACCTCAAACTATGTCATACTTTTAAAAGGGAAGGAAAAAAACCCAGAAGGTTACCTTCCTGACATTGGCTGTCCCCTGCAGCTTCTTTTCAGGATCCTGTGAGATTTCATTTACTGGTAACAAATTTTTCATTTTCTTTACTTACATAGTCAAATCATAGTGAAAACATCACCTTTACAGCATTATCTACTTAGTACAGTAGATAGCTGATAAACAGCCTCACCACGACACACTCATTATTTTTTGTACACATTGTACTGAACACTGTGAAACTGGGACACACAGTACTTAAAGCACCACACCAGGAAACCATATTCCATTACCATTTCACATGGGGGAGGAAGGGAAAAGAAAAAAAAAGTACTACTCATTTTGCTTGTTTTTCTTTCTCTGTAATTACTCTCTAAGATTCATCACCACTTAATATGATTTCCAAATCTCCATAGGTCTCAAAACCTCTTTCTCGAGTTTCAGAAACAGCAGACTGGGAGCAGCACAGCCAGGGATCAGCATTTCACCTAGGCAGTGACACTACCCCCACAGCTTTTGATTGATATCTCTTGCCATAAATCCAGGTCTCTGGCCTTCAGATGTTAAATTACCTTCCTTTGAAGTGATGCATGGTAATTGCCCTCCTGGCCAGTGTCTGAGACATGGGGTTCTCCTTGAAGCTGAGGCACAGCATCCCTGTGATTCCTGGGCTAAAGTGCTCCACCAGCATGGGGCCAGCACCAGGGCGCTGCACCAGGCAAGACACATTTGTGAGAGGAGCACCACCATGTCCCACAGCACAGCAAAAGGATCAGGGGAAACCCACAGCAGTCTGGGTAAGGGGGCAGGAGGGGTGCAAGGGCAGGATCACCAGGCCTGGAAGCCTACAAAAATAAAAGCAATCCTGAATTAGTCACAAGTCCAGAGGCCAAATACTGCTCTGGTCACTGTTGGGCAGAGCAACAGCCAGACCCCTGCAGAGTACTGCAGGATTAGTCATGCTCTGAGGGAACAAGACAACACAGCAGATTAATACTAAAACAAGTCATTCCAGGGATCTCAGAACCATCCATCTTATTTTCTCAATATTTATTTCTTCTGCTTGATCAATAATCTTTTAAAATGCAGATTTTTCTTAGCAGGAGCAGGAATTAAAATTAGTGTTTCTGTCCTCTGTGTGGCCACCACTTTTCACTAAAGCTACAAGAATTGAGGCTTCTTTCTCACTGGAAAATCTTGCTGAAATCACCAAGGAGCTTAAAATTTTGTGGAGGGAAGGACTGCTGCTCCAGCCATGAGACTTTACAGAGTCCCACTGTTGTTGTCCCAGCTGGCAGCAGCACTTGGAGCCCTCTAGAAAGATGGGAAGGATTACTTCATGTTTTACGTGCTCTGGGTATACTTTAACCACAGTAACAAGTAGTGGTTGCAACATAACACTGTCTCTGTCAGTGGTTGTCATGGTTCAGTCCCAGCAGTCTGCAGGGGCAGGATAATGTCATTACCTCCCAGTAGCTCTTGGGAGAGGTGGCTGGTTTCAGTCATCTTGCACTGGTGTGGCCAACAACAGAGGCACAACCTTGGCACCCAGGCAGGGATTTCTGTCTAAACATTTAGCAAGAGAAATGAGGCATTAAGAAGGAGCCTCAGTGCCTCTTTCCAGAAGCAATCGGGAACCAAGTTTCTCTGAGCAGGATATGTGGAGGCAAACAGGTTCACAGGGCTCTTTCTAAGCTTCTTCTGAGAATGTACAGGGAACTTCTGACTCCCAGGAGTAAAGATACTAATTTTCCCAAAGTAAAAATATCATACTAAAAACTCCCAGAGGGGTGCAGAACATACAAACGTGCCTAGGAAAAATACTTGCATCTGTACAGCCCTGAAGGCATAAAGTTGTTGTCAAGAACAGAGTTGGAGGGGCATGGCACGGAGGATTGCTGTAGGGCTCCTCTCTGTGGTGCCTGGAAGTGGCTCCAGGTCAGGGCCAGGGTGCAGCCCCTGGGCTGGCTCAGTGCAGCACAGGCCCTTCTGCCTGAGCAAGAGCCAAGAGGTGAGTGGAGGTCAGAGAAGATAGGGTGACAAGTCACCTGGTGCTCCTGTCAGACGTTATGCAATGAGGGGAGCTGGGTAACCAGTGGTAACCAAAATAAAGGATTTGTGTGCATGTTGTATAACACGGTTCCACCCCAGACAGCAGTGAAGCACCACACAGCACTCGCTGCCTTCTCCCTGGTGGGACAGGGGTGAGAAGTGGGAGGGTAGGAGTGGAAAAAATTGTGGGTTCAGATAAAGACAGTTCAACAGGTAAAGCAAAAGCCACGCACATCAGCAAAGTGAAGGAAGGAATTCATTCAGCCTTTCCCACAGACAAGGTGTTCAGTCAACTCTAGAAAAGCAGGGCCACATCACACATAATGGTGGCTTGGGAAGACTAATGCCAGCTCTCTGAACTTCCTCCTGCTCTCCTTCTCCCCCTAGCTTTATATCCTGAGTCCATAGGGTGTAGGGTATGCCTTTGGTCTGTGGGGGTCAGCTGTCCTGGCTGTGTCCCCTTCCAGCCCCTGTGCACGCCCAGCCTGTTCATTGTGGGTGGGATGAGGAGCAGAAAAGGCCTCGAATCTGTGTAAGCACAGCTCAGCAACAGTTGAAACATCTGTGTTGCCAACACTGTTTCCAGCACAAGTCCAAAACTCAGCCCCAAATGCAGAGAAAACCAGCTCTATCCCAGCCAAAACCAGCACATAATAACAACAGCTACACACAACTCCATGACCTCCTGCATCCTCCAGGAGGGGCTGGAGTGAGTGATGGAGTGCAGTGAGTCAGGCTGGGATGTCAATGAGGTGGTTGAGCAAAAACACCCAATTCTGGCTTCTTTTCAGGCTCTCTCTGCTACCCTCTGTACCCTCGAGCTCCTTTGTATTCCAGTACAGGAAAGAGACAGAAAAGGTCTAGGCAAAGAGGGACAGGAAAACTCAGCAAAGGGCTGCTAGACTTAGAAGATTTCAGAAGGAAAGCATTTGGATAAACCATAGAATAATAGAATATTTTAGGTTGGAGATTACCCTTAAGGTCAACATGTCTAACTCTTGCCCCAGCACTGCCAGGTTCACCACTAAACCATGTCCCCAAGCACCACATCTGCCACCACATTTCAGATACCTCCAGGGATGGCAGCTCTGCCTGAGCAGCCTGTTTCAATGCTTGACCACTCTTTTGGTGAAGAATATTTTCCTAATATAAGCTTCTCTTAATGTAAAACTGAGACTGTTTTTTCTTGTGCTCTTGCTTGTTCCTTGTGAGAAGATGCCAACCCCCACCTCACCACAAGCTCTTTTCGAGTAGTCGTAGAGAGAGAGTAGAAGGAGGGCAGCGCTGAAGAGGCTCCCGTGAGCCTCCCTTTCTCCAGGCTAAACAACACCAGCTCCCTCAGCCACCCCTCACAGGACTATTCTCTTGATAATGCTGGGTCATTCAGGCTTATACCAGTGAAGGCTGACCTTGAGAAATTACAGAAGGGATCTAAGCGGGAGACTAAGCCTGGACTCTCTGGTTGGATAAAGCTCTAGCAGCGCAGCAGAAGTAGGGGATAAAAGAGATCACCAGCTTGGAGGAACAATCTCTTTCGTTGTTCAGCTCCTGGTGCCCCTTAATTTCCTCTATTGAAAGAAATTATGAGATGTTAAGGCCACCTGCCCATGGCTTTTTCCAAAAATCTGCCTTCACTAGCCCATCCTCACCAGCTACCCCCCCCAAAGACCAAGTCCCTACTCTTTACCTCCAATTTTCCAATGCAAGAGCTAGGGAGTGCAAAGGGAAGCTAGCAACAGCTTAGTCCAAAACAAAAAGCAGTCCTTTACACATCCTCTAGTCAGCCTGTGGACATCCTTGCCAAAAAAGTCTGTGGGTTCAAAAGAGTGCCATAAAAAATAAAGGTGTGAAATGTACTGAGGGTTCTGAAACACACAGACATCACATCTGGCTTAGGAAGTCTCTTCAGTGCTAGAGGCTGTGAGATGAAGTACCAGTATTTCTCTGGACTCCAGATAATGTCACACCCTCTTCCTCCCCAGCTCCTCAAATTTATACAATTCAGGAGCCATTCCCAACAGGTAGTTTGTGTGAAGCTGCATATTTTGGGTGGGAAAGAGGATTTCACACTGCAGCCACACACATCTCTTCTGTGCCAGAGAACAATCTCACACGCAGCTTATGAGCAGAGGCAGAGCCAAAACAGTCCCTGCTTTCCCTGTATTCCTTCTTCCACTTGGAATGAACGGAGGCAAAGCCACAGTGCCATTGGCTACTCCTGCCTGGCTCTGTGCTGGATTTGCAGTGCCTGTCCCTGTGCCTTGGGTCTGTGCTGGATTTGCAGTTCCCGTGCCTTGGCTCCTGCCCGGGCGCTGCAGGGGGATGTGAGCCCTGCGCTCCTGTTCCAGGACCTGCTCCAAAGCAGTACGTGCTTGCAGGCAAACCCACTCCCCACTCGGGGACAGATGACTCAAGCAAGAGCTCAGAAATATTTAACTCCTCTGTGCCAAGAGATTTTTCAGCAGAAGGAACAGAGTGCTGAGGAAAAGGCAAACTGCAATCAGCAGCTGGCTGTCTAAAGGGGAACAGATATTGCTGCTAAAAAAAAGGATGCAAACCCAGGCTGACTTACAACTGGAAGAACATCAGTCCTTACCGATGCTTTAGTACACATTCTCCAAGAGGAATTACCTCTTACTGCTCTCAACAATAAAATTAAGAAGCCTCTGCACTGTAGAATTAGCACATACTGAAAATATTTTAAAATATCTGGCCAAAGCCAGCACTTAGGCAGAGTCAATTGCTGCAAAGCAAACAAGAAAATTACGTTCTTGAAAGCACCATCTGGTAAGGAGGCACCTCTGTGAAATGAGAAGCTCGTGATTCAGATAAAGAGCTCTGAACACAACCTTGTAACTGTCTACACAGCAAACAAAACACTTCAGTGTGTGAAGAGTGGGAGGCACATTTTTTGGTACGGTTCCTTTATTTAGGAAGGTGTGATCGATTTGGGCCTCTCTAAGCAAAACAAAACATACCAGAAATAGCAGAAGCTCTGAGCCTAGACAAAACAATCCAAAATGAGGAAAAATGGAAGATCTTTATGCACAATTAATCTGAGGAATTGGTACACTGTGTTTCGAAGGTCACAATATTGCAGAATTATATAAGCAATCGATTATTTTTTATGAATGCCATGATTATGCCACATTACTTACTCAAACTCAGAGCATCCCTCAAATTCTATATATAAATTTGGAAAATAAAAAGTTTTCCAGGATGTGTAGAAGAATCAAATTGAGGGACTTAGGAGAAACATCTTGCCAGATTCTTTTAATTTTTCCCATTCAAGAATTTCTTGTACTTTTCAAGTGTCTGCTAGTATTCAATATTGAGAAAGAACATTAGACTACTTGGAAACTGATCCAATTCTTACGGAGGATTTAGTCTGCCTGGCTGCAAATTAGCTTAATCTTGAGCTTTGTAGGTAAACCTGGTGTGGGGGCAGAGAGTCGATTCATAAGAACAGCAAGCAAGGGAGAATAAAAACTTACTCTAAAGTAAGTTCCTATCTTCCAAACAGTTTTTCCACAAATACACATAAGGTTTGGGAACACTGCATCTTAAGCAAACCAGGCTGGGTATTTCAGCATTCCCTTTTCCTGTGGAAATTTACTGTAGTCCCACCACAGAGCTCAGTGCCTGATGTTTGGGTGTTCTCTCATGTGCCCTCTTGCCCTCCACTTCCAGTAGAGACCAGGGAAAGAAAGAACCAAGAGGAAGGAGAAATTACATAGTGATTTATGGTGCTGGGTAACTAACTTCTGTTTTCTTTGAATATCTCTATTTGAATCTTGGTTTCCATTGGCAAATGAACTTTGGGTCTACAACATAAGGCTTCAAAGATTTGTTTAAAAGTGGATCTCAGAGTGCTCCACATGAAGAAGCACCTCTGTAAACAACAATGTCCTTTCCACAGTGTTTCTCTAAGAATGGGCAGGGCTCCAGGCAGATGCATGAAGGTATCAGGAATGCAGCCACCCTTTAGCAATGCCCCGCATGCAGCTTAGGCTCTGGTGACATGTACCTCAGCGGCAGAAAGCACTTGACAGTTTTGGTACACCTCTTGATATAACAGCTGTTCTCTGTAACACACACCATCACTGGTGGTTTAACTGGAACTGATGAAAGATGGTGGTGGCAGGTTCAGATCTCCATGGTGATAGATCTTCCCTGAACACCAAGGGAAATCACATTGGTGCTGGGTCCTTGCTAGGTGGACTTCCATTCAGGCAACTGATGATCTTCCTTCTGCCCAAGTCAAATAATTTCAGCTAAAAGAAAATAAAGCTGGCACAGAGCAGTCAGGTATTTTCTGATACCATGACTACTTAGCCACAGCAAGTCTGTGTTCTCTTAGCTAACAAGGGCAACCAGCCAGCACCGTGAGGTACCCCAGCCACTAGAAGAAAACATGAGGTACTCATTCCAGGGCAGGGCTGAGATTGAAGTTTGCTATCTCTCCACTTATGGTGATGGACACTATATTTCCTCCCTCCTCCTGCTAGATCTGCTCTAAGAAGTCCTGCAGCCTGAACCTGCTATCTTACTATAGCTTTGGCCAAAGAACCAGCAACTGAAGCCACCAGTCAGCAAAACCTTCCTGGGCTTTTGGTTAATTTACCTTTTCTCTCTTTTCTCCCTTGAAAAGAAAGCCAGTGGGTCAGCAAGGGAAGAACAAGATGTGACAAGAATGGGCAGGGAATCACAGGCAAAATTCAGGATGATGGGTAGTGGGTCTCCTGAGGGCTTCGTGAGCTGAACAGAGCAGGAGGATTTTATGATGTTGTGAACAAGAATAGGCTGATGGGCTGAAGGGGCTAGAGAGAAGTGCCTCCCTTTGGTTTTTTTTGCTATGGTAAAGACAGATTATGCTTTTGGTCACTTGCTATATACCATTCTCAACATGCCATCCTCAGGTTTGCAAGGACACAGGTCTATAACTTTAAAAGTTCCAGCTCTGCCTCTGGAGCACACTGGGTAGAGAAAAGAGGACCAGAGCTGTTTCTGTAACTTTGTCTGTGGTGAGGTTAACTAGCCTGACCCCAACAAAAGGTTCTGTGTTCAAAATCCAGGTCCTCCCAGGAGCAGGGCTCCAATATGGCTGTGGCACAAAAAGAGCAGCAGATGTTTATGAGAAAAACCGTAAGCAACATTTACAAGTGAAGACATTTCTTCCATGGATGCATGAAGTCCCAAATTTAGCAGACAAGGCAGAACCCCACATATGGCAGAACAGGGCTATAAAAGTTGTCAGCAAGTGATATTCATCTCAATTTAGAAACAACTTGTTCCTACCATGTAATGTAAATGCAATGGAAAACATGTTTGTCTTTTAGCTGCAAGTGTAGTAGGCACAGTCGTTAGAGGAACTGAGCAAAGCGCTGGCATGGATTCACTTTTTTATTCTTTTTGTGCACCTGATTATATCAGATTCTCTCCTATCTTTCTTATTCGATTACTGAATAGGTAACAGCTTCAAGCAAGTGCTGTTGGACAGAATTAAGCAGCATTATTTTTGGTTTCTGGTTTGATTAGTGATGCAAGACAACAGACCACTAAGGTTTCCACACTCCAAGAACGGCATTGCTCAGGGAAGCAGGCATAGTCTGAGTTGCTGTCTTTCCAGGGCTTGGTATCTATCTACTAGCAAAGGACATGCAGAATAAGGGGGAAAAAAGCTATTTACTAACTTCATGCTGTTACTTTACTTCTTTTCTTCTCAAGTCTCAAGGAGCACGAGGATCTGGCTAATAAAACGTAAACCTTTATAACCTCCTTTCTTCAGTGAAAGGAATGTTGTTTCAAAACTGTTGTCCAGGATATTGAAGCAACACAAGCAGCATTTACAGACACTCCCACATACACCTGCAACCTAAAAGAGCAGTCCTGTAACTGATGTTTGTATGCTCAGACATTCAGTGAATACAAACACAAGGGTTAGTCAATCCACCATCAAAAGGGAAAAAAAAAAAAAGCTAGTATTTAAAAAAATGCCTTCATAGCAGTTTTGCTCCACAACTTAGCTGGCAGGAAGATGTAAATGAGGAATGTGATATGCTTTCCACAATCTGGCTTGGCTTTTGACTTCACATAACCTTGTTTTAGAAGAGAATATCCTGAGTTGGAAGGAACCCATGAGGATCATCAAAGTTTTGCTGCTGACCAGTGTTCCATCCCCCTAATACCCTGGTGCTAGCCATGTCCAGTTGCCTTGTTCTGGAACATTGCCTCCCACAGAGCACCCTGAAGGTATTTTATTTCACTGGACTTAAGACAATAAAGCATTTGTTGTTCTTCACTGTAACCATGTATTTTTTTAGAGCTTAGTTTACTGAGCCAGTCAGGTCATGCTCAGGGCTACAAAATAATCCAATAAGATACAAAAGGAAGAGCCCACTTCATGATCATACCCCATCTTTGTCACAACCCACTCCTGAGAAAGCTGAAGGTTCACCTCCTCCATTCCAGCCCTTGCTGAGGGCTCCACTCCAATGTTTCCCTTACTCTGAGGCCCTCCAACCCTCCTTCAAACCCACCCCTCATGTCCACACCCAGTGCCACAGTCTGCCCTGGGTGCCCAGCAAACCCCACTGTGCCACAACCTCTGCAGCCTGCCCACCTCCTTGTACAGGGGCTAAAACAATTGCCATGCAACTTATGAACCCCAACACCTAACCACTGCTTCTGGGATGCCATCTGCTTCCTAAAGCCTCATCAGACCAATTGTCAGCCCTTGGGCTCCTGTCAGGAAAACCAAACTATCACCCTGTTCTGACAGTAGCACGTCGGTGGCTTGCTTCGTTCAGACCGTGCTCAGCTCAGCTCTAGCTCTCAGTCCTCAGAGTGATAAAGCTTTCCCCATGAACTCACACTCGCATAAATTCAACCTGGTTTATTCCAAATATCACATAAATTAAACACATTTCCCATGAATATTGCAAATACACATGAAATGAACACTGCAATTTTTAAAAAAAGTTTTGGCTTTGTTTATGCAACAAGAAGTGCCAAATGTGGTTAGAACATGAACTTCTTCTGTATTTACTAGATACAAAAAGGTGCAGATTAATAATTTATATTTATACATATGTACACACTCCATTTCATTTCTAGCTTTAAAACAGTAAAAAATGGTTTCAAGTTTATCTACATTAAACATACTCATTTACATCTGGTCAGAAGCCCCAGATAAGAGTTGATACAATCATTTCACAACTGCAAAATTAAGGCGCTACCAAAATACCAGTTCCACTAGTGTAAAATGTAACAGGAATAGTGTACAGCTTTCTATTTATCAATTTAAAAGTGGACTGGAGAAGAAGGAAAAAGGAGCAGTAAGAAACATGACAAGTTCTACAGGTTAGAAATACAAAGAGATCTTGATGACTATCAAATGAACATATTAAAATACAGTAGATAAAAGGCCTCAGTGGCAAACAATTAGTATGCTTCTGAAAGACAAAAAAGGTTAAAATATATATATATCATTTTGTAGCTTGAAATTTTACAGGTGAACAACAGGTGTAGAGGTAGAGGGATTTTTTTTTTCTTTTTGGCCTCTTTATGATGTATAAAGAAGGGCCACATTCACCACAGTGAAAAGACTCATCATATATCCCAGCATCCTTGCTTGGACAGCAAGCAAGAAAAGTGTAATGAGCTAGAAAGGCAACAAATCCTGTCTATCTCTTCCAGGAGCTCAGCTCCCATGCTTCCACATGTACCTTGGCAACAAGTTACACCTAAGCACAGACTGGCTGTAACGTGGACAATTCCTCTAGAGAGCAACGAGACAGCTTTTCCCGTGAGGTACTACTGGATGCTGCAGATATTATATGGCAGAGGTGATTTGGTAAAAATGAAACTGGTACTTCCCCTTAAAAGGCAAGTACCACAGGGCAGTGGTGATTTTATCTATTTATTAAAGCTCTGCTATTTGATCAGCATTCAATGTTTTGGAAGAAATGTCAGCTTTGGGCTGCCAATATTATTATTTGCATCCATACACAGACAATTCCTTTGTTGGTATCATTTATCCAAAACATCAGTCACTGAAATATTCACAAACTGCTTTAAACCTTGACTAAAAAAAAATCCCTCTACAGTTCAGCTTTCTTTTCAATAACAATCACTCTACTAACTATGCAGGCCTTCATGAACACAGTAATGTCACTTCCCATGTAGAATGTCTTTACACATTACAAAACAGCAGTAAACAACCTCTCATTTCATAGGGTTTTCTGTCAGAAGTACCTCAAAAGTAGATATCTTGAAAAAATCACTTTTGCAGAGAAGAATATTAACATTAACATTTACTGAGGCAAAGCCAAGAAGACACTAACTAGCACCTTGATTTTTTTTTTCCTTAAATGCACTCCTATCTGTAAAATTAAGCACATACAAGATCAGGGACCAGCAATATACAAATACCATCAGCATCCTCTTCCAGCTAAACTAGTAATACGCAAAACTAGGCCAGACACACAAACAAGCAAGATGAATGAGTCTTGAAGAAATACACAGCATGGAAAGGAATGGGAAGAACAGGTAGCTAAACAGAAAGGATTGCAAGATCAAATACAGTCCATCTTCTGGTCCGAGAATTAGTTTATGAAATCACCCTTCAGCAGATCAGCTGAAGACCTACTGACTTCTGACATCTCCTCCCCACAAATACAACAATTCCTCATACTTCAGTGAATTCCTCTTCATCATCTTCAAATCCTGGAGGAAATGCATTCAACTTGAATTTTGAGTATTTTGGTGGTGGTAGCAGAACTTGCAGAAGGCTACTGTAGAGGTTATGACATCATTGGTTGTACATTATGCACTTCACAATTCAGAGAATACACTTACAAACCACTTAAATAGAAAAGGCGTGTTCAAGGTAGAGGCAGTTACAGTACATTCAGGGTATGTTACAGAAACCATTTGTGGTAGCCATTTGCTGAAAGGAAAAAAACCGGAATTTTTGTTTCCCAGACCACAGAGGTTATAACTACAATACCCAAAGAGAGCAGGTAATATATCCCAATCACTGCATTTTAATGCAGTCTCCTTCCAGAATTCATGTATAAAGTGGAAAAAAAAAAGCTTAAATACCTCTTCATTGACAAATAAGAAGAAAAGAACTAAAAAAGAAACCAGGCACTTTGACCATTTAGGTAAGCAGCCATTTCTTCTTACCAGACTTCTGCACATGAACAAGTCTTTACATTGGTCTTGCTATGCTTGCAGCACATGGAGATTCAAGTCAACTTTTTTTCCCTGTTGGTAGTATCAGTTCTAGTTATAAGAAACTATGCCAATTGAATTGGTAACACTGAGTTATTTCATTGGCAGTTGAGCATATGTTGATCATTTGACTGACAAGCGATCAATTTAATAGCTATCAAAGTTAGATATTGACAAAACAATACATAAAAAAATAATCAAAGAGACAAATGAAGGTTAACACCTGACTGAAGCTTGCATTGAGACGTGCCTTTATAGGTTCGGTTTGTGACTCCTTTCATGGTGTTATTGTGGACTGATTTCCATCACATACAGCAACTGGTACTAAACTACAATACTTTCGGTTTGAAACACGTTCAGTAGAGACCACCCCAATGTAACAGGAGGTCAGCATGACACTGCAGGAAGGAGAGAGATGGAAACCTCCCCACTTTTCATCCTCGCTGGTTCCACTGGCAGAGCAGGTGTCCAGAGTAAGCTGCAGCATGCCTCCCTCGTACTTGGGGTGAAATCATTATTTCACAGCAGTGTTTATTATACTTTAGTGAGTGTCTTGGTTTGAATTTAGCAGGATTACTTTGGGTTTTCTTTTCAAAGAAACCAAAGTACATATTTCCAAACATTTTGTATATACTTATTCTGCTACAACATGTAACTCACAAAGGAGGGATTACCTAAGGCTACCAAATAGTGTGCTTATTCAGTAGCTATTATTCTTTCAGATAAACATCCTCAGATGCCTTGACTACAAACGGCTTAACCTGTTTTTTCCTCAGAATGTTATTTGCTGAAGAGAGATGTGGGTGTATGACAGACTGCCTTCCAATTCACTAAGAGGGAGTACTGTTGGTTATAGTCCTCGTGCACACTTCTGCTGGGCAGTGTAACTCCTCTTCTGTTCACTACCTTCTAGAAAGTCTAGGAAACACCTCTTCAATCCACTGTCCAGTTTCCTCTTCCTACTGAGTGAAAATTCAGATCACATGCAGGCCAATGGCACTACTCTAGTACTTAACTCTCTTGGCTAGAAACATCAATTCTATCAAAGTACTTTGAAGCAATTATCCACATCCATCAGCTACATTCTAAATGTAGCACAGCTCTGCAGAGGCTCAGTTTTCACCAGGACAACAGGAGAGTGTGCAAGGTTTGGTGAATACCCAGATAACAAACCGATGCAATCGATGGATGCAGGACGCAGTCAGAAAGGGCTGTTCCTTCTTCAAGGAATCTTTAAAAATACAAAAAACAACCCCTCCCCTTTTGCCCTCCCCCAGAAGAACCTGCCATGAGATGTTTTTGGTGCCCACTCACAACACAGGTCCATGTTATCTGGGTCTTTTGCGAGTCACAAATATCAGTACGCGCCTGATGGCGATCAGACGATCCTTCAGGGAGGTCATAGCCAGTATAGCCAGCTGAGCTCTGTTTTCCAGAGGCAACACTGCCAAGAGCCACCAGTACCACGCAGGACCACTGGGGTTGCTCTGCAAAAGGATGGGAAAAAACATGCAGTTAGGTATTCACCAGCCCAGTCCCATGAAGAACATCACCTTCCTTCTCACCTTCTATCTGCTAAGAAAGTCACCACAAAACAAGCAACAACTGAACACTTAATTGCAGGTGTTCCCTTTATCTGTATACACCATTAAGACTTATCTCTTCAGCTACCAAATTACACAGTTACGTTGTTTACCATGCTTCCTACCAACAGACCAAAATTGAGTAAATAAGAGTCTAGAATACATAAACTACAGCAAAAATCTGTTAGAAAACAGTCTAGTGCTATAATTCTGTGTAGAATAAAGCTGCATAAGTAGGCAGGTTTTATTACCTGTGGCTCTGGTTCTTTTCCTGGCATAGATCCAAAATGATTGAGAATTTGCACTTTCATATTGTCTTTAAGTGAAGTGAACCAGGCAACAGCTTGATCATAGACTGAATCATGAAGGCGCACAAGTTCTTCATATTCTGGTCCTTCAACCTTATTGTTAAAAAAATGGAGATGGAACAAAACAGGTTTGGTACTGTGGAGTCCATAACGTTCCCCAGAAGCAAATGAAGCAAAATAATGCAGTGACTACAGCTGTTCAAATGTCCTGTTGTAAACCAACTGTGCCTAAGTCTCAGATTTCAAACCTGTGATGCTGGAGTCATTTTACCCTCCCCTAGGTGTTCTGAAGTGATATTTCTTGGAGTAGTAACTGCCTCACTAGTGTCCATTCCTAAATGCTGGCATAATAGAAGAATATGCTCTCTAATCCTGGGACATATTTATAATCTCAGAGCCACAACCTCGAGTCCCTGTCACAGAATGACCTCTGGACAGTGGTACATCATCTGGCAAAACAAAACAAACACTACTGCCACTGAGCACAGAGACGGGGGGGCTACAGCACTTAAGAGACCAGCACTGTTTTATAGAAGTGGCAAGGCCATGGTAGGACAGCCAAGGAGAAGGAGGAAGGAAGGACCTCAGCAGGTAGGAAGCAGGGAAAGCGATGCTTTCCCAATACCAGAAACAGCCATAAAGAAACACCCTTATTGAAGCAGAGTGTTTTAGTTGCACAGGCCTACTATTAGCTATTAGGGAAAAAACAAAAAAAAAAAAAAAAGGCAGCATAAGCAAAAACCACTACCACTTGGTGATTTGTGGGGGTTTTGATTTTTTGGGGGTTTTGATTCTGGATTTTTGTTTCGGGTTGTTTGGGGTTTTTTTTTCCCTTTAACATGTGCACATCACATAGGTGATTTCACTTATGCTACTCACTCATGCAACATCTGATCCACCTGCTCTACATGACCTTCACAATCAAGGAGAAGCAGTTCTAGAGAACAATTAATCTCATCTTAAGGTAAGTACCTAAGAATATATAAAACAGGTATCTTTGGACTGAGATTTTTGACCATCAGACATATGGATGTAGGGCACTGAACAGACACCAGTCTCCACTATGAGACAAGGTAAATCTCACTCTAATTAAGAAGAGGTGGATCCCTAGCACCATCTATGAACAATGCCTGTGCACCTGAGTTCCACTACTCTTCACTAGGGATTTAAACAGAGCACAACCCCCACTCTGAGCAGATTGCCTATTCCAGCCTTTCACAGGCAGAGGCACCTCCCTGAGCTCAACTTTTTGTGCCCTGGCAAATAACTGCATCACTCTACACAGGTTAGAAAAGCATTGTTAAGGCTCTACAGACTTTCACTTCAACTGTGAGAGTGCTCCAGAGCTGTATAACCAAACTGACTTCATCAACCAGCAGGAGATTACTGCTAAGCTCCATGTGAACAGCTACCAAGGTTTTATAGACAGTCTAAAGGTGATCCAGAAAGCATGGCCAAAATTCAACTTTTGGCCAATGGCCAAAACCCATCACAAACACCTGCCTTGATGCAGCTTTGCTAAGAGGACTTGTTTTTAAAAGCTACTTCCCTCTCTGCATTTCTCTGGTCTCAGTCAGCTCTAATGGATGCTTGTACAGGGCATGGTTAACTACATGTCCCTAAGAACTCATTTTAAGAGCAGACTCCCACATTTATCTGAGGACCTGTTCTGTAAGTGAGAACTTGGAGGGCATATGAAGTGTGCCAACTGTCTGTTCAGTGCAAGAGAACAGTCAGTTCTCTACCATCAGGAGCATGTGCTTTCAGAAGGCTTTAAATTCTGTACCAGTTTTAAAATGTTACTCTGACCTCACCTACACACCATGACCTCAGCATCCTAGACACTACTTTGAGATCCATGAAAGGAGTGTAACACTTTAAGCAGAGATAATTATAAGGGAAGAAAGGAAGAAAGGGAAAGAAGATACAAAGTTTGTTCCATGTTTTTTAAAACAGAGCTTTAGTGTATTTGTAATGATATTGGCTTAAAAATAATGCACAGCTAGCTTGAAATGCAACAAGGAAAGGCTATTTAAGTGAATCCAGCAATACATGGGTATGAATAACTTTGCACCATAGATCACCTTTTTATCTTCAAGATACTCGATGTTTGCTGTGTTATATCCATCTCGCTGGCCATGGCTTAAGACCCTAAAACGACGGACACCAACTGTATCAACAACTGAGCGTCCATCAGGAAAAAACTTTACGTCCCTGATCTCTAATATACAGCCATGATCTGCAAATCTGAAATGACAGAAGGGCATAAAAGCGGAAGTCATCAACAAGTGTTTATAGACATCAGGACAAATACTGGGCCTAATTCACCATTTCTTAGTTGAAAGAGGATTCTGCTTTGGTGACAATACATTTCTGCTTATTCACATATGCCACACAACCCCCACCCTTTCTGCCTTCCCTCAGAGGACCTGGGCAGCAGCATTTTCAGGGCAGGTTTATGGGGTGGGAGGGTTGGAAAGGGACAGGAAACTAAATGAAGCATGTTTCATGCTGGGAGTTGCCAGCTGCTGATGGCAAATTCATCTGGTTTGCAAAGAAAAAAAGACGGGTAAAGATACTGTAAGGAATGTACAGAAAGTGAGGAATAAATGCATGGCTGTGAGGGCTATCCCCCTACTCCAAGGTGTAAGCAGAAGACTGCAGGCTTTAGAAGAAAAAAGCTTTCTATCTAACAAGTCTTTTCTTGCATTTGTTTCCTTTAAAAAAATTATATCCACTATATTTAAATTAGTAGTGTGTTTTAATCACACCCTGGAAACAGGCATGAAATTAACTTTTACTTTATCAAGCTTACTTAACTCTACCTTTGTGGTACAGTGATTTCACTGGAGAGGCTGATTGCACAACTCGTCACCACAATACATTTGCAGGTCTACAACTCAGCCTACTGTTCAGCAGGAGAAAGCACTGTATCCAGTCTCATCTCAAGATACCAAACCCTACAGGGTCTGACAAATTCTTTATCATGGAAATGCTTGTTTTACTAGGGCATGGCCAATTCTTACAATGGAGTGATGAAAAATGACTCCTGTTTCTGCTCTACCAGAAATCATGGGTTCGGAGGGGTGGGGAACAACTGTTCTCTCCCAGCCAGTGTACAGGAAAAAAATCAGGAAGAGCAGGAGGAGCAGAGCTGCACACAGCTAAGCCCTGGTGCTCTACCAATAGGACTGATTAAAAAAAGCAAGTCTGTTAGTTTATTATAGCAATATTACATTATACACTATTTAAACAGCTACATAACTATTGTTTTTAATTAACAATTTTAGTGACATTTATACTGGATTTAGAAACTAATATAGAAGTGATGATTTTTTTCTTTTTTGTTCTCAGAGAAATTACTTTTGGGTAAGACAGGGACATGAATCAGAGAGACAAGAAAGCACCTGGAGACAGGCATAAAATGTGCTGACAACATTAAGAGCTTATATTCTTTTACCAATTATAAGTTAAAACGGAGAAGTAAAACAGAGCTAAACATGCTTTGTCACTGTGTTTTTAAAGGGAGGTATGTATCCATGTCTCAGCAGATGAGGCAAAACAAGTTTCCCCGCTTCTTGTATTCCCAAGCTGATTTCGCAATTTTGTATAAACAGAACTTCTTTACTTGTGTAAGAAGCTGCAACAGCCTGCCAGGTGCCTGCAGATTAAGGTTTCCTGCACTTCAGTGTTTTATTTAAGTCATCATGCTCAATAAGTTTAATTATTTTAGTAACTCAAAACAGACAGGACATAGAACTCTAACCATACTGTTGCATCTTAAAATACCCTTTATGATGTTATCTAACAAACCAATTATTGTGTTTTGGGGACTGTAGCACCTTGGCCCTCTGTATTATTATACCTGATTCCAAGTAAGTTTGGCCCTTCCACAAGCCTGCAGGGATGTAAGGAGAGTTATCACTGAAGTCCTAGGGTAATTCTGTCCTTACTCACACAAGTATTCACTTCCAGAAAATTGGTAATAGACCTGAAAGGGACTGTGGAGCATCAGCTGCTGCTGAAGTCTAAACTCTACTGAGTGCAGTACTGACAGCATGCCAAATGGCATTGCAGCACAGCCACAGCTGACTGGAAGCTGCAGCATCTCCTATACTCTTACAGCTACCTTACTGTCCAGTCTGGGAGAAAAATAAAATTTCCCTCCCTGCAAGAAGCATGGAGTAGACAAGGAAAGGCTGCCAAGCCTCAAGTAATGACTGCCCCCTCTCAGCTCCAGTGATGATCACATACAAAAATGCTACTCCTGAGGATGCCTGTCTAATGTGTTCTTTAAAATTCCCAAATTCATCACCCGTTCTACAGTCTGCCAGTGTAGCTTCTGAAGTCAGCAACTATTGCATCTCATAAGGCAAACCTCTCAAGATCACGTCATGCTTCTCCCAGGAGCATGGTCTCAAAACCCCATTATCTATGAAACTCTTAAACTTGAAGGATTTAGTAGAATCAGAGGATAGTTGTGTCTTGTAAGGGACCTTTAATCTCGTCAGTCTCTGCATAGGGAGCTGGTAACACATCAGTGTCAGAATTCACCAAAATGAATGAAAGGTATGATCATATAGAAAGACAATGTAACCACTCACCGCAGATAGTTTAGACATTGCAACACAGCAGTAAAGACAAACATTCAAATTCAACATCCGGCAGCAAAACAGACTTCTCAGCCAAGTGTATACTTTGTCTCATTAAAACGATACCACTCTTTCAGGAAAGCTATGGGAGGTCTGGATGCTTTGTCTTATTTTTGTTTTGTTTCTTTTTGAACTGAGTAGACAGAGGGGGAACCTTACCCAGACAGTCAGTTTTCACTGGAACAAACAGGCCAGCAAGCTTTCCAAACACGCAGCCAATTAAATGCTATTTTTGGAGCCTGTAGTAGCAGGATGAGTTGCATTCTTGCTATTATCCAACAGGGGAGTAATAAAATTACATCTTTGTGCAAAAAGGAATGTTTAAAGTTCAAAACTGAGAAGTAAGCAACTTTAGTTCTGGTTTGTACAGGACTGGAAGGAACCACAGTGGTTTGGGGAGACAAGTATACTGTGCTGCAGTATTCCATTAGCTCACAGCAGCCTCTGCAACAACAGGACATTCTTAGCTCATCTCCTTACCCTTTTAATTCATCAGCTAAGCACATGCCAAACTGCTTGGTACCAGTTTCCATGCATCTTCTTATCATTAGGCGATAACGAGGTTCAAAGACATGGAGTGGACAAGGGATGGTAGGAAAGGCCATGGTACAAACGAAGATGGGAACATCTTTATTCAAACTGTAAGAAAATTGTTTAAAAAAAAATCACTTTTTTTTTTCTGGGTGCTGCTATATTCAGCATATATCCTTAATACAATACAAATGGCTTCCTTGGACTCAATCTTTGTAAATGCATATCTCTTCAAGGTTTGCCTTTTTCACAAGACAAACAGTATTTCAGGACTCTTTTCCTTAACACATTAAGTAAACAATCCCTCTAACCTACTTCCATAAAGGAAAAAAGTCAAGAAATACCCAATTTCCCAAAAACATGCACATTGATACATCTTATACACATGGCAAGATTTTGGTGACAACTTTTCACAGTAATAAAGCACTTAAGACCCAGCCATGTTCAAAGCAAGATGGCAGAGAATTCCCAAACTCAGTAAACTCCTTTGATTTCAAAGCCATTAATCCATTTCTTTTTTTCAGGATTAACTGCATGTTTTGTTTTACTTTTTAGCTCAGTTATAGCACAACATTCACAAGTAACTGTGAATGTTGTGCTGTAACTGGATCCTTGAACTTTTCCTGACCTGAAGTATAACCCATTGATAATCTGAATTCTACTCCCAGAATTCTACTCCCACTGTAACTTCTAAAGCTATTACATTGTTTCGTAGGAAAAAACAATTATCTTTATTTTAAGAATATTGTTTTGCCTCTCCACCATCCAAGCACATTGTTACTTGCTTATCTGCAACATACACGTCAAAAATACAAAACATCTGGCAGGTTCATTTAGAAATTCATTCCTTTAGTGCATTTTCATAAGCAAATTAATCTTCTTCAGTAATTTAGACTGAAAAATACATTTTTGTAACAGCTGTCAGTAGTATAAAGAGAGCCTACTTTGACAATTCCTTCATTTCTTCATCATAAACTTTCTTCCTTTCAGATAATTCCTCTGGCAAGTAACGGACTATCAGCTCTTCTGTGAGGACGGTCTTCTTGTAAGTTCTGCTTGCCAGAAACTACAAGAAAGAGTCAACTTTTAAGTCTGGTAACAAGAAAACAAGTAGTATCTCTTCCTCCCATTCTAGGCCAAAGTGCACACTAGTTAGGACTGCACAGATTTCTCATTCTTTTCAGCCTCCAGGCACCAAAACTTCCCCTTCAGCCTATGCAGTTCACCCCACTGTCCTTTCAACCCCATCCCCTTTTTTGGCAGAAGCTGTGTTACCGGGAAGAAAAGGCAGTCCATCCTCTCTTTTGCAAAGATACGTGTATCTTTTTCATCTTCAGCTGTCAGCTTACTGGCAAAAAGCACTATGTATGAGATACCTTATGTCTGCTACTGACAAGTGCTGACCAAGGAGCAACCATTCCTCATATACCACAGTTTCCACACAAACTGGAAATTTGGTATGAACACGGCTATGGGCGGGTTCCCCAGGCATGAGCCTGATGTGATACTGGAAGCCTCCATTTCTTTAAGAACCAGTGAAACCACCTGTATTCCAATGAATGCCAAATATGTCCTTGAGTAAATGAGGCCTGTGCGCAGCTTGATGTTGTCAGTACTGTCTTGTTTTGCTTCCACAGAATCATAGAAGTTTGGGGTGGAAGGGTCCTTTAAATGTCATCTAGTCCACCCCCTTCAGTGAGCAGGGACATTTTCAAATGGATCAGATTGCTCAGAGCACCCCGTCCAACATGAACTTCAGAGCGACGGAGAATCTGCCAACTCCCTGGGCAACCTCTTCCAGTGTTTCATCACCCTCATGGTAAAAAATTTCTTACTTACATTGAATCTCTTTAAATTAACTCTCTTTCACTTTAAAAGCATTACCCCTCTACTAAAATGCCTGTCCCTATCTTTTTATAAACCCCCTTGAAGCACTGTAAGGCCAAGAGCAGGTCTTCCCAGAGCCTTCTCCTCACCAGGCTGAACAACCACAACTCTCAACCTTTCCTCATAGGAGAGGTGCTCCAGCCCCAGACTACATTCATGGACCTTCTCTGGACTTGCTCCCCGCTGTGCTGGCAACACTCCAGGTGGGTCTCCAGAGAGAAGTAGAGGGACAGAATCCCCTCCCTTATCCTGCTGGCCACACTGATTTGGATGCAGCTTACAAGCAGAACACAGAAAATCTCCACATAGACATTTTCAGAAGAACACAAGTTTGTGCAGTTTTGCTAACTGGGGCAGGGACATACTTACTTCTGACAGCTTTTCCTTGCAGAGCGGGCAAAGTGGATTATGGTCAAGGCAACGCTCAAGGCATTTGAGGCAAAAGGTGTGTCCACAGGGTGTGGTAACAGGTTCGTAGAACAACCTTAACATGAAAACATGGAACAAAAAAACTAAGCTGGCAACAAAAACAATTCCCAATGTGTGGAGAGTCCACTAGTCCTAGCTCTTTCTTTCTTTTCAGCTTTTGTATAAAGCACAGGTGACAGGCATTTCCCAAGGATAGAAAAAAGGTTTTCCTTTTTACAAGTGGTAAACAATGGAGAACTGCATACATAATGGAGAAAACCACATCTGTAAAGATTCACCAGATGTAAGGTTCAGCAAAAAGGAACAGAGTAATGACTTAGACATTCTCTGGCAGGTTTCTCTTCTTACACCATGATAACTTTTTTCAGAAGCTAGAGAGGCTTTGTTATGTTAATGCCAGGTCAACACAGTCATACCTCATGCAGAGGGAACACTCAAAGTCCGACGCATCCACCAGAGTTGTCGGTATTTCACTTGAAGTGTCAGTGGTGTTTTCAGGTAAAACATCTCCATCTAAGTAGTCAAGAAGATTATTATAGTAAAGATGTAAGCATTACTGCATTTTCCAATGTTCTCTGCACTGCTGACTTTTCAATAAAAAACCTGATTTGTGTCTTTTCTTTTTTGAAGTTTTGTTTCTAACAAACATACCTCCCATCTAAGTTTCAGATTTTTTGGCAGGAGACCTTTTGGAGAGCAGAGGATGACATCTGTGGCCAGAGAATACACTTTAGAGCTGAATACACATTATTTGCTTCTCCAAAAATGATTGTTTTGTGGGTTTTTCTAGGCTAGCTTTTAAAATATTCTGCTATTGCTTTCCCACCACCACCCCCACATCAGCCAGGCCAGATGTTTTCAAGTACATCAAGTCCAGAATTTAATTTGTTTACACACAGTCAAAATATTTCATCACTGTTTATTATAGATTTCTCAGCAGGGGTAATTTTTCTTACAATTATAAAAAGACTTACATTTTTCTAGACTAGGCTGTTCTAGAAATCCCAAATTTCAGATAGCTTAGAAGTTAAAAGGACTACTGGAGCTGCATTAGCTAAAACAGCTTTTACTAGCTCAACAATCTGCAAACAGAGAGGCAAAGCACTTCACTTAAAATTCTACCCAGACTGATTTTTGGGGGTGGTTTATATCTCTAGGTTAAACTCACTTTAAGGGTATTCACATCAAATTTCACAGCAGCATTATTTAGGATCAAAAGCTATCAGCTCCAGCTTCTCTTGGCATTTACACAAGCAAATTCTACAACTTCTTTTACAATTTGCATCTTTGTGATGAGTTGCAACAGAGCCGTGGCTGCTGCCTTCACATGTTTTTTATTAACCAAATTCTTGATCGTTTAAAAGCTCTGCTTTTTATGTTAAGTTAAAATACTAGGATGCTTTGTTAAAGAGTAACTTATGCTCAGCATCTGGTTTATCTCCAGCACAGACAGGATAGGTGGTGTGTGGCCTACAAAGAAAAGCAGTGCTATCTTTAACCTAGATCTCACATGTTAGCATTTAGTAATTGCAAGAACCTAGCTGAGTTAATTCTGCAAATAGTAACATGGCACTGGGACCTAGAACACATCAGAAATTAGTGCTTATGGGCAAAACACGATCTCTGGCCTTCCCTGTGAAGATACAGGTGGGTCAGATTTCACAATCTATTTACTGAGTTTGCAGTTCACAGGCAAGTACAGGGTTTTTCCTCCACAGACACGTGATTAGAAACTGGCCATATATATATTTATATATCTTTTGTAGAGGTCAAAGACAGCTGTACTTGAAGACTTGCAACATTTTCAGGCACAAGTCAAACTCCTCAAGGTGTGGGTTGGTTTTTGTTTTTTTTTTCTTTAAGGGAAAATATTCACACCAGCACAGCAACATTTTCAAAGTCTATGTTAACCAATTATTACACTACTCAGTAAAGTATTGCCTTCAGCATTTTTAGCCCTGAGTATTAAAGCCACTCTGGAGGTCTTTGTTAGAAGCTTGAGAAGCATGCAAATTGTAAGCACAGCTATCAAGTAATAGAAAACTAGGGGGTGGGGGCTTATTACCCTTGAAAAGGCTTCTTTGTTTGCTTGGAAAATTTCATGTAAAGTTGCATGTGACTGTTTCTAATGCCACTTAAAGATTAGTTTCCAGGCATACTTCATCTTTCAGTCATATAGAAAGACAATGAAGTTCAGCTATAGCTGAGACCTAGAAAATGCAAATGGCACTACCAACACGAAGACTAAAGTGCAAGTGGATTACATACACATTACATTGGAAATGGCCCATCTGAGAACGAAAAATACAATTTTCAGTCAGTGAACTTAAACTGCTCTGGAATAAGGTAAGTAGGTTGTTAGAGCAGAAACAGACACACCAGGGAACAAAATATTATCCCTATTCCTGTAGAGAATGTTTTATTGACCCCTATAAAAAGGGAGGAGTAAAAAAGTTTACAGTTTTTCAGTATGTGCAAGAGAAATCACTTTTCTAAGCCACAACACAAACCTTTTTTAAGAATCTTATTGGGGACATCCAAACTCTGCAAATCCCTCGTATCACTGGACAGCTTTCTTTTTAAGCCAACCCCAGGTAAACTGGAGAGAATAGCTCCCAAAGACTTCTTGTTGTCATCAAAGTAAAGATCCAGAACATGATGGGTAACAGAAGAATCAGTGCTTCTGAATACATCAGATTCTTGGGACGGGGTTTTTGTTAACCTGAACATAGTATCCTAAAAAAAATAAGAACAGTTACATACAACATTAGACAATTTTGGTTTGCTTTTATCTATTAGTTTTATCAGCAATAGATCAATGCTCCCACAAGGAGCCTAGCAATAGAGAAAGGTCTGTATCAAAGGTGACTTCCCAATTGCATGAAGTAGGGCCATGTCTCTCCCTACAGCTCCTATCTCTAGAAATTATGTTCCTGTCATACTAAAATCTTCTAAAAAAATTACAAACACAACTGACCCCCACATGAACGCATCACATTGTTTTCTGAAGAAAAAGGTTCTCTCTCTTGTTTTTCTGAGGAAGTATATCCCAATAAGAGATCCAACCGCAATGGAGAGAACAGGCTTATCATGAAAGTAAGTGCCTACTCAGGTGCAGACAAAGACAATGTCACACAGATCAGAAAGCTCCATATACTATTTTTGGTATTTTTATGTTGAACACTTTTTGCTTTACCTTTGAGGACCCAGCAACAGAGTTATCTTCCACAGCTGACTGTGTGTTTATGCTACTCAGGAATGCAGGTTTCAATCTTGTATGGGATGTTCGACTAGAGAAAGGTGCTGTTAGACTATCATGCACATTTTCAAAGGCTGGGAAAAACATCTCACACATTATCTAGTCAATTAGAGAGGGGAAAAAAAAGAAAAAAGTAATAATTACAACAGAGATATTTATGTTTATGTGAACACAGATGCACAAACTTCAGTTTCTAGATGCCAAAAAGCTTGTAACATCCAAGACATCCTGCATTCCCCAATGCCCATGGGAAACCTGAATGGCCATGCCCATCACAACTACAGTCACATTCCAAAGTGCTCTTCTGGTGCCCACCTCCCTTACCAAAGGATTCTGCTCCCCAAGAGCATCCAGGGCAGCAGTCTGTTGCAGCCTTCTCCTGATCCTACCCATCTCCATTTTGACCCTGCCTCCAGAAGTCTTCAGACCATGCTTTCCCATCAAAACCAGTTAACAGAGACGTGTTTAAACATCCCTTGTGTTCTTCATCTATCTCCTCCATCCTCAAGCAGATTTAACCCCTAGCTTAAAGCCTGTATTTTTTCTCACCAGTCCACACCAAGCATCTTGCCAAATCCTCATCTCATTTTTATAAAAAGCTGTCTGTATGGATGGTCACAGAGAACCTGCTGATGGGCTGTTAGCACTTAATGTGTCTAACTTCCCATAAGGAACAAAATGCTACAAAGACTGCAGGATTTTTCCAGCACAGGGTAGCACACAGCTTCCTCTCCTCAATCCTCTGCCACTTCCCACATAAAGTCATTTTTTGATGGGTACTAAAATTAGCAGCCTCAAACCTACGCAGTGGAATTCACAAATACATAATCCCTCTGGCTGAGGCATCAACCAAAACCAAGAGATGCCTCACAAAGCATAATGCTAAAAAGGTTTATTGGAGAATCTCCTGAATCAAACTGTCCTTTGGGTGTTTACCACCACCTGAAATACCATGACATTTGTGTTGTGGGATTAAAAGCAGCACAATGGCTAAATAGCCAGTAAATTCATTTTATACCTTTTGGGCTTCTTTCTTCATTGAGCTCCATTCAGGATTTAAGGCAACACAATAAAGAAATTCCTTCAATGCTTCCTCAGTCCTTTCCAATCCAGAAAGAGCTTTTGCTTTCACATAATGGCCCTGTTCACACAGGAAAGGAAATGTACAAATCTAGAGATCATTTCTGAAGTGGCAGCAATACACCTGAAAACAAACCTAAAAGTCTGAGTCATTCTGCAGGTAAAGAACAAGATGCTTTTCAGGTAACAACCTCTTTGACATGTGTGACTGAAAGAAATTCAGTCCCTTCTAGTGAAAAAGATTCCCCAGGAACCCTCTGCTGCATCATCCCTTGCCAAAGGCATTGCTCATTTCCTGAGAGAAAAGCTGGGAATAAGGAGGGGTGTTTTTCCCACCAGGGACAAAGTCACTACACATCCCACTGTGCTTGGATACACAAGAGAACAGTTTCACATACCAGGACAAACTTAAAAAGTAAGACATCTGCACAGAAAAGGCAGTGGCACAGGGCAGCCTGGAAGCAGCAGCTGAGAGACTTCATGATAGTCACTTCTCCTGGATGTCTTACTAGGACAGAGATAATTTTTCACCTGCTAAATGTGGCCCAAAATCATCACAAATTTAGGGCAATGTACCAATGCTTAACTTGAAGCATTTTAGCCCACCCTACTTCTCCAGTGTGTTCTGGAGTAACACATCCATGGCCAACAGCTATGGCAGCCAGCTTAGGAATAAATCCTACTTTACTTGTTACTAGTAGCAAGAGTGGAATGCTTTGCCTCTGAATTTAGCTGCAGATATCAAACTACAGCTCTTATGTGACTACAGAAATACCTCCTTTACAATGAAAAGAAACTAAATGTGCATTTAAACATTTACCTCCTGCTTATTAGACAGAAGAGTGCTCTACAAGTCCACCCCTGACCCATGTGAACATCTCTAGGCTGTACTGAAAGTACAGCTTCCTTCATCTAAGAGACTGGCTATATAAGCAGATCCACTTTTCTTGCTTTATAATAATGTTGAAAGATCCAGTATCACATAAACTTCCTCAGCAGGTAACTTCCTCATTCCTTCAATACTGCTGTCCAAGCTGAGACCTGTTAAGATCTTTACCATTCCACTGGAATTGGAAGAAAGAGGATTATGCCAAAAGCAAGCAACAAGCACTGCATAGGCCAGGTTAATTAATACAATTATCATTTGGTGACCTGTACAAGAAGTCTCAGTACACATTGATTCTCTCTAGGTGAGATACATTTTTTCTTTTCCTCAATGCAGTAAGAAGAGAGATACTTCGAGGCCTGACCCTGACCTTCTTACCTGGATGCTTGCACAGCCTCCATATAACCTTTTACACACCTGCCATCACTGCCAGCATTACTGCACTGCACTGGGGAGCCTACAAGCTTGTTTGGACTTGTCCTTGGAGCCTGTAAGAGCAAGGTCCTTATCTGACCTGCTGATCAGGGAGGGATCCCTGGGAGAAATCCCAAGGGAGGGATCCCAAGGGAGGACTGAGGTGGGCTGTCCACAAAGTACCTAAAGCTCCAACACCAGAAGGTTAGGCACAGGGACTAGAGGCCCCTATACTTCAGAGGCTACTGCTGCCACCTTCCCTTTCCTATTTTCATATACTCCTGACTTCAGCATCAGACTGAAGGGAAGATCCAAGCGGGACCACGAGTAGCAGGCAGGAGGGCACCTCTGTCTACCCTCTATACAAAAACACAATTGGAAACTTCTCCCTGCTCTACAGAGTTACAGTTTTCATAGCAACTGAAAAGAAACCAACTTATCTATAGCTCCAATGACTACAGCATACCAAGGAGTTTCACCAGTAACTCAGCAAGCCACTACATCTGTTATCAATAAGCCAAAAGATACCGGTAGGTGAACACTTGCATCCTAGGAGCTACTCCCAGAATTAATTTTAATTCTATGTTGTGTTTGTTTTTTTTAAGTATACAGCACATGTTTGAGCTAATCTCTGCCACTGGATGAGATGCTGCAATACACAAAACAAAGCAGATGCCCAGAACTCCTAGAGAACATGGATTCTGGGTCAGCACAGCTTATGTTGACATCCTCACAAATATGAAAGCACAAGTGAAGTATGTCTGAGACACTGCTGGTTATGCCATGATGACAAATTTCATTTTCAATTAACATTCTTCAGAGATGTGATTAATGAAACCTTTATCCGCCTACGACTGACACACATCACATTTCCATGGATTCAGGCAAACAGAAGACACTTCAAGAAAATATCTGAATGCGAGTTATTAATTTTTCACCCTCTGCACAGAAACTCAGCCAGCATCACCCAAGGTGGGACTCCTGACTTGAAGAGAAACTATCCAAGATAGAGAAGCAAACTGCGTGCAGGGGAAGATTATGAAGTGCCTTCCAACATGAAAGGTTTTAACGGGTGACAGCACAGATAGCCTTCACAAAAAATTACCCAACTTGCCAGAGACTCGGTGTTTCTGACAGCACCTCCCTGCCTGCCCTGCATCACCCCTGACTGGGAATGGAGCACTAGATGCACAGCCCAGCCCTGCCTGCTCAGGCAGGAGACCAAGGCATTTATGCAACCTCCTTAGTCTCCACAGGAAGACAATGTCTGCCTAAAATCCTTCCCCAATTCCCCATGCTATGCTCTCACCAGTAAGCAGCCAGAGGCTTTATCTGCTCAAACCAGTGCTGCAGTTTTGCTGCTGACAGGACTGACTGCAGGTATAATCCTAGGTGGGGTGAACTGTGGGACACTCAGTCCAGCCTCAGGCAACCAGTAATATTGATGGGCACCATGCGCTTCTTCCACTTCTCTCTCCTAACATAAATCCTGATACTTGCTTCAAACTTCCCACTGCTCCTTGCAGCACATGCTTTGGTTATGAAAAAAATCCCAACCCCTCCATGAAACACCATGACACAGGTAGACAGCACAGATATGAAACCTTAGGATGAAAGAGGGAAAGAAAATGATCCTGAAATACAGTCTGGGTGGCTTCTCAGAAAAACACACTGGCCACCAGGCTGTCAAAGTCACCCCACTTCCTGAGGACACATCATCCCAGAGGGACCTGCAGGGCCATTCCAGGCACCTGGAGCCTTATAGACTGATTCTGCTGCCAAGCTGCAGCACAAGCTGTAACAGATAGTAAGCACCAGCATGAACAAAACCACACCACCTGCTGCCCACCAGCAAAATCCCACCAGCTGGAGAGATTCTGGGGACCTTCCAGACTTATTCTTTGAAGAACTTAAGACATTTTTGGCCCTGTTAATGCCACGATGTTCTTTCAACAACACTCCCGGCACAGAAAGAAGCCCTGAGAAGGAGCAGTTTTCATTTTGGTCTTCACAAAAGGCAAGCACCGTACCGCAGGCCAGTGGGGTTTGTTCCGGCACAGGACGTCGGCGTCGTGAAGAGCTTGCTGGTAGTTCTTCATCAGCGTACACAGCTCCGCCCGCTGGGCTATCAACGAACACTTGCAAGGAGCTGGAAAGCAAAAACAGTTGTAAGGAACTTCACTAAAACAAGGACCAGGACATGTTAAATATTATAGCCTCATATCCAGCCACCATAACAAAAAAACATCACTACTTCCCACCCACTGCATTTATACTGTCCTGTAATGGATTAAAAGGCAATTCCTTCGTTTTTTCCTACTTAAAATATATTCTTTTCACTCTGAAGCAATCTCTGTGTTTTATCTAACAGGACATATTTCATATCCACAAACAAGATGCCACTGCTCTTTTCCCCATCTTGCTTGCAGGGCACTTCAGAAAGCAAAAGAAAAAAGCTGCAAGTGTTTCTACCCTCAGTATGAAGAAAGAAATCACCAGTGCAGGACTTCAGCTAAAACGTTACCAGAAGCCACTAAATAACAGAAGTGCATGCAGCCTTTACACTTCATACCCACTTGCCTTCCCCAGGGCAAGCAAACCTCTCATGATCACACACCTTGCCTCCACAAATTCATGAATCATTCAGTTCACATGGATTATAAAGTTCCCAAGCATTATTAATCTGACCTTTCTTAAGGTCTCTAGAACACATTACAATTTCATAAGACCACAGAAACACTGGCTGATCCATGTTCAACCTGCCCACCAGGACCTCCAGCTCTTTTCTGCAGATGTGCTGTCTAGTCCAGCCATCTATTTGCACAGAGATCCTGTATCCCATGTGTACTTGCTTTGCAGAAGTAGGTAACACTGGTCAGCCCATGCCCCAGGTTGTTGGCTTGCATGGCAGCCCTGCCCTTCAACACATGAATCGCTTCTTCCTCTCTCAGTTTGGTGTTGCTGACAGTGTACTCTTGCCTGTGATGGAAGCTGTTAGTAAGGTGCTGAACTGTGTCAACCCCATTACTGACACCTGGATGACCCTGGTAGCCACTGCCCAGCAGATCTCAAGCCACTAGCAACTACCTCATGCCCATGGTCCAGTCAATTCTCCACCTCCCTGCCACAACATCCCCAGCGTGGCGAGGACACTGCAGCAGGCTGTGGCAGCATCCTTGCAAAATACACACTAAGTCCCAAATAATGCTCTGCTTGCTCACTAGAACAGATAGGTTATCCTAGGTGATGAGATTTATGAGAGATTTACTCTTGGTCACTGTTGACCTTCATGTACTGGGAGAGGCCTCTGGAAGTAATTCTTTCCCAAAAGTGAGCTGGTAAAAACTGTCAGAACAAGTAATAATCTTTAAAAAGGCTCCAAGGTGTGCTGAGAGACAGTATCACATTTCTGTAAATTTTAAGCTTCACATCCAAAGTAGCTCACATCTAAATTTTTCCAACAAATGTCACCTTATGTGTGTTCACACACAGGGCTCCTGTCTCCATACTTCTGCTCTGTTCAGCCTGCTTTGGCTTCGCTGTTTAGACCTCACTTCAGCACCAGCATCCTGAACACACCCTCAGTAAGAACACATTGCCCATACACAGCCCAGGTACAAACACATATGCATGGACACATATGCAAGCACAACTGCTGCAGGTGCCACCACTCTAAGTCCAAGGACCTACAAGGAAGGATGGCCCAACACCACTTCCCCCTCCCACCTCCTCCTGTCTCTTGGGCTGATGCCACTGCTTGTGCAGCAAACCAGGCTCGCCTGGCTGCACCGAGAAGCAGAGCAAAGAATCAATTGACTGGAAGTTAATTCAACAGCAACAAATAAATAGAAAGGTTTAAGAGGATCGGTTTCCCCTCAACTAGTTCACTGTACAGCCACACAAACTTGTGTGCCAGGACACCAGATGAGAAGGGAAGAAGCAGCAAGGAGCGCTGCCTTTTTTGGCTGTAGCGTGGACTGACGCCAGATATACTAACTGCAGCATGACATACCAGGGCTGATGCTTCTCCAACTGGTCTCAGACAGTGACAGCTAGAAATTACACTTAAAGAGCTCTGCAAAAGCTCACAAGGTGGGGTTCTGTGCTGGTTTTTGCTTGTGTGGTTTTGTCATGGTTTGTTGTGGTTTTTTTTTAACTTTTACACATGCAGACTGCTGCATGCAGTGATCCACATTTCTACCTAATAGTTTTTAAAAAGACTGCAAGTTAAATGAAACTGAAAAGCAATTAATCTAAGATCTTGAAGTAAGCTTTTTGTTCCTTTTAGCAAATCTCAAATGCAAGATTATTTAGCTGCGCTTCAACAGTAAGGAATTCATACTGTATTTCCATCTTTGTAACTGCTCTAGGGTACCCAGTTGCAGGGTATGCTGTGGTGGGTAGAAGCAGCAAGCAGAGTTAGGCACCTCCACAGGAAAGCAGGGTGCAGGGTGGGGTATTTCTGGCACCACAGGGAAAGGAAGCAGTGTGAGATTACGGGACAAAGCAAGTCAGCTTGCTGCTTCTGTTCATTACTGCACATTCTGATCACACTGATGCTTTCCAGCACTCTTCAGAACAGTTCACACACCAAACAGACCCAGAGAGAGAACAGGCTCATCGGCTCTTTTTTGGGAACTTATCTTCACTGCAAAAGTTTTAAGCAAAAAAAGGCCACTGCAGAGCACAACAGTGTGGGAATGGCTGCAGATCCTCCTGAAGCACAGTCCAAAGGGTCTCACAATATGAAAAGAAAATAAACCAACCTGGAGGCAAGCCAGAAAAAGCTACGTGTATTCAGGGCTAGTACCTCTCGTTCCCAGACTCAGTCAGAAAGCATAAGGTGTGGCCCATCTTAATGAGTAACTGGCAAGGAATGTTTGGTTAACTGAGAGACAGGATAAAAAACCCAAAAAACCAAACAACTTTGTTAAAGACAACAGTATTTATGAGGCCATAGTGTAACAGGTCTTCTACAGGGAGATGAAGCATCTACACTAGATGCCATAGCTAGAGTGGTGCCACCTCCATTCAGGCTCACCTCACTCACAGAGCAAGCAGTGCAGCCTGAAATCTTGCTGGCTCTACACCCAACCCATGCATCCCTAGTTTCCAGCCTCCTGCTATCAGCAGGACTGTCCCAAGAGGGTATGCATCTCATCAGGGCAAAGCTAGATGGACTGAAACCTCATTCTTTGTCAGCAGAACTGAGGTATCAGCTCTCTGACTCCAACTCAAGGTTCACCTAGAAGTGGGATGAAAAAGTGTATACCCACCCACAGCCTAAATAACTACAGGGTTTCTTGAGAGCACCATGATATTGAGTTGTTCCATGCCACAGCAAATGCTGTGGTGAAAATAATCAGTCACAGAGGTGGAAGGAGAGGGCTTGAGGATGTACAGAGTTTGTGAACGCTGCTGGATGCCAGCATACAAGCCTGCCAGTGTTCCAGAGCACGCTTGGCAATGCCTTGAGCAACTCAATCCAGTCGTCTAGTGGAAAGTGTCCCAGCCCATGGGACTAGATAATCTTTAAGGTCCCTTCCAACTCCTAACATTTTGATTCTACACTATAATAACTGTCAAGTTTATTTTTCCAATTAAAAAACAAACACACAAAAATGTAACAAAAGACAAAACAAAAACAAACAAAAAACACAAACAAACAAAACAAGCCCAAAGAAACAACCCTAAAAGAAAAAGCTACACAATAGTCAAAAAGTTTGTTTTAAAATAATGCACCCTTTCTCTTTTGCAGATAAAGAGCAGAGAAAGAGATTTATTTTATGAAATGACTTATTATTTCAGGCCATATTAAAAAAGAAAAGCATAGAAAATTTTACTGTTTCCACAATACCAGCAGATGGCATTTTGTGAATCCATCTCCTCCTGGGAATCTACAGCTGCACAGCAAAATTTATGTCCTTGTCAGCATCAGGGATGCAGTACTGACGCTCCCAGGATCTGCGGCTCCAGGCAGCTGGAACACAGGGACTTCCTCCAAGACACAAGTCCTGGAAGTCTTCCCAAGCATCTCCCTTCCCCCCAGCCATAATTCCACTGTATCAGACAAAACCCTAGCCCATACAGGGCCCAGAGCAGAGGTATGTTTGGGTCTTTGCCTCCTGGACCCTCCTTTGGACCACCAAATATTGCCTACCCTGAGTGTGGTTGTCAGCTTGGATTTCTTCAGAATCATTAATTTTCCTCTCACACCAGGTTTATGCTCATCTGCATGTGAATTATACTATGCTTTTACTTATGCAGAAGCTATCACCCAAAATCACTTTCCTAGATATGCCCAAGATTTCAAGTTTTTTAAAAAACTATTCTGCTGAGTTTGGGAGGCTGGTAGAAGAACAGGGCTCCTCAAAATCTCCTTATGCCTGGAAGGCAGTCGGAGGAATTATGAGAATTTGCCCAACTGACCGTAGATGATGACAGAAGTTTTACTGTAATAAACAACACAGTGATTTCTTCCAGGAACTCAGAACAGAAAGAACAAGTTTAAAGTTGCTAGAACTCTCTAAGTCTCATTATCTGACAATTCTTCCTAGAAAATTGCATCTTCTTCACACCTATTTCAATACTAAGCATATTTCCTGAAGGCATGAGCAAACTGAAATAGTGTCATCACAAACACCTTTCAAGTCTTGCTTGTAAGAGTCAGCCTGCACAGTATTTCAGTAGAAACTTCTCTCACATTTTAAAGAAATTTCTGCCCTGGAGAGAGAAAGAAACTTGGCTTGTTTTGCTACATTATGCATTTAAATCTGAACAATTCAGTATTGAAAGCCTTTTAATAAGCTTGAAAAATAATATGAAACATATATTTATATTTCAGTGAGAAATTAGCAAGTTTTAGTAATTAACTGAATAGCAAATTAGCTTTTCACATCCAACTTCATGTAAGTATGACAAGTCCACACACAGAAAAATGCATGCACAGGGTTGTTTGGTAGGGCAAGAGGGAGCGGCAAAGAGAAAGGTGCAGTTTAGATAAAATAATTAGCAAAAGTAGTAAAGCCATTCAGGACTTTAAAATAAAACTTCATTTCACAGCAAAGAGGAAAACCAGGGTCAGCATCCCAAACCTGATTAAGGGGGAGAACAAACATGACCACCTACTTGCAACCAGCAAACCCATGTTTTCTGAATCACCAGTCCACCTTAATTGGATTAACAACTGGCCTTGAAAAGGCATATGTATTTTCTTAATAACATGGCTTTTCCTCCTTGCATTTACATCACTGGCATCTTCCTGAAGTAGAATAACCAAAGACCCCAGAGGAAACGTGCAAGACCTTTTAGTGCAGAGAGAATGCAATAAAAGATGGCTCTTCCTCCAGAAGTCTACTTGTGCAACCAGCACCTTTCCACAGCACTTACCAGACAGGCACTTATGAACAGGACTCTGCAGGCATTTCTCCTGGGGGAACAAGAGACCAGTACACTACTGGCAGGCAGTAGTGTACAGCCTCAGGTACCCTTGAAATAGGCTGTGGTGAGGATGAGGAGCACAGAGCACCACCATCCTCCACTTGAAGTCGATGCCACCAATTTTTAAGGAAGATTTAATTTTAAGATTGACACTATTTTCTCTCAGGCCTCTGTATTTTGCTGCTCAAAAGTCCAGGCTTAAGAACACAGCTCTTGTAGTGTGCTGAACAAAATGCTTTAGATTCTCAGCAGTTTTATTTCAGGCTCAGTAAGTCCTCGGTTAGGAAGCTCCATATGTTATTTAAAGCTGGACTGTCATCACTGCTAAGCACAGCTAATCACTGTTCCCATTATTACTCAGGAGATACAGCGTAAGGGAAGTTGTATACTACCAGAAGAGCTGCTACAGATGATACAGCTAATTTTGCATCCTTGCTTCTGTGCTGTAGCTCTGGCCTCATGAGGAAGAAGCATGCCCATTGCATTACATTATTTCAAATTAATGTATTACCAATTACATTAACATACAGTTTAGGTTCCATGTCTACAACTCCAAAGCCAATGATAACCTTCTTCCCAAATCCATGTCATGAATTGTAGCAGCAGCAAAAGTCCCAAATTCAAGAATGTCCCAACACAGAGCTAAGCACAATATGAGATCATTGCTCCCTCCTATCCAAATCCTGATCTTTCAACACTCTGCTAGATGCCTGCTACTCTTTCCAGATAATACAGCATGAAACAACACACTCTCCCTGTATTTCCAGTTCCCACTCTACCCTTTGGACATTTGGGCTGCTTCACATGATGTACCCCAAGGTCATCTATGGCCTCTTGCCACCAGTATAACAAAAGCTGTAAGTACACAAATATGAGTCATCTTTTCAATGCTTACTAATTCAACCAGCATTTAGTTCAAGGCTGGGAAAGGTTTCCTACCAAAGCCTCAGTCAGAATGGAATTATCCTCTCAAACAGCAGGTACAGAGACTGCCCCAAATCAAGATATCTACTGCCTGAAATATGATATAGCAAGCAAGATTCAAAACCAAAACAAAACACATCAAGGGGTCAACCGCCCCTCCAGATCTTCAAACCAGGGAAAAGCTCTGATCTTCCCAAAGAAACAGGGACCTATGCTAGGTGCAAAAGAACCTGTGATTGCAAGGAGACTCCAAAGACACCACTGTACTTTGCAGACAAGGTGGGACGAGCCAAGTAGATCTCCCACAATCACAGTTTATTTAACAAGATCAGTTTACAGCCAGATATTCTATCATGAAACTACCTTACCAGTGACAACACAGTTGCCTTCTTCAACATGATTAGTACATAGGCTACATTTCTAGAAGTTACCCTTCAGGTCGCTATAAACTCTCTTTCCAGGTAAAGCTTGTTTCAGAATTTCTGACTTTTGCAAAAAAGGACCCTCTTGTTTCTCTGTTACTACCTCACTTATTCTGTCCTCAAAACAAGCAGGTCCCTTAATACATTTGCAAAAAATAAAAAAGTACTGCAATATCCTACTAATTTTAAGATAAGGAAGCAAAAGTCAGTTCTATAAATGTCTTCTTTCAAAAGCAAAAGACATTCTGTTATACTTAATCAAAGAAAAAAAAAGAGTATGCTGTTTGAAGAGACTTCAAAAATTTTCAGACTTTCTTAAGTAGGTATAGTTCATTCTTGATGATCGCTGAAGTAGTTCAATTATTTAGGGAAAATCACATCTGGGTTACATATATGAAGGAGGAGGGGAAAATTCAGTTCTGTACCATTTAAGATGGGGTAAGTTACATGAGCAGTGTTAATTACTTTTTTTAAAAAACACACAAAAAACCAAAAAACCCACAGCAAGACTGTCTACTGTACAGCATGATGCCTTCTCCCCTTTGCCAGTGATGAATAAGCCTCCTGACCACCTTGGCTCTGGTCTTGCAGCTCAGCAATGCCTCTGCCTTCTGCAGACTCTTAGCAAGTAGGCAAAAACTTCCCGAGATCCAACTACAGGACCTGAGCACTCAACCACAAGCTCTATACAAACCAAGAGTAATATGAGCTTCTCCTCGAAATGACTTGACATGTTTCCAGTTTCCACTTTCATACATGAAGTATTTACTACTATTTTTCAAGCACTAATTCACAGTAAAATGGGGGGAGGCACTGAGGGGCGGAACTTTGCAAAATATTTCAAGTTTAAAAATAACTCTGGGATTACTGCAACAGTCTCTAGGTAACCTTGACTCCTACTTTTACACGTTTTTCTGTCCATGTAGAACCGAGCAAAGAAGTTTTGGACACACACTTTAAGCAGATTCCAAGACATGATTTTACAGAGGAATGGGAAAGTTCCTTTTTTAGCACAACTTCTCTAAGCAGCAAGCAACTACTATTTTTTGTAGAAGGTAATTTCAGAAACACTACCTCTCATTCTTCTCTTAAAGTCATCTAACATTAGGAGGTACAAAATTAAATATTCGTCTGATAAATTATTAAAATTACTGAACCAGTTGCTGTTGCAGGAGTCATAACAGCTGTCTACCATGGCTTTTTTGTTGATTTTGTTAAATGGCTGGTACAACATCGAAGACTTACTTCTTTACTAATGCAAACAGGAAAGTGTACCCAAGACCGGGTGAGGAAGGAAGATTTGGCCAACATCTTTTTTACCATATCAGGAAAAGACAAATGACCTTATCTTTAATAGCAGCCTTCTAGAAATGGTGTACAAAAGAAGAGGCCATTAAAGTATTCTAATACATATAATGCACATAGAGGTGCATATGGACGCTCTCTAGCAGTTTTCTTTGAATGAGACTTTGGTACAAGTGCACCATTAACAAGGGTACAACCTTAGAAAATGGCAGAATTAATAAAATGCATACAATGGCATCAACCATCTCTACAAAAACTTAAGCACAGCTCTCTCTAAAGACAGCTCAGTCCCTTAACAGACTGGGACTCTTCTTTGCCTCTTCTGACCTTGCTCCAGGACTATCAGAGAAATCCATCACTAGTCAGGGCTGCAGTAGGAAAGCATGTGAAGGGTGTTTCACCAGTCTACCAAGAAATTTATCCTTTCCTGCCCTTATTTGAAACAACTTAAGACACAAACATAGAAGAAAAATGCCCAAACAAGTTATTTCTGGGGCATGGCAGAACACTTGCAAACACCTATCTTATGGCTGTAAGTACTCAGCAACTCAAAGAATGCTTGGCTTGAAGTTTACCTATGCCATGCTCTCCAGGACGGAGTGCAACCCCACCATCTGGCATTTACCTGGCAGGAAAATCTACAACAACTGCTCTTGATCAACTCACATTGAAGCTTCCTTTGTGTCTTTTTCTACTGCCTTGCCCCACCCCCTTAATTCAATTCTTACAAAGGGAGAACTTGGTAGGAATCAGATAAAGTTCCATTAATTACTTGACCACAAAAGTAATTACTGTTGCGTGGCCACAATAAGCTTTCTTTTGCATCAGACCAATTTATGGTGATCATCCACTGGGATGAGGGGGGAGAGTTCTCCAAGGTCTGGTCAAGAGAGGCAGATTCTCCTCTTTCCACCAAAGCTCAAGAAAGCTTCTGCATTTTGTTTCTAGCAACACCACAACCAGCACCCTGTGGGCAAGAGGTCAGTGAGCAGCTCTCCACTCCGAGACACCAGAGCATCCCCAGCAGCATCTCCCTTGCCTGCCTGTAGTACTGAAACCTCTAACACTACTTTGGGCTTGGTACAAACTCATCTCCTCTCCTTGGTCTTTCCTACACCATCCTTTTTCCACTTGAAACAAAGATCCACACAGATGTATGTGCAAAGGAGCCTTTTCTTCCTAAGGCCTCAATCTTTCCCTGTATTTTGAAAACTCTATGATACAACTGAGCTTCATCTCCTATATGCTCATTCTGGAAACCTTGGCAGGGGTGGAACTAAAATCCTGGGCAGTGTGAGTGGCTGCATGCATTAGTTATCCCCCCCTGCCCCAGGACAAACATACTTCTGCTCAGAAAGAGTCCATCACACTAGAAGTAAACACAACCACTGTGAGTGTTTGCTGAGCTCTTACAGCTCTCCAGAAACCATCATCTTCTCAGGCCTGATAAACATTGCAGCAGTGGGTAACCACACACCAAAGCCAACATGTCTCATGGAGAAACAAGGTATCCTGGGACACCAGCATCCAGACAGGATGAGTGCCACCCTCAGGGCTGGGACCCAACTGTACAGCACACAGCAAGCAAAAAAACCCACACATTACACCACAGGAGCCAGGGCAGGCTCACCATTCCACACCCAAAGAAGCTCATTTGAGTTTAGGGTCAGGTGGGCACAAGGTCACAGCCCTTCCCAGCAGAGCCACAGCCCTGTGGGCAGGCTTGAGAGACCACCCAAGACCTCTAACCTGGATGTTGTCTAATGAATGTACCCTCATCCCAACGGGAGCTTCATCTCTTTTAGAGCTGTACTTGAGAAAAGCTCTATTCACAATATTCCCAATGAAGCAACAGCTATCTGTTGCCTCTGTAACTGAGAACTGCTTTGGAGAAATAATAATAATTAAAAAAAACTAAACCAAAAAAAACCCAAAAGAAACCACCAAAACACAATGCCAAAAGCACATCCTCAAAAGACAATTATTTGTCAGTGAAATCTAGCTTACTTTAACTTCAGGCACACAGCTTAAAGAGTCTGTATGCCTGGACATAAGGAAATGACTGCAGTCCTCCCAAGCACAGTCCCTCCAGAGAGTATCTCCAACAGCGAGAGAGCAGCAGGTGCAAGAAAAAAGGGTGCAGAAAGCACATACTGCACAAAGAGACCCCAAACCCAAGTAAACAAAAGAAAACAACCCCACAAACAAAGCAATCCTGCACGCATATATCATATATTTCAGTTTAATGAACCTAGGAGTCCAGACAATCAGAAGACTAGTTAGAAGAGAAGCGATGTCAGAGAGGAAGCCCACCTCTGACCCTCACACAAATGAAATTCAGAAAGCTGGGACAGAAGCCATGAGACAACATTTGGACAATACTTGATATTATGATGGCTGAACAGTATAAAGCTTGGCACAAGAAACGATCCATCTGGAAACAAATGCTTTCTTTCAAGCAGCTTGACATGTGCTTGCTTTGAAGCTGTGGTAATTAGATAGCTTACAATAATGGAGGATCTATTACAATGTCTATAGCAGAAAAAAAAAAGGCAGTGACTTTGTATAATACGGCAGAGATCACATCTCAAGAGGACTGGAAGGATCAAATAGCAAAGCTGATTTTCTTAAGAACAAAAAACCCCACTCAACCACACCTGAATCCATAGCAGACTGCAGGAGTGAACACGGGAGCAGCACCGCTGCTGTGTGATAGTTAAGGACAAAAGATGAACATACTCACTACAAGTATGAGTTTATAAGACTAACTAGTTCAACTGGAAAAAGTTGACAACTTGAAGGCATGTAGACCTCTTCCCAGGCCTGAAATATGTACCAGACATTCCAGATTGCACCTGAAATGTAATTCAAGAATTGAAGCACCTCAAGAACAAAAATGTGAATCAGGAGATCACAATCAGAATGAGCAAAGTGATAGGAAAACTTGCTTTAAGATTGCATCACACAAAGCTAGTAGCAACAAACAGAGTAGGAAAGTATTCCACAATAAACACCAGTAAAAAAATCCCCACACACTGAAGTATGTGTACTGCCAAGAAACCTGGAGTTTTACCTAACTTTATATCACAATTGTGTAATCAACGTGTTCATGTGCCTGCAGTCGCTAAGAAGAAATTCTAATGATATCCAGACCCTTGACACTCAATAACAATAAACTATCATTTGGAGGTTGTAAAAATCACTTATGTTCTCACAAATTAGAAGTGTGTTCAGCCAGGAGCAGAAGAAACAGAGGGGACAACCCATCGCAATTTACAGATTCCTCACAAGGGGAAGTGCAGGCCCATGCACTGATCTCTTTTCCCTGGTGACCAGGGATAGGACCTGAGGAAACAGCATGAAGCTGAGTCTGGGGAGGTTTAGGTTGGATTTTAGGAAAAGATTTTTCACCCAGAGGGTGGCTGGGCACTGGAACAGGCTCCCCAAGGAAATGGTCATAGCCACAAACTTGACAGTTCAGTTTGGACAAAGCTCTCAGGCACCTGGTGTGACTCTTAGGGCTGTCCTGTGCACTTCAGTCACTCATATGCTAACATTTAAACACTGAACAGTTAGAAAATAGATGAAGGGGTTTTCTTCCTTATTTACCATGATAGTTTGCTGGAAAACAAGAAGGCAACTCCAGCATGCGGAAAGGGAGTACCTGATGAACATGTGGCAAGAATTTAAGAACATGAGGCTCATCATACACAGCAGTTCAATTTGTGAGAAACAGCACCAGCACACACAAAACATCAAAAAAGATGATGGGCTGGGGACATGGGCTGCCCTTCATCAGCAGGAATTTGGATCCACTACAGGGAAGTTACAACATGTAAGCCTATGGCATTTGGATTTCAAAAGCCAGCAAGATACCTGTTATTATTTCCAATTACAATTTTATTAAAAACAAAAAATTCAAGTTCACTGACAGAGTGAGGACTTTCTGAATGGATTCCCAGGCTGCTTGGGAAATCACTCAATGCAGAAATAAGTACACTGCAAAGGAGTTATTTTGAGACCCTGATGCACAACAGCCATGGCTGGAGATTGTACTCCAGGGAGAGGAAGGAGAAAGACGCGCTGTGTGAGAACACCAGCAGCACACCACAGTCTTCCCTCTCCTTTCACCCCCATGCTGACACAGCAATAAGCAGAAACAACAGTGAGAAATAGTTCTCTAAAAAACTCTTCAAACATTAATTTCATTGATGAAATGCTATTCTCCCCAGCAGTAGGACCCTGAACCCAAAATATTAGGATACTTCCCTACTGAAAACTCACCGTATCCACCAGTGACCTACATTAAGCCTCTCCTCTCCCTCTGCTTCACCTTCCTTCTTGGGCTCCATCCTGCCCTACTTTAACAGGGATTACTTCAGCTAAACCACATAATAGTTTTATAGGGACACTCAGATAGGACTGAAAACTTGTCACATCTAGCTGGAAAGTGCAAGAAACAGCAGAAGTAATGGTTTTCACAGCTAGCACCAGCTGTGAAGAAATAGTATGTTATGCTATCCCCGTCCCAAACTCTTCCATCTCCAATGCCTATCATTAAGCCATGGCAAAAAAACTGAAAGTGAGTCAAGGACTGGAATAACGGTGAAATTGTTTCTCTCCACAGCAAAAGAAATTTTAAAAAAAAATCAGACCCATTTATCCCTGCATGTAACAGCTAGGATCAAGGAACACGATTTTTAGTCAATGCAGGGGAAAAGCTCATTGACAGAGGAGCGGCAGAGTTTTCCCTACACTTGTCTTTCAGAGACATTCACCCGCAGGATTTCATCAGTGTTAAAACGACGGAGGCTTTCTCCCCCATTCCTCCTCGATTAAACCGGACATCCATCACGCTGAGACCGGAGGAGCGGCGATCCCGGGGGATTTGCCGAGACGGCGGCTGTCCCCGGCTCCACGCCTCTCAGACAAGCGCGGTGCTGTACCACCCCCACCGCTAGCAGGGCAAACAAGCCGGGCGCACGCACGCACACATCCACTACTACAAGGCTACAACCGAGCGAGCAGGATCCACCTACTACTCGGCGCAGAACCTGAAAACAAGCTAGGTTTGATAAACTAAGCCTGCCATCGGTCTGGCAGAGGAAGAATGCAGGCATTTTTATTTAAAGCCAAGCTCTTCAGAGAACACCCTGCACACAGAAATCCTGCGTGCCAACAAAGAGGCTACGCTCAAAACACGAGGGGACCATCTCTCCAAAGCTAGACGTAGATCATCTTGAGTATTTTGCACAGTGCAAGATAAAGGGAATTTTCCGAGCCTTTACACCTCCTGATAGCTCATTAGGTGTTGTCAAAGCTTTCATCTTGCTGAAGGTGCAGCTGCACGTAGCTGAATGAATCTGATCGACACACTCATTTCTTCCAGGAAGCCGCGGCGCGGCTCAACACGACCACTACTGCGTATCCCACACTGAATGATGGCTTCCCCATAAATAGGAAAGCGGGTTTTCTAGAAATACTGCATAATGAGTCATCGGCAGCGAACAGCTAAACGCCAAGCACCTTCAGAGCAAGGACAAAAATACCAGTGGAACAAAAATAGCCATTCACTGGAGCGGGGGGCGGGCGTGAGGAGACCCGCTGGCAGCATTCCCGCTCGCAGCCTCCCCCAGGCGCCCTCTCCCACCATTCACCGCAAGCCCCCTCCCCGCCCGGCTGCGGGGGCCAGCCCGGTGGGGCGGCCAGCGCTGCCCCCGCCGCGCCCCCTCCTCGCCACCGGCGCCACTCACCCATCTCTAGGGCCTGGTTGTACTTCTCCAGGGCGGCCGGCAGCTCCTGGCGCTCCCGCAGCGCGTCGCCCTCGGCGCGGAGCCGCCGCGCCCGGCTCTCGGCGCCGAACCACTTGTGCAGCAGGTTGCCCAGCACCACGTTGACCCGCGGGCGGCCGGCGGCCGGCGGCAGCGCGGCGGCGGCGGGGGTCGGCTCGGCGGGGCGGCGCGGGCGGTGGCAGCGGCCGCAGTCGCCGGGCTCGGCGCAGCGGCGGCAGTGGGTGTGCCCGCAGTGCAGGGTCACCGGCTCGCACAGCAGCCGCCGGCACAGCGGGCAGGCGAAGAGCTCGGGCGGGCGGCAGCACGCCGGGTCGCCCAGACCCTCGCCCTCCGCCCCGCCGCCGCCGCCGGCCGCGCCGCTCCCCCACGGCGGGAGGCGCAGCTCCTTGTCGCGGATGCTGAGGGCGACGCTCTCCGCCAGCTCCCGCAGCTCCTCGGGCCGCAGCCGCGCCAGCCGCGCCGCCGCGCCGTAGGCGTCCAGCGCCTCGGCCATGCGGCCGGCCCTGGCCAGCGCGTCAGCGCGGCGGAGGCACAGGCCCCGCTCGGGCTGCGGCAGTCCCGCCAGCTCCGAGCCGTAGATCTCGGCCGCCAGCTCGAAGTTGCCGCCGCGGAAGGCCTCCTCCGCCACCTGCAGCATCTCGGCGCAGGGTCCCCCCGCCGCCGCCGCCGCCGCCCTCGCCCCGGCCCCGGCGGCGGGCGGCAGCGCGCAGGGCCCCGGGCCCAGCTCCATGCCCGCGCGGCGCCGCCGGCCCCGGGCCGCCCTACTCCATGCTGGGCCCGCGGCGCTGCCGACTCCGGCTTCTTCCTGGGAGGGGACGGCGACGGAAGGGAGGGAGGGAGGGAGGGATGGAGAGGGGGCGTGTCACATCGCTGCAGCAGGGGGGCGGCCCCCGGGAGGGGGAAGGGGGAACGGGGGACGGCGGCGGGGATGGGGGGGGCGGACCGGCTGCCGGTTTATGTAAGGGGCGAGTGGTTGGGTAAAAGCGCCCGAGGCCGGTGGACCGCCCGCCCGCCCTCCCCGGGGGCAGCGGCGGCGCGGCGGCAGCTCCGCTTCCCTCGCTGGGCCCCTCCCTCCCCCCGCGCCCGCTGCCAGGTGCCGGTGCCGCACGTGCCCGCCCCGCACGTGCCCCTGCGCCGCCGCGCCCGCACGTGCGCCCGGTCCGGCGGCGGCTCCCGGCGGGAGCGGGCTCGGGCTCGGGCTCGGGGGGGCTTCCGCCGTGCGGCTCCTGCCGAGCTCAGCCCCTTCCTTCCCGTTTCCTGGTGCCCGGCGTTAACCGCTTCCCCGCCGGGGCTGCCGCACCGTCCTGTCCCGTCGCCTCCCCCGTGCGCCGGGACCCCCTCGGTGCCCCCGGACGCGGTGTCTCCGCCAGCAGCACCGCACCGTGTGGGTCCGGGAGCGTTGTTTCTTTTTATTTCTCTAGTCCCCGAGAAAGCAGGTACTTGCTGTCTCTTAAATAAATAAATACACAAAAAAATAATAACATTTCCCAAACACCACAACTGTTAGAAAAAAAAAAATCCTTTTCTCTAAGTGGCAGCCTCGCCAGCACAGCTTGGGATCCACGAGTCGTGCTGAGCGCTGGCTTGTGCATCGGCAGCAACAATAAAGATAATGCAGCTGGAAGTTAGTTAATCATGCGTGAGTCAGAGAGGAATCCAACTTGCTCCGCAGGAATAACAGGAGCAGGGGAAAAAAAAAAAAAAAGTTCGGCAACGTTTATTTTAGACAGCTGTAAACAAACTGCTCTGAGAAGCGGAAAGCCTGTCAATCCAATGGGGAGATGCCCACATCCAGCTGCTTTTTGGGCTGCAGCTGGACAGCAGAGGGTATTTCTGGCTTTGCCTCTCTCCTGTTAGGCCTCCGGCCCCCAGCTAATCAGGAGAATCTCATTCAGTAACTATTGTACCAAATGGTCTTTATACTATGAAAGTGTATTGATTTTCTAAATAGTAAGGTATTAACTTTCTTTAGATGTATGTGGTTGATGTCATATTGCAGTCTGGCTTAAGTAAGCACCAGTATTCACAGTGGAGTAAGCATGACCAAAGGACCCCAGCAAGGAACAGGACCTTTGTTCCCCTGATCTTCAAAGGCATTTATGACAGATAAAGGATACCCAGGACTACCAATATAGGCCAGCCATCCCAGCACCTCTGTGAAACCCTCCTCTTATATAGATTAGAAACTGTAACAAGACTGACTCTGGGATGTCTAGATCAATAAAGAAGCAGGTGGATGATGGCTACAGAAGTATTGCTGGTTTTCAGAACAGTAATATGTTTGCACTAAGGTGCTCCATGACTTATCCATTTTTGCACTGTTCCTGTTCCTAACGGCTGATTCTTTGAGCAATGCTCACTACTCCAACAATTGTACCATCTTCCTTGGCTCAAGGCTTCTACCTAGGTGACCTTGGCATCCTGTTAGTATTGCGTCATTCCCCTTCTTGACATGTTCACTTGGAGTTAAGATGGGATGGAATCCCATTGCCATTTTATCTAAGTCACTTAGGGACATTATTCATAGCACAGAGGAGAGAAACACGTGGGCTGGTTCTATTCTGTGGTATCAAGGACAAGCCATGGAATCTTGGACAGATGATGAAAATGTGGACTCACTGCTTGAGCCACCCCACAGCATTATTCTCTCATTCCTATGACCCAATGAGGAAGAGCAGCATTTTTGCTGACTGCCCCCATCCCATTCATCTGACAATTAGGCTCTTAGGCTGGGAACTCCCCAGCAGCTCTCCTTGCTTTCCTGAGGAAGGAGACAGCAGGCAAGTCCATCCTGTCACACCACTTTTCCCCACGTGTTTTTGGACTGCTGTGTGATAAATGGATATGATTTGTGCTAACTAAATTGTAATTATATCAATATTTTAGAAAGCAATTGTTATAAAATAATAAAGGAAAAGTATATGTAATTGGTGTTACAAAGCAGATGGGCCCCTTTGCAGATGTTGTATGTGAAAAACAGGATACAGGATGTAGTATTGAGATAAGCAAGATCCCAAAACAGAATCAGCCTTGGGATGAACAAAGTTGGGACGATTCCAGGTATGGAATCTAAGTTGTAGTTTTATCTATGAAATAACAAGGCTTATTTACAATATAATGCTTATTTACATAACACAAAGCTTAGTGCACATGTGTAACCTGTAAAGTTATTCAGAGGACAGTGAGGAAGATGGTGAGCCTTCCTCTGAAAAGACCACCAAATGCCAGGACACCCCCTAACACCAAGTGGAGCGTGTGCTCTGCAGTATAGTGACATAGATTCTAAGAACTGAAAATAGGAGGGGATTTACTGAAAAATATTGATGAATATGTATTAGCATACAGTATACAAGTTTAGTTTGGATTAGTTTTGTATGTGAGGCAGGGTAAGAAACCCTCCCCATACCCCAGCCAGTTTTGTTTATGCTCTATATGAACCTTAATTATAATTAATCAGTGCCAATTTTTTTGTATATGCTTGGTTATATTTAATATACTTGATTGTATTAATTTATATTAAATTGCTGATCAATTAAAATTGCTGCTAAATTCAATTTTGTTGTTTATAAAATTAGACATATAGAACTTCATTCATAACAATAGTAAGGTATTAACCTTCTTTAGATGTATGTGGTTGATGTCATATTGCAATCTGGCTTAAGTAAGCACCAGTATTCACAGTGGAGTAAGCATGACCAAAGGACCTCAGCTAAAGCAAGGAACAGGACCTTTGTTCCTCTGATCCTCAAAGGCATTCATGACAGATAAAGGATACCTGGAGACTACCAAGATAGTACCAGCCATCCTAGCCCCTCCAGCACCTCTGTGAAACCCTCCTCTTACTTTCATCATAGATTAGAAACTGTAGCAAGACATAGATTAGAAACTGGGATGTCTAGATCAATAAAGAAGCAGGTGGATGATGGCTATAGAAGTATTGCTGGTTTTCAGAACAGTAATATGTTTGCACTAAGTTGCTCCATGACTTATCCATTTTTGCACTGTTCCTAACAGTTGATTCTCTGAGCAACGCTCACTGCTCCAACAATTGTACCATCTTCCTTGGCTCAAGGCTTCTACCCAGAAGGTGACCTTGGCATCCTGTTAGTATTGCGTCATTCCCCTTCTTGACATGTTCGCTTGGAGTTAAGATGGGATGGAATCCCATTGCCATTTTATCTAAGTCACTTAGCGACATTATTCATAGCATAGAGGAGAGAAACACAGTGGCTCGTTCTATTCTGTGGTATCAAGGACAAGCCATGGAATCTTGGACAGATGATGAAAATGTGGACTCACTGCTTGAGCCACCCCACAGCATTATTCTCTCATTCCTATGACCCAATGAGGAAGAGCAGCATTTTTGCTGACTGCCCCCATCCCATTCATCTGACAATTAGGCTCTTAGGCTAGGAACTCCCCAGCAGCTCTCCTTGCTTTCCTGAGAAAGGAGACAGCAGGCAAGTCCATCCTGTCACACCACTTTTCCCCACGTGTCTTTGGACTGCTGTGTGATGGCCCTGCATCTTCACCTGTCCCTTCTGATGGGTGGTGATTTGGGAGGCGCTGGCTCAGGGGCTGGTACTGAACGTGGCCTCCATTTGCTGCTGGGCAGGTGTTGTGCCAGGCTGGCCTGCTGCATGGCCCCAGTCCTTTCCTCAGCAATGCATAACAGGCGCTTCTAGAAGAGCCTCCCATGGAGTGAGGCTACTACTTTATTTAGCAACGTGATCAATAGCCTCTTGGCACACAGCCTCTACTTTTTTCCAAGACATTTATTTGCAAAGGAACAAAATTACCTCACTGCTGTTCAAACTGGCACAGCGTGCCATCTTTTCCCTGCTTCCCAGGAGCAGGATTGCTTGCCACCTTGTGTCTGAGCACACCTGCGTCACTCTTCTCCCTGATGTCTATTTTGGGGGCCGTGTTTTTTCACAGACCTTCTTGCTCCAGAACATGGTTCATTTGTACATCTGGCTGCACTTGTATTTGCTTTTTTCTTATCTGAGAAACAAAGCCACTTTAATGCAGCTGCCTTTTGCAAAATTGATAAGAATTCACTGAGCTGCGGATCTTGGAGGGATGATGAAAATGTGGACTCACCACATCAGCTGCCTCAAAGTATTAATAATTTTCAGGAAAGAATGATAGATGAAGAAACAGCAAGAACCAGGGGGAAAGAAACAAAAGTAAAATTATTAAAAATGTATACTTAAGAAGCTCATGCTTCTTACTGAAATTATCAGTAGTATGCCTACCACAGCAAACGTGACATGGGGACTCCAGCCAAGAAAGACCAGTGGAACAGGTGCCCCATGACATGGTCATGTGGTTTATGGCTTCTTGCTGGGCAAACTACAAGCAACTGATTGCAAGAGCCACAAAACAGAATGGATTTTACATAAAGGAACTGAAAGGTGACAGAGACACCAAGTTGATTTATAATTTTTATTTGAAGAAAAGCTGTGGCTGCTGCATAGGATTGAAATGTTGCCTACCACAGGAAATAAAGGACCACCTCCTGTACTCACTAAATCACTAGCAAGCAAAACTGCTTGAAAAAGCTCCATCACCCAAAACTGGCTACTCTGTGGAAGGCTGTTAGAGGCTCTCTCCGTTAGCAATATTATTTTCCTGTTAATAATGTGCTTCCCCTTAGGACTGGCCTCATCACGCACTCTCAAGCAACATGTAGAAGTCCATCCACTTCCCAAGGGGAGAATTACAGGTACTTACTCCAATGAGTCATGGTTACAGACTTCTAAGTTATCATGAGGTTTTCTTTAAGTTCATAGCCTCATTTTCAACTTCTTCCTTAGGCCCAGCTTCCCCAGGGTTTTCCCCAGGGTAGAATTTACTTGGAGCTTGAAGGGGAAAGGAGAAGATGAAGTAACTTTGAAGTGACAGCATTTACATATTTGGAGGGCATTTTTAATTCCTCTAACACTTTTCTGTTCCAAGGTAGTTTGAAGTATTAAACTCCAGTTTGTTTTGATGATTTTTTTTTTTTAGGAAATCTGTCTTTTATTGTTTCAGAATAAGTTAATTAGGATATAATCAATGCACAGGCACACACAGTTACCATGCTAAAATATTGCAGAAGTTGTAAAGTCAAAGACATGAAAATTAGGGTACAGTATAATTAAGTCTGTGTAGGCTTATTTAATATCTCCTTCATGCATTAACCTGATATGATTTTAATTAATTACATACTATATTCTCTACAGGATGCATGCCTGTCTTGGTTTAGTCACAGGAAAGAAGATAATTAATGGGCATCCAAAGTGTAATGTTCTCGCTGGTCACTGTGCAGTCCCCTTGCACCTTTTCATTTGTATTAGTCATACTTTGCTGCAGTAGCAGAATTATAAATTTCCTTGTGAGTTTTTCTGTAAAATTCAGGATACAGCACTGGAATATTCACAAATACGCACACATTTATATTTTCAACAAGAGTATGAGTCAAAAGGAATAGTTCACCCTCTGAGAGCTGGGAAATTGAGGTAGGTCCAGAGTGGCCACTCACCTGAGGCACTGGACTTAGTGAATGAAATTTCAGAATATGATTTTTCACATATGCAGATTATTTCAGAAGGCCATCTTCCCTGGGTTGGGCTGCAACTTGGACAGAGGTGCTGAGACTTCAGTCTGTGTTTGGGCCTCAGCTAGAACACTCTGCAAACAAGAGCTATACAATTAGCACCACCACCTCCCAAGGCATGATGTAAATGCTTTACACTTTGGCACAGAGAAAACCCACAGCAGAGTGCCGAATGCAGTCCTTCCAGCCAGCACTCAACTGCTTTCCTCCTTCCCTAATCACTGACTCATTTATTACAAGCTTTCCAGCTTTCAAAAGAAAAGGTCACTGTATAATTATTACTACTAAAGTCTTTGCCAGTTTAATGAATTTTCCCCAGCTGAAATAGTAATAGTGCATTTTTTTTTTCAAGAAAGCCTTCTTTCAGAAATATTTTTGTAAGAAAGTTGCAGGGTAGTGCCAGTGATGAAAAAGGTGCTAGGTAAAATCTACTTGATGTTAAACATAACAAAGGTCTTTCTTTTTCCCCAGAAGACATGTAATACATTAATCCAGCTGCTGTGAATTGCAGGAGCTCAGACTGTTTCTAGAGATTCTCATTTTTCTTTGCAAGATCCTAAAGAGGGAGATGGATCTCCTCTTTCCAGAGTCACACGTGTGTTGTGTACAAGAGATGATGTTACTCGTAACTACATCCTGCATGGGCTGATGGGAAGATTAAACAGCTTAATAATTGTCCAACAAATCATTAACACATCTTATGATGCAAAAGCAGCCAATTAAAGTGTACTACCGGATTCCTTTCCAATAGCTTCTGAGATAAGCACTTCTAAGAAAACCCCCTTCCCCAGCTATGATAAGAATCAGTCTTTATAGAATGAAAGTGTATTAACTTTTTCAATTTATGTATTAGTTCACATTATACACTGTATTCTAATGAGGTGGTATTATTCATACTTAAGCAAAAAAACTGAAGGACAGCCCAGTCCCAGTTGCTTCGCTTTCTCCCAGCACAGAACCAGGGTTTTTTTGGTCTTGTTCGTTAAACATCAGTTTGGATTTTCAGACTAATACACAGATATTTTCCACTGTGCTGGTTCACATACCTGAAGAAATATCAAGACCTGTGTTTCTCTCTGTTGCTGGCACCATCAGGGCCTTTTTCAGGCACAGGGCTGAAGCAGGATGTCCTCTTGATGACTGATCTCTGTCCCACTTTTGATACCCAGGATCAGTTTGCCCACTGAGGGGAGGGGGTTCTGTAAACAAATCCATGGTGAAATTGGGTGAAGTTATACTTGTTTGCAATCCCTGTCTGAGCTGTGGCTTAGCAAAGCACATCTCACACTCCTCTGAGCTGCTGCAGATGCTGAAGTGCAGCAGCACCTGGCCAAGGCTGAAAGGCAATAGCCAGGTGCATTTACCCTGCATGGGTGGAAAGCACTGTCACCCTGCCTCATGTTGCACCAGGGCATCCTAAAATTCAGTGAGATGACACAGAGCCTGGCAAGGGACTCTTCTGGCATCTGGCACTGAGCTCATTTTAAAAAGCAGGATAGCATGTTGCAGTTCATGGCATTCCAAATCCCCTCTGGTGCCAGCCATCCACAAGGGTGGTCATCCAGTTGGATGGTAGGTGTCATCTACGTGGGGACAAGAGACATCTGCTGGCATCTGGGGGCCTCTTCCATTTCTACAGCCCTGCGCTAACATTTTTTGGGGAGATAGTGTCCCTTGGAAACGTGGCTGGGGAGAAGCTTTTCTCAAGCTTCTCTCCCCGTGCTGCTAGGACACCATTAAGTTCTCAGATGCTTTCTCTTGTCCATGTCACACTTGACTTTTGAGTACATATAATCTTACATCTCTCTTTTCAAATGACATGTTTTTCACCTTGTTCTTTGGCTACTACTGTTAGTTGGAAAAGTATCCATTGAAATGAAGCATTTTTAATCCATTTGATAAGCAATTCCCTGTAGTTCTACAGTGTTGGCATGACACCACATGCTAGCAAGTCTTCTCTGAGACTGTACTCTGGAATGAGTTTTCTAGGAGACTGGAGGACATTCTGGTGTTGCGTTTGAGCATCCTACTTGTGCTCACAGTTTCCCATGCTCTGTGTGCTGAGGCTAAGGTACTACCTTTATTAACAGAGGTGTGAGGGCTTTCATTTAGGGAGTACTGCCTGGGATTCACTGAACGGAATGCTGGACCTCAAGCACAAATTTCTTTCACAACTTTGGAATTCTTGTTCAGTGGCACTCTAGTGTGAAAAAGGCAAATAACATCAGTTAGATGCATACATGAGATACTGTTTTGCCCGAAAGAGATTTTCTTGTCCTGTTTTGATTGCTTCTTTACTGTGAGTCAGCCTATGACACATTTTCACGAAAACTCCCAGACATTATGCTAGCAAAATTAAATGTGGGTCAGATGGGAAAAACATTGTGAGGAGCTGACAGTGTTAAGGCAGAGGAGTTCTTACATGTTCTTACAGATGGGGAGCAGTACCATGCCTTGTTTCTCCTGGAAACAACTAATTGCTGTCTTCACGTCTCCACTCAAGGAATGCTCTGGAAGTCCCTGCTGCAGCTACCAGTGATTCCTGGTAAAGTGTTCAGTATGGATCCCTCACAGAGGACCTGTCACCTTGAGCCACATTACTCTCATCAGCTCAAGCACTAGAAACCTCTCAATGACATCCCTGGTACTAGGAGTCTGGCAGTCTACAAAATGCATAGGCAGGTTGGATGACAAAATTTGGAGAGAGCACAACTATAACGCCTGTTGTTGTTTTTGAGCCAAGAACAGACAGGACAAGGCAAGTTTTCATCTCCTAAGAAGTGAGTGTTTGTCTGTTTTTGTTTGGTTGGTTTTCTGGGGGGAGAGGCAAGGATTGGAAGAAGAGTATAGTGGTTTCTCATATTTTAATTAAAAGCTGATTTTGGGTCACCATAGCAAACTGCTTCAGAAGCCAAGAAGCCAGGCAAGATGGACTGAACAAAGCTATGGAGGAATCTGAGGGGGCTTCCTTCTCAGGAAGAGGTGAGGCAGTAAGATAACCTGAAGGAGAAATAAGAGAATAACAAACAGAAGGGGAGGAGATTTGAGCAATTGACTAATAAATGAGCATAATCTGAAAAGAAGCCAGAGATGGAGAGCAGGCTATGCAGTCATATGGGAACAGCATGGCTGAGACAAGCAAAATATTACAGGAGTGTGAAGAGACATGAGATCTTGTTTGGAAAATGCAGGGCAGGCCAGAATAAAAATATTGAGACAAAACCAGAACATTAGGATCTAACCATATGAAACCACGATTACAGGTCTGATGTATAAGAAGTACACTGATGATTGTGACCAAGTGGGCTAGCCAAGGGCTAGGTACCCACCAAGGAGCATGAATCTGTTTGTGGGGAGTTAGATGTGGGCAGAACAAAGCTAACAGCTGAAGCTGTGTTTGGGGCTCACATCACTCAGAGGGGCATTGGAGAGGAAAGCTCTTAGGGACAGCACTCTTCTGCCGTAAGATCTGAAAAAAAAGGGAATCAGAAGGCAGTGGTCCCAAGGTCTCCACACAGGACAGGATGTTAGTGAAAAACACATTGGGTGGGTAGGACACAAAAAATACTGGAGTGACCTAAAGCAGAATTAGTGGCACACTGATGGCGTCTGGAGGTGAGGGGTGGCAGACAGTAAGGGTAGTCCTGTGCTGTGTGACAGCTGCAAGAAGTGATGTTTTCCACAGAGGCTGGTAAGAAGCTGAGGGGAAGCATGAGGAAAGGGTAAGAGAAGGCAGGAGATTAGAGGCTCAGTCTCTAGGGAAGGAGAGGCTGAAGAAGGCAAGAAATTTTAAGCTTCTACAGCAGCCGTGGGGAGATGAAACAGAGCAGGCTCTTTCAAAAAGCTGGCATGTCTTCTCAAATGTTTTTTAGCTTTGAAGAAATAAGCAAGATTCCAAGTGGAGACATTTTGAGCAAAAAAGACTGGATTCAGCTACAGGACCAGAAGGATGGAAAAAGTAGAGGAGGAAAAGATAAAATGCTTACTTAGATTTTTTTAAACCTATGTGAACAGAATTAATCATTAATTACTGAAGAAAACAAAATCACTTAAGGGAGCTGGCAGACAAAAATAAGGTTATGTGCATGCAGGGTGTCTCAGTTGCAACAATGATATCCTTTATGCTGCTTTATTCACCATCCAGATTCATTGGGTGTTATCCAGCTAAGAACCGATTAGTTTTAAGACTGATACAGATCTAAAGAAGCCAATAGTAAAACTTCACAGGATCATCCCCTTTAATGAAATAGCTGAACACATCCTTGTCTATAAAAGAATTGCAGAAGCAATATGTAGGTATTGGCTCCACCACAAACAAATGGATATTTTGTGAATCACTGTCCAGGAGCTAAAGAACACTGGAAAGTGAGTGCTTGTGTAATAATCACCATCTCTCCAGTTAAAACTAATTATTTGGAAAGAAATAAGACAAGAAGGGAAAAATACTTCTGTAATTAATTGCAATTGCAGTGTGTTAGCTGGCATGCAAGAAAATATTTGTACACATAAAGAGTTCAAAAATAGATGTAGAAAGTTTGTTGCCATTTTCATTCAAAATATTTTTAAATAAAAGCATCCATGATTAGAATGAATAAGAACATATTAAGAATGTCTTCCGTCAAGATATTTAGAATGAGGTCTCTGAAAATTGTTAAGGTTTCCAGTGAAATGTACTCAGAACAGCTAGCAGAATCATGCAGAACCAGATATGGCTTTCAAGTGCTTGTGGAGATTATACATAAAGCACATTTTTCTATCCATATGATATAAACAAAAATGTGTTGCTTCCAGTCACAGAAATACATGGTACTTACTTTTGAGACCTATAGGGTGGTTTATTTTAAATGGTCATCCCTATAAATACTGGGGTATTTATAGGGATAGCCACAGCTGACCTCTAAAGCCAACCATTAATTTACTGATTATTACATGAATGGATCTTTTTCCAGCTTACTCTCAAGCAACCCATGCACAGTACATACTCTACACAGTCTATCTGAATTCTCCCTGCATACATACATACACCTATTCTCTGGTTTTATTAAACTAGTAATCAGCAGACTACACACCACTGATTTCTTCCAGCAGTCTCTTCTTTCCAGACTGCTTGGCTTAGATCCTCTGTAAACCTTATTTAGATGGTGTCTTTCAGTGTCTTTAGTTTTCTAAGTGGGGCAGCCTGCCCAATCCTTCAATAAAGCCAGCAGATTTCACATACCACAGAATCAATGCCAGCTAACCAGGTAAAGTAGTACAGGCAGGTGTCACTGATTAATTACAACTATAGTCAAGGCTCATTAGATCCAAGGTGTGCCATATCTCACCAGGCAGTCAACTGGCTCACTTGAGCCTGTCAAATTGGTCACTTAGACTCTCAGTGTCTGGAAACCTAATCCTCTCATCTCTGGTCTGTCAGGTCAGAGAGAACAAACAACAGTGCTGTTAAGTGTGAATAGATGAAGGTGATTTGCAAAAGGATACAGACTATGCAGCTACAAAATTAAATGTCTTCTGGATACCATGCCAGCGGTTTAGATTTACACCATGAGGAAATGAATGAGCTCCTAATACCTCTCTTTATAATTCCTGGCTCTGTCAGCTTGATTTGATTCTTAAAGCAAATTTCTCTTGATTCCACATATCATGGGGCCAACACACAAAGTCAAAGAAGTTGAAAAGCTGACTGTGCTTCTGCAGTGCATGCCAGGAACAGAGCCTTGTTCCATGAGAGTAACTGGAGTGGCAACATACATGAGAATACTAGGCTATAAACCCCACTGCTGGGACAAGTCAAGTCCCAGTTCTTCCCACCTCTAATGAGTCCTCTGGTAAGGTACTGGATCCTACTGGCATCTGTGCCAGATCAGATATCATATCGAATCTCCTGGCTGTAGTGAACTAAAGCATCCCAAATCTGAACATATGAAGTCTGAAGAAAGTTTAGAGTAGAAATTAATAATAAGCATTTAACTGTGGTGATGATAATGGAAGGTAATTACCTGTGAAGGTAATAAAGACTAAGACCTTTTACCAAGAGCTGTGATGACTTCTCCATCAACAAACTTTTGTAAATTCAGGTCAGATTCCTTCCTCCTCCCATTTCCTAAACATGCACCTGTGGTCAAAACAGAGTTAAGCCAGGAGTACAGTTTTATGGCTGTGTAATACAGAAAGTCAGAAAAGATGACTACAAAGTCTGTACAACCTATGACTCAGTCTAGGCCACAGACTAAATACATCTTAATACATCTTTTTCCAAGCTTCTCTGCACTCATTCTGGTTAGAAGTCTCTCTTGGAGTTGTTTGCCCATGTTTGGATGAAATTTCACCCAGGGCTTGCACAGCAGCATTAATATTGCCCTGTCTTCACCAGAAATCCCCATGTACATGCCTAAATAACAAATAGTAGGCACAGGAGTGGTGACAATGCTTGACTTTGTGCCAGAAGATCTGCGTAGAAGCATTCGCAGCAGGGCAGCTTAAGGGTATTCTGATTTAATTTAGAACTCAAGCATAATTTTTCTTAATTAACAGAAAATACTCTCTTTGTTTCTAAAGTCTGACCCTGGCCTCCTCCCAAACCATAAAATGACCAAAACCCCTCATGATAGGCCAAATAAGCAATAATGATGTAAACTAATCATTACGCATTTATAAGGATTTTCTCCATGCACATTTCATTACCTTCACACAAATACCTTATGGCTTCTGCAGCTGTAGAAGGATTACTAACAGTGGTTTCCCTTCCCAGCATACACTGAACATCCCAGTTGCTATGTGGGTGTCAGGCTTCAATCAAGGCAATGTGTAGCAGCAATCACACACTTACTGTGTATCTTTGAAAGGCACAGGACACGCACAGAGCCATTCAGGTGTGCCAGAGGGACTGCCCTCCAGTAAAACTGGGTCCCATAGCCTTAGTGCTCCAGGTTAAAAGCCTCCTGGTGAGTCAACAGCATGAGCTGTCAAGCCAGAGGAGCTCCCTGACAAGTGAAATTGCTGTTTGTGTTCTGCCCAGCACGTCACACCCTGTCTATGTTACTTGGAAAACAGCGTGTGAGCAGGAGATCACATGGCCTGGGCTCGAAGGTGCTGGTGGAAAACAAGGTAAGGAGGTCAAGAGTACAACCAAGCTAACTTTGTGTCTCAAAGAGGGGATTTGGAATGCCAGGAATTCTACAAGGTGTCTGGCCTGCATGCCAAGGGGTTGAAGAAAGTAATGTTAATCAGTTGCACAAAAAAGTCTGGCAGAAGACTGGATCACTACAGGGGGATGCTAAATCCACACTTGAGGAGTTTCTATTCAACAGGACTCATTTGGTGTTCACACTCATGTGAGGAGCCCAGTTTTCATGCTGCATGAACAAGACATTTGAACAACAGCATCAAAGGAATGGCCAGTAAGAGCTTTATTTCACTGACCCCCACTCATGACTTCTACAAAGGCATGCTCTGGACAGTCTATGACTTCATAGCCAACATTAATACCAGAAACCCTGGTCTCTAGGGAAATGTGCTTGCTAATTCTGGACCCTAACTTGTCCCCTCACATCTATGTGTTGTGCCTGGCTCTCCTCCTTCATGGCTGAGCAGCTTTTCTCTGCTTAGTTTTGTCCTTCAGAGCATGTTTATAATATGACACTACACAGAGAAAGACTGAGAAACTCCTCATGTTTTCTTTTTCTAGCCAGTAATTGCTTTCTCAAAAAGTAAGCCAGTGAGATGGAGCAATCTGGGTTTATAAGTGGACAGTTACTGTACAGCAGCCTAAAGAAAACATACAAATCCATTTTGGACTGCCAGCTGAGGTACCTAAACCCAAGTGTCCTATTGAGGCTCCAGCCTTTTCAGACTTCAGTCGCAGCTGTGAGCAAACAAGGCTTGTACAAGTCATAGCTGAAGGTTTGCAGATAAAGAATGAGGAACCTGTAACCAGTGACAGGATTTGTGAGACTCATGGTTTGGTCACATAATTGGCATTATGCAAAACTTTTGTGGCAACTGCTCACAGATTACAAGATTATTCTTTTTCTTTATGCAGTTCTCCCCTCTCTCAGTACCAACCTCCTGTTTTCTGAAAGAGGTAAGAAAGCAGAACCATAGGTATTTTACTTCAAGACCTGCTCAAGCCAGGAGCCTCATTTTTCCAGTACAATGAATGAAACATTAATTCTGTGGAAAAAACAGCATGTGACAATGTCACGAGAATAACTTCTATGCTAAGAAGTGTGGGTGAGAAGAGCATGGGGGAAGTCCCTAATATTGGTATTTCCCAGCCTTTTGTACCAACTGTTGCAAACTTGGCAATTACCAAATGTAAATTTCTAGACACCAGCAAAGAAAAAAAAAAAAAAAAAGGGAAAAAGCAAAGCAAGTCCCATCACCCTCAGGATCCTTTCCAAGTTCTTACATTGCAAGACTTCTTGCACAGTTAATCCTTTGCTTTTACTCCACCTCCCACCTTGCTGGAATTCACTACTATTATACTTCCCTCCCAAAAGCTTCCTTAAGTGTTCATTCTCCTTATTCAAGCCTATATGCTGAATTCCCCCGAATTATCCTTGCCCCTCCAGTGGCTCAGTGGGTCTAGCACCTGAGGCTGCAGTAGGCTGCTGAAATGAGGAGCAGTGATTGACGGAAGAGCCCCCTTCACCATGTGCAGGCCAGCACAGGACATACCCTCTATAGAGGATTTAGCCACCAAGCTCTAGGACTTCACCAGGTTGTGTGGCCTGTATTCTTCAAAAGTTTGCCATTTTCCCAGTGGTTCTATCCCACAGACAGCAAGAGGACATTTCAAACACCAGAGTGACTTCACATTCTCACTGAATTTTAAATCCTTCATCCCTTGCAAGACACCAGTGTAGCACAAGATTTTTTTCCATCAAGGGCACAACACAACCTAAGTAACTTTACTTAAGGGTATTCTCAGACATCACAAAACCACTTTAGCTCTTCGGTATGATCAGCAAAATCAGAAGTAATGAAAGCCAGAAGTTTATAAAGAAAGCATTTCAGAAACCTAATTGCACCTGGCAGTATCAGCTCTACAGCCTGTAAAACTACCTACCTCAGCCAAATGCCCTAAACTACTTGTAAGCTCCTCCAAGTAGAAGATGGGGTGATCTGCCCTTGCAGAACTCATCTCAAGTAGCAGATGTTAAACAAAGCAAAATTCAGGTAACTGCATGGAAGTCCAGGTTCCCTGACACTCTGCCCTCTCAGGTGGAGCAGAGACTACACTAGATCTTTCTGTGCCTTTAGCTCAAGTGAAATGCCTAGCAGACTTAGTGTGTTTCAGAATAATACTTTACAAAGAAAGACCTCAAATATATGTTAAAGTTTCAGATGGCAAATCAAAATACTGCTCACAGTCTAGAGTATTAGGTTGCTCCAGATTGCAAGTACACCCCTGATGATTTGTGTGTCAGGGAAAAATTAAAATCATGCATCAAAATCAGCTCTTGACAATATTCTGTTTTAGCTGTAAGCACTGGCAGCCAACATGCTAAGTTCACTCTGCATGATTGAACTCAGAGGTTACAATTCTCTTTTACAGGTGTTTGCTGATAATAAAGCCATAAATATTTTAGTTCTGCTCTGTCTCCTACAAGAACTTTTCACATTTTCTAAACATGTTACAAATACCTCCAGGACTTTGCCTCATACCAAAAGCTTTGTTTATAGGGCTCAGTCATCAATAAAGCTTATTTGGTGTGCTGCCCCCCCCAGCGATAGCTTCATGTCTAACAATGGCAGATCCCCATTGCAGAAAAGTGCTCTTTAATCTCCTCTTCAGGGACAGGAAAGAGGAGGTGGATTGAAGATTCATGATTCATTTTCTAGAGGAGATAGCTGTTGGAGTGGGATCAGCAGAGCCTGCAGCAGTGATGCCTTGCAGAGGTCCTTCTGAGCAATGACATCTATGTGCACTCTGCCACTCTGACAGTCAAGTCAGTCTGGCCAGTTAGAGATGGGATATCTGGATTTGGAGTCTGATTGCAGCATGCTGTCCAACTTCTCCCTTGGCTTACAAAGGGAGAGAGACCAGGGATCCCAAAAACTTTAAATTAAGAATTTATTCCATGAGACTCTTTACCTCCCCACTTATTTTCTACCAAGTCACTTCTGTTTGTATCAACTATCAACTCAAACATGGACAGGGGCAGCACCATAAGCTTTCCACGGGAACTATAAATCTTCCATTAAATGTCAAGGAATTGATACTGTGCTCTTGGCTTCTTTCAAAATTTGACATTTCTTTTACCATCTCCAAATGTGATTAAGAAGTGCTAAAGAAGAAAAGGGGGCAGGAGATGGCAACATCTCCCCAGATATATATAACCCATGCCATGGCATACAAGACTGAGCTGAATCTATGTGGCTGTGCAAAATCAGCTCCACTTGCCTCTGTGGATCCTTCTTCTCCCGGTCAGACCACCCAGCACTCAGCACCAGCCCTGCCCTGCAGTCTTCACAGCCACAGCTCACGGGGCTGAGAGAAGAGATGGGACCTGGAGGATAGCTGGGAGCTGGGGCTGTCAGGGGAGACCATCCTACCTGAAAGCAGATTGTAGCCAGCTGGGCATTGGTCTCTTCTCCCGTGTAACAAGTTACAGAACAAGTGAAAATGGCCTCAAGTTGTGACAGAGGAGGTTTAGAATGAATTTTAGGGGAAAAAATCTTCACCGAAATGGTTGTCAAGAACTGGAACAGGCTGCCCAAGAAAACAGGAGAGTCACCATCCCTGGAAGTATTTAAAAGCTGTGTAGCTGTGGCACTCATAAACATGGTTTAGTGGTGACCTGGCAGTGTCAGGTTAATGGTTGGACTCCATGACCTTAGAGGTCTTTTCCAACCTGAACAAGTCTACAAAGTCAAGGCCTCTGCTGCTTGAACAGGCAGTGGCATAGCAGCCTGTTATTATTTTGCTCCTTTTGTATATACCAAAATGACAACACACAGCCCCAGGGTAGGAAACCTCCTCCTATTTTCCAGCCTCAGCTGGCTCCTGGCCAACTCAGACTGCACTGTCTTCTGGCTCTCCTCCTTCTCTGGATGTGAGATTCTCTCGCTACTTCATCTGTCCCAGTACGGGTCTTGACACCTATTACACCCCATTCTGCTTTCCTAGGCTGAACAAGTATGGACATTCAAACACCAGCAGCTCTGCAACTCTGCCGGCTCCCCAGAGTCACAGCCGACAAGAACTGGAAATGGAGTCAAGGCAAGGCCTCTCCACAGCCTTAGTCACATACTCATATTTATTGGCCACTCAGTAGCGCGGCCAATACCAGAAATACTTACCTGGCTGTATCCAGAATCAGGTGGTAGCTTTCTCACAGCCACGTTACACTCCTGGCTGGTAGTTCTTCATGAAAGCCTTCACACTGTCCTTCTGGGGCACCCACACACCAGTTACACACTTTCCAATGCAAAGTGCTTAAACCTGAAACAGTTTCAACTAGAAGCTGCAGAAAAAAATTCCCACAATAATAAAGTTATGAAGTTTCTGCCAATACAACTTTAGAACAGGAGGGGAGTACACAAGACAAATCTACCATGCTGTATTTTAAGATCCAAATCCACAAATAAGAGGATTACAATAAAAAAACATTGCTATCTAATGAAGTTATTTTCCTCTGACTGGAAGCAATCATATGACAGATCCTTACATGGAGACAGAAACAATGCACCTAAGTTGTTTTCCATCAGAATGGCATTTCCAAGGATCTATTAAGTCAACTCTAAACCCACAAAAACCAATTACAATTTACTACAGTACCTTGCTGTCACACAGAGATGCATTTAAACAGCATGCTAAGATTAAAAACTGCTGCTATCACTGGTCATCTTCCAGACAAGTGAAATCATGTTTATACTCTCTGGTAGTCAAGAGAATTAAGGAACACACTGTTACTGCTCAGAAAGGGGAAATAACACCTTTGCTCCATCTTTGCTATGCAGTACTGTAACACTTGATGGAACAAAGGTCTCACCTATGAGAGAGAATGTTCCCTGATTCCATCAGAGAAGAGCAAGTGTGTACAAGCATGCAACCAAGACACTGAGAAACGCAGCTACACCACACACCATCCTTCCTGTAAGGCCAAGAACCTATGTCCTAAAAGCTGTCAAACAAGAGTATACAGGACGGAGCTAAAGGTTTGGAACTGTGAGAGGGGGTGTAGAAGCCCTTTCCTCATGCTGCTCCTTCCTTTCCTGCTGCAACCCTGTTCCTAATCCCTTTCCTCTTAAACATTTTGAAATCTGTAGCTTTAACCACAAACATGTACCCCAATGGGTTTTACAGCAAAGAACTAGACTGAAAAGATAATGAAAGCAGATGCTGTAGATGGAAGCAGCATACAAATGAAGGTCTGCTTTTGAGTCCTGTTCCCTCCAGAGTATTTGCGACTCTTCTTGATCATTCCCTTTTCACAAGTACAAGTGCTACAGCATTGCAAAGAACAGTCAGAAATCAAAGAAACTGAGTAAGGGCACAGCCTGTACTCTTAACAAAATACAGGGGAATGAGTGCAAAATAAGTGGATCCAAATTTAAGCTTTGTGATATGGAAAACTTCAAATTTTACTTGCCATAAAACCTTACTGGGAGTTACTCAAAACATAAGAACAAAGATGCCAAATATAGAACAGTGATAATTTTTCCCTAAGTGGATTTCTGCCCAACACATGAAACATCTAAGAAGCAACCCATGCAATCTTAATGTTTCAGTCACCATTGAAGTTCATTCATGATTGATAAAAACTGCCTGTATTTTTCTTGTGTTTCTCAAAATTATGGAGAACATTTTGTATTTCCTACAGCCTCTTCCACGCTTCTGACAAGAGAAGAATGATGAGTCCTACTGCGGTGTATCATCTAAAGACCTGTCAGGACACAGGAAAGAAAACTGAAGAAAACAGACAGGCTGCAGAGAACAAGAAAAAAAGATGTTCAAGAGAAAATGTTCCTATTTCTTAAATCACAGCAGGTGCCTAACCCTTGGTTGTTGAGAGAGCTAATTATCCCCCAAGAGCTTTTTCTACTTGTATGCTTTCACTACAGCTATGCATTTTTCCTAGATGAGATCCACTTACTTAGGCACAATTGGGAGCCTAGGCTAGCTTCTCAGTATTAAATCACTTTCCAGAGCACATATAGATAGATGCCCTATGATCGTAGTTTACCTCCCCACTTGCAGATTTGTTTTGGTCCTGAAAACTGCTCATAAATTATTTGTGCATATCCAGGGCAGCTGGCATGTTTCTGGCAGTAAGACTGGGTACTGCATTTCCAGGGGTGCTGCCTCCAGGATTATTTTTTCATTATTTCCTTCCCACCTTTTCTTTTTCTTTCCTCTTTTCTGTGATTTCAAACAGATACCCACAGCAGATGCCTCACACTTTCAGCCTGCTGTGTGCATTCTGTCCCATCAGCATCTGCTCCTCAGACACCTCTCAGGAAGCTTCAGCAACTCTCCTTCAACATGTTCAGCATCTCTGGAGGCCTTAGAAAAACTGCCCATGGCTTTTTTCAGTATTGCTCTTCCAGACTTTGCTCTCCTTGGGTTTACCAGTGTGGAATGTCTAACAGCATGGCTCCTTTTCGTGACTCAAAGCAAACACACACATCTTTGTTCCCTTTCACTCTTGCCCGGATTGAAAGTGAAAATGATGATTTTTCATCAGGAAGCCCCAAAGAGCACCATTTTCATGCTTGCACCAACCAGTTGTCACCAGCTCCATGTCTGCAGGCTTAATGCTGCTCTCTTCACAAGGGAAATGTCTCCTGCTGCATAGCAAAACAGGCTGCAGGCCTTTCGAAGCTGCTCTGGTGGTGAAGAGATGAGTCACCTCAGCTGCTGCCACACGCAGGAAACCAAGCTGACAGCTCAGCTGCACACAACTGCATTAAACGCACAAAAATAGAGATTTATACAAGGCAGCACCAAAGCTGGCTGCACACATCAGTGAGAGCAAAGTCACTCCTTTTCCAGGAGGGAGGCACTCCGTTCACCAGCCCAAAGCAGCAGGCTTTGCTGCTAATAGGATCATTTCCTTCTAAAACCTTCCCCACGGCAGCAGCCCAGGAACACGCACAGCTAACTTAGGCTGAAAGGGAATTTTCCACCATCCACAAGCCTCTTTCTACCTTGCATAAATCTTCTCAAGTACAGGCCACAAAGAATCCACACCAGCTCTGCAGATGACATGTAACAAGTAATTGAACACAATAAATCTCCAGCAACCAACCCCCATGTCAAGTTTCCTCTGCACCCTCATATTTAAAATAAGCACATGTTAACTTTACACCTCCTTCCAGGTCCCTTCATGTTGCTATAACAAAAAATAGGATGGGGGCTTAGCATAAATCACTACAAATCCATTAATCAGAAAGATCATTCTCCCTCTCTCTGTCAATTAAGAGATATCAGACACAGGCAGATACACTGACAAGAGATCCTTTTTCATCTGAGAAAATAAGCTTAAGCAATCCCTATATAATCACTCTTTTTCTCAGCAAACTTTCTGGAGCACAGATAAGATCAAAGGCTGCTTTCCCAGCCAACAAAGTTATTAACACCTCAAGGAAAAAGTGATGTTGCACAAAAGCCAGAGCTGTCTGATGGCTTCCCTAATCTGAGGATGGAGACACAACGGAGCAGCAGGGAGCCTTACCCTCAGTACAAGCAGGGCAGCATTTGTGCATGAATCAGAAAACAACATGCTTTTTTTGGGAAGAACTCATATTTTCAAGACATTTTCTTTGACAGAACAGTTCCCAAAAAAAAAGGCAAAAAAAAAAGCACATGTATTTTTAACTACAGAAAAACATCTTCATGGCACGCAGTCAGAAAGCACAGCAGTGACAATGCACTGTGTGCTGAAGTTAAAAGGAAAGGGGATAGGCATTTCCATAAAGTTGTTTCACAAGCAAGTGAATTCTGAATCCATTTTCACAAGACAAACCCTCTTACTCTCAAGATCTCAAAAAACCCAGTCAGCTCAATTTTATTAGGAACGTGAAGATAACAGACCTATGCAATATAGCTGAATTTAATTTTTGTCTCAGCTGAGATAAGAGGCCAGGCTGTAGGGAGCAGTAGGGAACAGGAGTCCATTAGAAACCAGGAGCTCCATGTGAGCAGATACAGTAAAACTGTTTTCTGTCTGCACTTTTGCTAAAGTCAACATACAGTATGGACTCTCTGATGTACAAGGAGTGTTTTTCCTCCGATTTTCAAGAAAATTACTTCAACTCACTACCCCTTGAGTTTCCTTTGCAAAATGTGGTTAAAATGGGCCAAAGGATTCAAAAGCTGCTGAGGGGAGACAACAAAGAGACACAGATGTACAAAGTAAAGATGTGAATTTGTTTTCTGGAGCTGTAACAATAATAAGAAAGGAGAAAGAATAATCTAGGCCAGCAGTTCCAAAAATATGACATAAGTATCATCTGCAGTTTGAAAGTGGTATGCAAATAGCATCTGAACAGCCAAATGATGTTTGTGTGTGTCACTGAGACTACATTTGTAAAAGCCTTGTGTAGAGTACAATCAAGCTGAAACAAACCACAAGCATTTAATTTATCATAAGTAGCATGGCAAGAGCCTCCTCCCTAACACAGCACACTGACTGTCCTGCCTGCACTGCACCAATTTAAGGAGAGCCCTACTACACCCTGCCAAGGACCATCATGGTATAACACTTTCCTCAAGAGATGTACCAAAATTGCACCATTGTTACTTCAGCCATGTAAGGAAAAAACCCACGCTTCTAGAAAGAAAATATAGTTAAAACATATAACTGAATGGAGAAACTTCGCATTTGAATTGAAGAAATGATAACATGCATTCCAGTTGCAGCCTGAAAAGCATGGGGACACAGAGATGGGAGAGGATTATACACCTCTGCCTAGGTCAGTCCATAGCTCTCTTCAGAACTCAATGCAGAGAAAGCTACCAGAAAAAAATATTATTACTTAATATTTATGTAGCACTTTTCATCTGGCAATTTTTAAGCAAGCAATATATAAAGTAATTTACCAAGAAAAAGAAAAACATACATCGGCCTTCTGTGTGATCAGCAGCTTACACTTTCAGAGGAAAAACAATTCTACTTTATTAAACTTTAAGGCCTGAATTTACTATACATTATTCACTGTTACATTTCAAACTGGCAGCAAGGTAATCAATCAGGTTATTAGCTCCAAAATGCATTTATCAGTGCATTTTGCTAAGTTTCCATATTAAGAAAACCACAGAAAAACCTGGAGCTGTTAACATCTTTTTATCATTGGTTATGAACTAACAAGTTAGGGCACTGTAATTGTTAAAAAAACCAAAACAAACCAACCTGAAAGAATATCCTACCTTCCAACTTTGCCACCCTGGATTATTCTCTTGCTAACAATGCCCAGTTAATGATTCTCCTTTATTTCAGTTCATTTGTTGAGATCTTTCTGAAATCACTTCCACCTACAACAGGGCTTCCTGTTTGTGGGTAGCACCACATGTCAGCTTGGCACAGCTTTCCTTTTACACAAGTGCAAGATGCTGCCTTGTGTTAATACAGAAAGCTATCAAAAACATACAGTGGCTGGATTAAAAACAGATTCCATAGCACTGGCCATCATTAGTATTTCTAGCCAGCAACATTATGCTGATCTGAAAATAAATCTTTTGGCACTATGATTTAAAAAATACAGTTCACATGCTCACTATGACAGGGTAATTCCTGTATTTCAGATATTTGGTCTATCTCTCCTCTAGCAGCACACTGATTTTTATTGCTGGTGAAGTCAGACAAGAGACTGCTCTTTATAAGACAAAATACAAGCAAAAGCAAATATGATGACTGCATCCACCCAATTCAGTTCTTTTTCTTTTTAACGCATAAAATGGGTACACAAATTTAGGCAACATTTAAGCTTTTGGCAAATAGCTAATTTACCACATCAGTAACATAAATGTTAGTAATTTTTGACTTGGGACACCATGGCAGTGAATCACTGGAAATATCAGGGATTCATCTTGTCTCCTCTGCTTTAGCAGTAGGGAGATGAATTTTCAGAGGGGGATAAACTTTCCATTCTCTGAGGTACTGGATATAAGAACAAGGCTGGATACAAGAAAAAGGTGGATCTTGAATCCAAGTAAGCAGCTCTTTAATATGACATCTTGCTTTTGTAACTTCTTTATTAATCTTAACTGTTAGAAGAAAAGACAAGTTAAATTGCGTGAGAGCATCTTGTGATTATTCTATGTGCTCCCACAAATACAACTGATACCTTAAATTAATTTTCCTTAACGGTTTCCTTACCAGTTTCATATTTCTTCTATGCTCCACTTGCAGCTGGTGTTCTCACATAACTTACATAGCCAGGAGTTAAATAATCTCTTGAAAATCAAAAGTAGAATTATGAGGCTCAATACACCAGTAGTAAATACAGTAAACACTTGACAAAAACACAGAGACATTTGGGATGTGAAATCAGTTCATTTTTGTACATCCCTAAAAGCTTATAATTAGGTTCATTTTTTTGACAAACAAGAATGGGATTAGATCAGCATTATTGTAGCAGTCACATGACAGAACCTAGATGACTATATTTGTCAAGCATTTAATTAATTTCTAGTCTTGTACTGGCCTCTGATTTACAAAGCTCATGGGAGACTACATGACTTTCTCATGAGCAGGAATCATTATGTTTACCCACATGTCAGGGTTAACCTACAGTGAAACTGCCACCTTTACAAATACTTAACATTTCAAAAATGGCATTCTGTCTGGGAGGAGAGGAAGATCATAGCCCATTTGTTCTCCCTCTTTTTTTCCTGGAGGGAAGAGGGGAGAAGTCAAATTCTGTACTTTCGATAACAGAGACATAATTCCCAACAGATTGCAATAACGTGCTGAAAACATAGTCAGGAAACAACAGCTATAAGCCCCTAGTTGTTCATATGACAAATATTTCACTGAAAAGTGGAGCAACATCAAAAAGCTAGAAAACAAATGGTCATTCTCAGCTCTGCCAGTGTTGCAGCTGGTATTCACACAGGTTTAGATTAATCCACGAGACATTTTTTCAGATCTTATCCCAGGTGTCAGTTAAGCAAGAAATCAGGCTCACGATAACCAAAGAGTTTAAAATCGCCTTCAAATCGTGCATAGAGGCGTCTTATGTCTCTCTTGCTAATTCCTGAAAAATACCGCTCTACTTTTGTTCTGTTGTACACTGTTATGCCTGGGGGGATTGTGGGGTATGACACCAAGTGGTCTATGCCAGCTGCTTTCAGGATATAGGGTGCATCGTCCTCCAGGGTTTCGTGGTGTCCGATCACACTGTATGTGATTTCACAGGGAGCACAAAGTTCCACGTATGTTACCCAGTGAATGATGTGGTCACCAAACTGAACATCCAGCCACCGGTGATTAGGGTCCCCCAGGTAGCGCACAAAATCCTCAAACTGCAGCCCTTTGGTCTCTGTGCGGTTCTTCCTGTACTTACGAATGATGCCGGGAGCAATTTCGTGCCGGTACCAAGGTTCAAAACGAGGATTGTGCACAAACTTGTCCTTAAACGCAGAAATAAGTCTTTCAAATGGATCTCTAACAATAAAAAACTTGAAGTATAAATTCAGTCTAAACAGAGGAAGAAAAAAATTAAATAATTAAGGAAAGTGCTTAACATATACTTACAAAATGTACATGAACTCTGACCACAGACTCAGATGAATCTTAGAGCACTTGCATCAATATTATAATCAATAGAACTAAATACAATTTCTGTCTTCTTACTAGCAGTTTTTACATACAGGACAAAGAAGAAATGGTTAATCCTAGTTTTCACATATTATTCAAATGGAGGAGTTTAGCTTATCTCAGTCCATAATAAACAGGAGACAAAAGACACTGAGAGCTCCAAGTCAAAAATATTTGCAATGTCATGTGATCAAGCTCAAAAAACCAAAATACTTAAGGACATGGAGAAAAGTGCATTGGTGCAGCTAAATGCATATAGAAGGCAGCATTTTTCACCTTCAGGCAGTTAAATTCCTGCTTAAGTACAAAGAAGTTAAGAATGGTATTTTATTTTGATGTTTCGTCATGCTTTCAGTAATGGCTGAGAGCACTACTGAAAATGAGACCACAGTTAGAGAATTTAATGTATTACTGTGATACTGTAATATGCAATATTCTGTAGTCAGATTATCTGTAGGAGGAATAAATTGAAAACAAAGTTTATTTCAATAAATAACTAAGAAAAGAGATGAGAGCCCAGTCCTAACTGAAATAAGGATGGATGGACTGGATGTGGATAAACTCTTCAGCCACTACACCACTTGCATCATACTTCAGATACTCCTGACTTACTCCTAGCCAGGCAGGGCTAGGTGGAGGTCAGCAAACTGAGTCAACAGATCCACACCATCCTGCTTTCCACACTGAAAACTCTGGTAATTTCAGATCCAAACCAAACCCATGTTATACACCTCCAGCACGGCTTCCATGCTGAGCAGAACGCAGCAACCCAAGCAATAATGGATCCAACTTCATGTATCCTAACTAGGGCTTACCCCCAGGTGAACAGTTCCTTTCTGCAAGGCTGCTCACAGGGAGGGAAGCAGATCCACATTCTCAGGAATGCAGTGACTGTATTTTCCTCCGTACAGTATGAACACAATCAAGTGACCCCAGTTCTACAGGCACAGATGTGATAAATGTCCTTGTGCCACTGCATGCAACAAAAACCCCTGGGCTGAGCTCTACTAACATATGACACATGTATAAAGGGCTGACTTTTCAGAATGGTGTAATGCACACAAACCCATGCAAGAACAGGCTTACAAGCGTCCACTGTCATCCTATGTTCTGTTCTCTCTATGTTGCCACCCCTTACAGGGATTTTATATGGCATAGGCTCTAACAGAGATGAGAGCAGGCACAGTTAAAAATCTAGCCAAAGTAATGTAGAAGTTCTATTGCAGAGTATTTTTTGGCTCTGAAAATAACCAGAAGCACTTAAACAGGACAACAAAGTGGTTCAGCTGAATGGAAAATATTCTGGGGCTAAGAAGCACTAATAATTTAAACCTAACCAGCTCAATCCCAGTAGGTAAGTCTACTGCAATGACAATCTTACCAGTAGGCAGTAAGATTTACCATATGAGGCATGGATGGGCTGTCCAATTAAACCTTTGGTTCTGAAGGTCAGCTATCTAACAACTAGGTAGGCATTGAATTACAGAAACCTTATATCCCAGGGAGCTGGTTGGCTCACCTAACTATATCACTAATTACACTGGTGCTCTTCTTCAAAGCCAGGAGGAAGGCAGATACAGCAACATCTGTGAGGATAACAGAATAGTGCCATATACAAGTGGTGGAGCAGAAATCCTGCTGCCCTCAGTTTCAGACACAGACTTCAGCTGTACCCTTGATTGCTCATAACACCACTGATCTCAAACCCCTCCACACTCACTGGCAGGGCCACTTACCGTTTTTTAATTTCAGAGTCACTGAAAGAGGACAAGCGTGGAAGTCCATTCTTCTCATGATCATGTACAATGTTTTCTGGGATCTCTTCTATGGAAGAAAATGCTCCTGAACAAATCAAAATGAGAGAGCAAATGATTAATTCAAGGGAAAAAAAACAGTGAGTATAAGCAAGCATGCAGGCCTTTGGCTGACAGTTTTATGTCTTTCTCTTTCCTTTATTTTTACTGTTTAAAGTTACTATGTTTAAAACTATTAAATTATGAGAGATTCTGACTGCAAAGCTGAAAACTGTTGAATTTTTTTAGGGTATGTGACATCAAGGTCCAAGACCAAATCGCCCAAAAATTCTCAGAAAAGCATATTACGCAAATCTCATCAGCAATTATGTCTAAGCCTGTAACTCCTCACATGTCAATGTCCCCATTCTCTTTTCCTCTGCCTGCGCATACAAATGGAGGAAGACTTTCAGGATTAACTCAGAAGAAGGAACCCGCTTTTTGGCTGAGTTTCAACCACCAACAAAAATAAATGCTATGAGCTGCTTTTGGAACTGCTTCAATGCAAAAGTACTTTGCTTTAAGGATCCATAAAGTTTTTTTAACAAGTATGCTGTGATGAAACAAAAATTCCAATCAGAGAATACTCCACAGATTAAAAGGCACTAAAATTAACAACACAAGTCTCCAGATACTCATTTCTGCAAGCACATGAGCTGACAAGAAAAATAACGTCACAACTCTGCTGTGTTCATTTTAGTATCCTGATCCTGGAAGGTTTTATGACCTTGAGAAACATCTCATGTGGCCCCCTGGGCTTTAGGCATAATCCTTCACATAGCAGCATAGTTTCAGAATATCAACCTGCAACAAGCACAGGGTGCTACAAAACAAGCCTGTTAAGTGAAAGCCTTTACAGCCTTCTTGTTTCCAGAATTGAAGTGAATAACACACACCACTCAGCTGTTCAGTTTTCCAAACTTTTTTTTTTTCCTGAAGGGGGCAGGGGTGAGTGGTGGGGACTGGGGTTGTATTTTATCACTTTCAGGTTTGGTACCATAGGTGAATCATATGTGGACAATAGATGTCAGATGAGACTGCCTCAAAAACCGATACCTTGCATTCATTCAGAGAACATAGTCAGTACAAGCAGTAGCAGTTAGCTCCCCCACAGTGCCACAGCTGCATTTCCCCCTCCTGAACCTCCAAATATCATTTAGGTATTTGGGCATAAATTATTCCCCCTCAAGTGTCAGCTCTGCCTTCTGAATCTACCCAAAGAGGAGAAAGTTAAGTGAACCACGGCAGTAGCCTTCATCAGCAGATACCAGTGCACGGGCAGCTTAAGGCAAAAGAGACCAGTGTGGAAGCAATGGAAAGCAATTTTCTATCATTATCCAACATGACAGAACTAGGAAACTCAAGGTGAAAAATTCCCTGCTGTTAAAACGTGAGTTATCCTCCACTCACCATAGCCAATACATGCCTGCCCATCCGGAGGCATTCTTTGCATGTTATCTCTCAAGTGCTGCTAAGAGCAGGTACTTCCAATGCCCCCATATAGTTCCATATTTAGTACTTTGAGTGTGGCTTTCATAGGTATTAACAAACATGCACACACATAGGTATGGGAATATCTGCTAGATTTTTAGTTCACATCCATAGATCAAGGATGAAATTAACATAAAAGTTTTTAATGTTAGTACTGCTTGTTAGAAAATCTTTGCTGAGGGACACAGATCATTTGCTAATTTTTCAAACACACGCCCCTTTATTCCTTCTTTCACCATCTTTTATGCCTTTGGTGACCAAACTATTGTGCTAAGCACCTCCGAATCTGAGTAACTCTTCAGATGGTTCACTGATAGAACACACACAAAATTTCAGCAAGACAGAACAAGAGGAACTGCCAAGTTTTAACTAGCTTTCTTCCTGGCTAAAATCTCTAGTTAAAAGTCACTGGCCTTTAGCCAGAAATTTCACATTATTGTTACTTAGTAATACCTTTCAAATACACTTTCAAATTCTATAAATTAGTGCACCCCTTCAAAGACAAGAAACTCACCTACCACACGCATATGGGTACTCTGTCATGACTCAAATAACTTTAGAGCCAAGTAATAACAATACTTATTTTTACAGAAAGAAGAGATCTAATTTTAAGAGGATGTTTTGAAAGGTATAGAAACACCTGTGATAAATTAAAAGTTGAAATTAAGTATCAGTGTACAGAAATGCAGAAAGAATCCTTTCCAGTTGCCCCAGTCAGAGCAATTCCATTTCCTCCTCCTCCTCCTCAAAGAAACCCACACACCCACAGAAAAGTAGATACCATTTAAAACGATCAAGACTTTTTTCCACTGAGTGTTGCCCACTTTTGGTGTCTGACAAAACAGGATCTTGTGCTTGTCACACACAAATATTCTGTCCAACACGAATTTGGAAACTGCAGTATGGGAGAGATCTCTCAATGTAGTGTCTCTGCAGACATTCCTGAGAAGCTCAAGTCTTTCCATATGAACCAGGGGTTGGCGGATCAGATTTCCTGAAAAAGCTTTTCCAGTTGGCTTTATGAAATGAGAGGAGAAAGAAAAAAAAGTTAAAGACTTTAGTTTTCAGATCAAATTATGAAGTATAAAAATCCCCAAACTATGCACCCTAATGACGCCCAGATTAAAACACTGCTTTATATTAACTAAAGGAGTAGCCAACAGTTTGCTTCCTGTGCTGCTGCTGTACTTTGGTTCAACTCTTAAAGCATTACATGGTAGTATATACAGTAGTAAGGACTTCTCCATACAACAATTTCAGTCTGCTGCACAGCAGCAGAGCCTTATCTGTGTGGATAAAACATGCCTTGATCAAATACTGAAACTCACACAGAGTTTCAACAACCTGTAAGAAAGCTTCTGAGAGGTTAGGACAGGAATTCCAACATAAATTATGCTTTATGTTCTGAGAAAGTGGGGCTGACCCGTGGTACGATTCTTGGGGACATCCTGTGCAGACTAAGAGTTGGACTCTATGATCCTTGTGGATCCTTTCCAACTCAGAATATTTTGTGACCCATCTGGCTGGGAAAAAAATTAGGATAAAAGTTCTGTATTGTTGTGTTGTTTTCTAGCACCTGTAGGCATCTAGTGTTTCCATTTATCCAAGTTGAAATAAAATCAGGTAACAAAAATGTGAACAATGAGTACCAGTGTGACAAATAAAAGAATTATCAGGATATCTTTTACCCCAAAGGGGATGAGCTGTTTCACAACTCATTTTTCTGAGACTAAGAAAGGAACCACAACCACCTTTTGCCTCACAACTAGTGGAGTGAGAGGAAAAAGGAGCTTCTCTAATTAAGAGGTGATAGGAAAGTTTAAATCTCTACTGACAAATTTTCACCTTTCCACTAACTGAAGGGCAATCCCCAATATCAATGCAGACTAGGGGATGAACGGATTGAGACCAACCCTGCCAAGGACTTGGGGATACCGATGAGTGAAAAATTGGATATGTGCTGGCAATGTGTACTTGCAGCCCAGAAAGCCAACTGCACCCTGGACTGCATAAAAAAAGCACAGTGGCGAGCAGGACAAAGGAAGTGATTCTCCCCCTGTACTCTGCTCTACTGCCACCTGGAGCGCTGCATGCAGCCCTGGGCCCCAGCACAGGGAAGACATGGACCTGTTAAGGGAAGGTCCAGAGAAGGCCATGAAGATGGTCCAAGATGGAGCACCTCTCCTATGAAGACAGGCTGAGACAGCTGTGGCAGCTCAGCCTGGGGAAGAAAAGGCTCCAGGAAAACCCCACTGCAGCCTCTCAATGCTCACAAGGGGTTTGTAAAAAAGACAGACTTTTTACCAGGGCCTGCAGTGACAAGACAGGGGTAATGATTTTCAACTGAAAAAAAAAATAGGTTTAGACATTAGGAAGGATTTTTTTTCCTATGAGAGTGGTCAGGCACTGGAACCTGCTACCCAGAGCAGCTGTGGATGGCCCACCCCAGAAATGTTCAAGGCCAGGTCGGATGGGGCTCTGAGCAACCTGGGCTAACGAAAGGTGTCGCTGTCCATGGCAGGGGGCTTGGAACTAGATGACCTTCAACAGTCCCTTCTAACTCCAACCATTCTGTAATTCTATGATTTTAGGTACAGCGTCCAAGCAACAGATGAAAAAGGAATTATTTTACTTTTTGTCCCAACCTTTCATAAGGAAATAAAAAAAATCGGCTTTTTCTGTTTGTTACTCTTCTCCAATATCCCCTGCTCAGAATGTAATCTGAACTGTCTGTCAGACTATTTTATCCAAATAAATTCTTTCTGCATGTAACCAAAATTAATGTTGTTAGTCTACACTTAACACTATCAGGAAGTCAAGAGGGAATTGTTTTAGATCCAGAAACCATATTATTCTCTTCCATACTAGTAAAGAAAGCTATTAAAACTCTCTATACATATCTACCTTCCACTGAACAGTGTTTTTCCCAAGTATTTTGAAGGTAACTTAAATTCTGTGCTTTTGCAAAATGAAAACAAAAATATTCACATTTATACAGCTAACCTACCTTACATGCTGCATTACAAAAATACTTTAAACATAAGATGACTAATGTGCTAATGCAAAAAAAAAAAAGAAAACAAATTTGATTTAGAGCACTCTGCAACTGGCCTCAAATTTACATTTGTATAAAGGATTTTCATAGTTTCATTGTCAATTTGCTGAAAGCACGGAGCTGTGCATCTAAAAGATCAACTGGTACTGACTACCATTGTGCTCATGTTCTACTTTGGAAAAATGCTGAAATGTGAAACACAAAGAGCACAAAATATGAAGAAGAAATTGACAGCGATAAAAAGAAGCAGAGAGATTGGGCAGAAATCTAAGAGAATAGAGCAGACACAGGCTTGCCCTCAACAACCACAAACCTGATGGCTATGGCAAGACAGAACACAAGTAATCCAAAACTGGGCCATTACATTAAAAAGGCTAACAAAACCAACTGTCCTGACTTGATAAAGGAGTACTGTAACAATTTTCTCCTAGAAATGGAAACACATTAAGTTGAATCATTCAGATGAAACAAGACAGCAGATTACTGTAACAAACCAGCTTTGTGAAGTTAAAATGAGTTCTGTCGGTTCTATCTAAATAGAACAGCCTGAATAAATAATTCCTGTCTAGCAATTCATCTTAACAACAGGAAGCCCTTCCTTAATCTCTTCTTTTCTTCTACTCTTTAATACACATAAACCTTATCTCAACAGTATGCACCTGGAATTCTTCAGGCCAATGTTTTTCCTCTGGCACATGTACCTCCTCCACTTTTGTCACAGCTGTCAGAATCAATGGCTCTTGCTTGGCACCATAGCCTAAAGAAGGGAGAGAGATAACAGCATTACAGAAGGTGAGGGAAAAGCAACTATTTCTGCTTTACAACTAAAACACATGAACTTCACTTTCTGTATTGACCTTACAAAACACTAGGGTTTGTTTCTACATGGCAAGGTACTAGACAAGACAGACACAGAATATGAATATTTTAAAGGATGTACTCTGGGAATTTCGGATGCAACTTCATTTGAGTTTTAGCAAAGAAACATATTCATTATATTTTACTTGGGGTTTTTTTGGTTGTTTTCTTTGCTTTTTTTCTAAAATGTGTGCAGGGACATCAAAGTCTTGAATCCAAATACCTCAAATGACAGACAATTTGGTATAACTACATGGACTTGTGCACAGGAGATTTTTATTTTTCAATGAACTTGCCAAAGCACGTCCAAATAAAAAACTTAAATCTATCAGGTTCCTTTCACTCCTTATACTAGTAAAAAGGTTTCTTCTTTTGTAGACTATCAAACTTACAAGAAGAAAAGTATTGTTATGGACACCCTTTTATTTCTGCAGTGCTCTAAGTAAGCACCTATAATCAACAACAAATAAAGATCACCTCTTCCTTTATTACTAGACTGATGGCCTTCCTTAGAGATTTTCACAACAACAAATTCAGCTGATACTCTTTTTCTTTTTTAGTGATTTTAGGACAGCTAATAGTTTGAAACCAAATTAAAGCATGTAAGGAAGAATCCTTTTCATCTTTTGCATTTAGTATGGTACAGAGAAACCAAAAAATAACACAAGATTTTAGCTTTAGTCTACACAGTGCAGAAAAATAAAAAATAATCTGAAGCAGCTTTCCCCAACTACAAAGCAAAAAGAACATGTTTTCTTCCTGAAAATTTATTTCCATCCATATTGGATTACTTTTCTTTTCACATAGATTCTTCTATGAATAATGTTTCCTCATCTGCATCCACAGGGGCTTACTATTTGATGGTTGAGAAAGTGTGTGCACTGTCCTTTTCTTCAGGGAGTACTCTATTCTGCCTACACTGGATTTTAACAAAGGGCACACATGGAAAAGCAAGTTAAAACTGAAAGCAATGTAAGCATTCAAGCATTCAGAAACTGTAATTGTTGCTGTGCACAGACTTGCTTCCTGGTGTTCTGTAAAATACAAGTAATCTGATTCAGCGAAAGAGTAGCTAAACTATTTTCCCACTATCATTGTGTAAAAGCATGCCTGTAGACGCTACTAGGAAAGATGGACAGACACTTGGTCCTTAAGAAGTTCCTATTGCTCATGCACCCACGACATCAGCAAAAGGCTTAAACAAAAGAACATTGATTCATTGAGCATCCGCTGGTTTTATTCCATCTGCTAGGAAAACACATCCAAATAAGAAAAATTTCTGACAAGTCATATTTTATTAAGTCTAGAAGAGCTTCTTCAGGATTTGCCATCCTCTTTGGACTTCCTCCAAAATTCTGTTGGTATATTCAAAGAATTTCCTTTAATTAGTTTTATTACAAACACTACAACACATATATACACTTATCTACAGTCATGCCTTTGCAGGACAAGCTTAAGAATTTATCTGCTCAGAGAACTATTCAAAAGGAGTGGAAGATTCAGCATAAGAAAAAAAAAAGAGAAAAAACTTGGCAAGCCAAGATAATAAAAAGCAAATAAATGCAGAGGCTATGCTCTAATTATTCTTTTAAACTACATTTTAATTTTCCTGACAGATTCTGATTAAAAGGAACCCTCAAAGAACACTTGGGAAACAAGAATTGGTATAGAGTGAAATACTGGAAGATACAACTACCTAACATAGGACCAGCTGATTTGCAGATATACTAGGACAGAACAGCTGGGTCCAAGGAAAGCTAAGTTAGTCTACATTTCTCCCCTGTAAGACTTGCTGAATAAATCTTCACATAGATGCATATTATTTATAAAGCTACACCTAATGTATTTATCCATTATCAAGTTATTGAAAAACACGGCACAAGTGTCAATGCTACAAAACTTATATATTTTTTGCATGTCTTAGGAAGATGCAGAAACAGATCTCTTAAGACTCAAAGTCCTACCATCAACTTCACCCAAAACTCTCTGTAGGGTGGCTTTGTAAGAGCAGCTCCCCAGCAGACACAAAAGTAACATGCTGTGTGGTGTCATCAAATGGCTTAAATTCCTCATCATCTTAATAACATCTCAGCTACTTAAGCTCAGCAAAAGCCTGTAAGCTGTTTACAAGTCAAATAGCAGGGGATAAAACTGAATGCAAGAAGCAGGCCAGAGGTGGCTAGGCAAAGTGCATTGCAAATGAAATAAAACTTTCCACAAGTTTTACATAATGCCTCAGGCACAAGACAAGAAGTGACAAAAATACAGAAGCTAGTATAATGTGAAATGAACTCTTCAGTACCCTCTGGGTCTCTTTTGACTTTAAACAGGCAATTTGTTGTTTTTGCACATAGCTTCTACCCCTAGTAGATCACGATGCTGAAACTAAATGCACTTGAAAAAACACACCTGCCAAGACTGTACTGTCAAACACGATCCCTTCTGTTCTTAACCACCAAAAAAATCTCCTGTGATGTTAGATGTGTAGACTTCTAGCAAGAAATGGAGCTGAGTATCAGTACTGTCACTTCCAGACATTTAGTTGTTCTGTTCTCAGTCCTACTGAAGAAGTGGTAACATGCCGAAAACTACTTTCATAGAAAAGGAGTATTTTTGTGAAGCACTGTTCAATTTTCTGTTTCACATCAAACATTAAAGCTAAACTTACCATCTGGGTCTTTAAAAGTCAATGTGATAAACTTGCTAGCAACCATGAACATGAATATCACCCAAAAGCATGCAGCTAGCAGCAGCCACCGGTGGTGCATGTTGTCAGATGAGCCATAAAAAGTTGGCACTTCCTGTTTGAAAGAGAAAAGATTGACACATTCATTATTTTTGTTACAGTTTAGCAAAAATACTTTGCATAACCAAAAATAAAAAAACTTTAATATGTATGTGTGTCATAAAACATAGAGGTAAATTCCACATTTAACTTTTTGTTCATTCAGCCATATTTTTAGGCAACATTAAGGCTGAGACAATGGAACCACTGGCTGCTATCAAAGGGAGGCTTCACTCCTTCACCCATGCTCACATTCCCCCCTCCTCCTTGTGCTGGGAATAGCACTGTCTGTCTGACTGCTTGGGGAGATAGATCAAAAACCCCATTTTTTAAAAGAAAAGTTTCCTTTTTGATTCAGCTTAGCAAGACAGCCCATTGTAGGAAAGGAAGGGAGAATGAAGAGGGAGAATGAAGAAAGCTGTGCTCTCAGTGGTAGACGTAACATTAACACTGTACTTGGCTATCCCAAGTCAGCTTAAGACATATAACACAGACTCTTCCCCTGCCCAGCCTACAGAAATTACAGGCTGGAAGCTACCAAGCTGGAACACTGAGCTTAAGCTGGGCAAATATTTTTCAGTTTCCTTGCAGCGCTGCCTACTATGTGTAGCTGTATCCTTGCAGGTAAGCCTCAAAGACAGAACTTCCTCAGGAGTGCAGGAAGGGTTACCCAAACAATTGAGACTGCAGCTTTAATGTGCAAAGAAACCACCTACAGGAACTGACTGAATACACGCAGTTCTATCCTGGTTTTTGAAACTGCTATCTTGATATTTTTTTTTTCTATGACTGTAAGATTAAATATAAGGAAACCAATGATAAAAGAGATTGACATTCCCAGCCACTAAGAGAAATGGAAAATTTTAGGCTGAATTTCCAACTTCTGATGGGCAATATACACAGGGGTGGACACCAGGTATCTGTGAAAACTCCACTGCAAATAAAAAAATAACCCACATCCAAAACCTACAAAAATATAGCACTATTGTATCTTCTGTTGCTGGAGAGATAAGACACCTGAGGGGCTGAACAGACTGAATGCTTCCTTTTGAGAACACATGCAACACAACACCCAAGCATTTAACCAAAGGGAATCTAATACAAAAATCTCATGCAATGACATCCTCACAACAATCCCATAACTAGCAATAGGATCAAACTCAGTCCTAAAGTAGCCACATGCAACTTCATTGAGAGTCACGTCTTCATGGTTTGTGATCACAATTTCTATACTGGCATTTAAGTGAATTGCCAAGGAATACAAGAAATGCCCTCATTCCCAGTATGATGCAAAAAAAAATGTTAGCTAACACTTCTAAGGAAGTGTTTACTAAGTTTCTCAGTCATATACCAGTATTCCATTTTGCTCATTCCCACAAAGCTTCAATAACAGAAGTAAGCCTGGTTTTGATGTTGTTTCAGCATGTCCACTTGCAACTACTATTGCTACAGGTGCCAGAGCTTTTCCAACTAGCTTTTGCCTTCCAGCAATAAAAATGTTTCCAGGAAGAATTCTCTCCATACTGACAGCAGTGAACCATCTTCAGGATAAGCTGAAAACCTGTGCAGGCAATCAAGCAGTTCAAAACAGACTTGGGACCCAAATGATGTATGCAAAATTGGTAAGAGGATGAAAAAAACTGAGTATCTCCAGTTAAAGGGAAAAAAATTAGCTAGGATGGCAGTGTTCAGGCCTACTTTTATCTTCTCAGTGTGGCTTTTCAGCTTGGCTTCTTAAAGCTTCTTTCTCTCCCCCTCTTCCATGAGTTCATTTTTAAGTAGTTCTAAAAACACCACACCTAGGCATCAACCGTCTTTTGGGCAACTACAGATGCTGTGACCTCCATTAAGACAATGTTTGTCATCTCCTGTTTTTTGCTGCAATTCCCTGGCTGACAACTGATCATCCCAAACATGTTTATTCTTCATGATCTGGAAAACTGTTAACCAGGAAATACAAATATCACAGGAATTCCATCAGACTGGCCTCCTGTCAGCTTAGTTCAAAAGTTATTCCCATCCTACCACTGCACTAGAGCAAGCCTGCCCTAAGATTCATGCTGAAACCAACCACCAGGTCTCAAAGATAGGTCCTCATTTTTCAGTCTGCCATGAAATGCACCATCTTCCACTTAAGCGCTGAGATTTGTTACCTTTACTCTCAGATACTGCGTTCATTTCCAGCTCTCACAGAAGACAAAAATTCAGATCTGATATCAAGACACAGAAGTGTAGCAATGATACTTTTTACTTTTTAGGTAGCTCTGCTAAAACCATGAGAACCGTTCAACATTCAAAACAGTGAATGCAGCAGACTGACAGAAGCTTGCAGAGAACACTCTGCAGGAAGAAAATCTCTAACAAGCAGCTACGGGCTTTCCAGAGGTATAATGAAAAGTCTGGGCCAAATCTCTCTGCCCAACTCAGTATATTTGTCCTACATAAAGCAGGGTACAAACTGCCTCCAACATTCATAGCATCCCTGCTGGCCTGCCCACTTCCATAACGGTGATGGATGCACACCATTCATTAAGGACTATTGATCTATATCCCCTTATGTAATTTATGTATTGGATTTCCAAGAAATTGTGTTAAATCACATGGGAAATGCAGTTCCTGTGTGCTCTGACCTGAAATGCAGTTAGTGGAGAGAGGACCCTGCTGCCAGGTCCTGTGCTGCAGGGACAGGAGAGCATTTCAGCCAGTCACCCACAAGCAGTACAATTCTCACCTTAAAGACAGGGCTTAGAGAGCAGAAAGGGGTCAGAACTGCAGCCCCATCCATAAGAACCACCACTTTTACCCTTTAAGACGTGGAAGCTGAGAGGAAAACATTTAGCAATTTTGTCTACTCTTTTGTTTTAATGCGCACATGAAATCGGCAACCACACTCAAGAATGTAAGAGTCTTGTCAAAGGATCTGTCACAATGTAATTATGATGTTACTACACTGTTACTTCTAGCATCCTAAAGTACTGTATCAACATCTGTATCAGCAGCTCAACACTGATCTCAAGAAGCAGAACTATTCAAAGTTAGAGACAGGAGTACCTCAATCATTATGCTCACTTAAATGCAACAACCAGTACTTTAAAAAAAAAGTGTTTATGTTGTTTCTCTGTCTTAATATTTTTATTGTTTTCACATAGGGCAACTGCATTTCCTATTTTATCTCTGCCTTTATTTCTAGCAAATGCATGTACTAGCTTCTGTTTTTCTCTTTAAAAGGCTCCTTCAGCTTCCAAAACAGTCATCTATTTCTGGTTGTCTAAAATACAATTTTTCTCTACAAGTAGATAAAAGCAAGAAATATGTTGAAGGTTTAGTCTATTTTCTCACAATGAAATACACAGATTTCTGGTTAGTTTCCCCTCTTACTGCAATTCTACACTTTTTAGAAACACAAGATCTCAAAACTCCTGTGCCCACCCATTCCTCTGTCCTTCCCTCTCAGGGCTACCACAAAGGCAAACTGTCACATAGCACTCAGATTAGCCAGGTGAAGGGTTTTCCTTGAGAAAAAAATAGGATCACCAACACACAACACAAACATGAACCAGAGATCAAGACACAGAGTTGCAGGCTTGACCAGAGGCCCGCAAGTAACCTGCTACCTCGAATAAACACTCATTCTTTGCAGAAGACTGCTGCCTTCAAGTGAATGATGGGACAAAGGGCGAACGATGCAAGCAGCATTAAAACTCAGTGCACAGTCTCTGGCTCTGCAGCTTGTGCTGCTAGCACAGGGGCTCCTTGGCAGGACAGTCCCTGCACGCATCGTCAGTGGCAGGGACACGCCAGGAGGCTCAAACTCCCAACTGCTTGCCCATCAGCACATGATGACTCACGTCACTGGAAATGGAACTTGTAAGGAAGGCCAACCAACAGCTAACTGGGACAACCTAATTCATTTTCACCAATGCTTCTTTTGTGTCATTTTACAGGTAAGAAAATCTGGCCAGTTTGTTCTACTTAAAAAAAAAAATCAGACTAACATATATCACAGACGCTCCTTTGGCAAGTTGCATGGTGCTGCTTGACGTTCTAACATACATAGGTAAGAGGCTGGTTCTTCCCTAAGGCTCGCCTCCTCCCGAGGGCACTAACAGGCCTGCGTGTCGGCTCTTCCAGCTCCCGCTGGGGCCCGGAGCGCTCCCTGCGCACGCAGTTCACCTGTCACGGCATGCGAACCTCGCACCAGCGCGGCCCGGGCTGCGGGACCCACGGCGGCCCGGCACCGGCCTCCCCTCCGCACGCCGTGCCCCGTCTGACAGACACCAGCTCCCACTCCAGCGGGCACCCCGCGCTCTTCACAGCTGGGAACGGCGGCGTCCAGGCTTCACGGGTGCTCCATTCATCATCCCTAAGACCAGAGCGGTCCCCGCCGGGAAGAGGGGACGGGGCCGTGCTCGGACGGCAGGGGACGAGCCGAGGCAATGCCCAGCCCCAGTGCCAGCCCGGCTCCGGGCGCAAGGACCTAGGATGAGCAGACATAAACTTTTCCCGTCCTGGAGGAGGACGACGAAGCTGGGCGGGCTTCCCCTCAGCCGGCAGAGCCGGGCAGCACATGCAGCACCCGCTGGCTTCCCCGCCCGAGCCGGGGTGCAGGAGGAGCCTCTGCCCGGGCCGGCGGCCGCCAGGCCTCCCCCCGCGGCCCTGCCCGGCCCCTCCCCGGCTTACCGGCCCTCCAGCGCCGCTGCCCGCGGCCCCGGCCCGCGGCGGGGTCCCGCCTCACTCGGCGGCACGGCCGGCCCGCTCGGGCGGCCCCGGCTGCCGGCGCATCCCCCCGCCGGGCTGCGGGCGGCGGCGGCCCGGCCCCGCTCAGCCCCTGCCGCCGCCGCCCGGCCCTGCCGCCGCCATCTCCCGCCGGGGCCGCGGGCAGGCCCCAGCCCAGCCGCCAGGAAGGGGAGGAAGGTGAAGGCCGCCGCGGGGACGGCCCGGTTCGGCTGCGAGAAGACGCAGCGCCGCACCCGGCCGCCCGAAGGCGGGAGGGAGGGAGGAACAGAGGGCGGGCTGGGCAGCTCTGCCCTCCTTCCCCGCCACGCCTCTTCCCTCCTTCCCCTCGAGCGTGGCGTTCCGGCCGGACTCACGAGTGTACACTTGTATGCGTGTGTTTCGGTTGTTACCTTTGGGGTTTTTTAACTGTTAAAATACCTTTCGTAGGTCACTAACGTTCATGTTTAAATATATATATATATATGTGTGTGTGTGTGTATCTGGAAATCACTGAATATTTCATACTGGAAAAGACGTCTAGGATCTTTGAGTCCGACCGTTCCCCCAGCACTGCCAAGGGCACCACTAAACCGTGTCCCCGAGGGTCACATCCATATGGTTTTTGAACGCTTCAGGAAGGTGATTCCACCATTTGTCTTCTCAAATGACGTAAACGTTGTAAATCCAGACTTAGTACCATGTACATCCGTGTACATGGATGTAGCGAAAACTTGTACAACTTAAGCCGCAGAAATATGCTTCTGCTTTAACAATAATGAAGCAGGATGACAGTGAGGAGACTGTGCTTGATATAGCAAAGAAGCTCCGAGCATATGCAGATGTTGTACATAGCCCAACACATGCCAGAATCGCAGCAGTAAAAACACGTCTGCAAAAATTAGAAGACAAGATAAAAGAGAACCACAAAAAAAACTCAGGGAAGAGATTAAAGAGGGCTTTCTCCAAATCCCAGCAGTACAGGTCAGAGGTTCTAATGCCCAACACAGAGGTTCCCCAGATGGGGAGAGAAGGTACACCCCATGAGCTGAGCTGTGGTTTTTCCTGCGTGATTGCAAAGAAAACATGAGGAGATGGGATGGAAAATCTACTGCTGCTCTGGCCCAACAGGTTCAAGAAAGAAGTTCCAAAAAAAAGCAGCTCCAATAGCCCGTAACCAAACTGCCATATATGATGATGATAATATTTTCAATGCCCTTAAAGAAACCTCCAAGACATATACCCAAAGAAAAAAGGATAATTAGGCTTAGAGGGGCCCTGCCTCTAGCCAAGTAGAGGCTAAAGAAAACCATGTTTTTTAGACTGTGTAAATTCATTGGTCTGGCACATCTGAACCACAAGAATATAAAGCTTTAGTCAAAATTAGTGCACAGTGCACATTAATCCCATCAAGACATATGGGGACAGAATCTGTTTCTATTGCTAGTGTGACAGAGAAATCACTAAATTTTACCAATTTACTAAAGATTTTACTTAAGTAAAAGCTGAGGTGAGCCTCAGCTAAAACTAAGTAGAAGAAACACCCTATTGTGAAACACCCAGCCCATGCCAATGTTTGACAACCTTTCCATGAAGAAATTTTTCCAAAAATCTGACCTAGATCTCCTTTGGTGCAACTTGAGGCTGTTTCCTCTGGTCCCTTCACTTGCTGCTTGGGACATGAAATCCGTCCTTGCCCAGCTACAACCTCCTGTTAGGGAGTTGAAGAGATCAATAGGGTCCATTTCCAGGTGACTCTTTCTCCCTCATGTTTCTCCAAACACCTCTTACTGTTCCATTTTCTGAAGTCCACCGTCAGGCAGGAAAGTTGTTCTTGGTCAGGCAGGAATGAAACAATTCATCTAAAAGCAGCTGGCAGAGCCAAGCATTCTCCAAGCCCGAGCCCTGACATGGCAGACACAGGGTGGGTGTAGGCTCCAGGAGAAGAAAGCTGCCCTGAAGCACTGTGAAGAACAGCTGTGGTGTGACAGCAAGTGTCACCTGAATGCTGCTGCAGCCCAGCCCAGGCTCCTTTTCCCCCCTGTGTGCTCTGCATAGTACACACAGCCACTGCACACAGCTCTGCACTCAGTGCTCTGCTCACTGGACAAACAAAATGCTCACCTACAGGATTCTGATACCCACAAACCCCTCAAAACCAGGTGCTGGTAATGTGTCTCCTTTAATATCTATTTTATCCTCTTGAGGACCTTATATTGCAGTCTTACAATGTACATGTCCCCGTTAGAGGGGGATTTAGACCATGATCTGATCCATGCATTTTCAGACTTAACTACTTTGTGCACTTTGCTGAAGCCTGACCAAGGAAGTCCAAGGATGCTGTTATTGGCACAGATACCATGGCCAGCCTATGGAGTAGAGCAGGCTGATGCAACTGTGTTAGCAACCATGTGTTCAGTGCCATGCTGATGGCTGCTGGTCTCCAGTGAAGCAGCAGAAACAGAGATCTCACTGGGAGCCACTGGCCAAAAGCCAGTAATGAGAAACCCAATTCTCTACCTGACTCTGTGTTTGTTTGTATCAGCAGCTTGGGACACCACATCCTTGTGCATCTCCTCCTCTCTGCCTGTGAAGTAGAAATGATGATTGTGACAGTTCCTTTTTAAGCAAAGCGCATTGGAAATCTGTGGCTGTCACCAGTCTGAGTCTTGCACAGGCTGGAAAGCTGCTCCTTTCTCCAGGTTTCAGTGATGACTACAGTTGCAGCTATGCACGGATTTATTAATAAGCAGTCTCCAGCTGTGGAACCAATTCCTGCTGGATAGATTATCAGGCTCAACCTAGGAATTTTAACCTTTCAAGTATGTTGTTACTGACATGTATAATAATTAATCCAGTACAAAAGAGACCGATTTTCCAAATTAAGCCCAGTTAATAAGCTTTGTTGTCAGTAATCGGGCCTGAAAGTGTCTGATGAAGTTGAAGAATGTGTTGCATAGGCAACTGTACTGTTGGATTATACAGTTGCTAGCTCAGGCCAACAGGATTCTTGCTACTAATGATGCTAAGCTGTAGTAGGGTTTAGTGCTTTAAATAGGCAGCAAAGTCAATGCGTGAATCTGGGTTCTTTTTGATACTAGAGAATTTTTACATCACCAGAGCAACGCAAAGGATAATTGAGCTGGTGAAAAGTCATCCTGCTCTCTCCGGAATATTCTAGAGTATCTTTCTCAGATAGATTATGCTAAAGCAAATGGAAGTGATGTACCCATTTTTTCTGTGAAGACATGGGCCTAAACCTAAAACATTCATCTTAATAACATGTTCAGTGTTTATTCCACTAAAAAAAGGGATGTATGCCCTAATAACTCCTGTGTATCTTTATTCCAGGTTTCACATTTCTCCTGCACAGGTCATACAGAAGATCCACATTTGCAGCTTGCCTAGTCAGGGAAGACCAGGTGTAGCTCATTCAAGCATTTAAAGAAGTTGTTATCTGTCAGTGGCAGGCTGTCTTGACTGCCCTTAGTATAAGTTAATTCTAGATGGCATTTAAGCATACCAAAATGTTTAAATGAGCCCCTGTCTTGGACAAGATAAGTAATCATCCACACTGCAGTTTACACTTGAACACATCCAGCCTAATCACACTGAAAGAACTTTCCTTTTCCTTGACCTTCCAACACATCCTATTCAGCAGAAGCCTAGGCTTGCCCATATTGTTAAATTTATGCTATGTTTATTTTGTGCTTTTCACTGTTATTTCAGGATTTAATCCAATGCCAGTTACTAGGATTAGTCTTGGTAGCCCTTTTTAGTCATGCTTTGTTTCCATAAGAGCTGATCTTAAGACAAGTCACCTGCTCAGCATCAAATACTCACGAGGACTTAAATAAATCTTATTTAAATCAGCAGGAAGGCATGCTTTTCCTCGTGCATTACTAGTGAAAACATCTATCTGCTTCATGACTGCATTTCAGAGGTATGACTGCTCACCAGAGGAGATCTCTTGTGTACAAGTACCTTGATTTACAGATCAGACATGGCATCTTTGGTATGTAATACATTTATTAGGGTGTGATCTTCATCACCAGATTCTGTCTCTTTCTGGAACTTAAGGGAGCTTATTTAAATGTGCTTTGGGTTGATACAAGACAGAACATAGAGAATACTTTGTGACCTCTACATTATTAAAAGACACTGTGGAAACAAAACAAAAAAAACAACAACAACAAAAAAAAAAGCAGACCAATGAATTCAGGGTGGTGCAGACTCATACAGATGCAGGATTTACTAATACAGCATAAATATCGTATTTCTAAAGTAGCATGTGTTTCCTGGATTATTTTGTTTTTATAAAGTAACTTTGACAAAGCATAAAGTGCACATCAAAACGAGCTCTTGCATAGGAAAGATTGAGGTGTGTTGAGGGACTGGGGGGACTTAGGGCTAATATCAGTAGCAAAATCATACTGACTATAGTAGGGGTAAAATCAGATCTGTAAGCAGCAAATGAGAGGTGTTCATTCAAAGGTTAAGTTAACTTTTTATTTGGGGTTAGAAGCAAGTTTTACCTCATGATGTGTGCCTTGGAATTCTTAAATTTTTGCATATCATTACACCATTTTGTTGCCCTTTAAGAAGGAGACAAAAAGTTTAGATTGAGGTAAGTAGGTCATTAGCTGAACCATCTAATTTATCTTATGTTCTTCAGACATTTAGTCTGAGTTGGTAGTCTGAAAAATGAAAACAGATTTGTGAAGTTTATTAATAACAAAGACCCAAATGTGCTGCTAGGACTGGACTAGAGTAGCGAAGAACTACTACATTTAATTATCAAATCAATGTCAATTAAAATTGAACCAAATTATTCAAAATTAATTATATATGGGTCATAAAATGAGTGCAGCCAATCAGCAAATTATCATGTCAATGTAGCAAGAGAAGTCAATTTTTTAAATAAAAATCAGAAGTAACAATTGAATGTGAAGTCCCAGTTATGGGTGTTTTCCAAAGTAGTAAAATTAAGGAAATTGACTGAATCACTTAGTGTTCAAAACAAGTTACTGTATTGCAAAGTGACTGCTGCCCTCTTTTAACCCTCCCCTTTCCCCATGGCCCAAATCAGACAGCTGGACTCACCTGGCAGAGTCAAACTGGCAAGCAGCTGAGTCTTAAATGTACCTGCTGCATTCCCCAAGGCACAAATCATTTCCAGGCTAGTTCCAGGTGACAAAGTTGCTGTGACCCTGCAGGTAGAACGCTCATCAGTGACTTAGGCTCCAGTGTGGGTAAGCTGCAGGTGCCCATGATCCTGTCAGTGCTGTGCCTTGACTCCAGAGGAGCTGCAAGAGTGGCATTGCACAGATAGAGAGCACCAGAGCTGCTCTAGGCTCACATAAAGAAGTAAGGGTTCATTTTGGTAATTGTTTCTCAAAAAGGATTATTGAATGGAGGCAGCTGTGCTACTCTGAACTAATACTTCTCTCAATCAGTGCTTGAAATCACACTCTGAAATATTGAAAAAACACCTAAGGACAGCATGCTAAGCAGAAGACAATTCCTGAAGTATCTGATGCCAGTAGTGCTGCTGTAGCAAGGGTTGGGAGAGCTGTTCTCTTCTGCTTGCTTATCCCCAGGTTAAAAAACCAACCAGTTTTGGGGTAAGCAGAAACACCTGAAGGAGCCTGAGGGGTGGCTGGGGTCGTGGGAGTGTGAGATTCAAACAAAAAGAGAGGTGGAGGCAGGCACAGAACCTGGGTCCCATTTCCTGAATAGATGTAGGATTAGAATGTTTTACATAAAGTGGAACAGCTTTCACAGGGACATGGAGTGCTTCAAATAATTTATAACTTGCTGTTTAGGGCTGGCTCTTGCGAGGTGGCAGATGTGGTATGTATCAGGAGGAATTTGAACATTTGTTTCCCATATCCTTACAGCTTAATAATTAACTAGGAACTACACCACTCTTGTGAAGGCAAGAAAAAAGTGTGCCAGAAATTGAAGGAGATGTAAGTCTAAAAAGTTTATCCTAAAATGACAGGCACTGTGCTACAACCCAAACTCAGCAGGGGCAGTTTGGGAGAGGTGCAACTTGACAGCTCTTGGCACGTCCTCTGACCAAGGCACTGCAAAGGCAGGCTGTGCTCTGGCCACAGGGAGTGACTCCCCACGGAAGGCCCATGTCGTCCTGCATGGTGTGGCCCCTGTGCCATACCTCAGAGTGTGCTCCTCTGGGGGCATGGTCCTCATCCAAGAATAATTTTGGAGCTATTTATGTGTGACTGTTTCCAGTGGAAACTAAGAGTCCATTATTTCACAGAGTCTCGAGCCTATTCCATAGCTTCCTTGACTCTAAAACAAACAAACAAACAAAACCCCAAAAAATAAAAAATTCCCCTCACCCCCAAAAAGAAGAGAAACACAGGTTGAAAATTCTTTGTGTTTTTAGGGGATATTTTTTGCTGCCTTTCTGAATATGAGCTGTTAACTATGTTACCATGTGTCCTAGAATTTACCATGCATGTTCACGTGCTACAATAGTAAAAAGATAAAAAGGGACAAGGAACTTTCCCAGTCACCATGTAGACTGAAATAGGAATGGGAGAAAGAATAAGAGGGAGAATTTGGGTTGTTTTGAAGAACGTGACCTTTGGATTTGCAACCCTGAAGTGAGATGAATTCTTTAGTCACTGAAACTTATGTTGAAGGTTCTTGACCTTGAAATACAGAAACACCAGACTCACAAGACCTAGCTTTACCTTGATTCTCTGGCTGTGGCAAATTTTACTTCCTTCAGCGCAATGTTTCCCAAGATATTAGGGCACAGCCAGTCTTGCACTGCAACAATAAAAAGTGGTTCTCACCTAATTGAGAACACATGGGAAATTGTCTATTTGAAAATGCCCATTTCTAAAATAAGTGTAGTTTAACCACTTATGGCAACCATGACCAAAAAGTGCCCTGCAAATATGAGGGGTAGGGTAAATATGGAAAGTTTTAGTGACATTACTTTCAGCCTCACTGCAAGGAAAGGGCTTGAGAATATAAGACAATTTCAAGATTTACTATAAAGTTTTGACATCTCCCAAAGTATAACCGATGGTTAACAACTAGCTTCTCCATTTATTCAGCTCACCCAAAGAGCAGTTGATGTTTTGGAATTGTGTGACCACCAGTCATTCATCAAACCTTGTGTCAGGACCAGCCATGGTAGATCAACCATGAAAATTACATTTTATCTCCAGAATTTCTTCATCTAAAAAGAGGGAGAATGATTTTACATCTTCTTGCTATGTATTCAACTTAAATGAAAGAAGGTTAACAAGATTAAATTCACCTTCACAGACAATCTGTGACAAGTATTTTAAGATAGTTACAAGTCACACAGTTAAATTAATGTCACCTGTTATTATTGCAATTGTTATTTGATAAAGACAGTATTGAAGTTGCCAGCTTTATACTTCAACCAAAGGAAAACAGCATTGTTTAATGCTTTATATCCATCACTGTAGTGTTTAAGAAAGTATCACGATGTGGTTTTTCAAGTCATGTTGCTCTAAATTGCAAAATCTACTCTGAGCTCAAAATGATGAAATTAAATAAAAAAAGAGTAAGCCAAGCCAAGATGTGGTTTTCAAGTCCGAACTAAGTATTATCATTAGAAGTACATTGGTTCAGTGGTACAAGACACCATCTTGTAGCACAGATCTCCTATAAACTCTTTTCCCAGTTCCTTTAAAAATATTGTGAGTAGCCCATATCAGCTGCATTAAGCATTCCTCTCTTACCATGTAACATCATAAATTTTTATTAAATACAATCTTTTTTGGCCATTCAGAGCAAAAGCTTTCCCTTTCTTAGGTTGTCAGCTCTTGCTGAAGGGCACTAGATCCTCTGTTCACCTTCACGCTCTGCTGACAATAATCTTTGAGAATTACAGCTTTTTTTTTTTTTTTTTTTTTTTTTTTTTTTTTTTTAGTATAAGGAGCACCCCAGCCCTGCATTTGGAAGCATCCACCACTTAGGCAGGCATATTTCCACAGCAACACTATCTTTGTTTTAAGCTGTATCCCCAGAAAAGAAGGAGGCTGCCATCCATCCACCCACTTACCAATTCCCTCTAGACATTGTCTTTTTATATTTTTCATCATATAACTAGTGGGGTTTCCTGGTTTGAACAAAACCCTACCAGAGCAGTTAGCATGTACTTTGCTGCGACATCCTTATTTCTTAATTTACACATCTTCATTGAGCACCCACTTCATTAAGGAAACCGTGCCACTGAGCAGTGACCCATTGATCCAGTCACTGCAAAGAGGGCAGATTATTTTGTCCTTCAGGAATGATAAACAACAGCAACACACTGAGCCTCATTCTCTTGGATAACTCATGGTGCCGCATTGTGCCTTGCACTGTTGCTGTCTAAATGTGCTTCTGTTACAGAAATTATTGAGTCATATCAGCTTCTGCTGTTCTCTTGATATTGCTGGAGTCAGAATTCATTTTGGCTATGTTTTCCCCAAACAGAAGGCAGGAAGCTCTGCTTGATTTTTTTTTTTAAATTTTATTTTATTGTCACACTGTAGTCATTATGAGATTATCCTTAAGTCATTGCACACAGATTGCACCTTGTCCAAGTCCTTCACGCAGGAAAAATCTCTTCAACAGGATTTTACGTTATTATTCCATGGCAAAAACAAAGCTGCTTTTAAAAAGTGTTTGATAATGGTAGTTTGATACACAAGTTACTTCAAGACTGCCTTTCAGAGTTGCAAGAAAGACCAGGAAATGCAGCAGCATCTCTGTTTTATGCCAAAAACTCAGCAAATTGCTAGAATCTGCCAGACTACACTGTAAAGTGAATGTGTATGGTTTTTTTTATGTAAAACCAGCAGAAACTGGATACACAAATATGTTTCTCAGGTAGAACAGAGGACATTTAAAATATTTTTCAAATGATAGCCTGGATTTTGGAAATATATTTAATATACTCTCTAGAAATTGTTTTTTGTAACTTTATTATGCCTCCTAAAGCTTTATCATGGTCTTTATTGGCTTCTTTAATGTTGTACTCATTTATCTTACTGTAAATCATCATAGATTAATTGATTTTAACTTTACATCATTCCTCACTATTCCATTAAACGACATCTTCTTTAGACAGTCTATTGCCAACTAGGAATATGATAACACTTTCAACAGAAAGAAAAAGAAAATTGGAATTGAATGCAATTAATTCACCTGTCTCAGGACTATTCATCCAGTGTAATAAACATAACATAATCTCCAGTTTCATGTGACTTCATGATATTCTGGCCATCATAAATCTCTGAGGTTTACACTGATAAACCAAATAGGATTTGCCAGTTATTGCACTGCATCTTACTATATTATCAAATTATGAGATGCGCTCCCAATGTGTCATCTCTGCTAAACCTCTCCCCAGTGACATGTACTTAGGAGAAACGTACCTGATATAACCATTGATGCAGCTGTCTCCTCCTGGCTTTTCCTCCTTCTTTAACAATTAAGTCAGGTAAAAACCCTAAGTTCTCTGCCCACTTTTGAGTGGGGTGCCTTACAGCAAATTATACTGCAGAAAAAGATCTGTCTTCTTCATTTATATGCTAGAGAGGCTCCAGCCTCCACATTTTCATGTAGTAGAGCTGAGAGAGGCAGGGACTGCATTTGACAAAACGAGGGAGTGGTCCTCTGCCGAGTCAGAAAGTAGTTTTCTATGTTTCCACTCAGTTCTTTGTCATTATTTCTCTCAAATTCTCTCTCAATTTTTTCCCCTTCTTTTTTGGCTTTGGAGTAATTCCTTCTTTATCTTGGAGCCTTCAGAGTGAGAAGATAGTGCAGCAGCTGCCATCGAAGACAGAAAGATGCATTCTCAAGATTCATTGCTATAAAGGGGAAAAGCAAGCTGGCCTTACTGCATTTCATGCACAATGTTGCTAGCATTGAGGGACATTCAGGTGCATAATTATCACAGGAAAAAACTGCTCATAGTTTAAATCTCAGCTCAAGACTAAAGTAATTTATTGAATTACTAACAGCACATAATTGATCAGCAATTTGTGAAAAATATGTTCAAGAGCTATACCAACAAATAAACCTCAACATTAGACACTCACAAACTGTTACTGAACTTGAAATTTTTGGGTATAGCTATATGTAAATATAAAACTAATCTCTAAATGCTCAAAATCTGCACAGTGAGGGACAAGTGCCTACCTCTTTCTCTAGGGTAAGGGGCTTCCCTCCTCCCTACTTCTCCTTTGGGGGATGTGTGTGCTCCTGCTATGTGTGATCCCCCACTGCTCCCAACACTCCCTGAACCCTCATGCCACCAAGTAAGCTCTGTTGGAGCACAGGTGCAGGATCTGCACTACATCCACGGGGTCACCCCTCCTGGGTGCATTCTGTGTCCGCCAGGCCACATGGGCACTGCAGTGCTGGTGCTGAGCAGGGCCCCTGTCAATGTCAAACCCTGCTCTGTTACCATCACCAGGGCCCTACCCTCTGGTGCAAATTTTGGTGCATCTTTTACGCTTCTTTTCAAGTTCAGTTTGTTTCAAAAGACTTCAATTTCCTGGTTACTGTTAAATCCTGATGATGGTCATCTTCCTCCATAAGCAGCACCAGTTTGGGCAAGCATCTTCTCAGCCACTTTCTGGTGTTCCACTCATGTGCCTTGTTGACACTCAGCTTCCTGTCTTACCAGGCTATTTTGTTGAGGGTGGTCCACAAAAGCACTCCCCAACCCAATATTTTGCTGTCAAGAAATACTTATTAAGAAGAAAAAGTAAATGCAGATGAAGGATAAGAATTCCAAAATGTCTGTATTCCTGCCAACACACTATCATTTTCCCTCCTTTGTCTTGTCCTGTCTAGCTGGTGCATCATATTACGGGAGGTTTTTTTCTATACATTTGTGTCTAATGGTGTGTCTAGATCCTGGACTGGAACTTTGGCCCCTGTTGGGCCTGGAAAGGGCTGAGCAACACAAACATCCCAGAGCAGAGATCAAGAGAGCAGAATGGCTCATTCATGGGGTCCTTCCCCAAGCAGGGAGAGCTTTCTTAATTCAAGGTTTGGCTGAAATGGAGCAACTAAACCCAAAAAGATTATATGTAAATAGGGTGTTAATGGATACAAATTAATTCTGCATCTATAACAAATGCCACAGTGCTTCTGCAAACAGACCTTTGGGAAAGGATAACAATTAAAAAAAACCCTTCAGTCAAATTTATTTGAGAAGGAGAGTAAAGGCTTTTAAAAGACATTCTGCTGAAAAATGGTTCCTTCAAGGAAAACCTGCCTTTTGTTTGCCTGTGGTTCTTCTGGACAGCTGCTCACAGGCGGACAAGGCAGATCTTTTGCCACAGAGAAAAGATGCATGTGTTCTGTGCACAAAGAGCTTTAGGACTCACATGTGGAGAGAAACAGCTTCTGAGCAATTCTCAGTAGAGGCTATGGACAAAGCATCACTACTGACAGACAGGTTTGGACCCTAATCCAAGTAGTAGAATTAGTATTAATAGCTCTTAGTTTATTGTTGGTTTACAGAAGGCATAACAGCTTTGGCCAAAGGACAGCATAAAAGTTAACTTAAGTCTTATAGCTGAAGTCAGGAGCCATAAGGCTTACAACAGGTCATACAAACATTTAATATGTCAAAGAAACAATCACTTCATTTTCAATACCAGCAATACTCTGTAAAGATATAATTTACTTGCAACAGAATGCTTTCATATTAAGTCAAATTACTTAAGAAGAAAAATACAGATATCTTCAGCAATAACTATAAGTGACAGTGTTTGAGTACTTACTCATTTTGAATAGCACTCAACTCAGATGTCTGACAGGATTAAGTGCTGGTAAGTATGGCTAAGGGAAGCAGAGTTTTGGGTTAAACTTTTTGCTCCTCATTCAATGATAAGGGACACATAAGTTGGAATGTCCAAGGCCCGAGCTCCAGCTATTTAAGCACTCAGCTTCCCAGAGGAGTTGGTTTTTGTGTATCATGTTAAAGTCAGGCAGATGATGGGTCATATCACCAGCACAGGGTTGATGGGTCATATGATACTGAAATGGATTAACACAGTGTGGTGATTTCTTCTCTCTGGTGGGTTTAGAGTGAGTGATCTTCAAGGAAACATGGTCAGGTAGTAAAAATTATCTGGGATTGACTCTCTCTGTACTCAGTTCTTGGTGAGAAAAACATTTATTTTCAGCTACTTTCTCCTCATATAGTAATGAAAATGTAGGATTTGGGTATTTGCCACAAATCTAAGATGTATGGTATCCTTTATAAATCAGAGTACGGTGTCCTTAGAATGTGGTGATCCCTCTATAAACATAAAATTATGATTTACATATAGTTATACCCAAAGAAAATTAAAGCTACAGATTAAATCATTCAGATTTAGGAGGCGTGGATGAATGAATGTCAGCATTATAATTCAGCTATTAAAATCAAATTTGTTCAGCTGGTGGTGTGAAGTATGTGTCAGCCACTCCAGCATTTGACTCAGAGACCACCTGGAAATTTATGGCAGGCCTAAGATGCTAGGAATGAATCACTCTGGACAAATCCTTGGTGAAAGCTAAACTGCAGATATTGATTGAGTTATCCCACCAGTTGCCTAAGCAGAAGAACATACTGCTTCCCTGTCCAGCTGGGGCAACACCAAATAAAATTAAGCCTAGTCAGAGCTCCAGGTTAAAGATCTTTTCAAATGTCTCAACATCTAGAAATTATACTGGTCCTTTATCCCACTGTTGCCAAATACAGCCCATTGCTATAGCACTGTTTCCATACAGCACAACATGGTAGGTGCAAAATGCTCCATTTCAGAGGAATTGACGCTTCTCCGGCAGAGTGTAGCAAACATAAAATCACATTTCTCCAAAAATTAGCCAATAAACTATCCAAAAGAATGCAAATATTCAGATTCCTGGTCTAGTTTCCTAACTTCACCATTAGCATCTGTCTTCCATTTTGATGTTCTTGGTTAACTCTTGCCTTTGAGCTCCTGCCCAGTGGGACATGCTTTTAACTGATCCCCTTGAAATATTCACTTGCTGGCCTACTCAACTTTTTGAATGTGGCTTTATAGCTGTAAAGTATAGCAACCCAACCACAAACAAAAGCATAAGATTGTACTTACTTGATCATATTGTACTTAGTTGACATTCTGACAACCAAATCAGCACCTTTAGCAGATGTCAGTTTTACAAAAGTGTAATATGTGCTGGTAAAGCAAAGTTTGGGCACACAGCTCTGAGTGCTGAGTAGAGTCTTACCCATGTTAAAACAAAAATGAGACAAGCTCACACTGTTTGGACCACTTGTCTGTGCTGGAAAGGTAAGCAAGTGTTAACTAAAACCACATCAAGCACAGCCTTGTATTCAACATAAGCAGGCACTGTCATATGTAATCAAAGATAAGTAATGGGAGCTGTCTGCAGGCTCTGTGGCAGGTTTGCCTAATAAATACCCTCCATTTTCTCCAGCTTTCCTCATCTTTCCAAACAGGTCGTGGATGAGGTATTGAAAGCCCTCAGAGCAGCATAAGGCTTTGTACAAAGTACTGCTGAGCTGTGGAGGGGGAGAGGCATGAGCAAGCAGAAGCAGCTTGGATGAGCTGGGGTGCACTCAAGAGCTGCTCAATCGTGACATTGTGCACTCTGTCCTTGCTGTCTGCAATAACTACTGATTCCATTGCCAAAATCATTTACAAAAAGGAAACCAGCCCTTCAGCATTTTTTGCCCATTGACGCAAAATTTTCTTTGTATTCATTTATCAATCACAGCATGTTTTATAGTAAAATTATGGGTGTCATAATATTGCTGTTGCTAAATATAGGCCAAGACTCCTTACAATAAAAAATCCTCTTGTTTCTCATCATCCTCCTGCTGAAGCTTCATTTTGAACTCTCTTGTGAATCACTGAGGACATTGAAAGCCACCCTATTTTTCTCTCTTCGTGCAGAGAGCCCAGGACCTTAAAAGAGGAATTTTATTTATGCAGTGAAAGTATGGCTCATTAATGTGGCTTGGTGTTGATATACCAATTGGCTGCATCTTAGCTAACACTTTCAAAATGAAACATCCAGCAGCAAAGAAAGTTCTGATTTAAGGAAGCTGAATGTGTTCACAATATAACACCCTCATATATCTGAAATTTTAGTTTTCAACACTTTCCCTATTCTTCTGTCATACAGCATAGCTGTGATAAAATGCTATTTTCAGTTAGGAGATAAGTTGTGGGTTTGTTTTAGTGGAGCTTGAATGAGTTAATTTTTTTTCATCTTTAAGTATTAAGCCTCACTTGATGCAAAGGAATAGCTCCATGGGCTTCACTGTAGGCAACATTTGCTGAAAAAAGGCACAGAGTACACTTAGGCTACTCCCTGGTGAAATAAAGCAGCAGATGGCTTATTGTGCATGAGAAGGAGGAAGGAAAGGTCCAGGTAGCCTCCAGTTTTATGTAAGGTAGAAGTGATCACATGATCACATGCTATCACAAAAAAAAAATCCACTCCTAAACTCAAACGTGTTTTAAAAAGTGGAAAGAAGCTACCATATAACTGGCAGAAAGCAGAAGATTGTGTTTTTATCACCAAATAGGGAAAGTCAGAGAAGCACATCCCATTACAATGAACTATCACTAGAAATCTGGTCATAATTTAATATTATTCTCTTGTAAAAAGATAGCAAATTATTAGGGTTTAAAAGGATTGGTATCTCATATGTAAATATTAAAAAATTATAGCAAATAGTGAATCAATAATGGCTCTCTAAGATCCTGTGTTTCTGCAGCATGGGAGTGATTTGGATGTAAGATCTGTGATAAGCAGGGCAAGAGAAACACTGCTGGCGCACAATAATTTTCAGTTTGGTCAAGGTGTTGAAAGACAGGAAGAAGATAGTTAATATGAAAATGTGCAATCTTTCAGAGTATCTTTTCTCAGAGTATCTTCTCCCATTTTACTGCCTACCTCTGATGAGCCCAGCTCACACTTAGTGGGGCTCTGCTCTCACATTGCTGTGACTACATTGGCTTCAATAAATTACACCAAACACAAACCTGCTTCTCACTGCTATCAAAAATAAAGAACTATCATTCTTTTATGAGCAAATTTAACAAACACAGGTAATCCTTTCACTCCAGGATTTCATGGGCTTGGCTAGAAAGCAGGGCCTCTGCAAAAAGGAACTATGGGCTTCCTGGAACGCTGCATCTTCTTGTTAATGAAAGGCTGGGCAGATTTGCTGTGAGAAACCATCATCACAAAACTTGCTGCAATCTGCTTTAGCTCCCACAGAGCCTAAAAATTATACAGTCAGAGGGACTAATCTATTTGAATTCTATCCTGTCTTGAATCTCCCATTCCACTTAAGACAGTGACAATCTGACAACTGAGTGTCTGCTCCAGCAATGTCTGACCTCTCCTGACACCTCCCCACTCAAATTATTGCCCCCAAAAGGCTGTGATGAGGCAAAGACAGCCATCTTTCCCAGGGGAAGGAACAAAGGGTGAACTAATGGTGCTGGGGTCACTTGGCTGCTCCTGTGCTCTTTACATGTTCAGGACACACAGCTGTGTAGCTGTCAAAAGTCAATGAAGTCTGGCTCCCTTTTTCTTTGTGAGAAAGCACGTGTGTCTCCTCCCGGACTGTTCTGAGATGCTCCCACTAGGAACAGTCCTGCCATCATCCTTTTAGTGTGCAGCATGGCCATTGAGGGACATTATGAGATGAGGTGGGGTGCTGTGACAATAACACCCTCTGCAGCTTTTTGTGTCTCATATCCCACACTGGAGCCATTGCCTCCCAAGCATGTCTAATACATAGAATCATAGAATAGTTAGGGTTGGAAGGGATCATGTAGTTCCAACCCTGCTGTGTTAGAAGTTGGACAACTGAATATATATTTGCTTCAGCAGGCCCAAAGTCTATTAAATAAAAGAGTTTGGGAGGACTCTGCCTTTCTAAGTCTGTGATCTGATTAGAAAGCATTGCTCTTAGAAACTGCACAGAGAAAACCAGGAAGAGTTTTCCATAATCAAACCCAATGACTAAATCAGGAGGAAAGGAGAATCAGTTTCTGTTGATAGCAAATCTGTATCTTTTCTATAGCCATATCCACTATGAAATGAATTAAATGTGGATGGCTTTCTTTATTTCATGCAAAGGTAAATGTAGTAAAATGGGACTTGTTCAATATGAAAGTTCACAACCCTTCTAATTAGAAGGCAAACTTTATTTCCTAAGCTGCCATGAGGAGAAATAATTTCCAAACACTCAGCAAGCCCTACTACAAAACTGAATTTTCTGTTGCTCTCTCACTTGACCAGGCACAGCATCTTCTCATCTCTCACTATTTCCTCTCGGTCGCTTCTTCTAGAGAAGCAGTTTTGATGGGGTTCTAGCGGGTGGAGAGCGGGGTCCCTAATGCTGGGGTGGGGGTTTCTCGTCACGGCGGGGCGGCGGGGGCGGCAGCGCTTGTCCGGGAGCGGCACCGGCAGCGACAGCGGCAGCGACAGTGGGAGCGGTGCTCGGGACCGCCCCGGCGCCCATTGGCTCGGCGGCTCCGTATGGGGCTCGGCGAGACCCCATAAAGGCTGCCGTCCGCTCGCCCGTCCATCCGTCCATCCGTCCGTCCGTCCATCCCGGCCATGCCCTCGCCGCCGCCCGCCCTGCCCTGGCTCCTGGCCGCCTGCTGCCTCTGCGCCCTCCCGCGGGGCTCAGGTACGTCCGGGATCGAGGGAACGCGAGAGAGCCCTGGGAAGGATCGGCTCCTCCCGAGGGCCACTCCTGGCTGGACTCCGCGGCATCCCTACACAGCCTGTCCCGTCCCGCAGCGTTCCCGCAGCCTTTCTCGCGCTACCGGGACGGAGTGGAGCTGCCCCCAAACCAGGTACGTCTGTCCCTGGAGCTGCCCCCAAACCAGGTACGTCTGTCCCTGGAGCTGCCCCCAAACCAGGTACGTCTGTCCCTGGCTCTGGGACGTGCAGAGGTAGGCGAGAGGCGGGGAAGGTGGGAAACGAGGCTCGTCTGAGGTAGGAAATCGGCAACGGACTGGCAATACTTTATCAAATGCCTTATTAAATGCCTTATTAAATGCCCTGGGGGTTGGTGAAGAGAGGAGAGAGGCTGGCGCCCTTTGCCGCCCGCAGCGGCAGGTGGAACAGGGATGGGCAGGGGTGTGGAGTGCAGCAGGGTGCAGAATAGGACACCTGGGTCAGCAAAAGACGGACAGAATAATAACAAGCTGGCCCCGAGCAAAAACACAGGTCTGAAGGTATGATAGACACACTGTTAATGTCTATTCTTTACTTTTTAAAGCAACTGGCACTGTGTTTCAGTCAGTGGATGGAAATGTCCGACCAGCCCCAGGTAACTTGACTCCTGTAATGTGTTTGATCTGCTGAGACTCTCTCTTCCAGACATGCTCATTGTCCTGTATAACCTGGAGCATCGATGTCTGCAGGTGGCAGAGCCTCTGCCAGAGAGCCAGCAGCTCTGGAGAGCAGGGCAAGTTTGTTGGTCTATGTGCTCTCCTCCTTGTGAAGCTATGCAGACCTAAAGAAAAGCACTTTTTTCCCCGTTCTTGCCATGCCAGTATTATGCCAATAGTAGCTAACACTGAAGCAAGAAGTGCCAGACAGTTCTCCAGGATTTAAAGGTCCCATTTGGTCCTGGCTTGGTGCTTGGTGGGTGGATGGGATTTTTCTGTGGTGCTCAAAGGAGAGGAGAGCGAGGGGAAGTTTTCACAGATAATTTCTGCTGGCCCAAGGCTTGCAAACACTTTAAAAGAAATTATCAGTATGTGAAAGATCAGCTGCACTGCATTTAATATCAAGCCCAAGGGTCATTTTCAAATCCGTGAGAAAAATATTTGCAGGATCAGGAAGTAATTGGACATTTTGAACATTTTGTGCTGCTTTGTTTTTTTTTTCTGAAATGTTACAGTTTTTTGAACCAAAACTTGTAGAAAACAGCTTCCAGAGCCTGTTTTTCTGTTGTCTTACACCTCACTTCCTTTGAAGCTGTAGCTCTCATCTGATGTGATTGCATGCATAAGCAAATCCCTGTCCTGTGGCAATGAGTATGGGACAGTGTATTTCAGTATATGGTTAAAGATTATAGTACCGATTGACTGAAAGGCTTGTAGGTGAAAATGAGTATAGATTAAACATGCCACAAACCAAAGCAACCCCTAGAACTATTAGCACAGAAAATGCATTTTAAATATAAGAGGCTGATTTTGATCTCTTTATAGCACCAGACTGTATTGACAACAGTTGTATTGTGTGTATTCTCCTCCTCAAATAAAAGAGTAATTTTTCAGCTCATAATAGCATCAGTAAGTTTTCCCCTGCTCTGAGTGTTTTGGTGAACTGTGCTCAATCTAAATTGATCTGGGATCAGAATCAAGCCTGTTTTTAATCAAACCATGTACACATGTTCTCCCAGTAAATGTATTAAAGTATTGTTGGGGTTTTGTTTTGGTTTTGGTTTTGGTTTTTTGGTTGTTTTTTTTTTTTTTTTTTTCAGATCTCCAGCACTGTTTTGGATCTCTGTTATTCCATATTCAACAGTATGCATAAAAATGAGGTAAGGTGTAATCACTTGTTTTGTTCCAAAGCACCCCCTTCTTAAACTTAGAAAGCAACCACTCCAAGACCAACTTTCTGACATTTCTCTCCAAACAATAATATATAATTAAATACTGTAATGGTTTAAGAGATGTAGGAGGGTATATAAAAGACTTTCTTCTTGTTAGTAGTTTGCATGGAATTCTTAGTTACTTTAAATTATTTATATGAAACTGCTGTTTTTTCACCAATTCAGAGCTGAAGAATCAAAACATTCACTTACAGTCAGAGTCAGCATTTTAACCTGACCCTCAGTTTTGAATAACACAGGGTTAAATACACTAAAAATATACCTAACATTGGATCAATAGCAAACCTTAGATTATGCTGAACACAGAGGTGCATGAGTTGCTTTACTGATTTTAATACTCTATTTATGTTTGGTGTTTTTTTGTGTTTCTGGCTCGAGTAAGGAGATTAAGTTGAGGAGTTATTGAGTATAGCTCTTTTTTGTTGGTGCAGTCATATAAGGATGCACCTCAGTATCAGTTCTGCTTTATATCACTTTTTTATTAGCACCATTTCATAAAGAACCTTTTCCATAAAATTCAGTCAGCCCCAGGTATATGCTAAAAAGGCCAATTTACTTGTGGAGGCTGAGTCCTCTGCTGTTTCAAAACAGGAGTAGATCCTTCAAGACAACAATAGAAAGTATTTTGAAATGTGTTTCAATATCTCTTCTTGCCAGGATGTCCCTAGCTTATTATAATTCCAAGCATGTTTTCCTGAAGTAGTTACTAAACTACAATACTGGAGCTGATTGTATAAAAAATTATAGCATTTCAGTCACAAAGTCTAATAAATGTTTTTGAGTTCAGTATTGACTCTTATGCTTCCACAGTTTGGCCAATGAGGGAAAGTCCAGAATAATCTGGTAACTTTGAACAGAGTCCTATTCCTAGTTATTATTTTGGTTACTAACTTTGCAAAAAATTATGTGTCCTCAAGAAGGATACATTTAGAAGCTGAATCTCATACAATATCCTTTAAAAAAATATGAGCTATACATCTGCAATATGATTTCTAGGTGTGGTCTGAGTAAAGCAGAAGATAAAATAAATATGTGAAATATGAAAAAAAAACCTATGTGAAGTTTTACCCAGATGATCAAATCTCACATTTCATGAAGTCCTACTTTCTTAGCCCACAAGGAATCTTCAGAAGACACTACTAACAAGTCTGTGTGTAGTGAACCCAGTGAAACAATTATGAAATCCTACTAATGCCAGCTGAATTTAACTTTCTACATTATTTTAATTTTAAAAAAGTCAGTCAGAGTTACAGATCCTATAGAGAAGGTAAATGGGGTTTTAAGAGAAGGAATCAGGCCTTGGCACTGTGAAAGGCAAAGTCCATGGCAATTTGGGTACAAATGGGACTTGAACCCCACCTGGGGAATTTAAAATATTTTGTGAGAACTAAGAATATTTAACATCAATGTCCAATCACTTCACTGTGTGTTCAAGATTTCCACCCCAAAGATATTTAAAAATCTCTGGTTTTACCATATTTGTTCCACATAGTAATCTCTCACCTGTTATAAATTAGTTAGGATAGTTGAAACTGCAGGCTGAGTCATGAGCCAACCTCTATCTTTGCTTGGTGTGTAATAATCAAATCAGAACAAAGGTAGCACTCATATTGTCTCTCTGTAGTGGCTTCCTCCTTTGCACCCTTTAAAGCACCTTGATTGAGCAAGAATTTTTTTCTTCCCTAGTATTTCATAGCCCTGTAAGTTGATGTCAGTCATTCTATAAATTTTTGTCTTGCAGCTTGAACCCAAGAAATCCTTTTCTCCTACCCTGAACCATGAATCTCTATTTCTTGCTTGTGTATTTTGTCTTTTAAAACTCCTTCTCTGCTGTTTCCCACCCACATGCTTTCCTGCGTTCTCACCCGTCTTCCCATTCTTGCCCATCACATGTGTTTGTTTCTAAGCCCGCTCCAGGTAACTAAACCCACTCACTGATGGGTGACTGATGGCTGTGGCACACAGCCATCCCATTCCTGCCAGGCTGGCAGCATATCAGCTGTGTCATGGCCAGGAGGGCTCCGAAACCAGGCTGCAGGTTCAGGGCTGCATCACATGTTGAACTTAGTCTGCTCACATAAAGTCCTGGGGAAAGTTTCTATTCCTTGAAGTAAGACTGAGTAGAGAAATGAGCAATTTTCTGAAGCATAAAGAGTGCAGGGGAAGGCTTAAACCCAGCAATCTTTCCTGGGTTAAAACCAAGGGCAGTCTGAAAGGTGAAGAGCAGCCCCATTTTAACAAGATAAGAGCTATCAGTACAATTCAAGCCTGAGAAGTGGAGCTCCAGGCTGAGCTCTGCTTCACCCCCCAGAGCACAGCTGCACTTTGCTGTACAGCAGGGGAAGCCTGTTGAATGATGGTAATGAACAGAGTAAGTTCCAGGCAAGGCTTCACATCAGTCTTTTAAAAAATCCATTTGCTGCTGTTCTTACATCTGTCTGTGATGAGTGTCAGGTTGTCTCCCTTCCCACATGGAGTGCACCAACCTCATCAGCATCAGAGGGTCACTGTAACAAACCAAAGCGTGCTGGCATCTTGATTAACATACAGTGTCCACTTGCAGGAATCACAGATTGCTTCTGCAAAGTTTACAAAGAAGGTATGTAAATATGAAGACAAGCAGTGGCAGTAGCAGTGGATAGGGAAGTATGTAGCTTTCCTTGTTTCTTTTAAACTCAGCTGGGTTTTTCCCAGTGCTTGGGAAGTGATCTGTGCTGACCCTGCTCCTACCCTACATGTAAAGCTGTTTTTTATATTTCTTCTAAACCCTGTGAATCTTTAATTATGTTAACCTAGTTTATTTACCCTAGACGCAATGTCCTTCAGGCATTAATTTTTAATCAGCATTCCAGATAAATGGGCATTGGGGACTATCAACATCTTGTTTGCATGCTGCTGGAAAAGACCCCAAATTACCAATCTTCTGATACAATAGTAAAATTTGGCAACAGATCTATGGAATTGAGTTTAAAGTATTTTGTTTGTGTTTGATTTTATAGGACAGTCATGGAACTCTGGGGCGGCCTTTCTTCCTTTTCAGGGTATCTGAATCTCTTTGTTTTAAAGATTCTGAATCTCAGGCATTGTTATATGTTCACAGATGAGCAGCTGTCTCACAAATTCTAGCTGCAGTTGTTTTGAATAGAAGCCAAATATCCCTATGCTTGAAAGTTTAGGGAGCCATTTGCTCAAAAAGCTCTGGTTTGACTAAAAGATGACAAGATAATGAGATCTGGGGTACTGGTAGATTAAACACTTCTTTTTGTTTGAAGATATGCCTCTGCAAATGTTTTATCTTGAGCCAAATCATCCATGTGGCTTGTATCTGTGAGACTGTCAAGGTGCACTGATGCTAAATAAATTAGATCAAATGTGTGCCTGAGCTGAGTGCCCACCTGGTCTGAAAGGTCTGCCCAGGAAGTGAAGTCACTGCATAATGGGGCAAAGCCAAAGCAAAATCATCATAATTTCTCCCACAATTTTCACCCATTGGCTTGCTGAGCTATGACATCTAATTCCCAGTGTGCTGGTTTAGAGACACTCTGATTAACACCAAACTAATTTTTAGGAATATCTTCAACACAATTTTAAAAAATTAAAAATACTGTAAAGTAGGTCACGTTAGGTAACCAGAGTACAATTCAGCTGTGATTTATGCTTAATTTCAAGTTATTTGTTGTTTCAAATATGTTCATCTAGGTTCTTTCAGTACTGGTATTTACATGCTCTTTCTTAGGCATGTGCCTATACTACCCCTATGAATTCAAACCCAAATCCTGAATGAGAATAATTAAAGACAGAATGTTTAGCTTTTTGGGCAGAGGATGAATGAAAATTTCTCATATTCAAAAGCATAACCCACCCTGCATGGGTCCCCCTGGTATTTGACATGTTGTTTTAAAGAAATGTCACTGCAGTTTTATACAGTATCCTGTCAGTATGATGGGAATGTATTTTGGTGTGCTTATAAGTCTGTAATCCATGGCTTCTTTACAATCATCTAATTATTATATTTTTCAGCCTCGAAATGGAAGAACTATTGAGGGCAGTGGTAAGTAGGCAACCAAAAGTGTAAAGAATTTCTTCTGCCATTTCACCAGTGATGAACCTCATGACAAAGAAGGTACTGAGAAACATTACAAACCTAGTACAAACCTAGGTACACACATTTCATATGGCCACTAAGAGTTGTCTTGACAGAAATGTAGGGTTTTTTCATGCCCAGAGACTTAGAGTGCACATCTTTGACAGAGGGATGTCATGCTTCCATACTCTAAAATAAGGTCAACAGGGTTACAACATGGTACAAAGAGAACGGTGTGAGAGGAAAGGACTCATGTTTGAATACAAACAACAGATTGGGGTGCTTTTCTAAACCTTCAGATATAAAAATCTTCTAGTTTTAGAATCTGAAGCTATTTAATTTCTAACTTTGAAAATAACCAGAGGTACAGAACTGAGTACTAAGTCATATTCAGATCAACATCTCAACAAAAAATGTGATACTGTGTTAATTTGTTTCAGAATATCGTGGAATGTGAAGTTCATGGATTCATTTACCAGCTCGATGACTTGGTTTATTTAAAGGAAAGAGACTTCCCATTGCACTGGTTGTCCATTATGTGACTCAGTTGTCTGGAATTTGCTGTTCCATGTAATAAATTTGCAATCAGTAATTCTTTTTGTTGTCCTTTTTTTATTGAAGCCCATACTAGGCTTCCTTGGGCTGTAGTCTAGCATTGCCTGGTGCCAGCTGTAATCAAAGAAAGTCCATCATCTCAATATCGACAATTTTCAAATGCAACAGTGAATTTTATAACATCTTCTTTAATAGGGTCATAAATGATATGCTTGTCCTTTTGACTAGATAATATATTTCCCCATTATTTCAGAATAGGCATCCTGAACAACACTATACGAAAATCATTACGGACATTTTAATGATTTATTTTGAGTAGCTAAGTGCTCAAGTGTGATAATTGATGAATCCAAAGCACTTTGAAAGAAGAGGAACAAGTACTGCTGCTACATACAGATGTTATTTGATCAAATTATGTATTTTTTCAGCCTTGGCTGGCTATCATAAAGCACAAATGAGGCACTTTTGAGAAATACACTGAACATCTGCCCTTTTTTTCTGAAATCATGCATTTGAAAATGTAGTGCAGCTAATTGTGCTTGCACTGTATGGAGTGTTTTGGTACATGGAGACATTTATGGGCACAAAACTTTAAGTACTAAGCAGTTGCTTCATTGGGAAGAAAAGAGCATAGTAAAATTGAGGGGATGCAAATGAGGATGCAATTCCTGAACATAGCATTGATTTCCTCAAGCCCTTTGTTATCCCTCCTTCTCTTTGGCTACTATGTATAGTACTGTTCCAGTAATGCTGGCACAGCTGCATGTGAACCCCACCTGGAGACAGCTTTGTCTTTAAAAACAAACCCCGAGGTACCTGTGTTTTGTCATGTTATGGGAGCTTTGGTGGGGTTTTATCTGGATAAGTTCCCAGTCTGGGCTGTGCTAACAGAAGTTTGCTGGCAGTTAGAAGGAAGGGATGAGTTGTTTGGCAATTGTTGACTACATCTAAGGCAGAGTACTCCGTTTGGAGGCTGAGAATACAGGAAGGTCATGGAAAAAGTGCAGTGAGGGCCTCCAAGGTGGTAAGAACTCCATCACTTACCCCTGAGGAGATGCGAGGACAACTGGGCTGGTTCAGCCTGGAGGAGGGATGCCTTCAGGGGAACCCAACAGACCCTCCAGTGCATATGAGGGTCATCAAGGAGACAGCTGTTCAGTGTATTGTCAAATCTTGCAGGAATTATTAGCCCTTGGAAAGACTACCAAAGGGATGCTGACTCCTCTGGTTTCTCAGATATCTGGAACCAGTTAGGATGTTCTTCTGGAAGGAACAACTAAGCTAAATACAAGTGGTGGGGATGCACTCTGGCAACGCAAATAAATAAAAGATAATGATTACAAAAGCACTGCAATGGCACTTCTGGCTTGTTTCATCTCAGAGGCCAAAGCTGAAAAGTATCAAATTTTGCTCAGTTCTACATAAGTATTTGTACTGGTATGGCTGGGATAGTTAATTGTTTTCATAGCAGATTTATGGTGCTGTGCTTTAGATCTGTGACCAAAACAATGTTGATAACAGAGGGATATTTTAGCTATTGCTGAGCAGGGCTTGCACAATCTCAATACCTGTTTCCCACCCCACCAGTGGTTGGGGGTGCACAAGGAGTTGGGAGGTGACACAGCTGGGATAGCTGACACAAATGCAGAAGAAATATCTCACACTGTATGCTGTCAGGCTCTGCCTCAAAAGCTGGGGAGGAGAAAGGGACAGACACACACATCCTCACCCCTTCAGAGTGATGGTATTTGTCTTCCCAAGTCATAGTTACGTGATGGAGCCTGGCTTTCCTGGAGATAGCTGGACACCTGCTGCTGATGCAGAGCAGTGAATTAATTCCTTGTTCTGCTTTGCTTTACCTATTAAACTGTCTTTATCTCAGCCCGCAGCTTTGCTCACTTTTACCCTTTCAATTATCTCCCCATGCTGCTGGGGAAAGTAAACAAGATGGCTGAGGTGAAACTGAAGCAGTACTGTACTATAGGCAGCTCATGCTGTGCTCTTGCAGTCAACAAAGGCTTCCTTCACCCACAACAGGTTTCAAGAATCTGTTTGAGCCTTGAAACTTAAATAAGGTTGATAAATAGGTGGTAATTTGCAGGTGAGAACCTATCTTAGGTTCTTCAGTAACTGTGGCTCCTCTGTAAGAAGCACAGAAGAGCTCTTGTTAACTGCTCAGTGCAAATCTTTGCTCCCTGGAGCAATTCAAATGTCACCTGTGAAACAGGAGAAATTAATAATATAGAAAAGCTAAGGTCATCTCTGGCCTGAAACTGTTTCTGAATATCCCACTGCAAAACTCACAGTAGAAATTCAGGAGTGCAGACACAGGTGACAACAATTAGAAGCACAGAAATATTTCTGCAAAAAAAAGAAGTGAAAGCTCAGTTATCACTGTCAGACAGAGAAGAGACAAATCTAGAGTTTTCTGACAAGACATTCAAAGTACTGAGTGTGTTTATAAGAGTCCTTATCCATCCTCTTGTCATAAAAAGCAGCAAGAAGGGACACTCATTTACACCGAGAAGCAACATGTTTCAGCTGCGAAGGGGAAATTATTTTGTGGCACTTAACTCCTGAAACCAGTTGCCGCAGCTTAGAGCTTGTGGTTAAGAACAGCTCCATGGACTCTTGGAAAGGCAGGAACATTCAGGAGTGCACATCTTCGTGCCACCTAACTTGACTCAAAAATCACTTCAGGCTGGCCTAGCACCTTAAGAGCCTGGCCTGCTGGAGCTGGGCTCAGCAGAGCACACAGCAAGGGACCTGGAAATGCACTCATCTGTGCGGGAGCAAGTGCTGCCCGGCCTCACGGCATGCTGCTAACCAAAGAGACAGAGCACGAAGCACAAGAGAAAAACCTTCTTGGTGCTTTAGTTCCCTCTCTCTGGTCCCTTCGTGATCTTGTGACTTGGACAGCCTCACTCCCTGCTCAGCTCCCACAGGGAAGAGCTCACTTACTAAATCTTGAGGTGACGGCAAGCTGCGAGGGATGGCAATGCTGCAGGACAGAGTCAGCATTCAGAATGACCTTGGCAAAGATACCTATGGAAAAAATATGTACAGCTCACTGAGGATGAAAGGAAATGATTGCACATAGTGAGAAATAATCAATTGCAACTTTGCAGTAAAGGGGATAGGTAACTGTAGACAGTCAGATATCATAATGTTGAGGAGAACACAAAATACAAAGTGGATGAGTAAGAAACTGTAGAGGCTGTTACATGGGAGGGGTTGCATTGCTGAATATAGGTAAGGCTTCATGTACAGAGCAACACAGGGGAAGAAAGGGGAACAACCAGCAAAGAGGAAAGGCAGAGGTCAAGGAAAGTTGGAACTCTGAATCAAGTGGAATTGATTTGCAAGAAGGAAAGTGTGAAGTGAGGAATGATAAATGCTTCATTTCAAACTCACCATTCCTATGAGTTTGAAAATTCATCAATGCCTGTGTTTATTTATTTGCTGGGATTTTAGAGTCGAGCGGAGATCCCAGGATCTATCTACTGGTTGCTCATATAGCAATCATTCCTAAAACTTACTTACCTGTTCCAGACAACTCCCACATTGCGATTGTCATTCATCTACCTTATTAAACAGGGTACAAACGTGTCTTTGACTGAGCTGGACTGCATAAACTGTCTTTATTGCTCTGATAGATTTCTGCACTGAACTAGAAGGAGCTACTAAGTCTCTTTCAGTCATTTCTGGATCAACTTTTTCCAGTGTACAAAACCAAAAATGTGACTGCTCTTATAGCAGGTTATGATTCACCACCTAAAGTTTTCCCTGGTGCAAAGAACCTTGTACACCAAACATCATCTTCCTGTTAGCCTTCAACCTGCTGAAAGATCAATAGAGGAAGTCTGAATAAGAACATTAGGCAAACTTGAAAAAAAAGAATTCTGGATATATTTACTACAAAACTTCTGTACCCAGGGATTACTACACAGCCATTCAGATAGTACCTGCTGAATCATGGCACTGAAAGATGTGTACACATAAATACAGGTTTCTGGAGTACAGCTGTCTAAACACCCACCAGAAAATTACTTACACATTGACTAGAGGTCCAGTAGATAATGCCAAAATGTAGAAGGTGCATGATCTGACCTCAGAGCACCCAGATGCAATCATGTGTGATCTATCCGAAAAGAAGCTCTGTATAGCCTGCACAGTTCCACAGACTATGTATAATCTCAGATTATAACACAAATTCACTACTCTGTGACCTTCAAAAGAGCAGCACTTGACTTCCAAGAGGACAATGGTGTTTAGGAATTGCAATATTGGGACTGGTCAGCAGAGGGCAAGGCCAGCATCAAATGTGGGACATTCAAAGCAGAGGCACTCTGGGCCCTAGCCCTCTCCACGGTGAGCTGGGCTTGACCAGCTTGGGTACTGAATGGGTTCAGACCTTGTGCATCCCTTGTGCTCACCAAGACAAGGCTCTCTGAGGCCATAACTTGGGATGTTTCCTCTCCTTACAGAGAAAGTGAAGGTGACAGAAGACATCAAGCTTATAAACACACAAACCTCAGTGCAGAGTGAACTACAAGCACCCTGCACAACCAAGACATCTGTCAACAGCATTCAGTCAGTCCTCTAGACAGGTAAAAGAAGAAGAGCTTTTCCAGGCATCATTTCACCCCCATGCTTCCATCTGCTCACCACTTCATTGAATTGTGGAGCACCATGTACACACTTTCTCTATTGGGTGTTATTGAAGACATCTATTTTCCTTGACACCCTGGCGCCATGGCGTAACTGAGTTTGGAAAGTAACACCACATCAAGACAAATGTGTTTTGCAGCATCAGTAACAAGAGAGATGTCAGAGGAGCTGTGTTTTGAATGGGTTTTTTTGCTTTGATTTGCAACCAAGTCACATACCAGCCTCAGCTACAGGTGACTGAGCTAAGTTGAAACCTATAGCATGAGACATGAGAACTAGTCATGTGCAAAAGCACCATGCAATTAATGTCTTGTTTCATCAAAGTAAATGAGCACTTTGGTGATCAAGGGAACAAGCAAAATTATTGTTATTGTATTTGAGGTTTGAAGAGGCTCTCCTATACTGTATTACATGAAAGAAAGTTTTTATCACAATTTCATTAGAATGACCTAGGAGTATGATTTCTATACTTACCAAGCACTTTATTGAGCAGGGGCCTACTTGTGGGTATGAAGCTAAGCATCTTCACTACTAAGATAACACCTGTCTATCTTCCCTCTTTGTGAAAAAGGGTACGGCTACTTAGCCTCAATATTTTGCTATGATACTCTGTGCATTTCTCTTCAAAATCATCCAGAGTGCCTATTAATCAACCTGGATACAACCCCGATTTTCCAAGGAAGCCAAGTGCTCATTATCTGGGTATTTGTCTGATTTTTTTTCCCCCCAATGCCTGTGTTTAGAACAAATAATGATAGAAATGACCATAATAAACCAGTAATATTTGTTGAGAGCTTACCTTATAATCAAATAAGATACTTCATTGTTGAAAAAAAAATTTGTTTTCTCATGAATGCATCAGTATTTATCAGTGTAATTAGTGCTACTCCAGTAAATATCTAAGTACTCCTCAGCATATGTTTTGCAAAACCAGGTGCCAAAACTAAGTTCTGCATTTTTCCCCTCTCAGAATGGCAACAAGTCTAAGAAAAAAACCAAACCCACAATAACACAACTTTTCTCCTTGTTCTAGCCCCAGGTTTCTGAGGATCTATAATTTCACTGTTGATCGGTTGTAAGGCAGCGGTGAAGAGCCATAACTGTGTTTATCTCCTCTTCAGCAGGAGAACATTTGATCTGTTGGTGGCCCCTGCCAGGGTTGGTTCAAAGCTTAATGATCTGCATTAACTTTTAACAAGTGTTGTGGAAGAAGGAATATGTCTAGAAAATATCAGTAGTGCTGTCGTGTAAGTAACAGGACAGCAGGTGTAAATGCAGAGCCAGAACAGCCAGAAAGAGTATCACCCAGTTCTTCCTGCCAAAAAGGGAATTACTCTTTGCTTTATTCTATTGTGGAATGCTACCTCACACAAAATTTACATTCGCTTCCTGCTGACATTTATGCTGCTCTCTCTTTCATTTATCTATCTCTTATTCTATTTTTACAGCATTTTCATCTCCATTCTCACATCTCACAGTTTTTCAGCACTTGAGAACTATTTGTCTCAACAATCTCAACAACAACTTCTGCTTGACCCTTTTCTCTGCCTGCCACCCCAGCACAGAGCATCCTGATACAGAGGAAAAAGGCAGTGAATATGCTGTGAGGAAAAATATGCTATAAAGCAGATACCAGAGCAAGCTTCCTTTGAGAGGACCCCTTGCTTGTTAATTACAGTCAAAGTAAATTAAATGCCCCTGAATATAGAAGGGTCATTTTATTTTTTAAAGATGCAAACCCAAATATTAAAAAAAAAATATCAATCCATAGAAGAAAACCAACAGACTTTGAAGGGGAGAAGGGGGAGTAGACCCCTTCTCAAATTCTTGATAATTTTGTACAATGGAAAAACACTGAATTTGTCATCTGTGTTGAGAGAATACATGGCTCCACCCTTTCTGCATGCTTTGCCCTGATAGAGACTTATTGTAATGATGGAGCAAATGCTCACTACGGTTTTACAAGCAATAAGGCTTTAAAGACACAGGGTTACTAACCCCTAAAGCAGAGTTATCCTCCAAGACACTGAACTAATTGCATGATGAATCTGTGCTAGATGGAAGAAAAGTTGACAGGAACAGCAGCATGTGTCTTGACTCTTCTCCCTGCTTCACCACACTTACCTGCAACATGTTTTCAAAAGTAAGCATGTACTGGACTTTTTAAAAAGTTACTCAGGTGCTGTGCTAGGCTATTGTTTAAAATTTCATTTTCTGTTCTTCCATTCATGAGAAAGGAGAAAAGGGGACCAGTGTTGCATTCCAGAAACTTTATTACACATTTTAAAAATGCCTTAAAATTGGCAGGCAAAATACTTGACAAAGAAGTAAACACATACAAATTAGTGGCACTGAGCCCCAGCATCCATAGGTGCACAGATCAGACCAGGAAAAGCAAGTCTCACTGGCTACCACCATAGTCTTGAGAAGCAGCAACACTTCCACTAGTTTTCTTCGGAAGGAGCTGAGAAAGGATATTTGGCATAACTCCGCCTTGAGGAATGGTCACACAGGCAAAGAGCCTGTTCAGCTCCTCATCATTTCTCACAGCTAGCTGAATGTGCCTGGGCAGGATCCTTGTCTTCCTGTTGTCACGGGCAGTGTTGCCTGCCAGCTCCAGGACCTCTGCTGTCACGTACTCTATCACTGCAGCCAGGTAGACGGCAGCGCCAGAGCCAATCCTGTCAGCGTACTTCCCTCTCTGCAGGAGCCTATGGACACGGCCCACAGGGAACTGCAGACCTGCCCTGGCTGATTTGCTTTTCTTTAAGGCACTTCTAGGGCTGCCAGCCACTGCGCGTTTCCTTCCACGTCCAGACATTCCGACAGGCGAGGAGACACAGAGGGCTGGAGGTCTTCAAAACACTTGGGTGCTTGGGCTACAGCTAATGGACAGCAAGAGGAGGCAACAGCAAGGTCAGTTCTGCTCTTCCACGTCAAGGAGAAAGCTTGTGCTTGTCCTGAGGAAAGAGCTCACCACACACCACAGTTCATCAACAGCAGAGCTAAAATTTTAACAGTTATTACCCCTTTACAGCCTGCCTTTTAGGAGAAGGATTGCATTGCAAAACCTGTCAAGGGTTATTGAAGTTAGCTATGAAGGGCTCAAAAAAAGACAGGCTTTCCCCCGCTACTTGGATTGTATTTAGGATTGAGGCACAGTGGGTTTTCTTTAGCAAGATTTTTTTTAAACACCACAACTGTTACCTCAAAGCTAACTTGAGGCCTGTCTCTTCTTTCAAGAGCAAGCTGCTCTTGAAAAAAAAGCTTCTACTATCAAGTTACAACTTCCCTCCATTTCAAATCTAAAAATGGAAAAATTCTTGCAGCCTACAGTTTGTTATACCCAAAATACTCCAGGACTTTCATACACAGCTTTAAATTAATTCCTTAAGTGGTATTCTCTGGCTTCTATGAGACTACTGGAGGTCTTCAGTACCAGAAGGAGAATGAATTGATTTAGACAGCACAATGCAGACTAAAGAAGTTACCATCTACTTCCTCATGATAAAGAAAATTACCCCAGCTAGAACACTCTTACAACTGGAGTAGCAGAACTACTCATTTAAATAATATTTCTAGTCTGTAAGTAGAGGACAATTAACTTCCAGCACAGCTGTTTGCAAGAACACCCATCACACATTAATATGCAGGGTTTTTACAGAAAAGTTTAACTATTTAAGAAAAATTAGAATAAGATCTGAAAAGAAGGTGAAAAAAAGTAAAAAAAAAACCCAACCAAACAAAAAACAACTCAGTCCCTAATAAAGTCCAAGCAAACTAAGCCCTATATCCCTATCACCAAACAACACTCTTTCTAAATAATCCACAGTACAGTCATACTGTATAATAGAGGCAGCTAACTTACAAAATAACATGAAGCTCACAACCCCAAATCTTCCACAATACATTATAAATGAAAAGTACATCACATTACCTTCAAAAAGTCTTATTTTTCCCCCCACTCTGCGCCTTGCTACAACCTGAGCCCAAGCACAAACAAGCCAGGTAACACCTTTACCCCGGGCCCAGACGTTTTATTAGCAACTTTTTCTCCTCATCAGCGGGTCACCTGGGTAATTAATGAGTCATTTACACATGTGCTTCATCTTCCTTCACCTAATCCCTGATTTGGGGCAAAATAAAGTAATACATTACAGCTGCTCAGCAGCAAATTGGCTGGGGTGGGGGGGAAGAAGGCAGGCTGTCTGCAAGGGCTGAGCCAGAAATACTCCACCCACTGGCTGGAGTATTTCTGCCTGCATGCTATGTCTAAAAGCAATCCTCTTCTTCCTGCTGGAGCTTGATAAAAAAAGTACATAGGGAAAAGGGGCTTTGTAAATATATTTTTAGTTGGGTGGGAGGGGGAAACTGTGTTTTGCTTTAGATGTGTCCTGGGTAGAGTCATGTTTGGTTTACAATGCGTCTGAGTCTCACTAAGTGATGTGATAGGGCTGCTCCTAAGATTTAGGTTTCTGCCCCCTCTTCTGGTAACTCTGTCCCAGAAGGGGCTCAGGATTTACTGTGGCTCTGGTGCTGAGAGTCCTTGGTTAGTTCCTCTTTGTTCATGTGGGCAAAAATCCCACCTCAGGTGAAGGAATATTTTTGAGCAGCCTTTAAAGAAATGAGTGCTAACTTCCTGCTCATGCTCTTTCTGTGTTTATTTTCTGACACTCCAAGTAGTTTCTAACCAGGAACATACAAGAGCTGTGTCTGTGAATGGTATTTCAGCCACAGAAGATGACTGTTTAAACCAGAGGGTACTCCCAGAAGCCCAGGCTCTGGCAAAATACTCAGACAACAAAACTGTCATGAACAGTTCAGCCTTTGGCTCTGCCTGCCAGAGAGCTGAGGGTCAGAGCCTCACAGCGCCTGCACTGGTGGGTGGCTCTCACCCACTTTTCCTACAAGGATGAGCATTTAGTCTGAGTGAGGTTGAGTTTCCTGCCACCTCAGGGCATTGAACAACCAGTATGGGGTGCCCTCTGCATATCCAAACGCTCACCACGAGGACTGACGTCCTCTCAAAGCACAGCTGCCCTGTTCTCCTAATTCAGAGCCAGAAGAGGCGGCTGTGCCTTCCCTTCAGTAACCCAGACTTAGCAGAGGGACAGCACACTTCAGAATAACTGGCTGTTAATGGGATGCCCACGACCTTACAACATGTGGCAGTGGGGCTTCTAAATTTTCATTTCAGGCCCTTGCCAGAGCTGAAACAGTCCTTCCTCCACATGTTCAAACACACTCTTAAGGCCTGCTGGCAGGTTCTTTAGGGTTCTTTTATGGGGACTGAGATCTGTGTGAGTCTGAGATCTCTCTGTTAGAGAACAGAGAATAAAAGGAGGGGAAGGGAGGCAGGAGCAGGTCTCTTCCCTCTGCCATGTGTCTCTGAAAAAGAAGCTGAAAAGGCTTGCTCAGTCCTTTGAGAGGGCAGGCCTAGGTGCCTGTTTGTATGGAATGCGATATGATCCCAAATGGATTCGGGTCACCACATCTGATACACTTTTTAGTGTTTTCTGAGTGATACTTTAACACAGACTCAAAACTGAAATAAAAGTAACTATCAAGAGACACATTTTTCGTAATATCAGTTGGCTGTGATCCAGTCATAACAATATTACAAGTACAGCTGATTATGCCTAATAAGAATAGATAATAAAGGCTTGATTGCTTATTTTATTTATTTTATTTTTTAACAGATCAGGGAAAGAAAATAAGAATATAAACTAGCAGGAAAATAACGCAGGGTATGAAAAACAAACACATAAAAAAGGCTCAGTGAAGTGGACACAAAAGTTACAGGGAATCACAGAAAAAGACTGGGAGGGACCACAGTGAGTCACCTGCCCAACCTCCCTGCTCAAGCACGGTTGTTCTCTGTCAGGGTGGAAGGGGCTTGGAGCAGCCTGATTCACTGGAAGGTGTCCCTGCCCTCGGCAGGGGAGTTTCGATCTTCAGGGTGCCCTTCAACCCAAACCGCTCCACGATCCCTCCTCACAGCCCGAAGCCTCCCGCCGTGGATCCCGGCCCGTCCTTATTAGGCGCTGCGGGAAGCGGCGGCGGCTCCGGGCCCGCCCCGCCGGGAGCGCCGCCTCCTCCGGCCGCGCCGCGCACGCCGGGACCGGCCCTGCCCGGCCCTGTCAGCGCCGCTGCCCGGGCTCGGCCCGGCCCCGCCGCACCATGCAGGTGAGCAGCCGCGGTGTCCCCGTGTCCCCGCAGCCGGCCCTGTGCGGGCCGTGCTGCCGGGCGAGCCCGGCCGGGCCGAGCGCTGGGGCCGCGCCCGGGCTGGGCCCCGCCGGCAGCCACGGGCCGCCCTCCCCGGCCGGGGGCCCCGGGCAGCCGGGGTGGGGGCGGCCCGGGTTCGTGCCGCTCTCTCGGGGCACGAACGTGAGGTAGCTCCTACGTAGTGGTGTTGTTCGGTAGCTCCATGGCTGGGTTTGTGGCAGTTTCTTGCTCTTTTTGCAGCTACGGTACTTATTTCACTGTAGTGAGGGGGTCGGCGTTTCGGGCGCTGCATCAGTGTGATAGTAAATGATAGTAAACGCGGGGTCGAGGGAAAGGTGACTGCGGTCAGAGATGGGGGGAAAAAAAGTCTGGTGTTGTGTTTGCTGAGCTACATTGTTCTTTTTTATTGTCTTCTGTTTCTTCTCCCCTTCTGCCCCCTACCCCTCCCTTCCTGTCCCCGGTAGTCCATAAGTAAGTAAGTAAAGTATGCAAGGCTTAGTGGGAGAAGAGAGATGGTCATATGGCTGTGAATAGACCTGGTGTAAGGTGTACTGGCACAAGCTATACCAAAGCAGTTTCTGTGTTCAGTTTCTAAACTGGACCTAGGCCAAGACAGCCAGGAAGCACAATCCACCTATGGGTGCTTATCACTGAGATTTCTTGTATTTTAAAAAATAAAATTGCCTGCTAAATAGGAAAATCTCATACTCAGCTTTTCGACAATATGGAGCGGTGTATTTGCCTTGTTTTGCAGAATTTGCTTCAAACTTTGATACTCAGCCAAGACCTCCTGTATGTGCTGTGAGTGGGATGGAATAAAACAAAGTCAGGCTTCAGGGTGCTGCAGGTCTGGGGCTGGAAAGAAGCCTCAGTGTCAAGAGGATTTGCACTGTGGCTGTCTGGCACCGTCCATCCAGTTACCAGTTTAGCAACTGTGTTAATTTCTGGAAGTGGTAAAATTCTCCTTGAGGAAATACCATCCATTTGTTGTTCTGTTCTAGGATCCAAATAAAGACACGGAGTGGAATGACATTCTGCGCAAGAAAGGTATCCTTCCTCCAAAGGAAAATGTGGAGGAACAGGAACGGGCAAAGGAAGAGGAGCAGTTTGCCATCCTTCAGAAATCTCTGGGTGAGTGATCAGCCAACTCAGGCAGCAGCAGGACAAGCCTTGGAATGGCTCCTGGGGGAAGCTTTCTCAAAGAAATGACCAGCAGCAATGTTTATATGCCACACAACCAAAGTGACTTCAACGTCTGTGGGGGGAAAAAAAAGAAAGTCTTGAGCCCTAAGTTATTCTTAAAGAATATACCTTATAATTAAGTGATTTTATTTATATTCTTACTATTGTTAGGAATAAGCATACTTCAGCCAAGGTGTAATTAGTAGGATGGTGTGATAAGTAAATAGTGAATGGGACCATTTTGACCACCAGAGTTGTAAACAGGTCTGACCTTAAATAAGATTTCCATGTGGAAACATTATGAGGACATGGGGCATCATTCAGGAAAACTCTGCATTATTTGACTTTAGTCTTTAAATTACTTATTTTAAACAGGCACAGATGTTTGTGCTTAATAAATGTTTGTAACACTTATTGACTGTTTGTTATGTGATGCTGTTGGAGAACTCTGAGTAGGAGTTAGATATTGATCTATAGATTTGAATATTGATCTTGAAAGTTAGGTGTTGAGAGTTTGGGACAAGGGTCTTCATTCTCCTTTTTAAACACAGGCTTCTAAACCAAAACATTCCCAAGGACTTCATTACCTCAGATAAATAGAATTCTTCTTTTTTAAAGCTTTGTGCCCCACAGGACTGCAATGTGTCATTTTCCAGGTCTGTAGGGATACCAAAGCTTTATCTGTGCAGGGTGAGCAGCTGTTAATGTTATCAAACAAATACATTCCTCAACACATGGATTCTTCCAGCACAGGAAAGCTTTGTTCTTCATGTCAGCTCTATATTTTTATGGAAGTAAATGTTTAAAAACTGAAACAGGAACAGTGCAAAGGGAATCTGCCAGGTGAATGTGCATGTCTGTGCTGCAGCTGCTAGGCTTGAAAGCTCCTGCAGGTAGTAGGGTGCTAATCTGGGCAGCCTTGAGCTCAGAGGCCTTTTCCATCATATTCTTTCCATCTGTATCTCTAAAGGACGTAACACTTCCTAACAATCCAGTAGGAATAATAATGACAGGTGGAGGAAGCTGGGGCTGCTCAGCCTGGAGTGGAGAAAGCCTGGGGGAGAACTGTAGCACACCTTCCAGTGCCAAAGGGACTGAAAAAAGAGCTGGGAGGGTCTTTTTAGAACCATAGAATGGAACCATTTCCTGAGTTGAAAGAAACCCACGAGGGTCACTGAAGTCCCAACTCCTAATGGCAATTCCAACTTTACAAGATCATGGAGTGATAGATAGGACAAGGGGGAATGGCTTTAAGGTGAAGGACAGTAGGCTTAGATTACATATTAAGAAGAAATTCTTTGCTGTGAGGGTTGTGAAGCATTGGAACAGGTTGTCCAGAGAAGTTGTGGATGTCCCATCGCTGAAAATGTTCAAGGCCATGTTCATGGGCCTTTGAGCAACCTGGTTTAGTGGAAGGTTGTCCCTGCCCTTGGCAGGAAGGGTTGGAACTGGATGATTTTTAAGGTCCCTTTCAACCCAAGCCATTCTATTATTCTAAGATAATATTTTTACAAATCCACTGCATACCTCCTATTAATCTGTCTTTAGGGTAAATAAATTCTGCTGGACTGGTGAAAGTTAATGGGTGTTAATCCTGGAACAAGGTTTTTGCTGATTTAATGTTTCTTCTATTCTAGTGAAAACTTATGAGGACATGACTCTGGAAGAACTAGAAGAGAATGAAGATGAATTTAATGAGGAAGATGAGAGAGCTATTGAAATGTACAGGTCAGAGCAGCTTGCAGAATTTGGCTTTAATGATAATTGGAGGGTCATTCTTTTATATACTTTTAGATATTGTTGAAGAGAAAGGATGTTTTTAGGATGATGGAAGAAGGGGGTTGTGGTTTTGGTCTCTTGTGGAGCTTCTAAGTGTCTTTAAAAGGATAACAGTGTTTGAATTCAGTATCCTTTATCTACAGCATAGCTTTGCAGAGATAATGTGCACCTGCTGAGTGTACGGCCAAGGATCCTGAGAGCTTTGAAAATCACCTCCAGTATTTCCTAATTTTTGTGTGAATGAGATTAATGTGCTGCAGATTTGCATAATTAGTGTTGGTTTCTCTCTGTCTTCTAATGTCTCTCATGGCTTTTGCCATTTAGTTTGGTAGTGTATTATCTGAAGAAGAAATGTCTAGTGAGGCCAGAAATGAGGAAAAAAAGCATTTCATGAAACACAGATTTATTTCTTGCATGTGGCTTTAGCCTATGATGCAAATACAACAGCATGTACAGTCATTTTGCTTTTATTGCACTGGGGTTAGAAGAAGTTTGTAATTTGTCTCTGAAGTCTAGGCCTCAACCAGCTCCTTCAAGTTATGTTCTGTCAAAAAAAATGCATCTATTTACAAAATATCTTTTTCATTCCTGGCTATTCAGGCAGCAAAGGTTAGCAGAAATGAAGGCAGCTCAAATGAAGAATAAATTCGGGGAAGTTTTGGAGATTTCGGGAAAGGATTATGTTCAAGAGGTTACAAAAGCTGGAAAAGGTATATGGGTAGTCTTACACCTCTACAAACAAGGGTAAGATTTTTTTTTTAAAACCATTAAACCTTGCACTGTCAATATATGGAAATGCTCCAAGGTAATTGTGTAGTTATTGTGGAACTAAGGACTAATTTTGGATTTCTAAGAAATAAAAACAAATTAGTAATTTTAATACTGTTGAGTCAAGATTGCTGAACTCCATTCTAGAATGATGTTACCATGAAGTGGTTTTTTTATACATCTGTACAACACAGCAAGATGTGTACCATACAGCTTCCATAGAGGTAGCTGCTGCCACTGGAATATCCAAGCTTTGGAAGTTATTCTGGATCAAATGCAAGGGGCTGTGAATAGGAAGGATCAGTGTGTATTTAGCTTGGTTTCTAGTGGCATACAAATGGAGTGAGCAAGGGTTGCAGTCCTGTCACCATGATAGAAGACCTTGTCAGAAAGGTCTGTTAACGTTGCTAGATTTTTTTTTGAAAGGTTATAAATAGTTGCTGTTGTTCTTTGTCTCTAATTGCCTCAGGTGTTGATCATATTTTGCTTCTTCCAGGAGCAGTTTTGTTTTTATTTTGCCCTTGCTCATGCAATTTCTAAGTATCTTAAATTCATAAACCACTTTCCCATAATAAAAAGGGGATAGAGGAGAAGGTTGCATTATTAATATATTCAGACAAAAAACCCACCACACACCAGAATCTCTAGTAGTGCTGATCTCCTTTGAATGCTGGAATACAGAAGTTGCTTCTGGTACTTCTGTCATTGCAGAAACTCATCGATCTGATATTTCTGACCTTTCTTCTGGAGCTGTTTACTTTTGAAGTTGTCTCTTGTTTTCTCCTTATGTGTGTCTGTTGCTGTTCTTCGCAGAATTCCACTCTGTGCCTTAATAAATCAACATATGAGTGGGCTTGCAAAGAAGTTCAGAGACGTGAAATTCATCAAAGCTATCTCTACCACCTGCATTCCCAACTACCCCGACAAGAACCTGCCCACGATATTTGTGTACCTGGAGGGAGACATCAAAGCTCAGTTCATTGGGCCTTTGGTGTTCGGTGGCATGAACCTGACAAGGGATGGTGAGTGTCTGCATCTCTGCTCTTCCAAAGGAAAAACCAAAGCTGTATTGCTGGGAATGAGAGAAATGAGGCTTAGGAGAAGGGAGGTACTGAAAATTATATTAGATTTTTTTTTTTCTACCCCTATGGCTCAACCACATGGCTGTCATGTAAAAGCAGTGATAGGCCAACATGTAGGTGTTTGTCTTGTGTGTGCAAATATTTATGCCCTGTGTTGGGTGCAACAAATTTTTCTGGATATATTAAGGTAAACAGTACCCCTGCATGTTCTTCAGGTGTCTTAGATATGAACGACTGCCCTTGCCTGCTGTGACATGATAGTCTGTGCACTTGCCCACTGGATTGTAGGGCTCCTTGTTTAATTTTCAAGATAATGGCATATGTTTGTTTGTTGTCCCTGGCTGAATCATCTTAATTCAGTCATCACAGAAAGCTGTGTACTGAAATTTTGGCACTTTTATGTCTTCCTTCTCCCTAAGCACATGTGCCTTCCACTGAAGATTAAAGAAAGTGTGAGGTTGTTCATTATTCTGTAATATCTGAAAGAAATTAGATTTGATGATAGGATTGTCAGCAGCAGTAGGAGAATAGTTTCAACTGAATGTGTTGTATTGACTTTCTACCACTTCTGGGAAGCAATCCAGCCCAATTTGGGCTTACTGCGGGTGGTGAAGTCTCCCTTTACTGTCTAAAGGAACTAATATTTAGTGTGTGATGTAGAGGCAAAGGGGTGAATTCTATTTACAAGGTACATCCATGGAAAATACCTGTAATTCAGATGTGTAAATGAAATTTCTACGATTTTTTGCCCTTTATTAAATTTATTCCCTGCTGCTTCTGATTGTGATGAGCTCAGTATATGATGGGAGCAGCTGTAATGTATGAGCAGTATTCCTTGACTGGCAATGGATGTGCAAATATGTTTTCTGCCCTTTGTGGTTAGAAGGGGGTAGAATTCACTTTCACTGGGAGAGTTGCTTCTAGAGCTGCTGCTCTGTATCCATCACCTCTTTTGCACTCCTGGTTGCAAGGTGAGCAGGTTGGCACTGGGGATGTCACTGGTGGGTACAGAGCAGTACCCTGACCTTTGTGCCCTGGGCTGAGACCTGTGCCAGCACTAGGGACTGGGAAAGGAGGGCTTGGCTGGAGCTGCTGTGGTAAACGGGGCAGGAGCTTGGATCTGGGTATGGAAGAAGAAGAGGAGGAGGGCCCTGGTGTGGTGGTAGTGGTAGGATGATGAGGGAAGTCACCTGGGGAGCCAAGGGTAGGCTTTTTCCAGTTTGCTCCCCTACATTCATGACTCTTGTTTTGCACTGTACAGAATTGGAGTGGAAGATTTCTGAGTCGGGTGCTATCAAGACAGACCTCGAAGAGAACCCCAGGAAGCAGATCCAGGACCAGCTCATGTCCTCAATCAGGGCGTGTGTCCCAGCCAGAGGGGAGAGTGACTCAGAGGATGACTAATTCCTGCGTCTGCATCCGGATTGATGCAGTGCCCTTGCAGCCAGTGTTCCCACCTCAAGCACTGGACACACTCCTCAAGGCCTTGCTGAGCCCCAGAAGGGTAGCCTTTCAAGACATTCATTCTAGAAACCTCTAGAAACTAAAAACATTTCTGTTTTTTAAAAATTGCAGCTTCACTTAAGATGCTGAAAGACATTTTGTATGTGAAGCCTGAGTAAATCTTACTCAAAGGTTTTAAAATACAGATGTGAATAGAAACAGGTCTCTTGTTATTATTTTCATAGTAATTTTCTACTTCTTAAAAAAAAATTGAACTATGATGTGGTCGTAAATGCACTGTTTTTAACAAGCTTAAGTTGTACAGATCAAACCTAAATAGCTGTCTTAATTGCTTATGGCACTTAAATGGACCATCCCTTAGCCCACTGTGCCCAGACCTCTGACAGCCTGGACTTCACAGAGAGCTGTGGGGGTGGTACCCACAAGGCAGGTGCTTCTGAAAGTGGTGTGTGGTCCTCTGCAGAGATGTGCTGGCACTAGAGGGACAACGTGAGGCTGTAAGCTGGGATTCCAGGCATCTTGAGAGAGGCCTTGAGGATGGCCAGCCTCTCCTGGGAACTGCTGAGTGCCAAATTCCACTTTTGAGTTAGCAGCACTATATTGCCTTTTACAAGGTCTGAATTTCCTGCACCATCTTGCCTGTTAATTGCAGAATAAAATTCAAGATGGTGGTGCCCAAGTGTGAAGCTGCTGATTTCTTCAACCATATCAGAAGTCAGGTGTTCCTACAAGTAGTGCCATTGCCAAGTGGAAGGAAGGATGATGTTTAGGAACTGACATCTTCCTATATTAAATATTTCCAGCTACAGTAATAATAACTGAAGCTTTAGAAGAGCATAAACTTAAATACCACCTTGATTATAGATCTGCTGACATTTGGAGCTGCTTGATTATTTTGGGTTGGATTTAATGTCCACCTACATTTTCAGTTGGTCTACACTCAGGCTAACAGCCTCCAAGAGCTTTTGCTAATGAGGCTGCCCCAATGGCATTTTGTTATAGTGCTGGTGGATTCTGTGGGTGGATGGTACAGAGTGCAATACTCAATAAGCAGCAGTACTTAAAAAAAATTTTTATTAGTTTGTAGTGACTTTCAAGCACGCTGAGACAAATCAGTGTGTAGTCCAAACAACAGCTAACCATTCCTTCAGGTGAGGATGTAAGATCCTGATGGAGAGCTTCCTCTTTGAGATATGAATGGTGATTTGAGTTTCACTTGTCTCCTTTCTTTTCTCGTAGGTGTTTTTTGGCAGAGTAGCTAAAATATTAATTTTGTGCCAGTGAGCCAAATGCAACACAATAGAAACTGATAGATCCTGAATATTATTGCATAGCAGCACTCTTCTCATGACACAGGACTGTCCCAAGTGCAGACTTGGTGCTTCACTGTGCTCACCTACAACTTTGTACAGTCTAGGAAAAGGGTGACTCTTCTCTGTAGAAGCCTACACTGCCTATTTTGCTTATCTTTTGCTTGTTCATTCTGAACTGTGCTTTTGAGTGACCTCTGATCACATGGACTGCATTACTTTTGGAAAAACTAGAGAAGCTAGGGGTGAATAAAAAGGAGGGGTGGGTCTTCAGACTGTTTCCTTCACAGTCTTTTCTTCCAGCAGGGTCTTAAAACCATAGTTGCCTTCTACTTTTGTGTGTGGGCTAATGGGGTTTGTGAGCTCTTGGACCACCAAGAGGACTGAGGTCCTGAAGAGGACCAGGGCTGCATATGGGTTGTCCCAGTTTGCTTGGCTGTGGGTAGCCAGGTATCCTGTGCCTGGGAATGATAACTCTGGCTCCACCAGGCAGCAGTTTTGTCTTTCCTCAAAAAGAAGCAGACCTGGTCTGCCTGGGAGGTTTATGCAGGGGACTGTCTTGGGGAGGGGGAGAGTGCCTGTTCCCTGCTGTCAGGGCTACAGCAGAGGCTGCCTTGCAGTTTCATAGGCAGCTGTATTTTGGAACAGTAATTCAGGAGAAATTGGGATATTTTGACCTCCATCTTTTATCCTCAAGTGCTTAATCTGCTGAAATGTTGGGGGATGCCACTGGAGGATGCCATACTGAAAGGGGCAGATACGAGAATCATCACAAACCAGAAGAGGCTGAATATCCTGCCCAGCTGATGAGACCCACATGGAGCATCATTTCAAATGGTATCTATGCTTCTCACTCTTTGGCTAGGTGTGAAAACAGCTTTTTGTAGCATTATTATTTTTCCTGCCAATCATATTGCCGTGCTCAAGGCCTTTAGTAGAAATTAGGTCTCTGCAGGAAACATAATGAGGTCTGTTTAACCTTTTGGCAGAGCATGAGCTCTGGAAACACAGTTAAGGGAATGAGCTTTAGCTTAAAAGGAAGCTGGCTGCTAAATAGCAAACCAAAACAGCCAATTAATACACATTGCAGAAAGGGGCAATATAATGGGAAAAAAATAACTGGAGAGTGTGAGCTCTCATTTGCCAAGGCTTGGGGCACTGTTGCTAAATGCACTATCAATATTTTTTCAGCCTGTCCACAGTTTTTGTCAGATCAATGCTCACTTTTCATCGGTCTGAGAAGGGTCTTTGTCAGCTGTCATGGGAGAAATCAGAGGCAGTGATCCTGTAAACAGTGCTGAGGCTTGTGTGGGTTCCTGTCCTGCATACTGCTGTGGGAACATCCCTGACTCATCCCACACTGCAGCCGTGCCAGTGGATGGTGGCAGGGGAGAAGTAACCTTGGGCTGTAGATGGGGGCAGATGATTTGCCATTAGTGGACAGTCACTGGAGTTTTTTGTGTGAAATGTAAGTGCATCACTAGTAATAAAACAGTTCTCTTCATGGTGCAAGTCTGAAGTCTGCTGCTTAGCTAGGCCACGTGGTTAGTTGCATTGGGTTCATGACAGGCTGCCCTGATCTGGGTAAGTTGCCATTCTGATTTTTCTTTTCCCCCAGATCTTTTATTCAAATATGGACTCACCAAACCTGCAGGGCAATGTTTTACATCAATTTCACTTGCAGAGGGAGAGCCAGGTATTGTGCAAACAGGGCAAAGCCATGGTTAAGCTGCAAGTTCTCCAGGTACTGAATCCAGCCATGTCCCACAGTTAGGGACCTGTACATAGGTAGAAGCATCTGCAGGACTGTGGCTGCAGAGGGTGAAATACAGGAGTCCTTTCAATGGCTATGCTGTCCTGTACTTGTTTTGGCCAGGTCCTACTTTCCCAGGGCTCAACTCAGCCTCTCCTGCCTCCTCCTCGTGGCTGTCCTATCACCTACTTTCCCAAATATGCTCAGGTATTTGGTTGGCCTTGTTGCCAGGAGCAATTTAACTTAGGTGAGATGGCTCACTATGAGAAAGCTGAGTGTGTGCATCCAGCTCTGTTGGATCAGTGCACAGGATGGGCACACAGTGCTAAGCCACAACTTAGCCTGACAAGAGAACAGTAGTATTTGTCTTTGTGGAGTTTATGAAGAAAGTCATTCTGATCTACAGTGATTCTCATGAAAGTTAAGATGCACTTTTTATTCCTGTTTTAAAAACTCAAGTTCAGAATAATTTGTCTTTACGCTCTGGAAATCTGGGGAAGTTAATCTACTTCCCTAACTTCTAACAGAAATGTCAGTATCTTGGAGTAGCTCTTCTTTGGTGAAGCGGGTAAAATCCCTCACCTTTATATGAACATTTTGCTGCATATTTGTTGGGATTGGATCATGTCTAAAGAAACTTTACTCTCACTGAGATCAAAGGAGAATGCTTCCCTCTCATTGCTAAAACTAACATATTCCCTGTCAATTGTTTGGAAGGCAGTTGAACTCATTTCTTATTACAGTCCATTATAAATCACTCCTCATTTCAATCTCATTTAGTTAATTCAGTCATCAAAGGGTTGTAGGAGGCATAAAGTATTTTATTGATGTATTTAGCTCTTCACAGAATTAAAAAGAAGTATTGAACTTCTTAGGTCTCTTTACTTGCAGATGGCTGTTGTGATGCAGGAAAAAGCTTCATTCCCTGATGTAGAAAGCAGAACCATTAAAAATGAAAATGAAGCAGCAAGAGACTCTCAGCAAGAGATTCTCTCCAGACTTCTGTGGGAGACTGATGAACAATATAACTTGTTTTCATATACCATGTTAAAAAATTCATCTCTTGACAACATGCCAAATTTTTTAGGACTTCATCATATTAATTTGAATTTATGGAGCTGACTGAAGAAGCTGAGGTCTGATAAAAATGTCAGGAAAATATCAAGTAATTCTGAAGTTGTTTCTATTTAACACTTCAAATGTTAAATAAGGAAGAAACTGTGATCTAAGGCAGAACAGTCCATGTAAAACTTATTAATGGACAATGAGATGTATGTAATTATGTGTATTTGTAAGCCTGTGCTGCAATATGTCTCCTACAAAAAGTAATCCCAGTATTCTATCAAACACAAAGCTGATTCTTGTAAAGGCAAAAGTTACAGCATTTGCTAGTGAGAGCAAGTCTTGGGTTTTCAGACAGCCTTTGCCTACCCCCTCAGAAACTGTCTCGTGCTATAGCATGTGTCATCCTGATCCCCCTCCCCTCAATATCTATGGGAATACTTTCATTTACAAGGAGGGCAGCAAAGACAGGTACTCATCTCCTTCTTGCATGACTGCAGCTTATCCTTCTGTGAATTAGTACAGACCATTTGGGGGTGTTGGGAAACTTCACTAATTATCTGTCCATATGCAAATGATTTCTGTTAAGCTGAAAGTAGGGATACCCTGGATCCTCCAAGTTGGCTGTCACTTCCTGTGGTTTAGATGTTGGCTCAGGTGATTAGAAGAGAAATTGTGAGGGCTGCCTCCATGGCAGAGAAGCCCAGTAACAGACACTTGCAGAGATCTGCCACAACATTAAGACATCCACTACAGTCTGTAACAAGAAAGTGCTGGTGATAAAAGGGTGCAAAGTTTTGTGGGATGTAGCAAAAGCAGGAGAACATGCAAGATGTGGAGTTGGGTCTCCTGTCTGGTAAACATCCCCAAACTTCTCCAGCTGAGGTGCATTCACTCTGATTATGCCTATCTAGAAAATTTAATAGTCCTGAGGGATGAGATATGAACTACATCTTGTGGGGTGAACCAAGTCCAGATCAAAGGTCTCATCCTGGAAGAGCTTGAAGAAGTTTTTTTTCTTGTCTTCCTTCTCCCCCTGAGACAAAAGTGAAGGCAAGAGCACTTGAGAAAGTGGAAGAGATGAAGAGCAAGAGGCGCAGGCAGGATGAAAGGAGCTCAGATGGGTAGCTTAGAGGAGCAATCTGACCATTGCTGGAACAGAAGGGTAAAGGTGAAGAAGATAATAAAACATTTTAGAGCTTGCATTATGGTGAGGCTTCAAGAATATTTGGTGTTGGGGTAGACTAAGAGAAGCACTGTTCTCAAAAGATGGACTTTGTGTATGGCAGCATTAAATCACAGAGAAAATTTCATGCACATCCATGAGAACTTCTTCCCTCACTTCAGTGTATAGGAATAAAAATTATAAAGATGCATGCTCTGATCCACAGAGAAATGTTGGGGGGTGAGCAAGTGAGCACTCGCTCACACTAAGAGCAGAAATCAGGCAGGTAGAATCAATTGGTAAAAAAAATAACCATGTGCAATTCAAGCCAGGAAAAGATACTGCTGTATTATTTGCCTGCTAATAAACTGTCTTTAGCATAAGTTCAGGAAAAGCTCTGAATCTTTCAGGTGAGAGGCACTGTTTAAATACAGTTTTACAAGACACAGTAAGCACTCACTGCATCATAGCAGTGGAGTAATACAGCCTGGTGGGTAATACAGGCCTTCCCTCTACATTAGGATGTCAAATGGCATTTTCAGTTTAAAAACACTACTACAGTGTCATTTTTAAAGTTAGCTGCTGCCCCATGCATTTGTGTTGTATTATAACAGAGATATCAGTTTCATTTTAAATGCAGTTGAGTAACAATCGCATCACTGGGTTATCGATAGCAGCCCCATGTTGAATGCAGCTAGAAAAGGAGAAGGAAAAAAAAAATCTTTGTCCTTTTACTGATGAGTAGCTGACACTTCCGGATTTAAAACCTCAGGAAAAATGGTGACCAAAGGTTTTGGTATCCTCTCTGCAAAACACACACACCCCTGTCCTCCTCCTCCCCTAATGGTAGGATAACCACTGAGCACATGGACACCCTCCCAGCTAAAATACCAGCATGCTTCCATCACTCTGGGCTTCAATCAGGAGAAAATTTTTATCACCAAAGCCACACCAGCTGCAGCTGTCGCTCTGTGTAAAGCACGTGGGATTTCCTTACAGAGCTATCCAAGAAACTGGACCCTGGGCTGTGCATCATGCACCTTGTTCTGAAATGCAGATAGTTCCCTGGAGACCCAGATGCTCAGCTGGATACAGGCAGGAAGAAAGTGAAAGTTTTTTGCAGTCTCGACTTTCCTCCATAGAGGTCCCCTCAAAAGACCCAAGCAGTTTTCCCTGGTACAAAGGCCCCCTTGAAATGGAGCACCTCTGTGCAGTGACAGAGCTGTCGCATTGTCCCCACCCAGTGTTGGTGCATTACACTCTGTTGCCCCATCAAAAGGGGAGCATGTGCAGACCAGAGTGAGAGAGGACAGCACCCTGGCTGAGAGCAAGCTGCTGGTGGAGTGCTCAGGTCCACCAGGATCCAGGGAGTGCTTGGAGTCACTGGTTCACCCTCCAGCTTTGCTGGCAGGGAGACAAAAACTTACCTGAAGCAGACCTTCCTGCATGAAGGAGATGATCAAAAGAATGTGGATGGCAATGTAGTGTGGAAATCCTGAGAATGATGGGTGCCTGATCTGTCTCATACCTCTGCAGAAGGACTCCCAGGCTGCTGTGATACACATTGCTCTGCATTTTGGGGAGGACATAGTAATGGATGAGGCATGGAAATGGGATTGGCTTTTCCTGTTATAGCTCTGGCAGCTCTTCCTTACATAAAAAAACTAGCTTCTCTGGGTCTCATATTCCTCACCATGATGTTCCGGCTTACTGACCATATATTGGTATTTCAAGTTTTTCTGTAATTTATATCTGCAGTGAGCTATGAAGCACAGTGTGAGGGCAATTGCTAAATGAGAGTAGTTGTTGGTTTGTCTATTTGTCCATCTGTGCCAGATTTTCCTGCACAGGAGTTCTCTACTCTTGCTGTACTTAGAGTGAGTCTGCATGGCTTCCAGCACATGCAGATAGTCTGTGAATAAATTCTGCTATTCCACTGGTTAAAGAGCAAAAGCTTTTGTAGAACTTTGTCAGTCCTGTTTTTCCATTTTATTGATTTCATTGCAATACAGCTGGCTTTCTTCATTAAGTATACTTATTGAAGGTCCTGGGCAGACAAAAACGAAAAATGTGCTAGCCCAGAAAGCAGTTCAGATCTGGTTATCATTGCTTGAGGACTGGAACACCTGATGCTGTTTCGAGATACTTCTTCATTCAAGGGCTTGAACTCTGCTGGAGTTTTCATGAGAGGCAAGAAGAGTGAGCCAGTTATGCAGTATAATTTCTCACAATCATGTCGGGCACTAAGTAAATGCAATTGTGCACAAGATGGCAGTGTTCTCCATGAAAAGGACCATTCCTTCCTTCCTTGCTAAAGTGCCTGTGTGCTTTGAGACATAATCTGGCTTCAGTAAAATACCACTGGCAGCACTTGAGGAGCTCTACTCCGTGAATACAGAGAGTGAGATATGCACGCCATTTGTATGTTCAAATGTGTCTCACTGCAGGCACGAGTAAACTTGTCCCACAGATTTCTAATAGCTCCAGTGAATGCACCTCCTACAGCTTGTTTTTTCTGCATTCTGACCTATCTATTACTGCACTTAAACCTAGTGTCTAGATTATTAACTTTGTAAGACTTCTTTGGGAAGAATAAATCTGCACCATGTTGGTCACAATAGCTGACTGTGAACTGCTGATCCCTCATCACCACAGATCCACACATCTTGTCCACAAAAACATCACATCCAATCAGCTTCCAGAAAGAACCTGGATCCAAATCCAGAAGACTGAGGTGTGAGCTTAACCTGTGTGTAGCAAGACAGGCACATTCCAATGTATGAGACAGGTGAAAGTCTTCCAAGTTCCTCGTTGCTGTTCCTCTCTGAGGTAAGATCATTTCCACGCCTTTTTCTAGTACCATCTACCCTCTTCTGGAGAAACACCTGCATAAATAGATTACTTTCACTGCATGACTACATTAATAATGCATTAGAACTCACATGATATACTGAGTAGAGAGCACCATGGACCATGAGTGGACACCCCTAGACTGAGAAAACCATCTCCAGCTAAGAATCTGAGGGCTAGTGGTGTTAAGAAAGACTCAGAAACTTAAAACAAAACTAAAAGTTGCATTGATTGTAAAGAATATTCATAAATAACAATCCAAATTGATCAGGCAACTGAGAGTGCCTTCAGGGATCTTTGATTTTCTGATCAGACTCAGAAGAGTCCCTGGCTTGGCATTGCAGGTACCAACCGGGGTGGGTGGCTGCCACCCTGGTGGAGAGACAGGAGGAGGCATGAGAACAGAACACCTTCCCCGTCCCTGGGGACATCGGCCCCAGCAGGCTCTGCTGAGGAGCAGCAGCACTCTCAGTGTCCCCACAGCTGAGCCACCTGCAGGGATGCAGGATGCTGCCGCACAGCAGCCAGCGCTGCCTATCCCACTGCAGCTCTGCTCCCTGGGAGCTCTGTGGAGGCACTGGAGGGGAGCAGAGCACCAGAATCTGCCATCTCCTTCAGTAAAACTGATTTCTAGACTTGGTGAGGGCATGTCAAGGTGCAGTCCTGTGCGTTGCTCAGTAGTTGAGGGTTAGGCACCCTCCATCTGCATGAACAGTGGTGCGTAATCATTTGAGGAACTTTTCAGTGTCTGTCCCTCATGAGCAGACCAGGAGTGATTTTAGACCTAATGTGATACCTCTAATAATGTTTTTGTCCCAGATCTCTGCTATAGGTGGTGATTCAGCACCTCTTCATGGGTTCACTTTCCTCTGATCTTTCTGAAGACACACTTTTTCATGACAGTATTGCTTTGAAACTTTGTTTGTAGATGAAGTCAAACCCCATTTTTTATGGCTAAAGACCATCAAGTATGTTGATGAGGGGAGAAATAAAACCTGGATGGTTTAGAAATGAGAGCTGGACTCTGGCTAGGGACACTAAGAAATGGCCAAAGAGACCCCAACTAGAACTGCTGGAGCACACAGCATCCCATTAATAATGAAAGTGACAGGGTAGACATCATATCTTACAGTCCAGGGAGGATGTATGGTCTCAAGTTTTAGGATTTAATGCTGTACTTTGCAGAGCTGTAGTGTTGTTCTGTGAGATTTCAGGATTCTGTGTCTTGGTTGTCTGTTTATTGCTTGGATTGTTACTCAGAACAGAGTAAAAAAAAACCAAACATTTTACCAAGGTGTAACTGAAGTTCCTTGGAATGGACTGTCCACTTCTCCTTCAGAGCCCTGCCCAAGAAGGATTCTGCAGTTTGGGTTTCTAAGTTTAGTTTTCTAATCTGCAGTAGGCACAATCCACAATTTATGCTATTCATGTAGAGGTGAAGGGCTCTCCAAGGGCCCATGCATGACAAGGGTGTCCACAGTGGGTCAGGAAATTTCTGGGCTTGGGTGTGTGCACTGCCCATACAAGCCTATGGCCTGTGCCCACGAGCAAAGCACCCCATACATCTCAATTCCTGTATGTGATTGACATTCAGTTATTAGAACCTCCATAGAGCTTTTCAAACCTTAAATAACCCAGCCTTATAATCACTCTGGGAGGTAATTAAGCTGCCTGGTTATCAACAGTAAAACTGAAATGTGGAGTTGGGTTCTAAATTTTGGATGAGATATCCTTTCTTTTTTTTTTTTTTTGCAGGTCAGGTCACAAAATTTTAATACAAGTAGTGTGGAGCAGTATTTCTGCCTCTATCATGTCTCGACATCAATACTTGAGTTAGATGTTTAGTAAGCTCCAATATCCCAGCCCTCTTCTCAGAACATCTTCCCATAAGGCAGAATCCCAATGTATCTTGTTAAAAAAATGAACAGAACAGGATGTTTTATAAAATCGAAACTGTACCAAGATCACGGTAATTTGGAGAACATCACAGGCATGTTTCCATGTCTCAATGCACTGTTAGTGTCTCTCTATATCAGGTTTTAGCATAATCTGTGATGGACTGAAGTTTTTTTCCTTTTTTTTTCCTTTTTTTTTTCTTTTTGCCATGGCAACCTCACTATGGTTATTTCAGGGTTAGGGAGCTTTATATTTATCTTGACCAGCATGAAGAAGTCTGAGGCTCATTAACTGAGGAAGGTGGATGGATAGCGTATGGAACACACCGCACACGAGACGGCGCTTCCCTTCCCAGGGCAGCTGGGTCATTTGTATTATCTACATGAGCTGTGGTTTTCCTTTTGGAAATACTGAGTTGCTAACTGTTCTCTGTCCCAAGGGAAGAAAATCCAGACAGATGGCTTCAGAGAAACCTTGCATCTTTAAGGGAAGATATCCTCCTGGAACAATAATTAATGCTGGTGGGACTTTTTTTTTTTTTTTTTTTTTTGAGAAACTTGGAAAGAATTCAGTATCACCAGAGGGCATTAACACAGAGCCTTGCAGAGGACAGGAAAAGATAAAGAGGGGAAAAAATAGCTAGCACAAAGCAGTGATCCTATTAAAATGACATTGAAGAATTCTATTAGTGCTCTTTGCCCCCTCGCCTGCTGCCTTCGAAGATTCGAGGCAAAACACAAGTGCTTGTCAGTCAGACAAAGCCTACTAATAATCTCTGCTAAAAGGTGACATTCACAAACTGCAGAGGGACACACAGGGCTCCAGGCTCTGGGCTGACCACGTCAGGAGGCTGCTGGCAGAAACCCAGCTGTGGGTGCCTGCAGCCCAGGCTGGAGGCAGGGGATGGTGGGGCAGATGTGGGTTTGGGGTGTTCATTGCTCCGAGGCTCAGCAGCTCTGCCTGCACTGAGCAGTGCCACTGACACGGTGCCAGTGACAGGGTTGTTGTCCCCACGGCAAAGGAGAGTGGCCTCATGCAGGCTTTATGTGAGGGCCCTGGAGCTCTGGGTGAGTGGGGTGAGCTTCATCCTCATTTTACCATAGCTGAAACACCTTCCTACGCTGCTAGGCAAGGGTCCTGGTAAAACCTCATCCCTATTGAAATGATACTGTTCATTGTTGATGAGGGTCATTAGAAGCACACAAGTACAAGGGAAGAAAAGCTAGATCCTAAGCTAGTCTTTTCAGAGAGAAGGAACAACTGCCTTGGATGTGCTGCTTAGCTTGATACTGTGTGCTATATCCCAGGGTTCTCCAAAACAGTGGTGACTTTGGAACCGTGAAAACTGAGACTAAGGGCTGCTCTCTACCAAAGATCACTGGGAAAACACAAGACCTCATTCCTCACTGGCAGCTCAACCTCCTTATTTTAACTTCCTGAACCTGTTCTGCCAGTATATTTCAGCAAATATTTGTTTATATGAGTATCTAGTGCACCATGCACAGAATTAAGAATGTTTCCTTTTCCTAGACACATTCAAATTTTTTATTTCTATTAATTTCTCTCTTTCCCAGCTTTTTTTTTAGTAAGAAAGCCTGCTTGGATCAGGATCAAAGGCATAATTTATTACTCTTTCTGGAAAAGTAGATTCTCTGGAAATTACTAAATGTAGCACAGAAAACTCATACACTATCTTGTCTGTTTTACTCAGCAGAGATAATATCTCAGCTGGAGTACTTTGTGTAGCACTGGGCACTGCATCCCAGAGAGATCTGGCCTAGCTGGAGAGAATCCAGAAGGGAGCTCCAGCAAGGATCAGAGGGCTTGAAATCATGACCTACCAGAAAGAATTACTCCATTTGGGTTGCTTTTCTTCAAGGAAAGAAGATTAAGAATGGGGGAAGGGAGAATGATAATATTCCTCAAATATGCAAAAGACGGCTGCTGAGAGAAGAGGAAAAATTTCTTCTCCCTTGTGAAGAGCAAAAGAAATAATGGGTTCATATTGCAGCAGGAATAACTTAAGTTAGGCATTATGTAAAAGCTTTCTAACAGGATGGAAAATGAAGCACTGGGCAGGATCATCTGAGGAGACATGCCACAGACCCACTTAGAGTCTTTAAAACCAAACTAAGCAACTGTTCCTCTTGGACAAAGGAAAGGAACAGATGATTTTGGGAGTTATAAGGCATTATTATTAGCATGACATTTTATAGGAAAGTAATTCACCTGGAAATTCAACTACTGTTAAAGTGGTAAGTTTAAAAATAAAATAATAAAGTTTTGATAATGATTTTCTAGATCTTAGAAACTTTAAAAATCATAATTTCAAGATTTACTAGGCATATCATACTAAAGCATTAAAAGGTAAAACAAAAACCACAGCACGAAAAGGGGAGAGTTTGTATATTTCAGTACTGGACTGCACTTGGCATCTCTGAGCCACTGATGTACCCAGGGGCACTTGGAGCAGTATTGCTCTGCAGAAAGCTCACCTCATTCCAGATCATCCAAGTGAGGAAGGCAGATTTCCTGCCTTCCTCAGGGATTCTGGCACTGCCAGAGGTGGTTTGGAGAGTATTATCGGGGTAATCCAGAAAGGAGAGTTACACCTGCTCTAAATGGTGGCTGAGCACTGAGCTGGAATGTCAGAGGATGGAAATGGAAAGAGATGATAAGAAAATTGCCAAGTTGGCCCCTAAAAACACCCTGGCAAAAGTCCTCTCCTGTTTCTCTGCTGCGACTTCTCAATCACTCTTGGTACAGCCCTTGTAATGCTCTGCCAAATAGGATTACACTCCAGCAGAGGGAGAATTTACACATTCCATAGGACTTGATGACATAGCAATTGATAAGGGCATGCCACTGTATTAACTGCGAAAAAAATCCATATCTATTAGGGGCTGGCTGGGTGAGAAAAGCAGACTTACATCCCCCTGCTTGGTTCCAAGCCCAAGCAACCTTTGTCTGTGTGCAGGGAGAGTCTTCTTGCAAGCCTTGTGCTTGTTAGAATTTAATTGCTTGCTGGTCGTGCTGCCGGCGAACTGGTGCAAATAGAGATGATCCCTCATTAATGCAGAAGCTTACATGAGGCCAGCTCCAAGGAATAATTGCAGTCGTGTCTAAACACTCTCTGGTCCAAGTTTCCTTAAACCAGAATGGCATTTTATTAACATATCTGAACAGAAGGAAAACTCAGCAATAAATCTGTCTGGTAACTGTTCCCTTACCCTCTAGATACTTTTCAAAGTAGGTCTTCTGAGTTTGTCTTAGAGGGTATTAGAGTCCTGGAACTGCATAGAAATGCATTTAGAAACACATCACCAGACAAGAGGTTGAGGGGCCAACAGCCACAATTAATTGCAGCCAGGCCAGAGAAGAAACGCTGCCCTTCAACCTCTCTCAGATAGAGAGAGGGCAGCACAGCTGTAAACAGCTGTAAAGAGCTGCCAGGGAAGAAGAAAGCTACACCTACCATTTAGTCTTGTGTGGAGAAAAAATGTAAAAAGCAAAAGAAAAACTCCACTTTCAGGAAGATACACATGGATTTCTTCTCTTCCTCTTCTGAAGCCGAACACGTCAGTCCTCTCTTGCACACGATGCGAGCTGCATGTTGAGACACCTTGTGATTATAAACTCTCCTCAGCAAAATTACTAAGGGTCAAAGAATCTGGGGACTTGTGGGATGATGTGATTGGCAGGACAATTAGGTCTGGACTGTGTTCTTTCATTTCTGCTGGAAACTTGGTGTAATTACAGCTCCTGCCTCTGGCCTGTGTGATGCTGGAGGTTGGAGGAGGTGATCAGAATACTCCCTCTGGCCGTAAAATCTATTAACCTTGCTTTGCACTGCACATGGCTCAGGCACACAGAAATTCAATACCTGTCCACCAGCTGAAAGCTCTCTTGTCAACGAGGGAGAAATAGAAGGAATGAGGTGAGCAGGGTTTCTCTCAATTTTTTTCCATTGAAATTGCTGGAAAGAAGCTCTCAGGTGAGGAAAGCAGGGCTGTGTTTTGGAGACTCTATGACAAGGCTTGGAAGGAGTGGGCCCCTCAGCTGGGGTGCACTGCAGACCTGCTTGGCAAGTGATGGACAACTGAGGGGGACATGGGCCTTGGGGATCTCCATGCTTACTGAAGGTGCACTTCCTTATTTAAAGGGGATGGAAAAGGAAAATCTGGTGGGGGCTTGCTACTTTTTCTTATAAAATTAAAGCTCTTGAGTACAGGAAAATAGGCTGTCCCAGAAACAGGCCAGAAAATCACCATACTCCAGAGACTGTAATCTTTATTTTTGCACATATAGGGCAGAAGGATTTTTTGAGTGAGGATCCTACTTATTTACCAGCTTTCTGAGAGGGTAATTTTTTGAGAAAGGGGCTAGTGAGACTTTCTAGTTAATTTGGTAATCTGCCTTAATGAGTGGGAGATTCATCTGCCTGAAGTTTGGTATCTAAAGGCTAAAGTGTACAAGCCTGAGCCAGCCAGATTTCACTCCCTTTGTAGAAAAAAACAGAAGAAGAGATGGCAAAGACAGATAAGACTACTGACCCTCTGGAGACACCCATTTCCCTGCATCAGCTGTACAGGGAGCCTTGGGTGATCACTTCAGGTTTCAACACCTAACTTGCAGGAATCTGAGGTTAGGTAAGATACACAGTAGCCATCAGAGTAAAACTGTCATGTTCTTCACAGATGTTATTAATGTCATTAGAGGAAAAAAGGCCACCGAGTAATCAATCCTTAGCTTAACTAGCTCCAAGCTATGAAGTCAGACAGCTCCAGCTGGAGGCCACATCCAGCCTGTGGGCTGACTCCATCTGTCTCATTTGTGCCTCTGCCGTGACTGCGTGGTGGGATGGGAGGTGATGGGGAGCAGCTGTTTGCACCCTGGGGGAAGTCCAGCAGTTCCTCATGTTCCTACTGTGCTTAAGCGCAGCTCAGGGAGGTGCTGTGTCCACATGGCTCGCGAGGGGAGTCTCCAAATGGGCATCTGGGCTCCAGGAACACAAAACAAAGCTTGGACCACCCTGTGGATGAAGTCATTCTTCTTGGCCAGAAAGAGACTTAGGAAAGTAAACATCTTGAATCTTGTATTGCACAGCCCTTCTTTCAAAAGTCCAAATTAAGTGCTTGGATGCGCAGCCCGTGCTGAGAGGTAGCATTTGTGTGGTTAGGGTTCTTGCAATTTCCTTTGGAGGAATTTTCACAAAGAAAATAGGAGTTTGTGTTTTCTGACATTTGCTTTAACTAAAAGGCATTGTGAGGACTTTTACAGAATACCAATTAGACTCACAGGTTAGTGAGGGAGAGCTATGCACTTCGTGTTGGCTGAGGTCACTGCACAGCAGGAAAAAGAATCAGAGCTATTCACAAACAGCCTATCCCAGAGCTGCAAATCTGATTTCTCCACTTTAGCTAGATGAGGGTTGTTAGCAGAAGTAGCATCTCTCCTTACATTCACTGATTCAGTTAGAAAAGAGTAGACTAGTTGTTGGGCTGTGATCAAGGTCTGAAACAGAACCTGGCAACCAGAAGAAGGGCTTCTGCTCCCTGGGGCTCATCTGGGCTAATATTTCTTTTTCCCCAGCTACATCAGCCAATCTAGGAAGAAATATTACCTCACTATTAATGATGACTTACATTTATCTCTGACAATCACAGCTATTGCAACACTGCTCTTAATTCCTATCGTTATTCAACAATTGCAAGGCTTGGAAGCTTCTAAAAATACTCTTTGTGCCTTTGTGTTTGCCAACAGCTTTATGTGCTTATGTTTGGCAGTTGATGCCAGTTGTGCCAGGGCCACTGGTGCCATGAGACAGGTCGTGCTCTTGGGCCACCAGAGAAAGCCTATTTGCCCCATGCTGGGCTCAGGGAGAGCTGGATGCTCCAACAGGTCCAGGTGTGTTCATAGGTGAAATTTTATCAAAGTAAAGCAATCCTATATCTCAGAGAATCCTTTCCCTAATATTTCTCTGTCTTGAGAAAGCTGTAGGGCAAACCAAACCCTTCTTCCCTAGGTACCACAGAACAAGCACACCTGCCTGGCAGTGGATGGACACTCACAGCACAAAGCAAGAGGGCAAGAGGGATTTTCTGAGGCAAATCCAGGACTTGCTGAGAGACAGACACCACCACTCTGAGCTATAGGAGGGACAGACCATCTCCTATGACTGTTTTCTGAGTGGACCACTGAAAGCATGAATGAACAAGAGATCATTGTAATGTTATAGCACATCTTTTCAGTGGTGTGGAGCATGAAAAACCTATTTTCAAATGGCAGTAATATGCAGTGTTTAACAAAAATATAGAAAGTAAACAAATTCGAGGTAAATTGGAGCGATTTACTCTCAATTTTTACTCATGCTACCTCTAATTCAGCAGACAGGTTTTATTGCCCTCTCTCTGGTATGAAACAAAGGGTATATCTCTAACAGAGCTGTTCAGAACAGAATTTAGCCACCTACACAGCTTTAATCAAACATCTTTCACTACTTGAAAGGAGAATTTATCCAAGTAACAGCTTTTAAATTGACCACACTAGTGTTTCTGGGATAAGCCCTCCATCATTTCTTGGTATTTGTCTCCATCTGTCATATTAACCTTCCTCTGTTTTCTCTCCTAAATGTCAGTTCACCAGGGTCAGAGGCAGCCACAATGTGGCCAGGAGGGCCTGAGGTGGTGCAGTTCTTTCCTCATTACCTGATTTAGTATACATTCATGTGGCAGCTGAGGCTGATGCCCCCAAAACTCCCCAGTTAGTTTGTCCCTTGAACAGAAGAACAGTGAAAAATGTCACTCTTCTTGATGGATATAGTTCTCTCACAGGTGATCTAAGTCCCAATCCTATAACTCCTCACTAGTGTGTACCATCACTCTCCTCAACATTTCTATTGCTCTACACCATGCTCTAACATGTAGGCAATGTCTGTTCTGCAAACAAAAGAGGATTAGGTACCAATGTCTGGTCCAAAAGACAAGCGGCTTATTGGGCACAGCTCCTTTAAAATATATAGTTCTCATGCTGAAAGACTACTTACTTCAGCTTACAGAAGCTGAAGGAGAGAGTAGCTGCTGTCTTTTCTAAATTTCAGTCCATGTAGTCCTTAGCTCTAGTAAATTTTTTGAAGATGTAGTTGCTCTACTGAGGTTGATATAAAGCAAAGTGTATTGATGTAGCATATAGAATGAAACTTCTTACCAAACTCATTAAAAGAGCAGATTTTAATGCTAGGAAGTGTTCATCCTCAGTTAATGGTAGTGTTGTCTCAAAACAATATTTGGAAAGTACATACAGGCACATGCATGTGCATGCACACACCACCTTGTTTATGACCTGCTCCTCCTTTTTAAGTTCTCTGGCCACTACATGTAAAGTGGAATCCTTATTTCTTTAAATAACTAATTTTTTCCTCTTTCAATGAACTTACTCATGCTCTTTGAACTTCAAGGTAGAAAAATCAAAAGCAGTCACTGTGTCTCTCAGGAGTTCTTGACCTACTTTGTACTGATCAGTTCTCATCTCCTACAAAAACGTGGAAACTGTGTCAGAAGGATTTACACAATAAGATGTTGAGACTGTTTCTTCTTTTAACTTTATGCATTTCAAGGAAGGGAAACTGAATGCAATATGCACAATCTTTAGATACAATTGTAGGAAAAATGTCCATGGACAATGTAAAAGATCCTCCGTGGGCTCAAGAGGCAACTTGAATGAGTTGTCTTGTGTAATTCAGAGTCTCTGAACTCTTTCATGTTGGCAGTAAAATCAGAACTATTGTAGAGTGATTTTGTTGTCAGAAAAACGGGAAATTTGAAAACTTGAGGGAACGAGGTAAAGCAAATTATTTTTGCACTTGAAGATTAGGTTCCACTAATCAGTCACTGATCAGTGGCATAAGATAAAGGCTCATAATAAGAAGTAATAATCCATTATGAACAGAGGATTTCATATGTTTTAAATGTTGCTAAATAACCAAAGATCTGGTTAGGTACTGGTTAGACCACCCACTCCTCAACCTGTCAAATGCCCATTAATTAATCAGCAGTCCAGGACACTGCCATGCAGAGATCAGGACAAATTAGGTTTCATTGTGAGATAGCCCTTGAATTCTCCCCAAAACAAAGAAGGAAAACTAGTTACCTTCACAGCCTTGTTCTGTCCCCTCTCCTCATCCTCTGCCTGGGACTTCCTTAGCAATAGGGATTTCTCCCCCTGGCAGGCTCTGAGGACCACACCTAGGAATGCAACACGGTTGGAAATGACAGTCATACAAAAATAGCATGGTGAATATACAACCTGTTGATGAAGTGGCATCCTGCAAGAATCAGAAAGAGTTTTGGTTAATGTCTTCAGGGGCTTTTCTTAGTGTCATTAGGGCTCATCTGCATGGTTGTCACTGTGCTCTCAGACACAACTTGGTCACATCTGTAAGTGCTGGTCATTCCTGTAAGGCCCATTGGGCTCTGTGCTAAAACATAAACCGAACACCACATAGTCCACTTGTTGCTTGGAAATGCCCTTGTTTCTGGCAGCAAACACTTCTCTACATGGATAAGTGTAGAGAGTGTATTGAACACTGCCATTAAAACACCACAGCTTCTCTGAATACAAAGGATTTAGTTTCTGACATGTCCATTAAGAGGTTCAGCATCTTTTTGTGCCAATATCTCTGTGACCATGTGTGTCTTGTATTCATGTACACATGTGCACGTGTGCTTTTTCACAAAGCTTTACTGAGGAAACTGAATACCCTATCTCTGTGTTCAGCACTTTGTGGGGACAAAAGCAAGGCAAGCCTGTATCATTATTGTAATGCCTCCAGTTCAAGGGCAGAGCCTTTCTCAAACCATATTAGAAAAAGTCTGCCTGTAAGATTTAAAGGATGTTGGATCCCTCAGTGACAATTGACTTAAAGCTACAGTGGCATCAGCATTGTCAGACAAGTGAGCGGCACCAAATGCTCTCCTCAGCCCCACACCTTCTGTTCCCGGAGCTGCTACTGAGGCTTGATTTGGATCTTGCTCCTTTCTGCAATGTTTTTCTCCAATTTGGATGTGAAATGCAGGGATGAGAGGGTTTATGCCACGCTTACAGAGTTGTTTGCCATGAGCTTGTCCAGACTGGTGGAGGTGGACGCCATGCTAGGAATGGAGGTGTGTGACCCAGGCTGACCTTCCTCCCAGCTGGCATGATGCCCTCTCCTGCCCTTCAGGCAGTCTGCTCAGCTGCCTCCTGGAAAGACCACGAGCTGCTTCTCTGGAAGAAAAAAAGATGTGATAGGCAACTTTCATTTAAACCTGGCTTGTGGGAATGATTCTTGTCATCATGACATTCTAAATACAGACGGACATATTCCTGTGCATGCAGACGAATGCATCACACCTCTGTTCTGAGCACAGCTATTAAAATAAGGGGAGTCTGATAGATGCTCAACACCATATATTAAAGCTACAGCCTGCTAGAGCCATTTCCTCTCCATTTTGTGCATGTACCAGCAGTAACCAGGTAACAGTAAACTGATTTACATTCCAGGGAGATTATCCACAGTGATGTGCTCCATTAAATGGGCGGACGGTGGCTTACATTTCATAATCCATAGTGACATACTGGAAATGAAAGTGACAAAAATTATAGATAGCTCTTTGTCTGAAGATGTGAACGAAAAGGCATGGAGAAGAAAGGCCCAGGGGCTTGCTTTTGCAAAATGCCAAGACAGGCTGTGACATGCCAGCTGATGGATCAGGTGCGAAGGGTTGGAGTAAAAAGGGCTACATCAGGCTGCTAACGAGTCAAGTGGGGTTCCATCTTAGGCCCAGATTCTTCAATATCTTCAAAAATTGGATGCAGAACTCAAAGGGTTACTAAGTAAGTATGCCTATGATACTATATGGGAGGAGCTGTTAACTCCCTCCAGGGCAGAGACAATCTGCAGAGGGACCTTGACAAATTAGAGCTGGGCAATCACCAACAACATGAAATTTAGCAATGACAAGTGCTGGATCCTGCTCCCAGGGTGGGGCAACCCTGAATGCACCACCAGACTGGGGGGACAAGAGGCTGGAGAGCAGCCCCATGGAAAGGCCCCTGGGGGCCCTGGTGGATGGCAAGTTGAACATGAGCCAGCAGTGCCCTGGCAGCCAGGGGGCCAGCCCTGTCCTGGGGGCATCAGGCACAGCAGGGCCAGCTGGGCAAGGGAGGGATTGTCCTGCTCTGCTCTGAGCTGGGACAGCCTCACCTCCAGTGCTGGGGGCAGTTTGGGGTGTCACAATATAAGAAGGCTATGAGGCCATTAGCGAGTGTCAAAGAGGGCTGTGGAGATGGTGAGGGGCCTTGAGGGGAAGCCACATGAGCAGTGACTGAGGTCAATCTGTTTGCTCGGCCTGGAGGAGGCTGAGGGGAGGCTTCGTTACAGTCCTGAGTGGTGAGAGGGGGAAGAGGAAATAGAGACACCGATCTCTGTGGTGACCAGTGACAGGACCCAAAGGAATGGCCTGAAACAGCATCAGAGGAGGTTCAGGCTGGATACTAGGAAAAGGTTTTTCACCCAGAGAGTGTTTGGGCACTGGAACAGGCTCCCAAGGGAAGTGGTCAGGGCACCAAGCCTGACAGAGTTAAAAAAACATTTGGACAATGCTCTCAGGCATATGGTGTGACTCTTGGGGATTGTTCTGTGCAGGGCCAGGACTTGGACTTGATGATCCTTGTGGGTTCCTTCCAGCTCAGGATGTTCTATGATTCTATGAGTTCTCCCACGTCCACTCAAGGCCTGTGAAAGGAGGGCACTGAGTTGGAGTGCAGGCTGGAGCTCCCATTTGGAAAGGAAATATTTATTTCTTTACAAATATAATCTTCTGTGACTCAACATTAAATCAAGTGCGAACTTTGAATTTGCTACTTTTTTTTTTTTATGAAGGAACATCTATGTGTGCATGTAGGTGTTTATTTGAGGATTTCTCGCAATATAGATTTACTTTGGGAAACAAGCCACTGCTGACCCCAAAGATCATGAAGGTAAGCAATGAAGATTGAAATGGATGGAACAAATAGAAACTGTGAAAAGAAGCTCAGATGCCTGAAATTTTTATCAGACTGCATTTTTTTAAGTCACAGGGCACTTGAATACAGATAAATACTCACACTGGGTCAGCTCACAAGCATTCAACAATTCCATATCTTTCCTTGATGACTGCTCCTTGGGTCACAGATTCTTACAATCCACAGTTAAATAAATCCTCCACAGTTAAATAAATAAATAAATAAATAGGGCACATTTGTGTCTCCATGTTTCTAATGTCACTAGCGGACATTCTGGGACCTTGGGGGTTTCTGGAAGAGCCATGGTTGAATCCAGGGACACCTGTAAAATTGTTTTATTCAACATTAGCATCCTAAAAAGAGACTTAAATCAGCCACATGTCAAGACAGCCTTTAAAATCAGAAACATAAAAATAAACCCCTACAGACTTGTCTTAAAAGATAGCTCTGAACTCAACAGCTCTGAAGTCTAATAAGTGCAATATAAACATCTTTTGAGCAAAACATACTGCTGAAAAGAATGTTTATTGTGTTACAAAAATCAATGCAATCTGCAGGGACTGAATCAAATTGCTGTACAGTCTACCCTCTGATTCATTTTGCTTTCATGAGTAAGGGATGCGAGGATGAAATGGAATATGCATGTAGCTGGAATGGTTGGGATATAGATGGTGAGAAATACAATCACTTTTTTCTCACTTGTAATCTGACAGGACATATGCTTTACATTGCTTTCATTAATATATCAAGATGTTTTTGTCACGTGGTGAAAACCACTAATTCATTAAAATGCAGATTAGATGCCACAACTCCTAAACTAGCAGAGAACCTTTAACTTAGGTATAATTATGAAATCCTACCATCACCCAGACTTCTGCTGGCATGCAGGATTTGCTATCATCATTCACACATATATTTTTGTGTGAGTTAGACTTGCAGCTCATATTTTCAAAGCATTTGTGTCAGTCTCTGAGCTCTTTTGCTTTAAAGTAAATATATAACTGCATGAAAAAGATTGGCAATGTCACCAGAAGCATCTCTTTATTCTAAAGTGGAGATGAGTCAAGCAAAAATTAAATTATAATGAAGTAATGCCTATCTTACATGCAACTATCAGCCGCTTACTTGCTAGGACGGAGGTAGATATCTACTTTTTACAGTGTTTTAAATATTAAATTTTTGAGTTTGTCATATGGTAAATGAGTTAACTGAGTGTTGTAGGACGAGTCTTTGCCCCATGAGGGATATCCCTACTAGGGATATGTCTGTAGGAGAAAGCAAGCAAGTCCTGAGAGGGCTCTGATCATTCTTGGAGCTGCATGAGTTTAGTGCTTAGTTCAGTGCACCCTGAGACACAAGCTGAAGGATTCGTACTCAGGCTGAGTCTGGCCACTTTTGTGCTCATTCACAGCACCACACACCTGGCTGCTCTAGAGCACAGGAAAAGCAAGGCTGCTTCTGCCTACAAAGTGATGTGGGCATAGTCTACTCACTGTTTCCCATCTCTCAAATGAAGTGCACATGCATGGAGAGGACGAGATGGGAGGGTTGTGGTCATGGCACTGGACTGAGTCTGCATTTTTCTGTGAGGCCTTGGTATTTCCTAATATTTCCTTTTACTCCCATCTTAACTCCACTTCTGACAAGCTGGAATAAAGCTTCTGGCTTTTATATTGTATGTAGTTGGCTTTCTGTATGGTCATGACAGGTTTGGTGTTGAGGGATGATACAAGTACCAAGCCAGTGGGAGAGGGAACAAACCAGTAAGGTTGAAATGTTAAACAATGTATTGCAATAACAGAGGTGTTTGTTTGGTTGGGTTTTTTTTGGTTTGTTGGGTTTATTTTCTAGCCTGGAGAATTTATAAAAGGACAGCAAAGCAATGGCAATCTGCTTGTCACATCAGAGCCCATTGCAGCCCTCCCTCTCTCCGGCGCTGTCACTGTGCTCCCACTGAATGAATAGGCAAACCCAACTTCATTTCAGCTTCGGACAAAGACTGTCAGTCACTTCTGACAACAAGCATTTGGTGCCCGTTTTTAGCATGATTTTAACAGATCAATCTTTATCTGCTGGTTCAAAGAAGCAGTTCCATCTGCGTGCTGCTTCGTACTTGCAAATGCTGTGCTTGATCTTTAAACGTATCATTGTTCTGAGTCACTAGCTGCTTCTGTTTTAATGTAGGTGATCTGATTCACCAAAGTAAGTTAATAATATAAATGGGGAAAATTAAGTTCCTATTTCTATGAAAGCATAAATGTTATCTGAGATGGTGACATTTACGATTCACTGAAAAATATGATTTGTTTTATATGCAGTTGTTGTGCTGCCGAGGAGTTTTTTTTATTTCTAGCAATTTAAGATTCTCTGTAAAGTAGATGATTTAAGACAGGCAGAAGATGCCTTTTCCTCACTAATCCATTATGCCTGCCTTTTCACTTACTCTAGAGCAGGCGAAGAAACAGCACTGGTTAGAAATCACTGGATAAATGTACACAGCCCATTTTTCTTTGTAATATGAGGGAGAGAGAAGAAAATCTTATAAAACAGACCATTAAAAAAAAAAAAGGAGCAGACAATTCTATCATGATGGATAACACTTACACAATTAAATAAAAATACACTTGCAATAGCAAAGAGCAGAGCACATTTCATTTTTATCTGCAGTGTCACTCTCCTAATGGTTTCTGTCACAAAACCTAACCAAAACAAATCTTGGAAGCAGACAAAGTCTCAGATTTCAGGGATGCAGAGTTCTGCCAGGTGGATCAGAAAAGTAGGTCAGTGGGTCATTAATGGAAACCTGACAGGAAATAAACCCTGACCTGCTGAAAAGGAAGAGGTTTAGCACAGTCATCCATTTGATACACTCCGTGCATATCGTTTTCTCTAAATAGGCCTTGTAGATCAAGCACTGCAAGCCAAAATGCAGATCTGAGGACATCTCAGAGACTGAAATACCTTCATCCTCTCATACTGTGTGGACCTCACAAATCACATAACATAGGTGTGAAGTTTTCACACTCAAAGAGCAACATATATTACAATTTCCGTGTGCCTGAGTGTACTGCAAATAGTTTTTAGAAACTCTTATGGTCTCATTCTATTACTGACCAAGTCAATATCTGCTTAAAATGTTTTTCATTTTTCTATGTCCTCCTAAAAGCCTGGAGTATTTTTGACATTTCATTTTCCAAGAAGACATGATAGATGCAACGTTGGGAATTTCCACTTGTGGCCTTGCACTGTTAGCTGCTTTGTGGTTTTGCCCTTATACATGGTGAGGAGCATGTGATGGGGAGGGAAAATGAGTCCTGTTCTCTTGGGCATGTGGGGAGGATGCCATCCTGAGCTCCTGCAGGCAAACCTTCTGCATCCCTGCATCCCTGTCTGCTGCTTGTCCAGTCCTTTTTGCCTCCTCTAGCCACCCCAAAGAAGACTCACCAATGGCAGCCTTTGCCTTCAGGCTTTTTTAATCTGTCTCTTTTCACTTAGTTTACCTTTCTTTGTATAGACCCAAGGGTTTTTCCTCAAACAGGAAAACAGGCGCTTAACTTATTTTTCTCTTCTGATTAAGGGATCAAGCACTTGGGTATTTTTGGTTTGGTTTTTGTTTGGGATTTTTTCACACTGTTAACTTAATCAGAATTTCTTGCTTTGTGCTATTTTACTTTGGCACCAAGTTTTGACATCTCTCTTACCTTTTTTTTGGTATCAATTTTGTGTTTCACCCCACCTTGAAAAGCCCATTTCAGGAAATTGACAGTCAGTGGTTAAGAAATCTGCTGCAACTTGGAAATCCTTCATGATATGTTAGTTCTCAGAAACATCTGACAAACAAAAATCCTTTGATAGTTGGAGATATCAAAAATACATATAAGCAAGCACAGAAATTTGGAGTTAAGATTTCTTATTTATCTTTCATACAATAATTTCCTTGCATTTGTTCAACTCTCCTTTTGGATGGCATTGTATCTTTCCTGGGCAACTTGAAACCCTAAATGCAGATATGGCATAATTAAAAAACCCACACCAAGACAGACACATCCTGCCTGGTTTAGTTTAAACTTTTCTGAAATGACAATGAGATAATAAATCAAATGGTGCATGCAGCAACAGCAGGTTATTGTATACATTAAAGCAGTGCAGAACATCTCTGCTCAGTGTCAGGGTGGTTCTGGGTGCCTGCTGAGGTCACAGACCTGAAAGTCCTGTACTGGCCAGGACAGCTTGTGAGCCTCTGAAGGATTAAATAATCCACCTGGCACTGAGAGCACACCTACAGCAGGAGGAGGAATGGAGGCCAAGCCTCCTGAATCCATGCATGGTCCTCAGTGCTGGATTTCATAGCAGGTGATTGCTTTTGTATGTCTTGAAAGAGGTGTATAATAAACTAGTGGGTACCTACATGTCATAGATACTGGTTTGAATCCAAATAAAGTAAACAATTGTTTCTAATTATGATTTCAATCATTAACAGAAAATGGCAAATAATTTTTAGCTGATTGTTTTAAGTTAATACCTTCAGAATATTTCCCTACACAAAAGCCTGTAATCAGTAATTGATGTGCTTTGTTTTTTTTTGCAGCATTAGAAGGTGAGCAAATCCACATCAAATTATCTGTGCAGTTATGGTTTACAAACATTTATTCAGATCCTTAATTTGTGAGTTACTTAATTTTGAAATGCCAAACAAACCATCTCTTATTTATTAGATGATTATTCCTTCTTACAATCTAAATGAAAAGGGAGTTAATTAAAAGATGTGAAATCAACACTTTGTTATTGTTTGAATCATCTCAGCAAAGCTAACTTAGATGCACTGTCCGTGTTCCCCAAAGTGAAGGTGCTATAGCATTTTAAGCAACTAAACACCTTTAATAAATAGAGGAGGTAAAATTTGTTTGTCTAATTAAATTGATTATTTATGGCCACTTGCCTTTTGATTATCTTTGAACCAGTAAATTTTATCCTTTCACATTAGTTTTTACTCACTAGAAGTGCTTTTACTTTTATAAGTGAATATTTGGCACTCAATTTAAATGACCAAGTCCTTGACCAGAGCTACTTGAAAAAAATGTAAAGCAGAAAATGTTCCATTTGTACTTACAGTAGAAGTTATCACTGATTAAAAAATTATTTGTGACTGTAGCAAACCCTTTTACCAAGTGTTTACTAAATAACTTTCCCTAGGTGAAAGGTGTCTTTTTTAAAACCACATCTGCAATCATACAGTTTGTTACTTTTATTGTAATTTATGTTATTCTAACATATGATAATAAATATAGACTTTCCCTTATGTTGTCATATTTTACATTTTAGTTTTAAGCAATTATTGTTTTAAAGAGAAAAATAAGATTTCATTTCAACTCTACAGATTTTTAGTGAAAATATCAATAGATTCAAATCAGTAGAGCAAGTTGATTACACCAACAAAACATATTCAGCAACATTTCTGTTGCCATATATGTCAACTTATTTTATGCAGTAAGAACTTGAAAGTATAATCATATTAATTATCTCTCTAGCCATTGAAAGTACTTCAGACATATTCTCTTGATGAAGGGACATACTATGATTGCAGTCTAATTCCTACTTAAAGCCAGAATTTAAATCCTACTAGAAACTGGATAAAACAAAGAATTTGCTGAGTGTTTTGTTAAATTGAGAGCCAAAAGAAGAGTCATCCAGCAATTTAGAGATTAAGGATCATTCCAGAAAGTCTGACTTTGTATTTATTTGACATGTCCAAGTAACTATGAAAGTAGTTACATAAAAGTATAAAGTAAGTATAAAGTAATTATAGTATAAAGTAACTATGAAAAAGAAAGGTTGGAGGAACAATCAAAGATTAAGTATTTGTTTTAACTAATGGGTCAGAGTGCAAAGCAATAATGATGGCAGAATGATGTGCACTTGGATGCTGCAATTGAAGTTGTCATCCTGGCTTTAGAGGCCATCCCGGGCTGCAGGTGCCAGCTCACTCTTACAGTGCCATCCTACCCCCAGGCACCCACCCAGATCTCCTCCTCTACTGCTGCCCCTTTGGGGACTCCTGAGGACACATCCTCATGGGCTGAGATGGCCCCATCTGGATGGAGCTGGATTTATTAATCTGAAGGATTTACACCAGCTGAGTACCTGTCCTCAGCACATACCCTACTGGTGTGTGTAAGTCAGTGTGGGCTATACAGCGGAAATTATCTTTGAAATTAAATTCTAAAACAATGCATTTAACATATGAAAGCCTGGGAATCCAAAATGGAAGTTTTTACATACTTGGCATTCAATTGTAAGCTGGCAGTGACAGCTTTCATCCTACAGAAAACATTTTTTATCTCATGAAAGTTGAAAATAGCTTTGTGCTATACTGGTGCCTCTCGCTAAGATGGGGCTTTTCATCCGTGACCTACTTTGCTTTCCGCACAATGTACCTAATGAGTAATAATGACTTCGGAGAGGGCAGCGCCAGAGAAGAAGTCGGAGTAACGCCGTAAGATGCTGTTTGTGAAAACATCAAACAGAATATTTTTCATCAGGCTGAATAAAAGAATCTGCTTAAAGTACGCCTGAGTTTAAGAACTGAACAACGCTCGGCTGCGGGTTGCAGGCTCTGGGCACCAGGCAGGTGGCGTGGGGCCGGTGGCCGCCCTGGGACAGCCCGGCGCTGGGACAGCCCGGCGTTGGGACAGCCCGGCGCTGTGACAGCCCGGCTGTGGGACAGCCCGGCCCTGGGACAGCCCGGCGCTGGGACAGCCCGGCCCTGGGACAGCCCGGCATTGGGACAGCCCGGCTCTGGGACAGCCCGGCGTTGGGACAGCCCGGCTGTGGGACAGCCCGGCGTTGGGACAGCCCGGCGCTGGGACAGCCCGGCCCTGGGACAGCCCGGCGTTGGGACAGCCCGGCGCTGTGACAGCCCGGCGCTGGGACAGCCCGGCTCTGTGACAGCCCGGCTCTGTGACAGCCCGGCGGTGTGGCAGCCCGGCGCTGGGACAGCCCGGCGCTGGGACAGCCCGGCCCTGGGACAGCCCGGCGCTGGGACAGCCCGGCATTGTGACAGCCCGGCCCTGGGACAGCCCGGCCCTAGGACAGCCCGGCGCTGGGACAGCCCGGCGCTGTGACAGCCCGGCCCTAGGACAGCCCGGCGCTGGGACAGCCCGGCACTGGGACAGCCCGGCGTTGGGACAGCCCGGCGGTGTGGCAGCCCGGCTCTGTGACAGCCCGGCTCTGTGACAGCCCGGCGCTGGGACAGCCCGGAGTTGGGACAGCCCGGCTCTGTGACAGCCCGGCGTTGGGACAGCCCGGCGCTGTGACAGCCCGGCATTGGGACAGCCCGGCGCTGGGACAGCCCGGCATTGGGACAGCCCGGCTCTGTGACAGCCCGGCGCTGGGACAGCCCAGCGCTGGGACAGCCCAGCACTGTGACAGCCCGGCGTTGGGACAGCCCGGCATTGGGACAGCCCGGCTCTGTGACAGCCCGGCATTGGGACAGCCCGGCATTGGGACAGCCCGGCTCTGTGACAGCCCGGCATTGGGACAGCCCGGCATTGGGACAGCCCAGCACTGTGACAGCCCGGCATTGGGACAGCCCGGCGCTGGGACAGCCCGGCATTGGGACAGCCCGGCTCTGTGACAGCCCGGCCCTGGGACAGCCCGGTTCTGGGACAGCCCGGCTCTGGGACAGCCCGGTTCTGGGACAGCCCGGCTCTGGGACAGCCCGGCGCTGGGACAGCCCGGCTGTGGGACAGCCCGGTTCTGGGACAGCCCGGCCCTGGGACAGCCCGGCTCTGGGACAGCCCGGCTGTGGGACAGCCCGGCGCTGGGACAGCCCGGCTCTGGGACAGCCCGGCTCTGGGACAGCCCGGCTCTGTGACAGCCCGGCGCTGGGACAGCCCGGCACTGGGACAGCCCGGCTCTGTGACAGCCCGGCGCTGGGACAGCCCGGCACTGTGGCAGCCCGGCGCTGGCGCATCCCTCCCTGCCGCACCGGGACACCGCTGGCACCGCCCTGCGGGACCCTGCCGCATTTCGGGAGGAGACAGACCTGCAGGGAGCGGGGGCTGCGGCTGAGCAGGGGGAGAAGCTTTGGGGAGACAGAGAAGATTGGGATACCAAGCTCCACCCTCACTTGCTGAGCTGCTCTGTCTTTTGCTGGCCAGTCATTCATCAGCATGGCCCTGTCCCCAGATTAATTTGTCCATCAAATTTATCTGGGGATAAATTTCCAGCCTCCTTTACCCACTCCCTCCTTCCTCTGCTGTGGGGCTGATGCACAGGTCCTGCTTCTCCAGCCCTCCTTGGCCCTCCGAGTTTCCTTCCCTTTGCAACCACCCCTCCACTCTCAGAGGGTAAAGCTCTGTCTCTTCTCACCCTCCCCGCCCCGTTTGTACTCCAGCTTCCTAGATGATGTTTATTTTCATTGCAGAAATCTTGGTTAGACAAAGAAAGTAAAATATTGCTTTTATTATTTTTACTATTAAAATTCTCCTTGCTTTCTGGACTGAAGTACTTTGGTTTTGCAGGAGTAGAAAAGATATGCTTTTTTCTTCTTGGGTGACTGAAAATGTTAGATTGCAAAGGTCATGTATTTTGTTCTTCTCAGGTGAGCTGAGAATATTCTTGACAGTAAGAACATTCGTTGTGAAACTGTGTAGAAGGAAAAGGATTTTATATATCAGAAATGTATGCAAGTCTCCATTTCAAAAATCCATGCAAGCCACAACACTGTATCATTTTTCTTTCTTTCTGTCAGCAGATGCCTTTGAGTTTTCTCACCAGGCTGACTTTGAATTGTATTTTGCTTCTTTGCCCATAGAGCATAATCAGAAACCTGGGAAGATTGCATGAAAAGCACAAAATGCCTCCCTGAACAATGCAGAGTAAATAAAGCAGGCCAAATGCCAGGCAGCAGAGAGGAGAGATGACGTGCAGAAGGAAGATGAGTTGTGAGTTTGCTGCTGCAGGCAAGGAGAGGACACAGAGGCTCCTCAGCCTCTGACCCTGCCTCAAGAAAGAGTTTCCTGCTTCAGGCACAGCTCAAGATGAAGGTTGATCTGAGGGATTCAACTTAGAGGTGATCAGCAGGTCCAGACTTGAGAATAAATTCAATTTCATACCAATTAGCATAAACCAGTCCTGAGGAACAACACTGAAAGCCATGAAAACCATGGGAAGCAGAGAAGGATAGCTGACTTCCCTCACAGTATGTCCAGGAGTATAAAGGAGTATTAAGATGCTGATATTCTCAATGTTCACAGTAGCTGCAAGGCCCCTTTATAATACTGACATGATCTGAAGGGGCGTTTGTTTAAGTGAAAACCATATCCAGTGCCTTAAGTAGGTCAAGTTCAAAGCCTAGTCAATATTTGAAAAATCTGTGCAAGTTAAAGAGGCAATGAGAAAAATTAGCATGTGAGCCCACTAGAGCTTTTCTTCCCAACTGCACTTTACATGGGGAAAATGAGGACAGTACACAATGAATTGGTATTTGTGTCCCAAATACCCAACTCCTTCTCCAATTTTCCGTAGGAAAAAAAAAAAAAAGAAGTAATTCAGACACTCTTTTTCTGAGCTCTTACTTGATCATCCTTTTTTTCTAAATTGGGAAATGGAAACTTTGATTTCTCATTGTAACTTTGCCAGAAAAATCAAGAGCTTAAAGTGAGTTTTGTGTAACTTAATTCCCAAACTTTTACCGTACAACCTAATTACAATATGTCACTGAAACTTGGAAAAGCTGGATACCAGATACATGCACCACAAAATATAGGCTGTGGATGACAGGAGAAGGCTTTCAAAACAATAACTAAAACTGCTTCTTCATTTACAAAGAGCTGAAATGGAAGAGAGATCTAAGGGATATGGGGGATGTGGGGGACGCAAGGGCAGGGAGGGAAAGGAAAAGAGGAAGGACAACTCATGCCAGCTCAGGCCAGTGACATTTAGGCATAGTTTTTCCTATGTTCCTCTTTAGCCAGTGTGCTTCCAGAGAGCAGCTCAGAGCAGATGTTGTGAGTCATTTTTTGGCAGAGACCGTGGATGAGCTACATTGGTATTTCAGTTCAGATCAGGAGTGCACTTCAAGAGGGACTATCCCAATTGTCCCCACTTAAAACACTGGTTTTCACAGCAGAGCAACTCTTAGCTTCCAGATGAAAACAAACTGGGAGAGGCACTCTCACTTCAATAAAATGGATGTAAAATTTGAACAATATTACAATATTTATTTATTTCAGGTTTATTTTATTCTTATGGGAACTTAATAGGGCTTGGCTATGTATTTCTATGTTCAGTTGTAATTCTAGCTGTAACACCAACTTCATACCTGAGTTTAGCCAAGAAACTGAACCAACCACAAATTGTAACAGCAGTTTCAAGTTAATGGTCTTGCTTATGTTTCTAAAAATAATTTGGATATGAGACATGGCAAATAGTATTTTGCTAAGGTAAGTAGGAGAGAGAAATAGACATATTATTTTTCTTAAATTTTACATTAACTTTAAAAATATAATGATTTTGTCAGCGCAACAGCATGAACAAAAGAGACACGAGTGACAGTCTTTATATAAGTTTGAAACATACTTCCTTCTTTCCAAAGAAAAACATGGTGTCAGTACAGTGAAATAATGGTACAGCCTTTTAAATTTCACTGTACTTTTCCATACACAAATACATACAAGTGCTGTAAGAGAAAAACTGCATACTAACAAATTGTCTTAGCTGCCTCATACTGATTCCTAGGCAACACTGATGTGCTTCAGTTTTACACTTCACTAAGGATAAACAATATGGCAAAAACGTTAAAAGCTATGCAAACATGGTTTCAGGATCTCATCTATGACATCCTTCTGAAAACATTTTTTCCCCTTATCTAATGCCCTCACAAGAGTACATTTCTCATTACATTTCTGCCAGCTGGAGAATTCCAGTGAAGTGAGAAGAAATAATGAGCAGCATTACAGCGACCAGAGAAAAGAATACATGAGAAATGAGAAGTATTCTCCACTACACCCATTGCATAAATATGCACCTTCCAGGGAGAAGAGAGAAAAGGTAGCAAGGATATTACTTTGCCCACACTGACCCTGACCCAATAGCCAAGATATAAAGGCTTGTTTATATTTGCAGCTGCCTGTTGCACATCAGCCACTCTGGGATGGTGACCATGTCTCTTCACTGCTTGTTAAATGGAAAAGAGCAACTGTAAATGACAAGAATCCTTGACTCCCCTTCTTTGGAGATGGTGGTGTCATGTGAGCAATTCTTACCTTTGGAGGACGTATAAACCAGCCCCAAACACCTGAGAGCCATGGGATGCAGGCATGGAATCACCTGTTATACTATTTTGCCTAACAGGCAATACTTCTGCACATATTTTTGCACATATCTACTACTACTACTACTACTACTAATAATAATAATAATAATAATAATAATTTATGCTAAAATAATAATATTAATTGTAATATTTTTTAAATACTCTGTAGATCATTTGGTTTTTCCCATGTCATAATATCCTATCTACCTTCAGAGATACACTCCCAGTCCCCCAGGCTGAGATGCTTCTATGCTTCATCCATTTAGGCACCAATACTTTGGGTAAAGGCTGAATCAGACACAAATTTGAAGCTGTTGAAGCTGTTTGAGTTATTCATACAGTATAAGCAGTGTGTACCTTTCACTGCAAAATTCCTTGATTCTTAGTGTCATTACTAAATAGGAATATTTGGTGTATGTTTACTAAAAGAGCCCTTGGGTCTTGAGATACTTCCACATTCGTCTGTGTTTGTATCCTCAGGATGAAATAATAAAATTATTTCAGTTGGAAAAGACCTCTAAGATTATCCAGTTCAATGAAAAGGTATTTTCTCAGGGAGTTTTGACTAAAGAATGACCCAATAAACCAGTTTTGCCTGAGTTTTGAGTAGTTCAGAGAAGGGCTGGTAGACAGGGAGCCCAAAAAGCACATTAAGCAGTTATCAGTTGGACTCAGATTGGCATCAGGTCAAATGCAAGTGCTGCAGTAAGATTTGGGTTTCACAATTCAGATATGGGAAAATAGGATATTTAAATGGAGTTAAATAGTAGGATAAAACCCCAAATCAGGATGTTATTTTCACTTAGCAGATGGTTTGTTTTTTCACAATACTTCTTGCAGCCGGTCTGACAGTGTACCAGTGCAAAACTAATGCTGTCAGAGCCAACTACGTGTACTGCAGCATACAACAAAGTAAGGCTCTACTGTGAGAAAGTTTGCCTCAAGGCTGTATTTCTAATAGACACAAAGACCATAAGAGGGAAACAAAAATCTTTGAAACAAGCACTGAAGAGAAGCATTCACACAATGCAAAAAGTAAACTGAGGGCAGCCTTCTTGGTGCAAGGCAGAACCCCAAATATACTGCACAGAATCAAATTATTGGTGATCATTAGCTTTAGAGAGTAGCTTGAGTTAGCTCTGAAATCTTTCATTGAGTTTGTTTTTCTAAATCCACCCATCTCTTCTCTCCCCATTGCAGGGCAGAACTAAGAGCTTCTTCATTTGCTCTTCCCTCCCTTCCCTTCTCACCCTCCCTCTCATGTCCATAGGAGACCAGGTTTCATTGCTTTGACTCTTTGCAGAATGGCTAGTTTATGGTGGTGACATTGTGGTTTTTGGTTTATAGGACAATGTCCCTGGCCCAAGGAGCTCTTTCCCGAGGAGTTGTGGGAATACAATTCCAGTAACCACAGGAGAGATAAGGAAAGCAGTGTGACTGTGTGCAAAAGGGAGGGAAGGAAAGCTCCCCAGGGCCCAGCAAATAAGGTTGTATATTGGTAGGACAGATGTTTGTTTCTTCCCTTTCCTCCTCTTTCTCTCACATGTACACAAACACACTCATTTAATGACTGCAGGCAAACAGGCATAGGCTTCCTTGTAGCACCAAATAGAAAGAAGAGGCTGATTATGAGGGTGATATTACTATACCTTCAGCAATAGCAAAGGGAATACTGAGAACTGCAGGAAAAATAAATTGCTTTTTTACATCAAAGTTCCATTATATTGAAAATATCCCACTGTGAGAATTCCTCTGTGAAAAGAAAGCAAGAAGGACTGAGGTTGGTATTAGCTCTGGTAAACTGAAAAGAACTGAGGTCTTCCAGAATTCAAGTGCTCAGACGGATTGCGGAGTGAGAAGGATTATATATATTTTTAAAAGGCACAGAAACCCACTTTCAATCAAACACATTTCAATTACTGAAATTATTTAGTATTGGACCTCAATTTCTTTAAGCTTCTTACTTTGACAAGAAGTTACTGCACAGCAAAAGATTTAGAGCCTGCAGCATTCCTCCAGCAATGACTTTATGTTCACCAGTATGTCATACAGAGAGGGAATTTTCCACACCACCTTATCACTGGGAAATCCACTGCAGAAGAATCATTTTTCAGACCTAACTCTCCACAGCAGAAGTGAGATCAGCCTCTGTGTATGTATTTTGAGTCTGTAGTTAATGAGCAGAATTAATTGCATTAGTCTTGTAAAGGCCTCATCTTCCCCAACCTTGAATTCACACTTTAATGATATTTTATGATGTGAAGTCTTCTGATCTTGAATAACACCATACTTTTTAAAAAAATCTCATATTATCACTCTCACTGTCAGAGAATAACTAGATGCTCAAGACAGTTTTGCCAGGGAGAAAAAATTAAGGAGGTGATGATAAAATTAAATTATCAGTATGGGTGCCCCGCTTTGCCTCCTAGATTGTGTCCCTGTAATGAGCAAGATGTTGGGATTCTGTTGAGAGCTCATAGGATTCTGTGCTCATGCAAACTCAGGCAACTTAACACTTCCTTATGAATCAGAGCTGAGTATCAATGGTCAAGATAAACTGTATGGATTCAAGACACGAGCCAGATAAGATAACTCATCCATGGCTGGGCCACCAGCTGTGAGGAGTTTCCCTGTGGCAGTGGACTGGGGCTGAACAGAGGCTGACATCGAACAGGTGGGATCCCTACTTCTCGTGAGCCTTTCCTCTGCCCTTCCCCTCATCCTGCTTACAAGGAGACAGCAACATTACTGTGCTCTGTGGGAACAACTGGCATGGCAGATCCATCCTGATTGCTCCCAAATTTCTGCTTAAGAGGAAGATGTTTGGTATTATCACACAGTAATTCAGGCTTTTGAAATTCTGTCTCTTTGAGGCTAAAATGCTTTCAGCTCAAACCCTCGCTCTGAGCCTCTTTTGGAAGTTCCCCATCTAAGGAACCCTATCAGGCTGGATGATTATTAGACCAGAGTTCAGTGCAGTATTCTGAAAATCCAGCATGAGCTTTATTAAATCAGGATACTTTTGCACAGCTCTCGTGTTCAATGCAAGCTGAGTCCCAGAACTCCAGGTGAAGACCCAGGAGAAAAACAAATTCATGAAGACCCAGGAGAATAGCAAATTCATGAAAAGTCCAGGTTGGATGGGATTTTGAACAACTTGGTCTAGTAGAAGGTGTCCCTGCCCATAGGAGGGAGGCTGGAACTTGGTGGTCTTTAAAGTACCTTCCAACTCAAACCATTCTGTGATTCTATGGTTCTATGACAAAGCAGAGCTCCTTGCTTTCCCTGGTGACCTTGCAAGACTACTAAACACCTTTGTTCTTTTCAAACAGCTGGCTTTTCATTAGAGGGTGGCTCCATGTGGCAGCCCCTCTGTCTCCCACCAGGAGATGTGCAGGGCAGTCATTCTGCTCACACCCAGCCAAGGGACAGGAGAGCAGGGCTGTGGAGAGCAGGCTGTCCAGTGGGACACCAAGTCCTCTGCAAGCCACCTAAGAAGGAGGTGCCTGCAGATGGGTGTCCCCACCACCCATCCATGTCCCTCCTGGCTGCCTAGTGGTCTGCACTGCTTGGTAGGTCTCATCCATCACCTTTGGGTTGAAGATGGGGATGATCCCCACATCCTTTTATTTTATTAGTTGCTAAGTTGCTCAGTAAAAGGATATTTCGGGCTACAGTCAAGACAAAATTTGCTGGATATTGTGATTTAAAGTTAGGAATACCCAAAGCATAGAAGAACAGGGATGCAGTGAAAGAGGAATGCTGGCAGGGAGCAAGGAGAAGAGTCGAACTGCAGCTTGGGCAAAAGCAAAAAAAAAGGTATGGCAGACTGCTGTTACCAGAGCTGCAGAGCTCCCACTTCTGGCAGAACTAGCAAGGAAAAGAACATGTTTCACAACTGGGAAAAGCCGTGTCCCTTCTGTCTGGAAATATCAGTGAAATATCCTTGCTGCAGCACAGAGATTGGTTTCAGAGAGACGTCTCAGTGTCTCACATTATCAAATATTTTGTTGAGATATTTTTGCATTTTACGGATTACTGGAGCGGTTTAAATCTTCACCTGAGCTCAAAACCATCTGGAAACAGAGGGGGAAAAAACAAGCAAAGTTCCAGCTGCATTGTATTCTGTATCTACAAGCAAAATGTTCCTAGGAAATTGAAGATGAGAGAAAAGCTCATCTCACTATTGACAGTGGAAGCCTCTGAGGCATTTCAGGTGCTTTATAGCTTTCAATTAACTCAAGCAGGAAAAGTTAACAATAAAACTGTAGCATGGAAATGCTAAAAGTGCCAAACTCCACATAAAAACAAGCAAGAGAGAAATCAACACAGCAAAGCATATGGGGAAGTCACATAAGCTTGCTGGTCCTGCTGCATATGCTTGTTCTAACCAGCATGAGACACAAACATGCCTGGAAAACTGGAGAACTGAAATTTATTCATAGTTTAATTGCCTAAATCACTAAACTTCATAGACATGTCCAGTGAACCTACAGCACGCTGTCAAAAGCAATTCAAGATACCAAAGGCATCAATGACAGCACTGGGTGCTCTGAGGTGTGAGTGAGAACCAAGACGGACTCTTCAGGGACAGGCTGTGGCTTCATTGCTGGTGCAGGCTGGAGCACAGCTTTGCAGTGGTGAGGGTAGTGATTTGGTGCATATGCAGCTTACAAGCCACTGGGTTGCCAAGAAAGGGGAGATTTCTGGTCTCCACAAACATCTACTGCTCTCTTTTGGCTTGATAGGGCCCTTGCATAGCTCAGGAGTACTTCATTATGCCTGTGAAATAAAGTGGTGAATGAGGTACCTCTGACAAGTGGGTAGGACTCTTTCCCAAAAGCAATACATTCAATTTAGTAGGGAGAAATAGGCACAAAATACTTCCTGCCTGTATTTATGGAATTAATTAGCTGAAAATGGGTATAGGTCATTACTGGTTACCCTGCAAAACCAAGTCCAGAAAATAAAGAACATTAGCTGAAGTATCTTGCGTGTGAAATATATCCCCAAGAGCTTATGAGAACTGGCTTGAGGAGACTCATTTTTCAAGATGCAAACTTGGAAGAAACAGGGTAGCTGCAAATATACACTCTAGAACAGTGTTTTTCACACTTTCTGATGTGTTTCATACAGATTTGTACATTGCCTTTCCTACCCACCTAGAAACAATGCTGGAGAACCTTGAAGGAACACCATGTCTGGTGTGCTGGTTGAGAGTATCTGAACATGAGCCACGCTGGCCATGGCATCCTGGCCTCTATCAGAAGTTGTGTGGCCAGCAGGACCAGGGCAGGGATTATTGTTCCCCTGTACTCAGCACTTGTGACACCTCCTGTGTCCAACTTTGGGCACCTAACTTCAAGACAGACATTGAGATACTGGAGCACGTCCAGAGAAGGACAGCAGAGGCGGTGCATGGTCTAGAAAACATGCCTTATGAGGAGTGGCTGAGGGAACTGGGGTTCTTTAGTCTGGAAGAGAGAAGGCTCAAAGGGGGCCTCATTGCTCTCTAAAACTACCTGAAAGGAGCTTGTAGTGAGGTGGCAGTCAGTCTCTTCTGCCATGTTTCAGGTGGAAGGACATGAGGAAATGGCCTTAAGTTGAGGCAAAGCAGGTTCAGATTAGAAATTAAAAAAAAAAATTCACTGAAAGAGTGATTAGGCATCAGAAGAAATTGCTCAGAGAAATGGTGGAACCACCACTTCTGGAAGTGTTCAAGAGGTGTCTGGATGTGGTACTTGGGATATGGTTTAAGGGTGATTTTGGTGATGCTGGGTTGACAGTTGAACAATTGCTTGCAACCTTAATGGTTCTGTGGCTTGTGACCCTGTTCCAGCAGTCTGTTCCTAAAGGACTGCACCCCATGGAAAGAAGCCTCACTGGGGCAGTTTGTAAAGAACTGCAGCCTGTGGGAATGACTGAGGTGGAAAAAATTCATGGAGGACTGTCTCCTGTGGGAGCGACATGCTGGAGAAGGGGAAAAGTGTGAGAAGTCCTCCCCCTGAGGAAAAATGAATATCAGAAACAATGCGTGATGTACTCACTGTAACCTCGCCATTGCACTGCACCACTGATGGGAAGGAGCCAGAGAATTCTGGATTAAGTGAAGTCCAGGAAGAAGAGAGGGGTAGGGAGGGAAGCTGTTTTTAAAATTTGGGTTTATTTCTCATTATCCTATTCTTATTTAATTGATAATAAATTAATTTTTCCCCAAGTTGAGTCTGTTTTGCCTGTGAAAGTAATTAGTGAGCGATCCCTCTCTGTCTTTACTGATCACAAGCCTTTTATTATATTTTCTCTCCCGTGTCCATCTGAGGAGAGAAAGATATTTAATGGCCTTGGTGGGTACCTGGCATCCACCACAACTCTTATTTGACATGGGAGCAGATGGGCTGAGCAAAATCTGGTCAGGAACCAAAGGATCTGGTTCCTCTTCTCTCTGGGACTGGCGTTGCCAGCACTGGTATTCTGGGCATACTGCAAACTTCAGGAGCCTGTTTGTGCTTTCAGACACTCAAAATCTTTACAACAGTATTTATTTCTTTGCATTTCCCAATACCAAGGACAAGTCAAACAGCAAAGCATGAACTATTTTATTTCTCCCCACTTTCTATTACTAAAAGAGCATGAGAAACACTTGAGGGCAGTTTGCAGAGTGCATCTACCATCCAATATGACAAGTAGGTTAATTGGAATGAAGGAAAATGTGACCCTTGACTACAACTGCCCCTTCAGGGTATTGAGTTTAATGTTGTTGTTACTGTGCTCTGTAGCATTGTGAGGCAAAACACAGTGACGGGCTCTTCTCAAGCACAGGAGCTGTTCCTCACAAATGGAGCTGCACCGAGTGACTTGGATTAAATTTGACTAAATCTTGCCTCAAGAAATCTTTCCCTAGAAAATCCTGTAGCACTCACAAATATTTTAGAAGTGACAATGCTGGGTGTCCAGCTCAGCGGAAAAGCTCGTGGGCTTTAAGGGTGCAATATGATAGGCATCTTGCAAGTAGGAGAATGTGAGGATCACCTGCCACTTTTGTTGCTGGCTGTGCATGTACAGGAATCAGCTCAGTGACTTTGTGTGAATGTTGAGGAAGGAAAATAGTTGTCTTTGGGTTTGGGTTTGTTTTGTTGGGTTTTTTTCAAATAGGAAGAAGGCAGCAAGAAAATATGAGCAAATTTATGTTAAAGAATTGTGGTTTTTAGTCTAATTCACTTGGATGTTCTGCTCTGTTGAACACCAGAATAGTATCTATGGAAATTCAGACAGGAAGAGTTGGCGTTACACACGTTATTTGCCCTTGTACATCTCAGTGTTAAAAGCTATTGCTAACATGGATAGAGCTTATTCTCCCAAACTGGCCCAACAGTTTCTATGGGAGTCTTCCATGGAATCAGGTTTTGGAGAAGGAATTGAGTCCTACTCACAGCACTGGGATTTCCTGCATGCTGATCTGGGAAGCACGTGGAGATGCCAGCAAGCATGGGGCAGATTTTGCTCCCTGGCTCATGTCCTGTCCTTTCCTCCGGTCTTCCCCCATGTAGCACCAGCCAGAGGAGGGCTGAGCTGGCAGAGGAGGATACAGAGCCGTGGGATCCTGCTGCCCTTGCTCCAAGAGCTGAGCAAGATCAACTAGGTCTTGTCACTGAGGCCTGTGCCTTGAAGATCACCAGGAGCCAGATCCCAGCTTTGCAAGGAGCACCTGCCTGGAAATGAGGCAAAGGGTCTGGGTGAAGGCACAGCTGGGGACAGAAGAGCCAAGTGCAAGGTCATAACACTCCCAAGGAAAGCTCAGGGAACAGGAAATGGTAAGAAAGGCAGTGTTAGAAAGAGGAATAGAGAAATATATGGTCTGAGGAAATCCTGAAGTCAGCTGGGATGTATATACTATCAAGATCTGGAACTGCTAGCAGGACTTTTTTTCTAGGTAAAGTCTATTTTTAGCTGAGGGATATGAAAGGTAGTAGGGTATAAAATAAAGAAATAAGGTCTCAAGAGTAAGCCGTAGGCAAAGCTGAAAATATGTTGCAAATAGAAATCAATCTACCTTACACCCTCTTTTTCCATATTGTACCTGCTATAGTAATCCTCAGCTAAAATTGGAAAACCAATTGCTCATCCCTGCATAGGAGATAACAAGAAAAAAAGGCAGAAAGGAATTCTCTCTGAAATAAGCATACTCATAAAGACCTGAGATCTGAACTTTCAGAGGGGAACATTGTCCTTGCTCCTCTCTCCTTGTCCCAAAACAGGATTAATCCAAACCAGAAGTTTTTGTACGTCCATGCATGTATTAGCTGTATTATTTCACCTTTTATTGAATTTGTTCCATCAGTTTTACTTGTGTCACTGACTTCACTGGGAGCAGAATTGGTACATTGCTTTGTACTATCTGAACAAAAAGCAATAAAAACATAAATGTTCCTTAGAGCCAAATCTGTTCTCTTGCAGAAAAGAAAGGTTTCAAAACTCTTCAAAAGATGAGTTATTAAGTAAGATGAAAGTCTATTTCAAACGGTGGTAGAGGTTGACCTGTGACCTACTGAACAGTGATTTGAATATTTTGAATTTTCTGAACATTTTTTACACTTTTTTGCATTTCTTTGGAACTTATAAGCCACCCCAGTGAAGGGTGCAATTGCAGGGGAATATTAGCAAAAGCACCAAGGGCTCCTAGACACTTATTGCTTCTTGGAATCCTCTCAGACATGCCTGTCTTACATCAGTGTAGGTCTTAGGAAAATAGGCGTTTGGGTTTGACACCTCCACAGAGGACAGTGAGTTTAAAAGCATGGTCGGATAAGCTGTTCCTGTTGCTGGTGTGGGTTACCTGTTCTGCCCTACTGTAGCTGCTGGTGACTCCTTTCCTGGATGCTGGTCACTCCTGGGGCCCACCAATTCTGCTGGTGTGGCTTTGCCAGGTTACCCTCTGCACAAATCATCTGTTGAGTGATTCCCTTTGCCTTTATGAAGAACAAACCAAAAAGAAAACCCCAGCCCTTTACAGTAGAATTAGGCTTTTAAATTTTAATGACATCAGAAGAATGATTAAACCAGAAGAACAAGGTTGGCAGCAATGTCGGAAGGTGACTGGAATGAAATACTGAATTTGGATCACCAGTACTCCACTCAGTTTGTCTGTCTGAGGTCCTACATATTGTGGATACTACTTGTGAACTAGGTCTTGAACCAGTTTCTGCATGTGCCTCAGCACTGGTTTGGAAATACATCTCTGGGAGCTTTCCTACCTCGCTGTTCCAAGAAGCAGGGGATTTTTAGATTGGTATTTGCAGCATACAGAGTGACTGGAAAAAAATAGATCAAAATAAGCTGACTTTTTGCTAGTACACGAAGAAAGCAGAAAGGAAAAAAATGTTATTGTTCTTAGATAGACCTGAAAGTCATAGCATTATACAGATAAAGAAATACTTGGAAACACATTAAGACTGTGATATTCCAGCTGAGACATGGAAATAACTTGTCTTGTTGGTGCTCATTTTCAGACAACAGAAATGAAATCATGTCTCCAGCACGGAAAGGTCAGCCAACAAGATTTTGTTAAATTCATCAAACTCAGTGCTCCCCACTGAGTAGCTGTCACTGGTGTGCACTAAAGTAACTTTGGGGCTGAGGGTGTTTTCACCCAAACAGCACAATGTGGCCAGAATAGAAGCTGAAAAAAAATGCATTGATCTTTTTATTTCCTGTGTACTCAAAAGTAGGATTCCCTAGATGAAACTTAGCACATATCTTTCTTTCCTTCCCCATCTTTTATCTGGCAAAATAACACTTAATGGCTTTAAAAAGAAACCAGTGTTCCAGCCAGCATCACCTGGCAGTAACAAGATGCAAGAAAGTTCTCCAAGTTTTGAGTTCAGTATTTTTACTGAGCAATAAAATTAAGTCAATTTAACTGTTCTCCTGAAACCAAGAAGAAAAAAATATTCTGTAGAAAATTGTGTAAGAAGATCCTTATACATTGTGAAACTGGTTCAAAGCTACAACCATAATTTTCGCAGCATCCACAGATTAGATGACATTTACAACAGTTTTTAATTAAATTTACTTAATTTAGATATTTATCAGCCAGAATCCATTGGCACACTTTCTTCCATCTTTTTTAAAGGTTAAATGAGCAATATGTGTAATGAGGTCTTTAAGGGAATACAAATTGTGTCAGCCTCGAATTATCCCAAAAGCCAGCACTGTGCTGGAGGATTTGTCGAGCACTGGCAGAGGGGAAGGTGCTTCCTGCTCACTCTGCTGACACCAGAGTGCAGTGTACGACCTTCACACTGGCTGCTCCTGCCCAGGTTGGAGCCTGTGGTTTGATCACAGCACAGTTATCTGGCTGCAGGATCTGTTCACAGTCCCAGCCTGTGGGCTATGAACAGTCACAAATACCACTCTTACGGCTGCTTCCAGGGGTCTTTAAGGATACGATGAGGTAATGGCTGAGGACAGTTTTCTTAAAGACTCTTCAGGAGACACAGAGCTGGGAAAAAAACTTCTGAAGTGTGGCAAAGTGTGGGGAATGAAAGAGTAATGCAAGCCCAGCTGGCTGAGAAGACCCTCTGCATCTCTGGAACAGCTGAAATGCTTTGCTGAGGATTGAGGGGAAGGAGAGCAAGGAAAGTAATGTCTTTCTTCATCCCCAAGATGAGCACCCATACCCTTCCTCCTTTACATCAGAGCTGCAGTCTGTGCCTGCATCGACCCTGCCATTCAGCACGGCACTACTCCACCTTTCAAAAAGGGTTTGGTGAAGCATGTCTTGGAAAGAACATTATCACAAGCCAGCACGAAGCAGAATGAAATGCACTATGAAAAGGGCAATTACAGTGAAACTACATATGAGAGTTGCAGATGGACGCAATATGTAGTTGAATGACTAACAAGGAAACAGAGTAGATGGCCTCCTAACAGCACATGGACCATATGGCACAGCAAAACTTGGGGAATCGTTCTCATCAACGTGGCAGTTTTATAAACGCCAAGGTAAAAAAACACATAAGCTCTTTTGAAAATCTCAGTGAGTATCTCATCTCAAACTGACAGATTTCTTCAAAGCTAGCCTTATGGGTTCAGATAATTCAGTGCTGAATGTGCTGACAATAAGATAGGGCAGAAAAGAAGACTCCAGTGAAAGTCCACAGAAGATGGTAGAACTCTCTTAAATTCAGCATCACTGAATTTTCTAAACCTGCATCAACACTGGTTAGATGTTGGTCAAGCTATCTTCACATTAGTTTTTACTTCTTCAAGCAATTTGGTGGTAATAAATTGCATTTAATAACACAGAATACTTAATTACCCCACATGCTAGAAATAATCAGCCCTGATTGTTCCTGTCCAACTACGTATTGAAATTGTGTAGGAATGGTCTTAATCATAGGTAACCCATGTACCAGATGTTCTAAACAAATACTCAGATAATCTGGACTATCAGATACTGGGAAAAATGGACCTGAACACAGGGGAATTACAGCCAGAGAATGACTGGGGGAAAAGGAGTTCAGTGGTGAATGTCCTTTGGCATTATCCCATTAGCACCATCATTGTTATTACTAGGAGTAGGAGTAGCAGTAGTACTATTAAATATCAGCTGGTGGTTGATCAGCTTGTGTTTTATCTGGGGTTTCCAGCCCAAAACATCTCCAGGGATGTTTGGTTGCCCATCTGATTCAGATGTCTCTACTTGGGCATGCCAAATAATTTCTATTACTATTGGTCCTGACTGTATGCCTGCCAGAGTCTTTGAGAGTTACTGTCTGATGGTGGTGGTCTCAGGTTGTATTGGTAGATCTTGTCAAAAAACAGGATTAAAAGATAAAAACTGTATTTTTGTGATAGGTTAAGCAACAGTACCAAGCATTTAGTCTTTGCTTGGTTTGTCACTTGTCTTTGGAGTGTCAACACCACTGCTCTGAAGTCTGAGGTCCGAAACTCATTGTGTTTGTCTTATTTGATCCTGATTATCTTAAACAATCTGACAAGACACTGGGAAATGGAAACATGACATTTATTATTCTGCAGAATGAAGGATTTTGTGTTCTAGTGTATTTTTGGCAAAATAGAGCAAGGATTTAGCAGACAGCTCTTAAGCAATATGCTAACTTATTTCTTTCTGTCCAAACCGTAAGCTATATGACAGCTGCCTTTCTAATGAGAAAAATGCAGTAATCATCACTTGCATGTAGTGGTTGGCAACAGTTGTTTGAATTTCTGGTGAGCATAACTCTCTGATCTGTTTTTCTTGTGGTAGTTTACATACAGTTTCTAAAGTTTGCATTGTTAGTCATACCTATATTTAGAACTTTCATTAGCGATGAGTCAAGAGAAGCAGAAAAAAATTAAAGAGAAAAGATATGACTGTAAAGCTCAGTAGTGAGGAGAAAAAAATTATGTCCTGAATTTCATTCTGTGGCAATGTGTGTCTTGAATTCAAATTGGAATTAATTTAAGCAGTCAAAAATGTTTTAAAAATAATTGACAGTGAAGAGAAACTAATTTAAAAGCTGATTTTTACACATTGACTTTTGCTTTAATTGCTGTAAGTGCTTTCTTTCCCTGATTAAAAAGGTGCTAAGGGTAGCTTAAGGCAAATGTATTCAGTTATTTACTTTAGTAAAGAGCTCTGATTGCATTTGCCAGGTAGACAGGGCAGATAGGGAATATTGGTTTAACTTTCCATCAAAGAAGGGACAGTAAGTCAAAGAATCATAGAATAAAATCACAGAATCATGTTGGCATAGGAAGACCAGGAAGCTTCATGCTGACTGGGACCTTTGCCATTGCAGTCCCAAATAGCACAATAACGTTCCAGTTTGAAGGATCCCATGAATATGGAGTTGCATGGTGGTGGCAAAGAAACTGCAGGCAGCATGGCATGGCCGGGTTTGGTTGGCCTGAGCCCCAGTTCATAGGGTGAAATCGAGTGCCCCTTATAGAAAACTTTCTGTGCTCATTTTTGCCTTCCCTTGCCTGGGTAGGACAGCACCCACTCCTCCAGCACGATGTCTCCCTGCAGTAACACTGACTGCCCTGTCAACAGCTGTGACCCTGCACAAATAGGCAAAACATGGGTGGCTTAAAAAGAAGATGCAAAGATCTCTCTTACAGATTCACAGTCTTCATGCAGCCTTCTGTATCTTTCATCTTCTGTGGTATTTCATATTAATAAACTGTACAGAGTAGGCTTTTGCACAGAAAAGGGAATAAAAATACTGTGAAAAGACAGGAACAAGCAAGGAGAAGAGAGAAAAATTATGTGAAAATACTATATTTTCATCATCTGTATCATAGATAAATGTACTTAGTATCTAAGTACATTTATCTATGATAAATGTTTCAGGGATGAGGTATCCACGGCTTCTCTGGGCAACAATCTCTGGATTGTGTAAGAGATTGGCCTAATTCTGCCATCATCTTTCTTGCAGTGCTGCCCTTTGACCTATACTTTACAGGAGGAAATGCAAAGTTTTGGCTAATTTCCTAAAAAGGGCTTCTATATTACTTTAAGGGTGAGATGCTGCCCAGAATTAGTTCAGTCAGTTGGATACTGCAAGGTCACTCCTAGACATATTTCACAAGAAAAGATTAATTTATAGTTGGTGTAAATTAGTGCAGCTTGAGTAGAGTCAATTGAATTACTCTTGCTCAGTTCAGGCCTTGTAGTCAGATTGCCTGTGGAATATGAAGTACATCTTGTCTACCATCAGCTGAGAAGCTAATTTAATCTTTCTAAGTGATAAAAAAGAGGGGCCAAGCTTTCCTTTCATAAGGTGAGAGAAACGAATATGCATTTTAAAGGAACATTTAAATGAAAACAAACAATCCTGTTGAAAATGTCATGTCACTGACACAAGGGCAAAAAAACATCTGCCCAGAGAGCTGACTCCCAGGGGCTGGCAGTGGCCAGCTGAAGGACAGCAATGCTTGCCACTGGGCTTCAGTCACAGAGAAGAGATGCAACAGAGGCCATTGACTCCACTCTGGACAGAGAACTTCCAAAAGTGGGAAGGAGTTCAGCAGATCCCTGACACGCTTCCAATGTGCTGGTGCACAGTGGTGCCAGAGCCAGTTCCCTTGTTTTGAACCAGGAAAGTGTTGTTAGAAGGACGTGCTGCCAGCCTCACTGGTTATTTGTCCATAGCTCAGTTTTCAACCACTCTTCTCACAGCTGAGGATGCTGTGTAGACGTGCAAAAATTCACAGTTTGTGTGAGGTGTTTGAAAATTAGCCTCTCCTAATTTACTGAAATATCTCTGTAGCGCATGTATCAAAGCACCTGGAGATAGGAGTAGTCATTGTCCATCTGTCAGGAAATTCAGCATTAAAGGGGAGCCAGAAGCTTACGTACATGTATGTCCACAAATCCAGGCACATGTCAATGATGCATAGCTGGAAAATCCCAGCTATGGATGTATTTTGCTATTCTAGTAGAGAAATTAATATTCTGGGGTACATGACTATACTTTCCAGAGTATGTTCCTGATCATCTCAGATTTCCTGAAATCTGGGCTGAAAGTTAGGCTTTACTGTAATATCAGAGTTACACACCAAGTGCTCTTTGGGAGAGCTGTGTGGTAGTAACATAGATGGAAAATATTTTCCCTCATATTAAGTATAACATTGTTGTCTGGAGATTATGAATTACTTCTGATTTTGTAATGTTTATTTCTCTGAGACAAATGAGTGGAAAATGAAATAGCTCCCTGTTATAATTTAGTATGCAACTTCAGGAAAAAAAGGAGCATTTGCCTATATTTTGAAAAGGCTTAAAGACTGCCCCATATGGTGCCTTTGCCAGAAGATGGTACACAAAATAAAAATGCAAAGAGAAGAAGATGCTACAAATTATTTCCTAACAACTAACCCATCAGCAGGAACAACAATGTGGGCCAAAGTGGTTCTCTGTTTTCTTCATGAAGAAAAATCTTGCTATTGTTAATTAGATCCAAATGCCTGTGTTTTGATATGTTATATTGCTATTTAACAAAGGAAGGAGTTTTGTGAAATCTCCTCCCAAATAAATAATTCCGAACAGCAACCTAATGCCAATATCAAAGTTGCTTCAAAATGCCTATGGTCAGAAGTATTCATTTCTTGGGAAGACACTGTAGGGTGTTGCCAATGTTGATGAATTTCAGATTTTGATTCTGAAATCCAAGCACTGACTAATAAAATAGGTAACAGCTGTCTGTGTAAGTATGTAGACTACTACCATTCATTTGCTTCTTCAAGGTGGAAGTATTTTTCCAGTAAGTTTCAAAAATCTCTTTAAAATACAGTTCCACAGAGAAAAAAAAAAAATACTTTTATGTTGACATTCTGGGGTTTCTGCCATAGCAATGACAAGTAGTTCAAATGTGCTCTGTGTACTGGCAGGAGAACAAGGTTTCTGACTGCCAGCCCGGACAGGGAGGAAGCTGGTGGCACTGGGAGGTTGCCTGGGCCACCCCTGGGGTTAGTGGCACATGTGACAGATGTAAAATGTAATTTTGCCCCAGCATAAAGAAACAAGAAACATTTCTCCATTCATTTTTAAGCAACTTGTCTGATTTCTGTGCTTGTGTTTCTGTTTCATGCTGTTTCCATGCAACATAGGATTCAACAACCTAACAAGATGTTGCTATTGAAAAGCCAGCCCCTCTTTCTGCAAAACCTCTGGGTCAAAGCCTTTTGCTCGGCTATCAGCGACTGGCTATGTTTTTTTTTTCACAGACATTAAGAAAAAGACCCTTCTTTTGAAGGACCTCCTTCTCATCTAGTGATTTTCTAAAAAAATTCCTCATGTTTACCTCTGTTTCCAAGTCATATAATCTGATTTAACCACACATTGTGCCAAAATGCCACCTTTCACTGCTCTGCTGGAATAAAGAGGGTGAAAACCCAATGCCTGCTTGGGTTTTCTGAGTTCAGTAACATGGAGAAGACCCTCACCAAAGCAAATCATGTGAAACACCAGCAGTGTTACCCCTGCTAGACTTGCAGAGTCTATTTTGTCTCCACTGACAAGATCCCCTCACAGTACACACCAATATGTGACAGAATACCAAAAATGGACTTGAAAGCCAGAAGAGTAAAGTGTCCCTCAGGAAACAAAAAGGCACAAATTAATAGTCTCCCAGGAGACAGAAAAACATATCACACCTCAAGAGAAATTAAATATTTAAAGAGGCTTTGTCAACCTGCAGGGGCTCCTGAGCGCCTGCTCCTCCTGAAGATGCCCCTAGGACTAGAGATTCTTTTCTCTTTTCTTAGAAAAAGAAGAAATTAAACCGTGACTTGGCTATGAAGTTGAAGCCTGGGATGCCTTGGCGAGACTCCTGCCTCTCCTGCATTCCTGCAGCCCTGTGGTGTAGCCCCCTTGCAGGACTGGGTGCCAGCTGCCGGGAGGGGCAGTGGGATGGGCTGGACACCCAAGAGTGGTGGCAGTGGCCAGAGCCACCACGCAGAGGTGCACTACAGACATGTGCACCAGACACCTCAGCAGCAGGTGCTCTCCAGTGGTGTCCCCTTCTCCTGCCATGGAGAGTGTCATTTAGCAGGGCAGTGCAGGTGGGAAGTGTGAGGGTTTGGCACCATGGCCATGAACACGTGCACAAATCTCATCCTTCCTAGCTCTGGGGTGCCCGGCATAAGAAGGAGGTGAATCTCTTGAAGAGAGTCCAGAGGATGGCCACAAAGATGATCAGAGGGCTGGAGCAGCTCTCCTACAAAGAAAAGGCTGAGGGATTTGGAGCAGTTTAGCCTGGAGAAGAGAAGGGTGCAAGGAGACCTTATACACCTTCCAGCACCTAAAGGGGCCTGCAAGAGAGCTGGAGAAGTAGTACATGGTACAAAGGCATATAGTGATAGGACAAGGGAGAATGGCTTTAAACTGAAAGAAGGGAGGTTTGGACTGGATAGTAGGAAGACATTTTTTACTGTGAGGATGGTAAGACACTGGAACAGGTTGCCCAGAGAAGCCGTGGATACCTCATCCCTGAAACCGTTCAAGGCCAGGTTGGATGGGGCTTTGAGCAATGGGGTCCAGTGGTAGGTGCTCTTACCCATGGCAGGGGGGTTGTCACTAAATAATCTGTATGTTTCCTTCCAACCCACACAGTTCTGTGATTCTGTGATTCTAACACATCCCCTCAGCCGGGAAGTTGTGGGGTGGGAGGCCCAGAAAGAGCACTGCGGGGCACCATTAAAGTAGCTCTGCATCTGCTTCCCATTAACCACATCAGATATAAGTTGGCAGGCAGGGGGATGAGAAATTGGGACGTATATGTTAGCCAGCTCCAGCATGCAGTTACCCTGTGCTGCAATTAGCATTTCTCTTTAAAATCCTTCCAGGCTCTGCTGGGGCAGAAAGCAAGCCACTGTGCTGCAGCATGCAGTTGCTGGGGTGGTTTTGGCATGTATCATGTCCCAGAGATGTGGTTTTTGGGAAACTCCCTTAAAAATCCTCTGTTTTTTAACTCAACAGAGATGACATTTCAAACCACGAAAGAAGGCTCTGCTGCCATTGCTGTCATGCTGGCACGACCATGCTCTGTGCAGTTAGAATGGTGTTCTTCACTTGTGCTCTGAGACAGGGCTCCTGTCTGAGTGCATAATCTTTACTCAGTGCCTGGCACAGCTGAATCAAACTGCAATCATGTCTTCCCACTGTGTCTCCACAGGTTGATAGCCACAGACCCTGATTTCTAATGCAATGAGGCATTGCTAATAAGGATGAGTTTCTTCTCTTTAGCTTAATAAAAATATGCTCCATCCACAAATGGGACTAAAAGAAGCCAAATTCTAGGGAAGAGGGGAGAATTCCCAAATTGGATTTTATTATCTTCAGTGGAAAAAACCCAAATCCAACAACAAAAATGTTATCTAAAATCCAGGTAACTAAAAACTGCAATTAAAATATTTTGAAGGGTGCTCATTTATTATGGAGTTGAACCCTCTGTACTAAACCAAGAGGTTAGTATCTCCCATTCTTCCAAATTACCATCCTTTTGGCATGTGTTACCACAAATCCAGGACCAGGCTAATTAAAATTGTTTTGTTGCTAATGACAGCGCATCTTCTTTCACTAAAGAGTTCAAACTGCAGCCTTCCTCTTGATCTGCTGTGAGATTTTTTAATCTCTAAATTAGAAGAAAAGCATATGCCCTTTTAATGCCTATAAGAATTTGAGCTCATTAATGCAAAAAAAAAAAAAAAAAAATAAAAAAAAGGAAAAAAAAAGGAAAGGAAGCAAAGCAGGATTTCTATTATAGCTGTTCTTTAATTATGGAACAGCATGTGCGAGAAGACTCTTTACTCACAACCGTGTCCTCAATTCTATTACACATTTTAGCAGCAAATGCATGTAAAAGAAAAACAGCAATAGACTGTGGAAAATGTCCAGAGCCCTGCTCTCCTAGGGAAAAGATGCCAATGGTATTTTTGTACTGCTACTCCTCAGCAGCCTCTTTGCACTTTCCTCCGGGTTACATGCACAGCGTGACTCACTGCCTGATGGTTTCATTGAAACAGAAAAATATAGACACAGTAATGATTACATTCAATCATAAACTACAGTCAATACAGCAGAGTTTAAATGTTCTGCACCCTAGCAAGCCACTACAGTGTTGTCCCCCCCCGCCCCACCCCATGCTATTCCCTGGAGAAATGACTTTTCATTTCTAAAAGATAACAGTTGTTCCAAGTGCTCTAGCAAATGTAGTTGAGTCTCTCAGAATGAAATATGTAGGTCAGAGCAGGAGGCATTCATTGTTTTCTTTGATGTACCTTCACGTCAGCCCTTCTTTGGATGGAAAAACCACTTCAGACAGACACTCAGTGACTGCCCTGCAGGAGTCTCACTGGAGACAGCAATCCCCTCGGGCTCATCCGGGGCCACGGGTACAGACCACAGACTTTTGTGGCCTTTTATTTATGGACATCAGGATATAAATCTCAAATTACTCCTTGAATGAAGACAATTATCTCGAAGAAATCTTTGTTTGTGTACATCACACCACCAATGCAGAGTTTGGCAAACTGAGGCTCTGATGAGAAACAGCTCTCAGGAGATCCAGGCGAGACTGAAAGTAGGATGGGGCGGGGAAAGGATGAAGAGAACACAGGCAGGTTGAGATACAGGGAGCCTCTTCAGGAAAAGTAATAAACATTACTTTTGGTCTTTAGAGACACTGTGTGACCCTGTGCTGTCACAGTTCTCTAAGTAAAATACCCTGTCTTCAATAAGAATAAAGAATCTGGTTTGGTGTTAAGCATACTTGCTCTTCTGCAGTATCTTCAAAGGAGAGATGCCCAAAAGAGTCACTTCTGCCCTATAGCATTGATCCTCTAAAAAACCAGCACTGCAGTATCGCCCATCACAAGTCAGGGGACATCCCAGCACATACCCCAGCAAACTCAAATTCCCATTTACTTAATAACAACCTTGCACTAGGAGCTAGCAAGGAAAAAAAAGAAGAAAAATCTCTTTTCCTCGTAGCAATGATAACTGCCCAAGATGAAAGATAACTCCCAGAAGGCCAGTAAAAAATTGAATCATGCTAACAAACCCTAAATAAAGGTTTTACTTCCAACATGTCCTCTGTTATGCTTGGGATGAACAGTAAGTGACAGCTGAATAAATCAAACTCCTGGAGTTTCATCATAAGTATCAGGTTACAAGTGATATCATCTCACTTTAGCTATTCATACTTCTTTTCTCTTCCTCAGATCTTGGAGATGTTGGATTCTATGCCACTCACATTAGAGTTGGAAAAGGACTAGTGGAAAGAGTAGTGCAACTTTCTAAAAAACAGCCTCTCTTCTTCTTTTTTTTTTTGGTCATATATCAATGTTCCTAGTTTCATCTTAGTGCCTGTCTCCCTTTCTTCCTCTCCCCCAGCACTGTTTCCTCCTCCCACTCGTTAGTCTGTTCAGCACCTTCAGTGAGTCACTCAGAGCAGGCTGACAAGGCAAGTGAAGTTCGACTTCACGTAAAGTTCCTGCAGATCCCTTCTGCTGTGTGCTTTGCTGAGCCCTGCTCTGGTTCCTTCTCCCTCCTCTGAACCTGGCCTGGGCTGGACCTTCACTTCTGAGGATGTGCATTTGGGACCACGAGTCCTCTGCTGCACCTGAAAATGTGTTGTAGGCATTCCTGTCAGTCACAGAGCTCACACAGGAGACTGCAGGTGAAAATCCAGAATTTACACCCCTTGCTAAAAGGTTCCAAGCCCAAACCTTAAATTATCTCTTGCTAATTTAAGCCCAAGGGAAGGAAGGAGTAGTCCCAGTAGTGGCTAACTCTGTCTCCTGTCTCTCTCCACCACTGAATATGTCACCCTTAAAATTTCTAAAATGGATTTTGCCTTATCACATGAAGTGTCAGCAGAGGCCACAATATTTAGGTCACAAAAACTTACTGTACAACAATTCCTGAAGCAAGGAGGGAGAGCTGTATTCTTTGACCCCATTTCAGCAACATCTATAAGTATGTGCCTAACCTTAAGCACACAGCAGTTTTATTAGTTAAAAAGCACATTCCTCAACCAGGTTTTAGTGTGTGCTGCAGATCTGTGCTTTAACTGTCAGGCTGAGATTTTGTGATGTCTCAGCAATAGTTGCTAGCCCCAGCAGAGGTACTGTTACCAGTCTGGCAGTGAGGTACTCAACTCTGGCCGTGGGAAGGGTAACTGAGGCATAAAGGCTCTCCAGAAACCTTCTTTGTTAAAGACAGAGTTGCTGAGATGCTAATGATGATCTAGAGACCCTCCTCTGTAGCTCAGGAGCCTGATTATTAACTGATAACCTACCTCCTTCACCTTCCAGAATCTGGACTGTGCAGACCCCCCTTACTGAAAGGCACTGATGAGTCCTGGTGCCGCTGCATGCCTCTGAGCAGGACTGTGATGAGTTTTTGTTTGTGTGAAACCCAGGACTTCATGCCTTTTCCAGTCAAAGGAGCTGGGGGGGTGAAACACGTAACCAGGGACTGGGCATTGCAGGCACAGCTGTTCCCCATCATCTTCTAGGAACTGGGGAGGTGCATTGATCACAACTCTCAGCTGGGAGGTTCTTGGTCTTTGCAGCCTTCATGCAACAGTTACCAGGAAAAATCAGAAACATTCTTGAAGTGGGTTTGGGACCTTCTTTCTGCCCCTTTTTAATATAGCAGCCCTTACACATGAGTCATCCAGCACAGCACTTTCCTCCTGTGTTTGCTCTGCTTTGTCTTTAGCGTGGTGGAAAGCCCATGTACTGGGGTTGGTGGATTCCAACTTTTTTCCCAGAGATTTTTTATTGGGGACTTTCTCTGGATGTTTATGCAGGTGTGTCCCTCACTGCTACAGCTCTTGGGCTTGGGTATCAGTGGGTGTCCCATGCAAGCAAGAGAGGCAGGTCACAGCAGCAGCTGCCCACAGAGGTCCCAGGCCAGCCAGGAGTGTCTGCTGGGATTTGGGTGCTTCTGAACAAATGCCTGAATTATGCCTCAGTCTCAACACAGACAGTAAGGAAGCGATTTGGATCTTGCCCTCAACTCTTAAATAAATCTAACTCTACTCTGGGTGTTGCAGAAATGGCAGTAAATCCTCCTTGTACTTTTAGCACTTTTACAAGTCCTATAGATGCAGCTATTAACAAGGCTTAGAAAACCCATAAATATGCTCCATTTTCTGAAACCTGGGAAAAGCCTGGCTTGTTACATGAAGTCTGGGATTGATTACTGCTTGCTCTCTAATGTACATTTAAGTATTAGGTCAGTTCTGAAAGATGCATAAATTACTGAAACCAAACTGTTGAGTTAATAAGATTGATATTTTCAAACCCTTATGGTTCCATTTTAAGTTCCCATGGTATTAATGCCAGCAGAATAACTTACTGCAACTGAAACCCACCACATTCGGGGCTAAATTATGCTAAAATAGGTCAAGCAGCAGTGAAGGCAGTTATTTTGACTGAACTAGGGTTAACAAGATGCATGTAACAAATGCCTCAGGAGAGCAATCACATGCACTCACTGCACATGATACCACAGCAGGATACCCATAGCTTCAGGTTCCAGCTAAATGGCATCATGGTGTGCTCTTTCGGGCAAGAAAATAGTTTTACAATTGTTTGAATATGATCCCTTCAGTTTACGTGATGTAACCTGACAGTTTAAAGGGTCCCACAAGTGCGTTTTCACTGCAGCCGACACAACTTCTACATCCTCAACTAGGCTGTTTTTAATATAAAGCAGAGGGAGAGCAAAGAAGTAATTAATGAAAGAGCTGATACCTTCTGAGACTCCTGGCTTGCCCAGATGCCTTTCCACTTCATTTTGAAGCAAGAAAGAAAGAAAGAAGTCAGGAGGCACAAATTACTGTGAGGTATTAAAATTGGACTAAAGCTGAAGTAGAGCATCTGAACATCCTTGGAATTTTACCTAAAAGTAAAGAAATAAGATTCCAGATTTAGCCTTCTTTGTTACATCAACAAAACAAAACCAAAAAGTTTTTCCTCAATCTCTTTGATTTTTCAGCAGCTCCATACTTCTCTTATGAAATAATATGTAATTTTTATCTCCACTGTCTTGCCTTGCCTCACTTTCCTTTCCCTTCTCCCCCGCTTTTTCCTTTCTTTTCAAAAAGCCTCTATTATGAATTACAGCACTTGACTTTTGAACACTTCCATCACGGCTGTGTGCTAGGGAACAAATACCTTACAGTTAAAAAATGAAGCAGAGGAAAACCTACAGACATATTGACTGAGCCAGCTCTCACCAAGCACCTGGGCCCAACTGAACACATACACATAGACACTGTGCATAAACCATTTCCACATCTAACATTCCAGATCCATGTAACTTTTCAGAAATACAGAACACACAACATAGTAAATTTAGGGATATTTATGTATATGTGTTGGATTTTGCTTATTCAAGAGCACAGGATATTTTCTGTAAAGCTGCTTGATCATAGTGAGTGCTAAAAATGTTATAAAATTCCCAGTCATTATGGCTGTGTACATTTTTATGAGGGATTTAAAATTTATTATTTAGCTAAGCAGAGAGAAAAAGGAGATAGAGAGGCAACAAACATGTACTCTAGAAAAGTCACTTAAAGAAACCAATTATGTACAGAAATAAACTTCCTACTGTAACAAACCCACCTCTTTAATCTATTTCATTCATTGAAAGTTTCTATAATATTTTCATATCTGGCTGGGCTGCATTTAAGACAATGTAGAGAGTGCAAAACAGACATTGATGAAAAGTCATCTCACCTCCAACTTTGGGTGGTATAAAGAAGTTGTAAAATACAGCACAACCTTTTTCCAAACAGAAATGCTGTTCTGTTGAAGAGATGTTCTCTAGAGTTGTATTACTTTATCAAATCTGTTTAGAGATGACAGCTAATTTATTTTTTCCCTTGACAATGCAGGAAGCTTAGTTTTAGTACTACTATTTTTACTTTTATTTCAAAATAGAACATTGAAATACTTTGATAACTTGTAATAAACTGGATTACATGTAAAAATTATTCCTTGTCAGTGTTCTAATCTTGTCCTAACTGAAGGCTACATCCAAGTGGGATAGATGGTTACATTTGTAAGGAAAAAAATCCCGTATTGTTGTCCTGCACAAAAAATTAGGAAATTCCCATTTCATCTTTAGCTGTGATGCCTGTTGACTTTTCAGCATTTCAGACAAGAGGGGAACTCCAGGCTTTGGAGAAATTCAGGGGGATTTACTGTCTGTCACAGCTTTGATTAATTTTATTGCTGAAATTGGTTTGGAATGAAGGTTTTAAAATTGTCTTCTCATTTCAGTAATTGGGTCTAGCAGAAAGACCTTTTTCTTTCTGTTTAGAAGCTATTTTAGTCTGCCTTTGTCAAACCAAACTGGATTCACCTACCTTGAGACACATTTCCCTTTACCATAAATGAAATGTGCAAATTATCTATGATAATTAGATTTGACCCAGTTACTGGATTTGGGAACATCCTTCTATCTTGCCTGGAGCTGAGCATCCCTACAGAAAGCAAATCTCCTGGTTAAGACAGGGTATAATCAAGGTTAAAAACCTTTCATCAGAGACACAGAAAGAGATGTAAGTGAACTAGCACTATTCCATTGCCTGACATTGTCTGTTATTTTCTTCTGTGCAGTGAATTATTCATTGCTAATGATTTAGAGTTCTCTGCCTTATCTACATGATGACAGCTCCTCTCCCCTCCTGCCACGTACACACCCTACCACAACAAGAACACTTATGACAAATAGTGATGTCACACCCTTGAACTTATTTTAAAAGTATCAGCTATGAATCAAACGCCTCAACTAATCCTTCCTCATCCATCTTACAACTTCAATAAGTCGTGGGGTATCAATGGCTGAGCATTACCACCTTTGCTTGGAGATAAGCCCTTTACACACAGCAGTGTAACAGCACCTGATAGGAAACACATGCCCAAGAAAACCCCCACAGCAAGATTACATTGTGCTAAGAAATTCCATTTGTTGGCTGGCTGGCTCCAGAAATGTTATTTATCCCTTTTGAGCTCCCAAGTTAAAATGCAGGGGCTTATCTGCTCGAAGCATAATCTTGTACCAAACCAGTAAGACATTTAGATTCTGTTGAACTCTCCGTGAGTTGCCATCGTGTTCTTAGCACAGACTTTGGGATTAGCTGACATCTGCTCCCTGAACTTGTTTTTTTGGCGGGTTTCTGGTCAATAGAGGAAAGAAGTGAAACATTTCTATGCAACACTGAATAACGAAAAAATAAAATGCATTTTCTTTCGGTGATGTATTCTCTTGGAGTTGCTGCAAAAGAAAAAGATTCTTTCCAAAGCTTGCAACAGTAATGGCTATTAGTATAAATTCCTGGTTAGAGACAGTCTTGTGATAAAATATAAATAGCAATAAAAATAATTAATATTTACTTCCCTACTGGGAGATCCATCCTGCGCTCCTCTGAGGGGCTCGGTGCCCTCCTCTCACAACCCTCAAGTGGAAATGGGAGCACTCATAGAATCATAGAAGGAACCCACAAGGGTCATCTATGTCCAAATCCTGGTCCTGCACAGAACCATCCCCAAGATATGCCTGAGAGCATTGTCCAAACACTTCAAGCCAATTGACCCCAGTCACTCCTCATACAGCTTCCCCTCAAGGCCCTTCACCATCTCCAAAGGCCTCCTTTATGGAGATGTTGAAGAGCAGAGGGGCAACCCCTCTAGTGGAACCCCACTAGTGACAGGTCACCAGTCAGATGTCAGTCCGTTCACTGTAACCCTTTGCCCCTGACCAATGAGCCAGCTGACCCAACGGCCCTCAATCTACAGCTCCCAGGAGTAAAAATGTGGATCTGCCAATAGACCTTGTATCAAAAGTTTGTATACTGACATTCCACCCTGGCAATCCCTCTCTGGTGTGGACTGGATCTGACCCTAAAACAGACTAAAGCAAGTGTTTACTCATTTACACAATTTTACAATCAAAAGAGTGAAATAACTCATCTGGATTAAAAAAGTAGTGCTTAGCCTGAAGAAGAGGGGAAAAAAAGCAACTCTTCGAGGCTGGGGAGGATGGGATAGATGCTGGGAAACTGAGACCATCCCATTTGTTCAGCCACCTTTTACACCAGATGCTTTGAATTTGTATATTTTCAAAAGAACCTTTTCAGGCTAAAACTCCATTCTGAGGCTGTTGAATTAAATAAGCCCTTCAAAAGTTTTGCATTTATGATTTATGAGGGCAGTTAAACCCTTGTAAAAACTAAAGACTGAATGAGAGAATCTGTAAAGATGTAGGACCAATGGACCGAGTTTATGATTAAGTGGCAGAAACCTCCTGAAGCCTAATCCCACTTCTGAATAACATGCCACTTGACCTGGGGCAATCTTTTTACCTTATTAAACTTTCTTCCAACTGCTGATAAAATTTGTAAGACTAAATATGGCAGTAAGTAAGGACACATTCACATCTGCGCTTAAAATATTTTGAAAATCAAAACCAGATTTTATGCATATCATATAAATACTTTTGTTCTTTAGACAGTGTTTGAAGGATCATAGATTTGATGTGAATAAACCAGTCACGGTACCACACTACCACAAATTAGGCTGAGATGGCAGCATAGAACTCCTTTTTGGTTACCTGACATCTTTACAATCAAATGAAAATACCACAAGCTGATTCATTCACCATCTGGAAAGATTAATGCAGGAACAACCATGTCTTTATGTATTAAATCAGATTTGAGTTTGTCGGGTCTGAAAACTCTGTGGTCACTGCTTTCATTCCTGGTTTTAGGAAGATGGAAAAATCTACATTAATTAACCAGATTTTTGCCTTTAAAACTTCCTTTGAGGATGGATTCTTGGAAATTAAGTAAATGGAGCAAGAATGCTGGAGATGTGTGTTTTTTTCCATAAGCCACAAGCAAGGCCAACTCTCCAGCTAGCAAAAGCTTTGTCTTGGGGAGTCCTGTTTTTCCCTCATCTCCTGGAGAGTGACAAGCCATGCCACCCAGGTGCTGATTAATAGTGCTGGAGTCAGCACCAGCTCACTTCTAGCCAGCTGTCTGAAATGCTTGGGCTGCTCCCCTGAACTGCTGGCTGCTGCAAAACATAACCCAGGTGCCAGGATTCAGCAATAGCCCAAGCCCTGTCCCCCTGCATGTTTTCATGTTACAAATGCAATTGTTTGGACTTTTCAGCTTCTGGTTCTTCACTTCGCTGAAGTAATCAAAGCACCTGAACACTCCTTATACTGGTGTTGGTTTGTATTTGTTTCCCCAACCACTCTGAACACCTTGAAGAAGGTATCATGCTGGGATAGGGAAGGCATGTGATTGCCAGGCAAGAATAGTCAGCAGAAATTCTAGTCCTCACCCTGCAAAGGATCACACCCTTAACTCTGTCCCTCCCCTCTTCTCCCTGACAGGGGGCATCTAGCAGTGTACTCCTCCATCTCTGAGGTTGTTCTGGTGAAGTGTCCCTCCACTGATTGTACAGGAATGATAAAAAATGGGAAGTTCTTAAAACCAAGAGAAGAAAAATATTTGAAAAAGATCATTTACTTTTTCATGCAAGACAACTTTTTAAAAAAAATCCTCATAGAAAACATCCAGCAGTCAACTGCACAAAAGCAGTTATACTGCCTTGATTTTTTTTTTTAAATCCATGGCCAAAAAAGCCCTCTTTGATTCCTACTACTAGCAGAGGGAAAACAATCAGTTATATAATCTTTATTCTACTATTTAACAGATACTAAATATAGTGCCGTTATTCAGAACAATACAACACATCACAATATGAGAAACAGTGCTGAAGAGGAGAATGCAGCCATTCTAGATAGATGCATTTTTAGTATTATGTTCTTCAGGAAGCACATCAAATATTTTTCTGAGTGACCTAATTTTCTTTGTCTGATCAAATGTGCCAGATGCTTCCTTATTCAGAGTTGCCACTCCAAGTGAAAAACTGTTTTCTGGCAGCCACTTGAAATCTCGTCTTCAGTTTTCTGTTAGGGATTATTATACAATCATTGCCTGGGCAGACTGAAAGCATATGGTAACTGGGCTGACATTATCTCTGCTATTTCAAAGTTCCCCAAGGATGTGTGGGCATAGTCTGAGGTATAAGCTGACCTCCCTGGTACATACAAAATACCACTCAAACTTGGCAGTGACCAAGCAAACTGGAGCTAGAGAGCTTGGCATCTGGTTTCCATCTTTCTCTCAGGAGGTGTTTTTTTTTTTCCTTTTGTAGGTATTTCCATTGCTCGATCAGGAGAAAATTAGAGGCATGGCTCACTGCCTTTTAATGTGCACTTCTCAGGTAAAATTGTATCCTTGCAACCTGACTGAAACTTAAAACACTATATATCCACCCAAATTCTTACATACTTGATTTCTTTCCTGTACTGACTAACATTTATTGTCTCCTCCCTTGAGGATTGGGAAGATGATAAAGATTTGATTTAGCCTTTCCCAGTATTCCTGTTGCTGGTGACAGGGAGTCAATATTTGTAGGAACAGCCAGCCAAACTGCTGTGAATGAACCCTGCACGTCCCAGCCTAGGCTTGCACGTTTTCCTGGCACCAGGAACATGGTGATTCCTGGTGTGCCATGGACCTTCTGAGCCCTGAGTTCATTTTATAAGAAATTCTTTTACTACTAGGTGGTAGGCAACAGACACTGACTAACCAGGGCAATTAAGTGCTCAGTGCAGATGCTCAGCGAATGTCATCAGATTTTTCTAATCTACAGGAAGACAAGATTGCCATGCACACCTGAATGAACTGGCACATACCTACCCCTCAAAAGTCAGGAGATAATTTTGATTTTGTTCTTACTGCCTTTATTTACTTTGTGTTGCCTTTGCCCTGGAGGTCTCAGTCCACCCTTGCACAAGATCCAGCCACAAAGGCCATGTGCCTACTTCTGACCAAGAGAGGACCAGTGGGGGGTAGGATGGGGCATGTGTGAGCCCCGAGGAGATCTGTGTAGGGTAGAGGAGTCAAAACCTGGTTCTTTCTTTACTTATTTTGGGGGAAAATTCTGGGGCTGACCTGTTCCCCAGTGGTAACAGCTCAGGATCAGACCAGGGAGCAGGCCTGCAACGAAGCAGTGCTCATGACTGAGTCATGCTCAGTCCCTGTCCCTTTCACTTACCAGCGCACACTGCCCCAGACCCACCTGGGAGAGGCCCTTACCTGCACGTGTCTTTGGGACAGGTTAACTAAAGGTCTCCATTTAAATCGGTATACCCAAATGAGTAGAAATGTGGATGTTCAATAAACACTTAAACACTTAAACCTAGTTTGTTTCTGCTGGGCTAAGTTGATTAGAAATTGATTTAAGATAAAAGAAAATGAGTTGCTCTTAAATTGTAGTACCTACATAGCCAATACATTCCTGCAAGAAAATCAGTAACAGGTTGTAACATTGACAAAGCTGTCACAGAAATGGAAATTAGGTTTTCAAGCCATTTAGATTTTAGTTTCTTTAACTTAGTTTGATGTATCAACTATTAGCAGTATCTACTGTTTCAACAAAACTAAGTGTATCAAAATCCTGTCTCATTTTTCAAATTCTAAGTCCAAATATAACACAACATACTTTTTTTTTCCTTTCTGATTTAAACTAGTGCCTATAGATAGCTTAGGGAGTCACACAGAATTTTAAACAGGCAATAAAAAATAAATAAATCTATGAGATAATGTATTCTGTGATATTCAGAGCTGAGATAGCTCATTTTCTTCTAGACAGTCTGTAATTTTACTGTAACTTAATCATGATCCAGACTCTAGTATGATCTCTTAACACATTGCTACAGGCAAGTTGTCCTAGTCACACCCCAAATGAAGAGAAAAACCTATCTAAAATAGCAGCCACCTGGAGCTGACATGCCAGCTCAGGCAGAACTGGCCAGGACCTGGGAGACAGAGAAGGTACAAGGACAAATTGCAGAGGTAAGAAGCAGTGGTAGTGCTGGCTTCAGCAAACTCTGTGCCAGGGCAGAAACACTGTAAGTGCATTGATTTTAATTCTTAGAAACACATAGAAGAGTTTTATAAATAACTCTTCCCAGCCTGTCAGGTGCAATAGGAAAGCCCTAATAAGTGCTTGCCAACTGTGAATTTGCCATTTTGCTATCTCAGATTTCCTTGTCACTGGAAAGAATTGGTTTCGCCTTCTCACCTCAAAGTCATCACCTACTCCTGATACCTTGGAGCCCTTCTCAGTGCCTGAAGCATCCTCCTTTGGAAACAAGCAAGCAAACAAAAAGAAGAAAGCTACTCCCAAATTTCCCTGTTAAACATTGCTCCAGATCTTTACAAAGTCATTTTCCTTCAAATATCAGTCATTAAAAAATATCTGTCAAGGGTTATTGTGATTAGCCAGCTGTGCTGCAGAGTGCCTGCACTCCCCAACCCACTTCAGCTGCCTGTTACCCAAGATAACATTATCTACATGGAAGTCTCAGACAGACTTTCAGTAATTATCAGTTATTTTAATTGTTATTCTCCATTTCATGTTTGTCTGAGCAGAGCAGGTCAAGGAGGTCTTGGAATTCTTTTTATTCAGCACATCTTCTTGGATCATTTATTTGTCCAAGTTCAAATACCTGGACAGTGGTCTGATGTGACTTTTTTTCCTTGCTGTCTAAAATACAGTTTTAGAGAGGAAGCTAGGATATATTTGGGTCCTTCTCTCCTTGCTCAGTAGTCTTTCACATTTTTTAGACTTTCTCTGTAAAATATAGTATCTTCTACCTCCTTTTTGCTATGTGCTCTGCCCTGCATTTAATCCCTACTACCTGCTCTTTCCAGCTCCCCTATCAGCTGTGAATCCTCTGTCATCAATAATCCAGTACTTTAACTGGCTTAGAGTTTCCTTCTCTCTCTCTGTCCCGGTCAGATGCCAGATTAGACCCAGCAGAAGCCTGCTACTATCCCTGTTGTATGTATTAATCTTCTTACAAGTATGGTTTGTTCTGTATTTAACCTCTCCTCCCTGCATAGCCAGGTGATACCGAGAGCTCCAGCAAAGTTATTTGCCTTTGCACATTAAAGAGTGAAGCATTAGTAACACACAACTGTAATTTTATGTAATAGATTTTGCTAAAATTGCTCAAGGCTCTAATCCCAGGCACATAGTTTGGGCTACCATGCAGTCTCCTCTACTCACAATGGACATTGTTGTTGTGGGGATTTAAGTTATTTGGTATAAAGAAGGCAAAAATTCATCAGGTGAGCAACTCCTTTGGAATCAGTGGGTTTCACTGCTTAACTGGGGCAGTAAGATTTGTCTCTATGCCCATGCTGCAGAGCTGCATACAGCTGTGCTAGGAAGTGAGCTAAATCTTTGATTTTGGATTTTCGTCCCCATGTGGATTACACTGTACATCTGGGGATGTGCCTGGTTGGTAAAAGAAAAAGAACAGAAGCTGGGAGCCCTATCTTCTATTCCTGGCTCAACCCCAATTCACTGCGTGACTGTAGGCAAATCACTTAAGCTGTCTCTGGGATAATAATCGACACAGCAGTTCCAGGAGGCTTAATTTTTAAAGTGTCAACTCATATATTTTCTCCGATGTGCCTCAGGAGATGTCCCCTTCCCTTCACTGGGAGCAGGAGCAAGGCCTTAGAACTGACAGCAAGATTTGCAACCCCTGACCCACTCTTCCCCAGTCTGCCATAACTATTTCATACAGGATGTTTAATAATGATGCCAGAAATGCTGTCCCAGAGCTCTGAAAGCCTCTTATCAACTCTGATTCCTAAAGTGCAGTGTACAGAATCCTGTGTAATGGTTTTCTTTTCACTACTTTCAGCATTAATTCTTCTCTCTTGCTATGCCAGCAGATGCATAAATCTGCTGCCAGTGCTTTTTATCTTTGGTTTCACTGATTGCCTGACTTAACTGTGGAGCAAGAAAGTTGGATTTTTTCTTCCGGTGTGTTTTTGTGCTCCTGAAATCCTAAACTTTCAGAAATGCCCAGTGATGGGCTGTATCATTGTTGGGATAGAGACAGAAGTCTACACGTTCTTCATTTGGGATGGGAAGAGCTATAAACTGCACGTCCATTCTTCTGAAAATCCACTGTCTCACAGTGGAAGTATAGGAAAAACCAATTCACATTTTCACAGGATAGATCACATTTAAAGCAAGTACCTCCCCTTCTAGTTTCAGTGGCATCTGATTCCTGTGGCAACTACAGAAAACCCACTACTTTCATGGGTAAATATTATTAGGAAGGTATTTGGAGTGTTTCTCTTGCTGAAATTTAGCAGCTGGAGGCAACAGAGGGAGTAAGACTGTGGGCCAGCACAGCTCTCTGCAGCTCACAGCAGTGACCTGGCGGGACACTGCTTGGAAGTTGCCCTTCCAGGTACCTGGGGTAGGACAGACATCAACAAAGTCAATGGAAAAGCAGTCCTTCAGACCTCATTAAGGTTTGAGTTAGGTGCCTTGCCTGAATGATGAAGACTTGTATTTGTGTGATTTGCTGGATCACAATATGGTGTTTCAAAATGTCTGCTACCACTCACTTTTAAAGCATATGTATAGCACATATAGTCTTGTCAGAGCTGACACCTTTTTTAGAGTTTGCTACATGAGAGTACTCTGTTGCTGATGAATCAAGCCATTTTTAGGACTGGCTTGCTTCTGAGTATTTGGGAGGAGCAAAGTAAAAAGTCAGCTATTTTTCAATGAAACATTCCTGTCCCTCTTTTTGAGCAATTCTTAAATCAGAACCTTCCTTTTTTCTTAATTTTAATAATAATTATAAATGTGATGTAACTAAGGATTCTCCAGAGGTCTTGTAGAGTAAAAAACATTACAGCTAAAAATCTTGGCTCAGGAAAGCATCCTTCATTAGGATAACATTTAACACGTGCCAAGTCCACCAGGTCCCAGCTCAAGGGCAGAAAAGATGCAATGATTTATCACAGACTGAATTGCAGTGAATAACAAGAGGTGGTGGACCCATGTCCTTGCCCCAAGGCAGTCCCAGTGCCACCTCTGTAATGCCACCAGAACCAGGTGGAGCCTGTTGGTACAGACTCAGCAGGCTGCTCTGCCAGGGACACACCTTGTGGGCAATTCACTGCCCTTCTGCTCCCAGAGGTGTGCAGGACCTCTCTGCAAAGACATCAGCTGTAGCCACTGGAAGAATTGCAGTTTCAATCTCTATGAAAAAGGAAGGGAAAATACAGCAAGAAAAACACAACAGGTGGCTTGGGTGCTAAACAATTTAGGCCTGCACTCCTCTCTTGTTGGCAGCAGCGAGTGTAGCACGGGCACAGCAGAAAGAGGTGTGCTGGGCCAAATTCTGCCCTCAGAGGCAGAATTGTGTGCACAAAATTTCCAGTGACATCCATGGGAATTGCGCATGGGGATTGAGGGCACAATCTGGTTCTTTATTTTCAGCTCCTCTATTATGATCATGACATGCTAATTTCTAATTCCTTTAGCAAAAATAACACAGGAACGCTTAAATATTAATGTTGCCAAATGTCAGAAACACCTCTGCAATATACTCTTGAGCAAATTCATGAACACAGATTTCAGGAACTACAGCCATGCTCATTATTGGAACCTGACACCCTCAATCAGTTAAAATTCTCCTTATCTTCATTGGGGTTTTGCCAAGCTAAGAACTGAATAAGAGCTGCTGGATTAGCTCCTTGGTAGCTGATTTGGACGTGGATCTCCTGACAGCCATGGTCACAGCTTCTCACTTAGAGATGGATGCAGAAGCACAGATGTCATCTTGGATTTGCCGGATGATAAACATTCAAGTAGGTTCACCATCTCCTCAACAAAATGAGGACTGAAGTCAAACAAATGTAAACCCATAGGTAGGAAGAAAAGTGCAGGTGGAGATTTACTAGAAAAAGGAAAAAACCCAGGAGTATCTCCAGAAAAAACTGGAGATACTCACCAAGTATCCCCAGTGCCGCATTCCTTGCCACTGCTCACATTCACAGGGAAATAAAAGAGGTACTGGAGTCAGCTAAGAGGAGAGATGAAAACCTCCACAGCTGCAGGTATGCTGTGTGGGCTTGCTTTTGGCAAGAAACAGACCATGGGTCAAGGCCACAACACCTGCGTCCTACCCCTGCCAGCGTGGGGGTCCCATCTCTCCTAAGGACACCTTCAGCAGCGCGTGTCTGCCTGGGCCTCCAGCAGCAGAATTCATTGTGCTAAATCAGATGCCTTCCCACATGAGCTGCAGGTTGACACTCAGGTGCACAGGAGGGAGACAGGGGAATTATGTGGCTGAACCTGATACATTTCTGCAGAGTTACTCAACTAGCACAAGCTCTCCTTCAGGGTACAGGACCAGAGGAAAGGTGGCAAAGAAGAAGCAGCATTTTCTTCCAAGGGGAGCTGAGGCGGGTTGCACAGGCTGCCCCACTGTGTGGCAGTCAAGTGGTGAATTATATTTGCCTAACCTTCTGCTAAAGGGAAAGGTCTGCATGGCCTTTGGCCCTCTTTGCTGCTCTGGTTTGGTATCACTGCAGGAATGTGCTGGTCTCCTCCACATTCTGCAGACTTTGGCAGGCTCTCTGGTCAGGCTTGTGGAATCTGAAGCTGTCAGGGAAGATGAAATAGAATAAAAATGAATAAATAGCTTAATTATTTTGAAAGTGCTGCTGTAGAGTCAGAAAACTCCATGGAATACAGCAGAGCCACATAGAGAGGGGGCAATAAACCAGTGGTGTCATGGAAGGCACACAGGGTGTGAAAAAGAAGGACACCCGGAAAAAACTGGGGCAGCAGAATTCTGCTTCTGGACATTGTTCTGCGCCTCAGGAGTCCCACCTGTGAGCTGCCCTGCACCAGGGCACACAGCGAGGTAAGGCTGGCACTGCCGGGGGACATCAACCCAAGCCCCAGCACCGGTGCTGGCTCCAGCGTGTCCTCGTTTTGCTCCCGACGTTCCCTTTCTAAGGGCAGGGAGCCGCTGGCAGCTCAGCGTGTCTGGGGGCCGGCTGGGGTGGCAGGAGCCCTCCGCCCTCGGCATCGTGCCTGCACAGGCACCCCGAGCTTGCCATCATCCTCCAGAAACGCACAGCCTGTCACAACTCGTTGCTTAATGCTAAACTACCCATTATAAATAAACATGGTCCTAATAATAGTTCGCCTGACCTGACTCACTGTAGGAAACAGCCTCAGAAATAAAAGAAGATGACTTTCAAACAGAGGAGTTATAATTTTACATAAATAAAAAATGAAAAGGGCAGCACAGGACAGGCATGGGGAAAATCGTAATGCAGGGAGTCGAAGTTGCAGTCTCAGGGTGTTAATGGGCTTGCCTGGCTGTTAAATCTGACACTGTCTCCCCTGTACATTTGCTGGAGTTTGACAGATGGATGTGGAGAAATATTACTTGAATTGTCAGATAACCGTTAGTCACCCAGATTAAAAACAAATTCCATTGACATTATGTCATACCTTGGGAGCCCAAAACAGATATTGATGTGTTCATCTCGTTGCAGGGAGGAGGGAGATGGGAGTGGGTAAAGTAAGAAATCAAAATCGTGCCTGATAGAGCAAGTCTTTTGGCTTTGTTTGAAAAATGACACCACAGCACAGTGCACTTAGCCGAAAATGAGAGATAGCACAATCTAGAGAGATAGTAGAGCCTATCTCACTCTCAAATGAAGGGGAGACAAAGACAGTGCTATCGTTAAAAACCCAGAACTTTTAAGACTTGTAGACAATCATAAGTCCAAGTATAGGAACCAGATTTGCTCAGTGGATGCTGCAAGATCCACCCCTCAAAAAGCTTCTGACCGCAGTGGGATGTGTGGTGGGCTGACCTCTGCACATCCAGAGGAGCGCAAGGTGTTTTCTATCACCTTTGGGTGAGGGAGATGCAATGCTGTGCATCAGCATGTGGAGCACGAGAGATTTGGACTTGCTCAGTCTGCAGGAGAGACAGTTTTGAGAAGACCTAACAGCTGGACAGCATATAGGAGAGGCCTTGAAGAAGCCAAAACCTGGCACTTCACAGCATCACAAGGCTGGAGGGTGAGAAACAATCACAGAATCATAGAATTGTTTAGGTTGTAAAAGACCCTTAAAATCATTGAGTCTAACCCATAACATAGCACTTACAAGATCACTATTAACCATGTCCCCAAGTGCCACATTTATATGTCTTTTAAAGACCTCCAGGGCTGGTGACTCAACTGCTTTCCTGGGCAGCCTGTTTCAATGCCTGACAGCTCTTCTGATGAAGAATATTTTTCTCATATCCAATCTAGACTTCCCCTGGTGCAACTTGAGGCTGTTTCCTCTTATCTTTGTTACTTGGGAAAAAGACAGACAACCTCCTTTCAGGTGGTAGCAGAGAGCAATAAGGTCACCTCTTAGCCTCATTTTCTCCTGCCTAAACAACTCCAGCTCCTTCAGCTGCTGTTCACAGGACTTACCCTCTGGACCCTTCACCATCTCTGTTGCCCTTCTCTGGACATGCTCCAGCCCCTCAATGTTTTTGTTGCAGTGACTGGCCCAAAACTGGACAGAGGATTAGAGGTGCAGCCTTGTTACTGCTGAGAACAGGGGGACAATCCCTGCCCTGCTCCTGCTGGCCCCACTATTGCTGATACAGGCCAGGATGCCTTTGTCTTTCTTGGCTACCTGGGCACACACTGGCCCATTCTACTGGCTGTTAACCAGCATTTCTAGGTCCTTTTCCACCAAACAGCTTTCCAGCTACTCTTCCCCAAGTCTGTAGCACTACATGTGGTTGTTGTGATTCAAATGCTGGACAAGTGGATCACTAAAAGCCATAAGGTGAAAAAAGAGAGTTTTGGATTGGATATAAGGACAGCAGGTAGTGGAGCTGGTTGCTCCAAGAGGCTGTGCTGTTTCCCTGTTGGAATTTTTTCAAAACAAAGCTACAAGCAGCCTGGCCTCAAAGCTGTCCCAGCTTTGAGCAGGAGGTTGAACTGGAGACATCCTGAGGTCACTTCCAACCTGAATTGTCCTATTATTCCTGTGAGAAGTTCACAAACTGTTGATGTTTTGCTGACCTCCATGGTGACTATGATGATTTGCATCCACTGAGGATCTGGTGTTAAGTTCGTAGGTAATTGTCCCAGAATCAACAATAAAATGGGATTGTGTTTTGCATGAGTTATTAGGCAATATGAAGATGTCTTGAAAGGCCTCTACCAGTGATAAACCAATAAAATATACTGGGGACATCTTGAGGCAACAGAGAGATTTAAAAAGATCATGTCCTTGGTCAGTGTTATGTGTATGTACAGAACTATGTCTTTGATACTAAGTTTTGGTTGTTCAATGCAGTACCTTACTAACATTCTTTTTGTACAACATGGTCTGTGCTTCTAATTTCCTAAGTTTATAAAAAAGTCAAAAGAGAAAGACTGAAATTCCATCCCAGAACATCATATTGATTACAACATGGTTCATTGCCACTGTTTGAACCGATACCCTGCACAGACACTCATCATTTGAGATGGCAGAGAAACAGATAGCAGGAGTGACCTGTCATCTAAACCAGACCCTGGTTCACAGATTCACTGTATCTTTGAGGAAAGAATGATTTGTCATCCCGTTACCTGAAATCATACTTAACTTCAACCAGATTAAAATAAAAGGCAAATACAGTCATTTATTCACAGCATTCAAAAGAGGCAACACAGTTGCAAATGTATATAGAAGAGGGAATGGATGAAATTCAATAGGAAGTTATGGGGCTGCATTGCGTAGACATCCATCTGTCCCCAGACCTGACAAGTTCATCCAGGACTCCAGGCATGGCACTGCCAGGTGCATCTTCTGGGACACCCCCAAGGCATCTCACTGCAGCTTCTCTGGGGGGACCTCACTGGAGAGCTGTCCCCACTGCTTGTATTCCTTGTGTTCCCCTGAGATCACCTCTCCTTCAAGATCAGCTCACCTCTCTTTGATAATCATATTATCTTTTGTGTTCAGGCTTCACTTTAAGCTCTTTGAGGGGTCCAGACCAGTTTCATCTGTCATCTTGCAGTTCACACTATTTCTTCCTTGCCAGAAGGCATTCTGACCACTCTCTTAAATAAAATAACAGGGCTTTTCCCCTTCTTAGATATGGAGATGCCTGTCTGTTGGATGAGATCTCCTGCATTTAACTGGCTCATGAACAACTCTGTTTCAGGAAGTCCCCCACCCTGGCTGGCCACTTGGCACTTCTGTGGCCCTTTTAGTCTGTAGCACTGCACAGGAGCACACTCCACAGCCTGCAGAGCAGGTAGCTGCATGTGGTTCACTCCAGGATCTTGCCTGAGATCAGACACAATCAGTAGTTAATCTTGCTGGGATACTGACGGCTTTCTCTGTGCTAGGCTGGGGTGACTGTTGCGTGACGCGGAGTTTGATTTTCCCACTAGGCTCCACCAGAGCCAGGGAAGGGTGACAAGAATACACAAAGCTAAGAAAAGAACAGCAAAGGCTTTCCTTGAGGTGGAATTCAGGTGTGTGTCTCATGCTATCAAGCAGTTAAGAGACAATCAAAACCACAAAGGCTGGCAGACAAGTCCAAAACAGAAAAACATGTTAGAAAAGAAAATAGAATAACTTATTAAATATTTGAATAGTTCTATTAAAATAGGTGGGAAAAAATGTTGTAAACATTTATCTTTCATATTGCCAAAGACAGTAGTTCTCATTTTCTGTTAGGGCACACGGCAAATATCGGTGGAAGCACTACAACATACCATGCTCAACTTCAGCAAATTCAGAACTGTTATGGTACACAAATATGTGTAGCTGAAATGCCTGCCTACACCATGACAACTGCTTTTTCAGGCTAATTCTCCGCCTCATTTTTGTCTTGGCTTCTTACTGAAACTGGGATGAAAATAAAAAGGCAGGCAGCCTACCTTGCCAGATAACCTTAATTAATTAACACAGCGAACAGAGCAATTTAGTCTTGTTTTCTTCTCAGAGTCAATCAGCAGCATCCCCATAAAGGCTCTGCATTTCTGAAACTAATCAGACCTCAAGAAGTTTGGCATCCTTTAGTCCCCTTGAAGACTTACAGAGACCCAGGCAAATATGATACAATAAATTTGGCAAGAGAAGTCACTCATATACATCTGGTGCATGTCGCATACTTCATCTTCTTTACAGGAACCAGCCTGAAACCTTCTGCTCTGTAAATGGGTGTGAGTATTCTGTCATCACCAGTCTTGGGGGGACCTTTCTGTTCAAGCAGTTGTCACACTAAAACTTAGGATGTTTGAAAGATCTAAGGCAGAGCTGGTCACGCCAGGGTTATCTTGTAATGGTTGATGAGACTGTCACTCCCCGGGAGCAGCTGCTCTGACCTCCTGCTAGACCCCAGTGCCACCATGAGATAAAATACTCTCTGCAGGTGCTTGCCTCTGTCCTTTGACTATGAAAGGGACTTTGGCTGACTAAGCCAAACTTAGATGTCTGACTTCCAGACGCCCGAGTTACAATGGATGTATCCCGCCTAGACACAGTACAGCTGGAGTAAAACATATAAAACATGTTGAAAGCTTAATAAACTTTAATGCATTTCCAAATGTAGAGCTTAAAGAGCTGCAATGGTGTGTGTCTCCTTCCCCCTGCAGCAATTCATCTTGAGGTAATTTTTCTTTCTTAATCTTTCTTTTCCAAGTTTACATAACTTGTCTTTCTATAGTCAAGAATAAACATGTTTGGTTTCTTCCATACTTAGGAGAAATTATGAAAAATAAGCAGATTTTCCTTTGTAGCTAAAGTACAATGGACTTTTTGAAACTAAGTGCCTGACCACTGGAACATTCACCTTCTCTCCAGGAATTTCAAGGATCACATTGTATTTTAGACAGAGATTTCCTGATCAACTCAGAGAACTTTGAACTATATCCTTCATTGTACCATTTTTATAAATATTAGCTGTCACATCATACATTCTAAATGCTGACTGTAATGATAAGTAAATATTGCTTGAGGGGCATAGGTGAGACCTTGCGATATGATGAAATGTTAAAAGTAGAAAAATCGAGGACAAATATTAATAAATTCCAAATTATTATTAGTTTTGTACCTCTGGCAATATGTTATCCAGCTGAAGAAAATAGTAATTTCTTTTTACTAAACTGCATGCTTTTTAAATGGGAGTGTTGTAAATCTTATTTCAAGAGATCTCCAGAAGGAAAAATTTGAGCTGCTCTGGGGCATTTCTGAGCTATGTCATTTTTAAACTAGACAATAACATGGTTTTATAACAGGTCACGTGAACCCAGTTCGGCCACAGGAGCAGTGCAGGGTGCATGCAGTGGATGTGCAGGCACTGGCTGTGGGTAGCTTTAGGCAGAAGCAAAGCTCAGCGTGCAGAGATGTGACAGAGGAATGAGCAAGGCAGCACAAGGATGGAGACGGGTGACATCATGCCACCAACACCCTTCCCATCACCACAAGCTGCCTCCTGCATGTCTGGCTGCACCTCCTGCACCGCAAGGTCCTCCTCCCTTGCAAGGAGGCTGGTGCTCGCATCTCTCCCATGCATCCTTGGATTAGTTGCATTAATATCAATCCCTGTAGCATTCACAACCTGTGCACTAGGTGCTCTGCAGAAGTAACAGTGGAGTCACAGGAAAGAAGAATTGTAAGTGCTTTGAGGGCTCTAGATCCAGTACTACATTCAAAGTTTGATGGAACAGAAGTTTTGTAATGACCAGCCTGAAAGGTAAGCATTCCCCAGAATGCTTACTTTCTTAACGCAGAAATCATTAATTCAACCAAGAATGAAGACAACACCATCGTTTTCATTATCCCTTAATTTGATTGTCACAGATTAAAGCCTGGCAAATCTGGGCACAGATTCCTGTTGTCAGACTTCAAAGAGCTCCTGACGTCTTCTGCCAGAATCAATGATCATCGCTATATTCTTTCCTCACACAGCATCTCTATCTTCCCTAATGCTAATGAACATTATTTTTGCATGCTTCTGAGCAGGCTAAAAAATACACTCTTGAATCACATTTCCCATGCGAGGGGAAAAATGAACCCTTCTACATTTGTTATTCTCCTCTAACAAGGATTAAACCATGGTGTGGGTACTAATGAGTGACTTGCAGTTGCCCGCCTCTCACTTTAGTTTAGTCCTCAGGAATATTGAAGATGAAATTTCTCAGCTGAAATCATAACACACTCTATAGATTAAATGTTTCAGAGCTGTTCTTATAACAAATAATCAAGCTGTCGAGATTGCTAGCTATGCAGACTTGCAGACCTCTTGGGTCACTGTTGCCAAGGAGTAATTTTCTTTAAAGTAGACTCACTTGTCCATCTTATGAAAAAGAAAAACAGAAATAGTAGGTTTCAAGGAACTTGGTGTGAATCATACACATTCATTTCACATCAATTTGCCTACTCTATGTGCTATTTTTCAATATGCACGGTAATTGCTAATTACAAAAAGAATTAGGCTCCAGAGCTGAATTAAGGTAGAAAATACCTGAAAGAATTTCTGATGGAGCTATAACAGATAATAAATTTACTTCTGGAAGTATGTCCATTTTTGTTCTAATAGCTACACAATAGTGAGAAGTCAATTACTACCATATTATCATTGTCAGGCAGAGGTCACAGAGACAATTCTCCTGTGTGCATGTGTGTCTGCAAATCAGTGTCAGGGAAGTACCAGATAAATTTATATCTTCATTCTTTACTGCCCTGTTGATATTCCCCTCGGTACTACAGCAAAGCTCATGCATCTTTATTCCTTTTTCATCCACTAGAATTTTATTTATGGGGTGGCACATTTACTACAGAGCAAAGTGCTCGAACCTGGCTGGAAGCAGATGATACAAACTATGAGACATGGTGCATTAGGCAAGATGTTACATACACTTTTCCAAGTAATTGATTTCCAAGCTAGCACTGGCTAATTGAAGGACTCTGTCATTCAATATGAATTAACCAAAAAGATCTATTGCATATAGTGACTCATTTCTCACTATTCTGCCCACTAAATGGAGAAGAACAGAATTATAAAAACTAATACAGCGAAATATAACACTTGGTGTTGGTTAAAACATAACACCTGGTGCCAGTAATTCTCATTTGATCACTATTTTTTTGTGCTCCAAACATCAAAACAAGCAAATCTCACTTCTTCAGCAATTAGCCAACAGAAATTAGGGAAATTGTCCAGAGACTGACATAGTGGATGGCATCCTGGTCTGTGGATGGGAGAAGGGACAATGGGTTGAAACATAATAATCATTAAGGTCCCTTCCAACCTAAACCAAACTGTGATCATCTTCTGGAGGGCAGGAAGGCTCTGCAGAAGGATCTGGACAGGCTGAGATAGATGGATAGGCTGACAGATAGATGGGCTGAGACCAGCAGTATGAGGCTCAACAAGGCAAAGTGCTGCACCCTGCACTTGTGTCACAACAACCCCAGGCAGTGCTGCAGGCTGGGGACAGAGTGGCTGGGAAGTTGCCCAGTGGAAAAGGACCTCAGGGTGCTGTTTGACAGCAGCTGAACACAATCCAACATGAGCCGAGGTGGCCAAGAAGGCCAACAGCACCCAGGCTTGATATCCTGTATCAGCAATAATGGGGCCAGCAGGACCAGGGCAGGGATTGTCCCCCTGTTCTCAGCAGCAAAGAGGTCGCACCTCTAATCCTTTGTCCAGTTTTGGGCCAGTCACTGTTGCTGTCCTATTAGAAAGGTTTCATACCTTCTAGGTGATTTTCATGAGCAGCTCCTCACAGCACTGCCGCCTTCTTCTCAGCACAGGCAATAAACACCATCTCACCTCTTGACTAGCCAACCTGCTCTTTTATAATACCCCTCCTAACTGGATCCAGCTGTGGCCTATTAAGACCAGGCTTGTTCTTAATGCTTGATAATTAGCACAGCTGTAACTCTTTAGGGGCCAGATTACCTTCACCACTGTCTCTATTCTCCTACCTTTTATCTATCCACAAGTCACTGCAACAAAAACATTGAGGGGCTGGAGATGTCCAGAAAAGGGCAACAGAAATGGTGAAGGGTCCAAAGGGTCCAAAGTCCTGTGAACAGCAGCTGAGGGAGCTGGAGTTGTTTAGACAGGAGAAAAGGAGGAACAGAAGTGATCTTACTGCTTTCTGCTACCACCTGAAAGGAGGTTGTAGCCAAGTGAGGGTCGGTTTCTTCTCCCAAGCTATGAGTGATAGGCTAAGAGGACACAGCCTCAAGCTGCACCATGGAAGTTTCAGGCTGGACATCAGGAGAAATTTATTCACAGAAAGGGTGATTAGATGTTGGAATGCCCAGGGAGGCGGTGCAGTCATTATCCCTGAAGGTGTTTTAGGAAAGGCTGGAGTGCCTTGGTGCCATGGTGGAGCTGACAAGGTGATGATCAGTCAAAGGTTGGACTCAATCTCAGAGGTTTTGTCCAACATGAGTGATTCTGTGATTCTGTGATGATTCCATGATTCTATGAAACTTTTTTAATTTTCTAGGAGGACATCTGTAGCAGCAACAGTGAAACTGGAGAAAATCTGTCATCAGGCAGGCTCCCATCAGAACAGAGACTCCTGGGCTTCCTCAAATCCACACTTTCTAGGTAAATTTGTCCCTCAGGAGGAAATCAGATCAAGGAGATCAGACAATCTACTCTTGGGAGTCTACCAGCATAGGTTTGGAGCATAGTCAAAGGACAACTGAGGTCAGATATGGCAGGGGAGGCATCCCTGGCATTTTTCTTGGAGCAATAGTTCTGGTATAAGGACATGCCATTTTCCTTTAGAACTTTCTGGAGTCTGCAAAGACCTGTGATATCAGCAGTTTTAGGAGATGACTTTTTCTAGTTTTATACTCTGTCATTTGGTATGGAAGAAGGGGCTTGGGACCAAACTCATTCAGATTTCATTTGCTCTCCCAGAAGGTTATCTGCCTTCTGGTTTATGATTTTTTTAACAACTTGTTTGCAAGGCACATTATGCTGGTAAAGTTCAGCTGATCCACGACTTTGTCATAACTTAGAGAGGTGCTGCCAGGGAGATGGCTGTTGGGCCAGAAGAACTCAGGCAGAGTCCATCTGAACAAGGAGAGACACCCTGGTAAATTCATCATCATCTCAGGGCAGGCACTGGGAGCCCAGGATGATGCAAAAAGAGCAGCAAATATAAACACACATATTTCAAGAGGGATTAAAAGCAAATACAGACAAAACAAATATCTGCAGTGAAATGGGAAGTCTTCCTATACACAAAACAGAAGCTCTCAGAGTTTACCACCTAAGATAAACACCTATGCTGTGGATTTAAAGAGTTTTCCTATGGTAGATGTTTCCATAGTGGTCTGTTATGGAGGTGATTATATTTCTGTGACTCACCTTAACATCAGCATGATCCCCCATCATTTTTACATAGACCAAAGAAATTATGCATAGATTTCATATACTCTCAACTGGAGTTGTCATTAAGAATCCATCAGAATCCATCTTTTTTTCTCATTCTTCCTCAGATGTTCATGGTTCTGCAAGAAACTGGCAAAAATAAATAGCAAATTCATAATGCTATTGCAAATGTAAATTAAAAATACTCACAGATGGAGAGAATATTTGGAAGTGTTAAATAAGCTCAAAAATGCTAGGAAAAGAAACCAACAAGTTTTTCCAATGGTTCAACTTCTAATGTCCACCTAACAACTTTTATCCTGACCTACTTTTTGTACAAATAAATATAGTCACTTGTATTTTATCACCAAAATAGACATATTCAGAGATGACAGGAAGTCTGAGTGTGATTCAGTTAGAAAAGTCAAAACCATGGAAAACCAGATATTCACTAGAATTACTCAAAAACTGCTTCATAAGGTGAAAAGCACAAATAACCCACCCCTCATAACCTATAGCTGCTTAAAATCTCTGTCCTCACCTCTGAACTATCACAATTAAAATACTTCTTTGTAGTAAAAAATGAATGAAGAGAGGATACAAATCCAAAGAGAGGATCCTTTTCAGCCCATTCTGAAGGGAAAAAATGCAGGAAAAATTACAGATTTTTTTTTTCCCCAAAAGATTTTATGCTTTTCCTCTGCAGTCTGCTGAGATTGTGTGAGACCTAGCATCTGGCTACCTGAAACTCAGTATTCAGCCCCACAGAAGGGTATATCACAAGATGTACTCATTCCTTGCTTGAATGCAGATTATTAGCAAAGACTTTTTTCAAACACAGGTATGAGCGTTGCCCTTAGGGCTGAGTTGTGCTACAAGGTTCTTGAAGAAAAGAAATAAATACAGAAAAGTCTGGCACAGGATGGAGCCATTCACGGGGCGCCTTAGGAAACAAACTCCTGGGGTACTCCAGGAGCAGTTTTCTCTCCATGCACCCCGACTTTCCTTCCCAGCCATCTACATCATTGTTAACTGGCCTCTTTATAGCTCAGACCAGTGGATGTAGGTGGGGGGATGATTCCCCACCCACTGATGCTGGAATACTGACACCTCCTGTTATCTGCTAGTTTATGCAAGTATGACAGGGAGGAAATGACCTAACCTAGTGCCATCAGAGGGGGTGACTAAGCCTTAAATATCAGCAGAAACAGAAAGAAAATCATATACTCCAGCATTGTTTAGTTATGGACTTATGGGAAAGAGCATCATACTCACATCTTCATGATGCTGAAGGTCTTCTCTGAGAAGCTGTGAGCCCTTTACTTGCTGTGCTTGATCACTCTGAGCTCATCAGCAGAGTGATCAGTGTAGCACTTGGCTGAGCTCTGAGACATTTCATGGGAAAGAGTTTCCAGGGAAAGTTTTCTGCTTCTGTGGCTATCATGAGGCTGAATGCATTTTGTCAAGGGACAGAGGGGATTTATCTCCAGGTAATCAGAAATACTCGCGCTGGACTGTAGACTTCACCCACTGGGATTTGAAGGGAGTGCTGCTCAGGGACCAGAGGCTGTGCCAATACAGAGTAAAGGCTTCCCCAGGCTGGCCTGGGACTGCCACATCTGCTCCTGAAAATGCTCACAAGGAAGGCTGTCTCAGAGTAAAGGTCTCAGCGAGGGTGAGGACACTGCAGAGGAGATTTCAGTTTCAGGATCTGACCTAGCTTCTCCTTCACTTAATAATGCAATGTCCTGTGGCTGCAATATCCCTCTCCAAAAGATATCATTATTACATAAAAAATCTTTAATCAGAAAGCAGGCAGGTAAAAACTTTCTTTTCTAGATAACCACTGCAGTTAGTAAGGAGATGAAAGTCATTTTAGCAAACCCTTCTCTCTGTATTAGCTTTTTTCTCTTTTTCCTGTTGCAAAGATGAGTGGATCTCTGGGTCATGGTGATCACTAAGGAAAAAACTACCTTGAAAAGAGAAGATACAGATTTAAAGAATGAGTGTGGTTTGGCTTGAGGGCTGGCTCAGTGGCTGCCAGACCTATATTGGATGATACTGAAAACCTGCCTTCAATGCCTTTTCTGGAATCTTCAGGCAGTCTTTGCGAGGGTTTTTATTTACAATCTAGATCTGAAACTCAACAACATCACACACTGCAGCTCCAGGTGTGGAGGGAGTGTGTCCCACTTCCTGGGAACTGATAACCTGCTCTCCTCATGCTTTGGAAGAGGGAGCAACTAGAAGGCTATGAGGTGAAGGTGATGTCCAATGCTGGCTGCTAAAAGATGGCAAAGATGGAGGGAATTCAAGTTTCACACTCTTTTTTCCTATTCACATTTTTGGAGAGGCCTGCATTTGAAAGCTGTTAACCCAGTTGTCTCACAGTCCATTGTGCATTGTGCAGAGCAAGGGAAAAGTGTCCTTCTTTATTGAAAGAGTCCTTTCTGACCCAGAAAGAGGAGCATTTTCTGCTGCAGTATAGCCCAATGAGCATACCATGTTTCTTTAAATCTGTTTTTCTGGGTAGTGTCCTGTAGGAAGGATGTGGAAGTTTCAGCTCGATAGTTTTATTAGAGCTATGTCAAAATGCTGTGGTGCCAGTTCTCTTCCATTTTTGTTAATTGTTAAAGGAAATATCTTAATTCTGTAGAAGAATGTGCAAGTGTAACATATGACTTATTATCAAGAACCCAATTTTTTTATGCACTGTAAAACTCCATCTGTCCTGTCATCTGGAGTTGGCTACTACTCCTCTAGCACACAAACACAGATTAAGAATAAGAAGTTTTAAATATCCAGTGTATTAACCAAAGCAGGGTCGGATTTTATTTAACAGAAAGTGTTGGAACAGCAGACTCATTTCTGTCCTGTGGGTATTTATGGGGATATTGTGTAGGAGTTCCTGTTTCTGGCACCAGGTAACCTAATTCACAAATTTGTGAAACTGTGGTCCATTCTTAGGGGTTGCATAAGTAGCCAAGGCCACAGGGCATTTTACTGCCTTTGGAAAGAAAATGGCTTTTTCTTTTCCTACCCACTGCTGATAACATAAGGGTGCTCACACGTCAGACTGCTCTAGCATACACTGGCAGAAATTGTTTCCACCAGCTCAGGGTTTCTGACCTAATAAGCACCATGACTTTATGGCACTTGGAAGGAGTGATTTGCACAGAGCCTGTCCTCTGCTTGCTGGCAGGTCATGCCGGGTCTGCAGTGCTCCTCCCTCCTCACTTCCCACAGCCAGAGCGTGGACCTGGCCCATATTCTCAGGAATTAAGGACTTGGTCTTGGTGACATCTAATGTGGCATTTTCAGCTACATAAACTCACTCACCACACAAAGATTTTGATCAGTCAATAAGGTTTGGAATGACTTAGATATCTAAGCACAGGAGTGAAGTATGGACAATTTAGGCTGTGGCTCAGCAAAACCCCCTACCTTTGTTCATGTCTGCCCATAGCTGTGGCCTCGAGACAAATATGTGCTTACATGCTGCCCTGAACAGCTGGATGTTTAGTTTCCCACATTGTATGGAATAGGCCTTTCTTAAAGAAAGGAAAGCAAAAGTCATAGTTTAAAACTTGGCTTCTCTTGGTCTTTCCAGAAACCTTGTGGTGTGGTGCTGAGTGTGAGATAGAGTCTGTAGCATCCACAGAAGACAAGCAGAATGATAACAGCAGCCCTTGAAGGAGTGCAAAACACTTCACTTGTTATTATTTTGCACATTATGGAAATCTCTGGAGTAAAGCACGAGTGTTAAAAAATGCTCATTCCTAGACCTGATCATCTCTCATAGAATTTAGAGATTCTTTTTATAAAGAATATGTTCTATAACTATAGAAAATAATTTAATTCAGAATTGGTTTAATGTATATTTTCCATTCATTTTAGATGGAGCAGATTCAGGTCTATGGTAATGAAGCTTGCAACAGAAATCTCTGAAAAAAAACTTATGGACTAATAACAGATCTAAGTACAACTATGTATTATACAAACATTAGATTTTTAGAAGGACTCTGTGAGGGCAGAGTAAAATGTACTTTGATGGTCCAACAGCAAAAAATAAAACAAACAAGTCAACCAACAAAAACAAACAACAACAACCAAAAACCAAACCAAAATGAAACAAAAAAACAAAAGCAAAACCAAAAAAACCACACCCCAAGCTTATTTTTATTAGGACTGCCTCAAAGATAGCCAAAATATTCACCCTCAAGGCACTTCAGTTGAAGGAAGAGGCCAGACCCAAGTTTTCTACCAAATCCTGCTGGTTTTGAGGGCTCTTTATTCTTCCCCAGTTCCCTGTAGCCTGTGGAGTTTGTGTGTGAGTCTCCCACTAGAGGCAGCCCAAAACCTTCTGTCATGGGAGAAAAACCCACGTAGGTTAGGAAATCTGCTGCTGTGAGCATTGAATATCCTTATTCTGCAAAAGCAAAAACGTGTGAGTGTCAGACAGAGACCCTAAACTGTGCCCAGTGCACTGAATACTCAGCCAGGGCTGCTTTAGGACAGGCATAAGGGAGGGGGCACAGGGGATCTCCTGTTTCTGGATCCTCCCAATGCTACCTTGCTCTTACAGGGCAGCTCTGAGCACGCCTGGCTGCAGTGATGGGGGGCTGTGAAGGGTAAAAATTACAGATGCAAGTGATTGTGATGTATATCCCTATATAATAAAGCTATATACAGAACAAGAAGCTACCAGGACAGAAGTGATGTGGGTGGTACAAATATTTTTTTCCTTGAAGACCAAATATAAAATACAAATATTCCAAATCTGGAGAGGAGAAATGCATTTTCCCCTGAATGAAGTAAAAGTGCACAAGGGGTGTGAATTCCCAGGCAGATCCAAACAGAAAATGGTATGAGGTCTCAGCTACCATCAGATAATCCCTTTCAGTGCAGTACTGCTGCTCTTCCAGACAGTTTCTCCACCACAGGGAACTATCCTGGAGACCAGATATGCTGATTTCATCCTCTCATTTTGTACCAGTCAGTAGCACAAGATGCAGGGAGGACCTTTTAAGGACGGAGCAGATGAAAGAACCATCAGCTTCCATTAGGATGCAGATTCCCTGCTCTGCTGAGTTGTGGGGCTTCCCAGGACTAGCCACCCACTTTAATTTAAAAACATAAGAATCAAACTGTCTCAAGATTAGTGGCAATGATATTATTGCCACAGAATGACATAGTAAGGATTTGCAGGGATAAAAGAAAGAAAAGGGGAACTCGGGAAGATGGTATAAATAACTGCCTGGGCGCAATGAAGCCATGCATGCAGACAGCTCCTGCTGCACCATTGGCCAAGGCAGCCGCGGCTGCCCCCGGGTTAAGAGCAGCTGGGATCTGTAATCCAGTGTAACTCTCACAGTCTCTCCCCGCCGGGGTCAGCTGAGGACTGCAGCTGCTGGGGAATCACAGAAAGGATCGCCAGGGTAATTCCTCCTTCCTCCCCTCCTTGTTTGGTCTGCCTGGTGGTGTGCAGAGCCAGGGGGGGTTCTGCAATTCTGTGGTGCCTGTTTGGGGAAATGAACCCAGGAATCGGAAGTACAGAGGGAATGCTCCAAGCTTTGAAGCGCTCAAGAAGTCCTGTCCTAGGTGTGAAAACAGTGACCTGCCACAATCCCTTCCTTTCCCTGCTGTGAGCTTAGCAAGAGCAGGCTGTTCCCTCAGCTGAACTGACACCATTCTGTCAGGTTCGGGGCTGTTTGATGATGTACACTAGTGTCCTTAGGAAGTGCCTAAAGACTGCTCTTTACTTGTGAGTCAGAGGAAAAAGCATGCATTTGAGGGACTGTAACGTTCTTGGTATTAAATCTGGGTTATTTTTGATGGAGTGAAAACTCGCTATAAATTTGAGCAGAAATTGGATTTGACCGGTTTGTCCGCATCACAAACACATGGAAATTCCCAAATGCAACAGCATCCCTACAGAGGAAAATATAAGCAGCAAAGAAGCAAAACCCTAAAATGCAGTTTTGTAATTGAAAGGCAAGCTCAGTGCTAGCCCTGATATAAGAGCTGGCCATAATAGTTTATTTCCTCTTATTGAGAAAGCACTTGAGCACTGTAGTGCCAAATCCCATCTTTCCCCCTAGAGGAACCAATTAGCCCTTATAAAGCTGCCCTAATGGAGAGAGCAAGTTTGCAGTACAGAATCTGCCTTGACTCATGTGATATGCTTTTACATTTCCTTCTTTCTGCCAATACTGCTGTGCTGCGCTGCGCAGAATGAAAGAGGCAATTTAATATGGCGCTAAGCCGTGCGCTGCCTGCCGAGCCTGCAGGGATGGAGTCACAGGGGTGCTTCTGTGGCACCCAGCCAAAATTCAGGCAAAATGTTGTGCTGCAGCACGGATCTCACCTGGTATGTGGCCTCCAGCTGCCCCTTGCAGGGTGAATCTGATGGAATTGTGCAGGTGAGAGGGGATGGATCTTTCTCTGATGTGCTGAAATAAATTTTCAAGTGTAATTTTCCCCTTTCTCCCTTCCAAAAGGAATCAGCAAGCACCAGAGCTGCAGCATGCTGCAACTGTGCTCGGCTGTCAGGAGTGGCTTTCCCACAGGCTCAGGACTGTAGGCAGTGCTTTTGTTTTGAGGAAAAAATTAGGTACTTCAGTTTTAGAGAGACATTGGCACTGGCTGCCCAGCTTGACCCTTTGTGGAGTGATGATCCAGCTCTGCTTGGAAAGAGGAAATGCAGAAATGCCTATCCAGGGCAAACTGCATTCCAATTTTGTTTCCTTCCCATGACTGCCCCAAGTCTTATCTTGGGTAAGTTGCCTTGTTTTGTTGTTTTGTTTTTGGGTTTGTTTTTTTCCAAAAGGAAAAAGCATCAGGAATGACTGTCAAAACAGAAGAGTTTTGCCTACAGGAAGATGAGTGATGTTGCTGCAACCCACAGTATGAATGCTGTGTGAAATGCCTGTTAGAATAGAGATGTTTGGATAAAATAAGAAGTTTTCCACAGGGGCTGGAAAAGTCATGCCAAAGGGAGCACAGCACTGCACCAACACTGCTGCCTCCACACCATTCTTATCTGGGCCACCTGTTACGCTGGGCACCTCAGACTCCAGCTGGCACGAGGGTTAGGGTTAGGGGTCAGAGAACCACACAGCCTACAGCTCTAGAGCACTGGGGCTGGAAGAAGCGCACCAAAGGGAGCTCAGCACTGTACCAACATTGCTATGTACACATAATTTCTAATCTGGGTCATTCATGACGCTGGAGACCTCAGCTGCAGCCCCAGGATTCCACCTGGGTTAGGGTTAGGGATCAGGGAACCACAAAGCCTATAGCTCTAAGGATACTGGGGCTGCTGTTATTTACTTGTAAACAAATATTCCCTGAACACTAGGCACATATAATCTATAAAATTACTTACAAAATCAAATGTTCACACAAGCTTATTTTCTACAGCGGATTTTTGGCTTGTTCACTATCCCAAGTACTAAACAGCACCTCTGTTTTTCTGAATGTTATTAACAACTACTGTTTCCTTGACAAAACCATGAGAGAGAAATAAATCTCATAAAGAGATTGGTAGGCAGCTGTTTGCCAATGGATAAATGCTTGCAAGAGTTACACGGTATCATTTCTGTGTTTGTGCTGCTCAGCACTTGACTAGAAATCAGGAATTCTCTAGACCACCTGGTTGCCTAGCAAAATTTGGTGCATTTACCAGCACTGGATCCTTTTCTAAATAAGTTTCAAGACCCAAATCCTTCTGCATAGTGCAGAAAATGACCCAGGAACCCTAACAATTAATATACAAGTATTTTCCTATATAAGAAGTGAATACATTCTCTTTGGTAGAAAACTCTGCATGCCTATCACAGAAGGCTGCCACACAATTTCTGCTGTCATGAAGCAGATCTTCCCTCCTACTAGCCAAAAACATAGAAAAAAGTATAATAGGGTTTGATGGGGTTTTTGGTGGCACTCGAGACAAATGCTGGCAGAGCTTTGGTGATGCCAGCGGTCCAGCAGCCAGCTGAACAGCACAGCACTGCAACAGTGCATGGGCTTGTGCTGCCCAGCTGCAGTGTCACACGAGCACAGGGACAGAGCCGAGTGCTCAGCCCACCTCTGACGGCCCCATGGGTAGTCCTGCTGCTGGCAGGGATGCTAGCAGCAGATCAGCCTCACCAGGGCATGGAGCAGAACAGTGCCTGATGGGAACAGCTGATCTTTGGGGATGCTGGGCAGTCGTGCCAGCAGCAGCTGCAGCCCCACCACCACCTCACTCAGCATCACTTCCGACTCTTGTAAGTTCAATGTGTTTGTCAAAGTGCAGCTGGAGACAGCACACGATGGGTGACAGCCTGGGGCTCAGCTTCTCCATCGCTCCACGCTGACCTAACCCTGCTGCTGCTGCTGCTGCCGTGGCTGTGCCTGCCCCATCCCTCACTGCAGCACCAGCGGTCAGGCAGGGACGTCCATGCAGAAGCACAGAGCTCTTGCTGTGCAGCCCCCTGTCACTGATAAGGGGTCCCAGGGAGAGCAGGATGGTTGCGTGTGTGGTCCTGAAATTGCCCCTGTTAAAGGATAGCTGCTCCTCTCCTTGACAATCCAGTAATGGCTGTGAGAGGTTTGAGTCTACAGTGGTGGATGATCTGAATCTCCATTTCCAGCAAATTTAAAGAGCAGACCTCTATTAAAAAGAATTAGAGTGAAACTGACCCTGTTTTGGGAGCAGAAGTAAAACTAGGTATCTTTTCCACCCATGGCTTCTCTGCTGGGAACCACCAAAATAGTCCCATAGATAGGAAATAAAATCACTGTACAAACAACTACTTTGTGTTACTGTTTCCTTAAAAGCAGAGCTGCAAGAGAAGGCTTAAACAAAGCACATGTGGGTTAATCAACTGAAGCTATGCCAGTCTCATGCTTGACACATGCATGCACTGAGGCATGACTCACCCTTCAAATGATGATTCATCATTAGTTTTTCTTGTGGGTTTTTATGTCTTTTGTCCATCCTTGTAACAATCTCTTGCCATCAACTCACAAGTCCAGTGATGATTGAGGCAATATTAAAATTAGATTTTTAATTGGGACCTGCTCCGTGGCATGCGTGGTAAAGGGTGGAGAGGTCGCATGCTTTTTGTTCTGATGAGAGATGGGGAGCCAGACTGTGGGTGGTGTTTTTGAATGGGAGAAGGAGGGAAGGATAGAGGCAGAGGTGACTGCAGAAGAGCTGATTCTAGAAGGACAACGTTGCCAAGCAATGTGATCATATTTGGTTACTGCATAAGGAGCTGCAGCAGTTTGGTGAGCTTGCGAGGAGTGGTTACAAATCACAGGACCTGGATAAAGGCATTCTACATCTTGCACTACCTTTTCTTCACATTTTCTGCATGTGTTTGAAGACCTGAGTTTGCAGCTGACCTCCAGCCCCACAGCCCAGCACAGCACTCAGAAGGGGCATCACACACTGTTTTCCGAGGACATTTTCTGCAGGGTAGGGCAGGACACTGCTCAGACTATGGTCTTGACTTCTCCTTTTGGGGTTGGCAACTGTCTCCCTGCAGAAGGAAAGGCTCTGCATTCCTCACTCACCAGGATTATCACCATCACATTATCACCATGCCCTTGCCCATGTCTCATAAATGTGTAAGTCACACCCTCTGCACGCACGGTGCTCAGATCATGCCAGGTAACACAGCACTGGGCACCTGCAAGTGCTTGGCTTGCTCCTTTCCCCACTCAGCACAGTGTGCAATTCTGGTCCTGGGCATGCAAAGCAGGAGCAAGGAGCCTTCCAGGAAGCTGGCTGGAGGCTGTGCTGGCAACAAGCAGCACTTCCACAACACCTTATCACTTGGAAAAGAAACTACCTCTGCCAAATTCTTCAGTAATCCTCCACATGCCATTCACTGGTAGTAAACAGAATAGACTACTGCATCTCCTAATAGTGGAGATATGAAATAAAACTGTTTTCTTTCTAGACAGACCCCACAGCCCAGTGTTTTAACCATTTGTCATTTGGAAAGTAAAATTTGGCCAGGAGACCAATGATCTCCACATGAAAAGAAGAAAAATAAGAGTCTCTTTTCATTTCAAGTACACAGGTCTGTTTGTGTAAGCAGAGGGTAAGAGTTTACAGTGCATTACAGGTCATCATTTGTAATGGCATTTGCTCTTAAACGGTCACCAGCTTTATTATCTGTACCCATTAAAAGCAGATTTGAACAGCAATGCCAGACTGTACATATGTTTCACCTCATACTATACAGTTCTAAAGAGAGAAATGAGCTCAGCAATATTTTTTTTTAAATCCAACTTCTACATTTAATGTTTTAAAACTATGTTACATGCACTGTTTCCTTTTGTTCCACCTGCTTCCTTTTTTCACTTCATTTTCTTTTGCTCTCTATTACAGTTTATGCCTCTCCTTTTGTGTGTCTAGCTTGTAATGTATTTCTTAAGATTTCAGTACTTTCCCCCCCCTTAGAATCAGCCTGCTCTCACCTCTCTTTCTCAACAAGGAAGTCTTCTCTTTCTTTAGCTCCTCACCCATTTTTTTCCTATTTAATACATTGCTAAGACTTTCTTTTTCTTTCCTTTGTTATATGTCTCTCTTAAGTTAGTGCTCCTCTTCTCTTCCCCATCTCAGCTCGCTCTTCATTTACCTGCTCTTTCAAATGTTCAGGGCCTCTCCCCTTTGTTCTCTGCTTTCCATCCCTTCCACTCTTCACCTTTCCTTGTTCTCTCCTCACTGTAGCCTCTTCCTCTTCTCACCCTTCTCATGTCCCTTCAGCACTGCACACATTTTTTCCCCATTTCTCTACATTTTTTCCTCCTCAAGGAAATGATCAAAGCCTGGGAACTCCTTTTCTAACTTCCCAAGGGTTGTTGGGGAATTTATTTCTGTTTCCAGAAGATCCAAGAAAAGGAATGTCAGGAGAGCTGGTGTGATCTTGTTTATATTTCCTGGGATCCTGGAGGAGGATAAAGCCTCAAGACTTACTGAGGAAGTTTTTCTCTAGTTCTGTGGTCTGTAGGCATGAATGAGGGCAAAGGCTTTTTTGGCATGGCTGCATAGCCTCAGCAGGTGAGATCTTTCAGGGATCCAGCCCTGACCCTCTCCTCCACGGTCCCAGTTGTAGAACTCAGGCAGTGGGACACATCAAGGACAGTAATTCCACCACTTGCTCTGTGACTTTTGGTGCCAAGGACAGCCTTCCTTCCCCTCAGCACAGGCAAGCAGCAAAGCTGCCCTGCATCCCTGGAAGGAGAGACAAGGATGGGGTCAGGCCCCTTCCTCATGGGACTCACCAGCTACAGGCAACTGTCCATGCCTGGGGCTTGTCATCTGAGCATACCTCAGCTTGTTTTGAGTCTGTAACTGAGATTTCAAAGTAAAACCAGCAGGTGTCTGGGTGGCAACACCCTGGGATGAAGATATGGGCTCCTGCTGTTTGTGTTGTGCAGCACCACAAACACACCAGACATAAGCAAGGTTTGGAAACACTTCTGTAACAATAGTGAGTAGTAATAATCAGAAAAGCAATTGCTTATCACTGTTATGCTGCTAAAAAATTAATATTTAGCATATTGCTCTGAAAAGAGGTACAAGGCATCATAGATGGGTCTCATCATATCCTGGGCTCCCTTTGAACTGCTGCCTAGGAGGGCACTCCTATTTAGCCAGTGCATATAAGTAAAGGCTGAGCAATTGCTGCAGGACCGAGCCAAGTGTGCCATGAAATCTAATTAAGGTCAACAGGCTCTGGTGTCTGGTGGGGCCTGAGGAGAGCCCTTTCACTGCCTGTGCAAATGGGGCTGTCATTATCTGTGTCCCAGGGCAAACAACCCATTAAAGGCCACTGGAAACACTCCTGTCCCCTCAGTGGCTTTCTGTCAGGCCTAGTGTGAATATTACTAATTAAGCAGAAACATGCAGCAAGATTCCCTGCAGACTCCTAATTAGCCTTCGTGCGGTGGCACTGCCCATTGGCAGTTCTGCTACTTGTGATGGCATTGCCCATGCAGGGGGGGATGCCAAAATCGCCTTTGGCAGGGATCCTCTGCCACCATGGTGGCACAGCAACTGGGGGACACCAAGTGCCGTGTTCTCGTGGTGATGGCACTGCCGTGTGCTCCCTGGCAATGCAGCAAGGTGCCCAAGGCGTGACAAGCATCATTCTCACCTCAAAAAAAATCACTGTGGGGCTACCAACTGGGAGCAGACCCCACCGGAGTGACAGGAGAAGCATGGAGGAGTAGACCATCCCACACCTGCAATGTCCTGTCTTCACAGGGAGAGCTGCAGGCATAGCCATCTCCTGCCTGTGGAGAGGCAGGATCTGGTCCCTCCTCTCCTCCTTTCCAGTGCCCACCACCCCATTCTAAATCAGGTAAGATGGGCAGCCTGGAGCTGGTCCAGCTCTGCAAACAGGGCCATGGAGGTGAGCAAACAGCAAGACATATAAGAAAGCTGAAGGAAAAAAGACAGGTTCTTCTGAATCTTTTTAATGTACAGGACCAATATTTGTGTAATATTCATGTCATAGGACTAAATATTTGCTATAGGATTAAGTATTTCTGCACTGCTCTAGTGACTTCACTAGCCTCCAGTGCCTGGGGCTGCTGGTAATGAGCTGGAGTCACATACCAAACTGAATTATTATTACTAACACGTTTAGATGCAGCCTCATACCTGATGAATGACACCTGCTGTGAAAAATGAGTGCTGCTATTTTTGGAAGGTATTTATCTGGTGTTTGGAGGGTTGCTTGAGACGTAATGCAATTCAAATGCATTTCTTTAGGTAGGAAAACGATTCTTACATTATCATATTCAATGAAAGTACATCTACAAGTACATGTTCTCTATGTGCTGTATGTGTGTGAAATGTGTATCCTAGATACCTAATGGCAATGACAGATCCAAGCTGTAAATAAACTGAAAAGTCAAATGTGCATTACTGGGCCCAGATCACTAAAATTAGTAGGAACTGATTCTGGGAGGAGTGCAGGATTGGATCAAACACAGTAAAGACAAACATTATAATTTAATTTTTGTAGATTAAAGCAATATTACAGATTTCAACCTGGATGACATTTTCCACACCACTTGGAAAATCACATTACAGATTTGCCAAGGCACTTAGAGCTTAAAACTGCCTTATGGAAAAATTCATAATACTTTTTTTGAAAACTGCAGGTACATTCCCCCACTCTCCCCCTCCTTCTTCTGCTGTCCTTACTTCTTCTAATCATGTTCCAAGTAAGAACAAAATAAACTGATAAAATATTTACAGACAATGTTTACACAAGTAGGGTTTTTTTTTTAAATTAGTGTTTTTCACTTTTCCTGACTCACAGGTGAAAGTGGGAATTAGCAGAAAGTACAGGTGTGTTTGCACAGTTATCTTGCTTGATCCTTATTGACAGAGACGTTGTCCTGGACAGTGTTTAAAGTAGGCTTGAAGTGCAATTATAAATGTGGATTTTCTGATTTCTTTTTTCTTGAGATACCACCTTGTTCCCAGCAGTGTCACTTCGACATTCAAAACAAACCAGTGAAAAACTTTTCCTCCCTTTCTCCTGGCAAGAAAACCCCAACATTTTCAAATGGCCACATTTGGATAGTCCCAGGGTTTTATGGCAGGCACATGCATGGCTGTCACTGGAAAAGTCAATGATGCTGCCATCAGTTCTGTTCAGGGATGGACCCAGGAAAGAATCAGATCTGCAAGATGCAATAACCACTATCAGGACTGCAGGCTGGCAGGTCTATGAACTAAAGATGGAGCAAAACCAAAGACCAGCTTGCTTCTGAAACCTTCCTTGCACTTATTGTTTTCTATCCTTGTTTAGTGGCTCAAAGGCAGCTTATTTCCTGGGCAGGTCCCCAGGAGGGGCCAGAACCAAGACAAGACAGGTCTGGGTAAAGTGCTTGTGCTCCTCTGTCCTCTGACACCAGGCACATCAGACCCCCCTCCACTGGGGACAGGAGGGAGGCACCCATGCCCTGGCTCAGGGTTCTGCAAGAGTGATTCCCTGCCTTTCCAACTGGAGCTGCCTGTTGGCTCCAGCCCCAAGAGCTGCCAGAGCCCCTTTGCCCGTGAAGTGGCATAAAGGTGCATGCTTGGATCACCTGCCTGAGCCCAAAGTACTCACATCCTAATCTAATCAGAAAATCCATATTGCCATGCTTACAGACCATGGGTTCAGTATCACACCTGGTGGCCTCTGGCCCTTGGTAGCACACTTCACTTGGTTGGAGTGTTCATGGGCTGACGCTCATCAGCATGCTTTTGAGATGCACAGGGTACACTTGCAAATGTACTTTCATTTTTCCCTCCAAAATATACCTAGACTTTAATTCCCAGGGCTTTTTTAATCAGCATTGCTCAAAAAGCGACTTTCCCCTTCTTAATTAGCAAATTGCTTATCAGCAAATAAAAAAATTATTTTGTCCCATTTTATTTCACATTTTCTTCCTTTTAGCTTCCAAACTAAATACCTTGCTTCACAAAACTCTTTTTTCACAATAACATGATAGTCTATTATGGTGTCTCAGAGTTCTCTAAACAGCCTTAGGTGCTTAACACATATATTCTTTAAACACTGTAATTTTACTCCTCACAGTGGGAAGCAGACATCATTCATAAAGTTCCTGTTTCCCCAGGAGATCAGCACTGACTAATGCTCTGCACAATTAAGTATTTTAATTTAACTGTGTATGTGAGACATTGAACCAGGAGCTTTTTCCAGACCAGGGCATGCTTTGAAAAAGCATGTAAGAAAGGCAGGTGCTTAAGCAAGCTAATTTCTTTTAAATGGTTAGTTTCCCACCCCACTCAAAATAGATCATACAATATACCATGTCCCAAAAGCACAGGTTCAGTGAAAAGCTGTGATTCAGTGACAGATTGGACATACACACAGAGACAGGAGCCATGTAGGATAAACAGGGCTTTTATGCCAGCACACAGAATTTGAGATCTAGAGTTTCTCTTCAGAAATGATGAAAAATCTGTGTTCTATAAGAGATTGAGTTGTCTGTAATTTATGCTGCATTTATTGGTACTAATTTCTCATGCTCATCTATCAGTTTCCAATCTTTCTCTCAGTAACATGCACTCAACTTTTCAGTCTATATTCCTGTTAACTGCTGAAATTATCTCTTGTAAGTACTGCTCAGTAGATCTATTAAATGCATTGAAAGTATTTACTGCAAAATCCAACTGAAATTTGTCTAGTCAGTTTTCCCAGTTTGCATTAAGTAATGTGTGAATAATAAAACAATGGAAAAAGTATATCTTCTCCTTATCACTCAAAAGCACATTTATCCACCAAAATGACCTAAGTAGACCTTTCTCAGCATATGAGCCAAGACATGTACACCTTCTGTCTAGAACTGCAAGTTGATTATGATTAGCTTTCTGCATTTTATTACGGCTGTATTAAAATTTGCTATTAAATATATTATCCTCTGGTGACTGAAACCTGTTAATATTTTAACTTAATGTGAATTACATACAAGCTTTATCTAAACTAGTGGTTTGCAATATGCATTCGTAAGTATTTCTCATTTCTTCATTCCTTAGAAGTGCAAGCTAATGATACCACTAGTAATGCATTCAGCTCTGAGGGAGTTTTGCGAACAGGTAAGTATTTAATACCTTGGATCTTATGTGAGAACTAAAATGAGGGGAGAAGGAGACTCCAGTCAAGCTCTGTCTTGTTTCACAGGAACCAACAACTCATGTACTAAAAATGTCTGACTAAAACAAAGGACTTTATTGGGACAAAATCTAGTATTAAATCTCTAAAGGTGATGACTTTTTTCTTCTCTAGGTATTTTATATTCATTAGAGGTGTCTTTCTACAGTGAGTTCTTGCTTGGGTTCCTAGAGTTGATTATCATACAAACTAGTGCATTTTCAAACATTTGCAGCTATTATAAACAACATTTGTTCTGGCAGAGACAGACTACAATAGACATGTATAAAATCTGAAAAGTGATGGAGAAGGTCAGTGGGGAAAGGCAGTTCACTATTTCACCTGATGCTAGAACAAGGCAGCACCTCTGAGAAACACACTGGAAGAAAATCAAGGGAAGGCAAAGATTTTGCACAGAGCATATTTAAATTGTGGAGCTTAGTGCCACAGCAGTAGGTCCTGAATTTCTCATCCTGAAGAAGTGCATGTTGAGGGGTTCCAAGACAGGAACAGGGGTTTGAATTCCAAAAGGGCTTGAATTACTTTACTTACACAGAGGTGCTACACAAAGTTGTCTGGATGCATTCTTCAGCATACGAAGTACCCAAGTGGTTGTTGATTGCTGAAGTTGTGATGACACAGAAGGGGAAGGAGCACTCTCTTTTGGACTGTCTCCTGACTGTCTGCATTGAAAACTGAGTTTGAACAGGTCTTAACTTTGGTCTAGTTCAGCCTCTCTGGTAAATTTTGGTGGCAATCAGCCCCATTATTTTTCCTTCAATTTCAGGATCATATTCTTTGGACGGTGCATTCAGGGGCTCCTTCAGACATTTAATTTTATTTCTCAGGAATCTGAAATTTCAAATGCACTCATCTATATAAAACATATTCCAAAGCAATTTATTCTGTTTTCAGACCTGTCACTTCAGTGTTAGTCTTGACAACATAAGAAGTTCTGTACTGAGGTAATGCATGCAGAACAGAAGGCCACTCACCTGCCCAGATGAGTCTGACCTAACAAGCCTTATAGAGGGGGATTTAACTGCTGATAGGGATGCCTAAATTTACTTGAATGCAATACAGATAGGTCTATGTGAGCTACCTGTCTAAGCTTCCACTAGAGTCAGTGGAAGTTTAGTCAACAGGGAATGGAATTGAGAGAAAAAATTCCTGTTGTTAGAAGGTAAATTCCATCACTTGCTTAGCTGAACCACCCTGGTTCCATTGACTGTAGTCTTTACATCTCCAGTGGCTATTGCAGAAGCCTAGGCAGACAGGCAGACACAATTTGGATTCTTTGAATGGGGAGCTGAAGTAATTAATAATTTCAGCTAAAGTCTATAGCATTATAAATAATTATTCTGCACTGGATGGATTTGGTATGTTTAGGAATCTCCGATTTCCCCTACACCAGACCATAGCCCTTCCTTCTGTGAAAGGAACAATTTCTTCAGGAAAGCTCAATGCTTTCTGTTGCATACAGTTTGCTGCATTTCCTTCATTACATCAGCTGGGAGCTCCCTCCTTGGTACAGAGAGCGACTGTACTTTGGCATCAGGAAGCCTGCCCAGCTGTTGGCAACCATGTGAATTCCTGAGGTTGCACATAAGCTTTTTTCCTGACTTCAGAAAATTTTTTAAATCCTGGATACTGCCTCTCTGAAAAGAGATACACTATGGCTATGTTTACATAAACAGCTTGCATTTTCCAGAATGTATTGCAGTTACTGTCTGAAAGTCTCTAACACTGATTAAATCTCAAGTCCTGCATTCACATCTGGCTCTGAGAGGGCACGGGTGCAGGACCCAGGCCTGTAGTGCTAGTGTGTGGTACCATTGCAATGGAGAGTGCAGTTGGATCCAAGGCTCAGACTGCAGTTCTTCCTCACTCTGACAAGCTTGTGTAAACAAAGTGATCCACCAGAGCAAGATAAGGCATAGCATCACATCATGAGAACTGAAAACAAACTCCAGTACATCCATGAAGACATAGCTGATTTTGATTATTAAAACAAAAAATAAATGCAAAGCAGCACAAGCACGTGTTTCTCCCTGAGTATTATTAAAGGATCAGTTTAGCTGATTGTGTTCTGCCCCATCAAACAGGAGGGGTTTCTCAGTGCCCCATCCTTCTTCAGCAGCTAAAGACCAAGGGAGAAGGGTTTATGTAATTTCACTGTACTACATTTATCTCTACCTGGCAATGATTTTGTCATGCTGGCTGAGTGCTGCACGTTCTGTACCTCATCTCCAGGATCATGTCTCTGCATTTAGAGCTTTGAACATAACAATGTCAGATCTTCTGAAGGGAGCTAAAGTTGTCTCATCCCTTTCCCTTAAAACACATAGAATCATGTAATCTTTTGACTCAGGTCCCATGTCCTCATTGTTCAGCTACAGCATAATTTATCTTTCTTTTCCCCCTCTCTTGACAATTCTTTGTTGATGCATATCTGATGAACAGGAAGAGATTTGGGGGTGGGGGGAAATCTGAGAGCTGGGGAGGTGAAGTGACCTTCCAGTGGCAATAAAGCAGCTCACTGAACTTCAGACTTATGCTGAATTATTCAGGGCCTCAGCAAAGTGTTTACATCACAGGTCACACCATATCCCTGAAAGTTTTAGTCCATACCTCCCACCAGACTTCTGTGCATCTCATCCCAGCTTCTTGATCTCTTCTTTTCTCAATGCCTCACATGTTCTTCAATGGCCTCTTCAGCCCTGCTTCATGCCTTGCTAATACACTGCCAATGCCCTCCTCTCTACCTGCCTTTCCCAAAGCCTCCTTCCCAACCAGGCAGGAATGAATGGCTCCATGCCATCTCGCCATGTTGGTCTCGCATTGTTGCAATTGTACAGCACACTCAGATTTCTGTTTGAATAGCAAAATGTTACTCAGCTTCCACTGTGAATAGTGGCTGCCTGGGGCAGGCATGCTCACAGAAAAGATCTTTGCTCTCTATCTAAAAAAAAAAAAATCAAAGAAAGGCAAAAGTCAAAAGCTCATCATGCCCCAAAGAAATGTCTGTATCTCCATGGAAGAATTCCAAGTATATAAGCCAAGCTGAAGTGGTAAAGGTAGTAAATTTTCAGATCAAAGGTTTTTAAAACATGAAGTTCTGTTTGTGTGATGCAGACCAGAGCTTTTTGTGCTGCTCAGAAGTAGTGAGCAGGCCAGAACACTCATGCCAATAAAGCATTAACATCAGCTTTTGAAAGCTGAATGCCACTGCTGATTATTGCAAGAAGACCTGGAGCAGAGCTTATTTTAATTGAAATGAAGCTTTCAGGCCATTTCACTCACTCTCATAAACCAGCTGGAGATACTTAGGCACAACTTTGGAAAGGCATTTTAAGGCACGAGTTCAATATTTGTACCCCATGCCACTTGGCTTGGGGTTGTCAGACTAATCACAGGGTGGTGGCAGGGAATACAGGCCAGTGCTGCAGGAGAAAATGGTGGAAAACCTGAGGGTGGGCATCAGCTGGGGAATTTGGGGAGCTTTGTGGTTTGCTTAGAGGAAGCAAGTGAGAAATAGGTATTGGTTATTCTGGAAGTAGGAAATGTTGGACTGAAACTTAGGTCATCACTGCTGGTTTTCTACAGTGCCATATCAGTCTAACTTAGTAGTAGCAGCACAGATTAGATTAAATTTGTGAGATTTACAATAATACATCTAGTAAGGATTGCAAAATGAAAAAGAAACTGGGCAATCATGATATTTACAATCGATTTCAAGTAACGCAAACATCTCACTGCGTCTTTAAGGGCAGGGAGGATATTTTTAAACAAACAGGCTTCCTTCCTGCAAGTAATAGATTGTAATAGCAACTGGCAGAAGGATTCATCTATTTTAGTTGTTCTCATGGCTTCATCAGTTTTAGCTCTAACAAAAACACTTAAAAGAAGGGAGTACATTCTATCGCAAGGAAATTGTCAAAGGATTTCTTTTATTATTCTATTCTGTCCTGTCATACTTTTTTTTTCCACAAGTTTAGAACATTTCGAAACATTTCCTTTTGCTGTTCAAGCTTTCTCTGATTGATCCCCCTTCTCCTCCCAGCATGGCTGTTTTTTGCATACATACTTAAATATAGCCCCTTCAGAAATCTTGGAAGTTACAGTGAATAAAAATACATTTTTTCTTTAGCAATATTCTAGCCATTCTTTTCTTTCAATACAGTGAAATATGTAGATAAATTAAGAAAAATTTCTATTAATTTAGATTCAGACAGGCTATTTTAAAAGGTAGGTGGAAATAACTGTTCTTGATCTCGTGTAACTGAACTACTATGCATCTCAGAAGGTCTTAAAGACACAAGAGTCATAGCCCTGTGCTAGCAAATATTAGTGAAGGAAAAGCAAGAACACCATCATACACCTGTACAGATTTTGTGTGTGTGCACTTGGATTGCCTGTTGAACATCACATGCAGTCCTGGTCCTCACCTTACAGGAAATACTGTGGAAAAACATTCGGAGAAGAATCACAGGGATGATCAAAAACACAGAGCAATTTCCATACCAGAAAAGTGATGACTGAGAGGGAATATGCCATATGTCTATAAAACCACAAAGAGCATAAAGAGGGTGAAGAGAGACTGATTGTTCTCCTTCTCTTCCAACCCAAGAACAAAAAGGTACCAAATAACACCAGCAGGTTCAAACTGAGCAAAACCAGATGGCTCTTCATAAAACGTGTAGTTAAGCTGTGGGGTTCCCTGCAAGAAGATGCTGCTTATGGTGCTTACATGGGTGAATGGGAAGCTCCTGAGCATAAACCATTGATGGCTGAGAAAGCACTCCAGGGAAGTGCATGCCTGTGCTATTCTTATTCACCTCCTCAGACTTCTCTTTCTGGCCACAGTTAGAGGCAGCATACTTTGGTCTGCTCTGCATTTCTGCTCTTATTTTCATAATTGCTTCCTCATAAAACCACTTGAGTCCCTTTCTTTGCCCCATATACATATCCAAACTCAGGCAGGAGTAGGACTGCTATGTCTGTTGCAGATATGTCTGTTTCTAACAAGGTGCTGAAGTAAATGATTTACTGAAATACATGCAGAAAATGTAATCAGCAAACTGTGTTGGCATCAAGAACAGGAAAAGATGATAAGAGTGTCAAGAATGAAGCAGTAATTCAGTTACTTTAGGGTCTTGCAACAACTGGCACTACAACAACACAGGGTGTGAAACTCTTGTTTTAAATTAAAAGTGTTTCTCCACGTGAAGTCACAGCTATTGCACTATAGATGATGGACTGCTCTACAATCCAGCCTGGCAGAAACACATTCTTGACCAATGTTAGCATTAAGAATTCTGAGACTCACTCCTCATCCAAATCACAAAGGTGCAAACTTCCCCTTGGAGACATGCTTCCTACACAGATCCTATAAATAGCCCTTTGGAAAATATTTTGCTCTATTTAGCATTTTATTAAAAGCATTGTGTAAAATGAATTCTCCGTTACTCTGCACTGTTCATCTGCATGTAATACCAATGGTAATTGATTTTCTGATGGTGCATGAACTGCTAATGTAAAATGTCTGCAGAAGACTTAGAGGTGAAATCTATTCTCCCTGCAGAAAGCCTATATAATCTGGTTTTACACAGGAGAAGTGTAACTTAAAGGAACCGGAGGGCAGTGCAGTTCCTGCACCCCACATTCTTCTCCAGCCTATGGTGAGGAGGTAGGCACTAGCCCAGCCTCATCCTGACCTATGCAGAGGTGGCAGCATCAGCCAGACACTGGTGACAATTTAAACATCTTTTATCCAGAGGTAAATTCCTAACACAGTTTTGCACCAGCAGCTCATTTAAATACATATTATTCACTTAGGCTGTGTGTTTGCATCCACACATGCCACTGTGTTTTCGTCTCTGCACTCACCACTTCCATTCCTGCAAACCTTCTGGCTGCTCCCAGTGGCATGTAGAGGGAGGACACTGGCTGCCTCACTGGGCTATGTCTGTGTGCAGTCGGTGCCACCACACCAGGATCAGACCCTGCAGGCTGAAACAACTCACTGCCTTCTCAGCACACAGAGCTGGGGGCAAACATTGCCTACAGTATCTGCTGATGCCGGAACACTGCAATTACTTCCGAAATCTAACCTAATTACAGTTGCTGAGGAATTTTTCTCCATCCTCTCTGGCTCATTTACAGTTCTCCCACATTCTCCTTTATGTCTCCTTTCCTTGAGTCAATATTTACCTTTTTAACACTTTCTCTTCCTCTGCTTCCTTTTCTCTTGCAATGCTCTGTGAAAGGGGAATATCACAGCCTCTGCTAGAAGCTACATCTGTGCACTACCTGTCCTAGAGATGGAAGCCAAATGCACTCTTCAAGTTCTTACAGCCCCATCTCTGACTTTGCAAAATCAAGGGAACACCTCACCTGGTTTTGCATTACTGAAATTGTTTTGTTTGTATTTTGACAGTCTCCTGGGGCAATCACAATGAAATAAGAGCCACATTTGCATCAATATGAGGGTGAGGAGCTGACAGCCACAAAAAAGGAAGAGCTGTTAATGAACTCACCCATTTTCATTGACAATAGAGAAAAGAAATAATCTAGCTTAAAGGAAAAAAATTTTCTGAAGTTTTTTTTAATGGTATGACTACGCTCAAACTAAGAGTTTGAAATACTAAAGTAAATAATTTTAAAATGCATGGTTTAATTTAGGAGTTGTTTTTTTTTTTAATTGTTACTAGGAATTTAGTATCTGAGCAAGGATGAGCCCAAGGAAGAACACACCTAGGGCCTCATTGACATCTACTGCCCATGGACTGCAGTAGTTTAAAAAAGATTGAAAGACACAATGAAGAGATAAATCTGATAACAGCACAAAAATTCAGCCTTCCACACTATCTTCATATGATAGTTGTTTACTGCATTGAGAATCATAGATGACAGAGCTGAATATGTGTGGACAGATTCTATGCCCTGAGTTTCAATATTTCTTTATATTTCTTTTGTTCTTTACTAAAATACCACACTTAAATTATCCATATTTCTAGTAGCATGTGTTGTGACTAGCAATAGCATCATGAGATTAAGGTGGGTGCAAGAGCAGAGTGTCGCACAGAATCAAAAGCAAGCTGAGATGAATTTGAAAGAGGGAGTGTGTGGTGGTGAGTAGTGTAACTCCAAATATGTGAGCGAAATCGGTACCCAGAAAAAAAGAAGAGGGAGAGCAGTTATCAAAATTATTTGAAAAACTGTGGAATCCTGACTGTGATGATGAAATGCAGCCCTAATTCAGCTTCTGCTTAAATCACTGGAGGTGGCGATCAGGCTGTTTCATGTAAGGAGAGAGGCAATGGTTCACTACACCTTCCTTCTGCTCATCAAGAGCTTCTGCATGAGGTGGAACTAAAACTGGCCAGGAACTAACACTTTTATACAGGTCCACAGGAATATGTGCCTGCCAAAAAATTGCTAACAGTGCAGTAATAATGCAAGATGTAAAAGGTAATAACTATCAGCAATAGTCTTTTATTCTCAGTCAAGGTTAGGACAAAGATGCTGCGTTTGCATTCAGACTTCTCCCAGCTGTTCTTAATTCAGTTGTAGCACCACAACACGTTATTATCTTCCATTTTACTGGGACTTCCAGAGCAAAAATAGCAGATCCCTTACTCCTGGGTTCAAGCTTGAGCTTCCTTTTTTTGAACAGCTCTCAAATCTGAACAAACTCCGTCAGCCTGATTTGAGACCCGAGCCTTTTTCCCAGGCACAGACATGCCATAGTTTCTTATTCCTATTAACCAGCACAGTCACACTGAAATTGGATGTATTCCAATGAGATGTATTCCCATTCTGCTGTGAGTGAACCAAAGGTCTTGTATGGGCCAAGAGGTGCACTGGCACAAAGACCACTGTCAGCCAGAGGGTAGCAGATCATCTCTTTCCCACAGGAGAAGAATTATTTCCACAGCCTTGAGCTCTGGCTCGCCAGCCTGACACACACATGCAGTATGCTCCATGGCAATTGAGTGCACACGTACAGCTTATGCTGTCTGGAAGTTCTTCCCAGAAAAGATGCAAATGCTCAGCCACAAGATTGCCAGCAAGCTTTAGGGCTTTCTGGGCACCCAGCAGCAATCTCAGCCCTTCCAGACAGCAAGTCTATTCAATGGTTTGCAACTAATTTTTCAACCCACACCTTCTTCCTCCCCACTCTTTGCATTAACCACTTAAAAGAAACTTACAACTCCTTTTCTGAATAAACTGAGAAAGTCAAACCCTCAGGTAGATTGTACACCTGGCTTAGTTCTTCCATGAAAACCCTGGCAATGGATTTTTTTTCAAACCAGATCTGACTGAAATAAGTTCAAATCAGCAAATTCTCTCTTCTCTTGTAATAACCACTCAGAAAAACAAGGAGTTTGCTTTTCTAGGGGGACAGATCCTGATGGCCCATCAAACATCCTACTCCAGTGCTTGGGGCAGCTCCAGTAGGATGCATCTGAAGTCCATTTCACTGTGGAATCTCTCTGCTTTCCCCTGCTTCCAAGACTGTGCTGCTGGTTGATAAGTATGCACTACCTCTCCCTCCCTCAGGAAGCTGCAAGCCGCAGAATGAAAAATAATGCTGATCCCCAGAAGACTACTCCTCCCTGCAGAAATTTCTAACAAAATTGGTTACAGAAGTACATTACCCAAAGAAGGAGCTCCTCACATCTGTCCTTGTGCTCCCATGCTTGCCTCCCCCAGCCAGCCTGTCTGGAAAGAAGCACAGAGCTCCCAGCAGACACAGCTGGTTTGACTCCTCTGACTAACATGAGACATTAGATTTATTTGCCATTTATTTGTTCCTGTTGCTCTTGCTTTCAACGTAGAAGGTAAGAAAAATGGTCCACAAAGTCTGTTGTGCCCCTTAATTAATATGAATCAAATCAATCCTTTCCTTACTTTCTTGAAAACTTAAGAGAACAGTTTCATATTCAGTGGCATTGGTCAGGTCTTTGTGGGTCCTTTATCTTTTTTCCATCACGGTCCTCTCCGCTACAGTGCCATCTCTGACTTTTGCACCACTGTTGCCATTTATGTTGATTAGAGGATGATTATTTGGGAGAACCCTATTTGCCTCTACACAAACACTAATCTGAATGTAAGCTTCACATTTAAATTACAGGCTGCAAATGGCATCCTATTTCCACATAACATCTACTGGTGTCTGCTGAAAATTAAAAGCCTTTATATAGCACAGCCAATCAGAGAATCATCACAGAACCTTTTGGATTTGAAAGTACCTTAAAGATCATCCTGCCATGGGCATCTTCCATTAGACAAAGTTGCTGAAAGCTCCATCCTACCTGGCCTTGAACACTGTGAGGATGGGGCATCCACAGCTTCTCTGGGCAACATGTTTTAGTGCCCCACCATCCTCACAGTAAAAAAAAAAATCACCTAATATTTCATCTAAACCTGTCCTCTTTCATTTTAAAGCCTTTATCTCTTGTCCTATCACTACATGCTCTTGCAAAAAGTGACTCCACTGCTCTCCTGCAGGCCCCTTTTAGGTACTTGGGAGACCTCTGCTTCCAGACTATTGTGGCCAGGCTGTGGCTCTGGAGCCAAGGGATGTCCAAGGTAGCCCCTGTGCCAGGGGTTACGCCTTGCAGCAGCAGCACCTCCTAAATTTAACTCCTGGCAGCAAGAGATAGCAAACCAGCACAGTTAAACACAGTGTGTCTGGGCTGAGCTCACACCCAACCCAAATCCCTCCCATGGTGTTGCCACAATGGAGCAGCAGGGTCCCTGGGGAGCTGCTGTCCTCTCAGGCTCTTCCCCTTGGCCCTTCTCGCTGGGAGACACCTAGCCTGTGGTTCACAGCCTATTGAAAACCCTATTGCCTTGTTTCTGGGCCATGAAGGTTGGCCAGCCTATTCTAGTCGAAACAAAAGAGATTGTGTCTTTGGATCACAGGCTCCTGGTGTCTGAAATGTTGCTTGCTAATATTTCATTATTATTAAAAGATTACATTCTTTAAAATTGAACGCTGGGCTCCTTGCCTAAAGTTCTTACGTGTGGCATCTAGCATAACCCTTTGGTTAATTTCCAACCCAAACATGGTATTGACAGTAATTGGTTATTTTCCATGTGTCACTGGATGGAGAGAAAGGCTTTGTGTTTTGAATGACTGGTATTTCACAACGGGATTCAGGTATGAGCTGGGAAAAGCCTGCCTCACCCTCAGCCGCTCTGCTCTTTGTTGCCCTAATTAAAGTTTACTCTGGTAACCTAGGGAATGAATTAAGAAACAAACCTCAACCAGTCTCACTTGTTCACTTGTGCAATGGTGTCCTTAGAAATTCACAGGGAAGATGTTAAAACACAGCACGATAGAGATGTAATTTTGTACATGAGCCCCTATGTGTCTCTGATTGCATTTTTCAACCTGGTATTTTCCTTAAGGTACTTGATTTCCCAGCTTCTGAAAGCACTGGGCTGGTTAGGGGAAAGGATTTTGGTAGGTTTTCAAAAGGACTGGAATATCAAATCATGTCTATATAATCATGGGAAGTTTCTTTTCTATAACCTTACAAGGCTTGAGATTTTATGTTGTACTTCATTGTGCAACACAAGAAAAGTACCTCAGGAACAGAAATGTCTTTTATTCCACTCCCCATGTATCTGATGCTTTATTCCCTCAGGCACTACTTGTTTGCCAAAGGATTGTTTAACCACTGTTTGACAATTTCCAAATGGGAAAAAATGCTGGGTTTCATCCAAAGGAAGGGAGGAGCTTTTTGAAGTTTTGTATTTAATCTTTGTTAAAAGTAAACAACTTTACCCTTTCGACATTAGTCATGCCTGTTGTATAAAGTATGGTGTAAAAGTGCTCAGCAAAGGACCGCAACATTTTTCCATACTTTGTACTTATTCACATTTGCATTGGGGATTGAATTGGATCAAACAACTGGCTGCATAAGGTGTATGGCAGGAGGCAAACATCGCAGCGGGGTAACTGGGTGAGCTGGGTGGTGGGGGTAGTGGGAGAAGCAGCACAGCTCCCTGCAGGGGCCAGGTAGCTGGAGCAACCATCAGTGCACATGCTGCACCCACAGGCGCATACCCGGGGTGGGCAGTGTTCTCTGCTGGTGGATATTTTGCGAGGTTTAAGGCGTCTTTACAAAAGGAGACATTGGGGGACATGGGCAAACAGCACCTGGCCCACCACACAAACTCTATTGGAAGAGGCATGGCTGTGCAGTCAGGCCTTTTGGAGGGACACAGCCTGCACCTCCATACGGGGGCTTTCCCTCCCCATCAAAACCCTCCTCTGAACAGAAAAAATACAACTCTTCTGAAAGCATATACTGTATCTCGGAGAAAAACCCCTTCTGCCGGTGAAAGGTGTCTCCCGGCAGTGCCAACAAGCCCCGGGTACACAGGCGGTGCGAGGGCGGCAGCGGGCAATAGCCGGCGAGGCCCGGGGGACGCGGCTCCCGGGGCTGAGCCGGCGGGAGGCGCGGGGAGCGCGGCCGGGAGCGGCGGGCTCTGCCCGAGCCGTGCCCCTGCTTCCCGGCCACTTCTGCCTTCCTTGGGAAAGAAGGGCAACTCCGGAGCCGCCGCCAGAAGCCGGCAGGAGAGCCCGTCGAGGCATGAGCAAGGCTCCGATCGCCAGCTCCTACCGGGCTCGAGCACACCGCCTTCTCCCTTACTGGCCACTTTGCAGGACGAGAGGACGAGTATTACAGAAAAAAAATAAATTTAAAAAAAAAATAAAAAAAAAAAAGGAAGAAGGCGGCAAAATAGGGAATAAAAAGAATGACCTACTTTGAAACAAGAAAAAAAAAAAAAGCGCTCTCTGTCAAGGTTTTGCTCCAATTGCCTGTGCGCCGTTGCATAACCAGATCGGGAGCTGCTGCCTGTGCCCGGCGAGGCCGGGAGCCTGCCCCGGGGCAGCGCGGTGCCGTGCCGCGCTCCGGCCCGGTTCCCGCCGCCACCACCGCCGGGACAGCGGGCACGGACAGGGCGCGGGATCGCCCTCTGAGGCGGGAGCCGAGCGGGGAGGGCATCCCGAGCTCGCCGGGCGGAGCGGCGCAGGGGTCCCGCCGGATCGCCCCGGGAGCCGGGGCCGGGCAGCGGGCGCAGTCCTGCGCGGCGGGGCCGCCGGCGCTCCCGGGGTCAGGCTGCCGCGGCGCCCGCCGGTGCGGAGCGGGGGTATCGCTACAGACATATGTAAACGTGGGCACGCCGGGGTTCGCTCGCGGCGGCAGCGTGAAACCATCCTTGATGTGGGGCTGGCTCTTTGGTTGAGGGCTTTTTTTTTCCCTGCTTCCCCTTTCGTTCTCTTTCCAGCTTCTCCTTTTCTTGGATCCTCGCCTGTCTCCTCCCACAGAACGAGAGAGAGAGAGAGAGAGAGAGAGAAAAAAAAGGTCACGTATGTTTGGAAAAATATGTAGGTCAGTGGAACATTCCCTGCACTTGTGCACAGGAGCCGGGGCGGGAGAGCTCCTCCGCAGCCCTCTCGCTACCCACCGCCCCAGCCCGGCCCTCCCGGCGCCCACCGCGGGTAGGGGGGCGCCGAGCGCCGGGGTCCCTTTCCCCCTCCCTGACCCATTTTGAGCAACACCCTCGCGTTTGGGCAGCCCCCGGCCCTCACCCCCCCCGTAGCTCCCCCCGCTCCCTGCCGGAGAAGGCGACGAGCGGCGGAGGAAACCGGCACGGGAGATCCTCTGCCGCCGGCGCCGCGGCTGCGCCCATGGGCGCGGGGCGCGGGGCGCGCCCCCGCAGAGCCGCCGGCTGAGGGCGCGGGGCGGTGGCCCGGCGGCGGGGGCAGGCGAGGGGAGGCGGCGGCGGGCGGCGATGAAGGGCCGGCGGAGAGGATGCCCCCGCCTCGCCCGCCGGGCTCCAACTTCGCGGAGAACTATCGGCCCCGCAGCCCCCGCACCCGCCCTGCCTCTCCAGGCCGCGCGTCCAACTTAATGCCCCAGCGGGAGCCCCAGCCAGCAGCCCCTCCGGCCTCTGGCCTCCGCACTCCCCCGCAGCAGCCCGGGCTCCCGGCGGCCTCCCGGTGCCGGCGGAGCCCCTGGCCCCGGCGCGCGTGGGTCCCGCGGCGCCCGGGGCGGCGGCAGAGCGGCATGCGGCGGCCCCGCGCACCATGAGACAGGGCACCGGCACCGGCGGCAGGCAGGAGGCGGGCAGCGTCCCCGGCTCCTCGTCGGCGAGGAAGAGTTTGCCGGCTCCCGAGGCCGGCCTCCTGCGCGGCTGGAGCAGCGGCGGCCGCTGCCGCAACGGCACCGGGAGGCACCGGAAAAGCGGCGGCATCCAGCTCGGCGGCACCGGCACCGGCGGCGGTTCCCGCGCCCAGGTGGCCACCGCGGACAGCAGCAGCAGCAGCGGCGGCGGCGGCGGCGGCTGGGACTTCCCCGCCGCGCTCCCGCAGCACCGGCACCCCAGGTAACGCGGCCGTGCGGCCCCGACCCTGCCTCCGTCCCGTGGGCGCCCACCCGCGACACCCGCCCGGGGGGCGCCCGCCCGGGGCACACGCGCGGGATGCTCGGCCACGCGTGACCCCCGCGGCGGCGGCGGCGGGGTCAGCTCCGCGGGGGTCACGGACTGCCCGCTGGTGCGGGTGGCGTGGCTCTGCCGCGGGAAAGTTTCCGTGGGGAGCCCGCCTGTGTGCGGCGGGTCTGTCCCGGCCGGGCTGGCGGGGTCCGGCCGGCGGGCCCCTCCGTTTGGAAAATAAGTTGCCCCCTAAGCAGTCCTCCTCGCCATCTCGTTTTGGTGTGGTTGGACCCTTCCTGACTTTGGGGGTTCCTACAAGCTAGACTGGAACAGGGTCTGCGATGCGACCGGGCGGTGTTTGCTCACGGAAAACTTCCAGTCGGACCAGTGGGGATTTTGAATGGGTGAAGGCTCCGGGGGGGAGCAGGGGTTGTGTCGAGTGCTGGGAGAGCCGTGCTGCTGCAGCAGCCCTGCGCAGAACTCCCCTCCCGCGTCTTTGCATCCGTGTGTGGAACGGGTAAACCTTAAATTTGAATACACGGCTGAACGGCAGCACCGGCCTCACACGGAGTTGTGCCGTGGTGTTTTCCTCTATGGTCACTAGCCTGATTTGTCAATTAACAAGCACGCTCATCCAGAAACTTTGCTCCGACTCCCTGGCTGTCTACAGGATGGCAGCTTACTTTCACTCAAGTGACTCAGAAATAATTAGTGGTTATAAGCGTTACAGCCAGCAGAGGAACTTGGATTTTTTCATGGCGCTAAACCTCCAGAAGGGCTGTAGGGATCTCTCAGATGGGCACAGCCAACCTGAGCATTCAGTTCAACAAGTGGTTGCCTCTTGAAGTGGAAAATTATCTCATATACCCCAGTGTGAGATGCTAATGCCCTAAACTGTGGGTTTAGTTTGTTTGGTGGTGCTAAATAATTAAGAGTTCACAGTGTCCAGACATAGCCAGCTCATCCACTGATCCACGTCTGATTCGAGAGCTATCAGCTGGTGGAGGGCCCAATCCTGCATACATTTCAGTAGATGAATATGAGCACAGGGTTGCTCTGCAGAGATGACCAGGAGCATTTGGAGAATGTGATAGCCAAACTGTACATTATTTCACTGAAGATGTGAAAATGAATATTTTCTAGAACTAGGTATGTGACATCAGGGTGATTCCCCAAACTGGAAGCACTTCTGTGCCCTGCACCAAAGCTTGAAGACACTGAGCTTTCCTAAATTAGTTTTCCCTCACAAATAAAGGTGCCTTCCTGTACATTTGCATGGTTGAATCCACAGAATTATGATTTTTTTTGCCCAAATCTCTACCCTGAAGCATGCAAGAACCCTTGAAGGAGTTGTTTTTTTCATCATAGGCAGCAATGCTGTCTGCAGTTAAAATTAGCTAGTGCTTTCTAGTACAATGCTTTGCTGTCAGGTGATTATGCATTAGCTAAGCTTAAAACTAGGCTGGTATTTTCCAGGTTGAGTGTCTGCTGAAGACAAGACTGTCTTTGGGAAGTTTCAGATTAAGTGGTTTGATTATTTCTGAGAACATGGTAAGACGTAAACTTGTTCTTTGACCACATATTTGATGAAGATGGTTTAGGTATACGTCCTGCATTAGGAGACCTTGATCTGTCTGGGAGTCTGAATTTTTTCACTATGCTAAGAAACACTTTCTTTGAGACTTAAATTCTTGTGGCATCGTGTTTTGGAGCAGGGAAAAGATATTTTGCTTGGGATCATCTTGCGACGGGGGTGTGCCTTTTGTTTATCTTCTGAGAATCTTCCAGAATTTCTCTCCATATAATTTTATCACGATGCTCAGGGCATGTGCTCTTGGGAGAGGACTTGTTGTGGGCTTGACCACTGCACTCAAGTGAAGATGTTCTCAGCACTAGGCATGCTGAGCATCCCAGCACTGTTAGGAGCTGAGCTACTGCTCCTCTTTCTGGGAAGGATGAGAGCACTCCAGCTGGTGGCTGATGGGCTGAGTGGACTTTGCCCCCAGTTATTCTTCCAGGGTGTTGCTTCTACAGTGGGCACAGGAGGGAGAATTGAAGACTTTCTCAACTGTGTCTTTGGTGGCAAAGTGTGCCTGGTGATGCCATGGAAGGGTGAAGGAGGAAACTGCTTAATTCACCTGCATGGTGGCAAGAAATTGTGGGACTAGGACTGTCTCACTTCTAAGAAGTACTGGTGATGGATATGTAGAGAAATTGAGGAGCAGAGAATTGAGACAAAGGATTTGTGGGGTCATAGATGACAAATCTTGGGAACAAGGTGAAGGGAACTGTAGATAGAGGTGGTGAACCCAGGCCAAGAGAAGGAATGGTGGAAAGAAGGAAGTTGACACTTGTTGTGTACAGGGACAGGAGATCTGAGCATGCAAAAACACAATGGTTTCCATTCTTTCAATGATGTGGGCATGGTACTACTACTTTTTCATCCTTCTCATTTTCCTCCCCACACTGCCTGCTGTGTTTCTCAGCCCCTGCTTCTGCTTCTTTGCCTCTCTCCTGGATTGGTAAATGTCATACAGTTAAAAATACAGCCAAATGTCATACAGTTAAAAATACAGCCAAATACACATTTCATGTGCATTTAATTGCTTTTCTCTCTGTCTTGGATGAACTTAGGTAACTTCCATTTGTGTTTACAGTTTTGTGTCTAGAAGCTCTTAGGGGAGATACACTTGAATTGCCGATTTTGTAGAGGGATCATTATCTGTATAAAAAAATAATTTTCCTGGATTTAGCTTAACTGTCTGTCAATCCTTGATCTTAATAAAACTTCGTGAAAAGGTAGGCTGAGGCCATGCAAATATTTGTATTTTAGCTAATTTAATTCAGTGGGTAATCTGCATCAGCTGATAGACTGATTTCATGAGTCTGACTACTGAAGTTTGAAAAGGAAACACCATGTAATACCATTTAAGCAGAATGCATAGATGGTGGTGGATTTATTTGGGCACTGCTGGTTTTTGGGAGGGACTAAAGCCATTGTGACATGCTATGGGACACAGAATATAAACATATATATATATATATGTATGTAAAACAGTATATTGGCAGCTGAATTCAAAAATACAAGAGCTGCAGGGCAGGAAAGGCAAGGGGGTCACAAGGGATGTGGGCCATGTAGGCTCATGCTCTGAAGAAGGAGCTGAGAAGCTGCAGATGTGGTTCATTCTCTGCTCCTTGCATTCATCTTGTGGTGGCTCAGGGATGTTGGCAGATTAGATTGAGGGATTTAGGGGAATGGCTTTCTTGGCCTCGTCCACATAAATTTGATGTACATTTTGGGGATAAAAGGATAAATATTGGTTTTTATGCTTCTTTTCCTCTGTCTTTTCTCCCTGAAGGCAAACCATGAGGCACAGCTCAGTCCAACCAAAATGCTGGTTGTAATTACACTTTGGTAAAGACACTTCTCTTGCTTTGTCCAAGTACCATGGCAGAAATCAGTGTTTATTGCAGGCTGCCTGCCACGTTTGGGAAGAATGGTCTTACGCATCCCCAGTGCTGGTTTTAATCCTGCTCTGGTCTGAAAATTCACCTGTGACTTCAGCAAAATAAAGCCCTCCCAAAACTTAGGTCACTGGTGAGCTTGGACCTTTGTTACTACGAAAAAGTATTGCCATACTATAGTACCAGTATTATAGTAGCCCATCTGCCTGCTGTTTCTTGTCCTCTCCTTTACTTGCAGGTACTTTGAGGCAATGCCATCTCTTTCTCCTGTGTCTGTGTGGCAGGTAGCATGCCTTGAGCAGCAAGATACTCCAAAAATGACCATGTAAATGGTGGGAAATGGTGGTTATCTAACCTTCTACTTGGGCACGAGTCTATGTAAAACAGCTGGGCTTCTGCTGGCCTGATTATGACAGAAGGTGTTTTTCAGCTGTTTTATTACCGTTCTTAGGGATCTGCATAAAATAGAAGATTTCTAGCCAAGTGAAATGATGATACAGGGAAAAAAAATAGAGGATGTGTATGTACATTTGATATCAGAACTGAAACTTGGAAATTCAGTTATGAAACCTCTAATTTCAAAATGTACAGGAAGTGCTGGCATGACAAAGTGTCATCTACTGGGGCATTTCAATCAGCCTTTCTCCTTGAGTATCTTCATGTGATATAAATGTAATATGCATGTCAGTTTGAAAATAAGTAGAAGGAAATATATTTATAATCAAATAAAGTAATTGCTACTGGTCACTGAAGGTGAAGCCAAAGCTTAGACAAAATCTTCTGTGGACAACTCAGAAAGAAAAAAATCAATGCAATGTGCAGGTGTGAGTTAAAAACCAAAGGGAAATAGAACATTAAGATTGTTTTTAAAAGGATGGAAAATAATAAAAAAGAATCCTCATTATTTCACTGTAGCAGCTGTAATGTGCTGTATCTTCAGTGTCCTGTGCTGTTGATTCCCCCACATAGAGATGGATAATGGTGAGGGAGAAGGTTTGGAGGGACGTAGCAAAGGTGATCAGAGAAACACAGTGACTCCTGTCTCAGGACTGACAATGCTGATAAAGTGATGCCACAAACATCTGTAAAATTAAGCAAAGCATGGAGACGGAAACCAGGAATGACTGATCACAGCCACAGCAGCAGAGGGCACTGGGCAGGCAGTTGCAGGAATGGAAACAAAAGGAGATTGCTCTTCACATGGCGTGGTCAGACTGCTGAGCTCCTCACCACAGGATGTGGATACTGAGAGGTTACATCAGCTAATGAGGTGACTGGATGAGTTCATGGAAGAGAAATCCATCAAGGGCTATTAAATTTAAAACCACTGCCTCTGGCATAGGAAGTTTTGAGCTGCATATTTTGGAAGCTTGGTGAGTATCCTGAAGAAATACCACCACTGGTTTGCCTTGTTTTTATACTTGCTCCTCAGCACCTGTGTCTGGCCATGGCTGAGAGGGGCTGCTGAGCCAGGTGGTCTCCCTGTGTCCTCTGCAAAACAAAGTGGACCAGTATCTGACCCCCTCAGTTCCCAAGGCCGAGATGCTTCTGGTGGCTTGCACCCTCCCTGCTCAGAGCTGGCTCCATTACCACAGATCTGCCATGGAACAGGCTGGCTGGGAGGAGCTAGTTGAAGTGCTCTGAAGAATAGCCAAGGCATGGTGCAGAACTGTACCCCAAAAAGCAGTGTACACTGCTTGAGCGCCCTCCGTGGTGTCCTGTTGTGGAGCTGTGCAGTCGTGGTGAGGATTATTTTCTCGGGTTCAAGTAGGTTCAGAAAGCAGTTCATTCAGGGAAGCAATCCCACCTGAAGGCACTGAATAACGAGATACAATGCCTGGCTGAAGAAGTCCCTGCTGGGAGACTGTAATACTGCTACATGCCTGCCCTGCTGACACAGGCTTCCCCAGCCTTCCCTGCTGCCTGGTATCAGGGAGAGGATTCAGGGCAAGGTGGTCATCTTCCCTGACGAGGTGTTGCTGTAGTTAAAGTTTCATCTGTCTCTACAAGACCAGGCTTTGACATTCTGAACTGAGAATGAGAGGACTGGGAATTAAATTTCTTCAGCTATCCACTGAATTTAAGCACTGGTTAAAACAGAAATGTTGTGTTGACTGCTGTTTACTAAACCAGACAATTTGCTTAATCATCTGAAAGGCAGATTTTAAAGCCATGGATTGCATTTACAGCGGCTGTGCTAAACCAAAGGCTGTATTGCTGTTCACTCAAGCAGTGGTCAAAGCACAATGGATTAAAACACAGCTCACACTTGGTATTTTGCTGGCTTTTGGATGAGGTCTATTGCTATTAAAACAACAAGCACCGATCCCAAACTCGGCAATGTTTTAAGTCCTTCTGGTAGTTTCCTAAAATTTCCAGACGCTAACTGATACAGAAGCTCCAGTGCAGCACTTAATGGAGCTCACAACTGCCTAGCTGTATATTTTTGGGCTACCTTATGTAATAAAATGGCAGGCCCTTGCACTGCCTGCACAAACAAGGTTGCATAAGCAGCCTGGGGAAACAACCGGAGCTCCAAGAGCCCTCCTGAATCCTGCACGTCTTCTTTGATCTCATTTAGCATTATTTAATAAGCAATATTAACCTTTTCCTCTCTTCCCCCTTAAATTATCTAGAACCAGTGATACTGACTTAATTTAATGCACAGGCCTGACTTTTTAGAGAACTCATCAAACTTTCCAGTCAATTGAGCAGCCTGATGTCTGGGTAGCCTTGAGTTTTCTGTAATCAGCACTCAATCTAGTTAAAAATAAAAAGACATTAAAAACAAAGCCTTGAACAGGAAAGTACTTGTTTTTCACTCTCATTTCTAATTTGGTAACCAGTCTTAAAGTTCATCACTATGGTTTGTTCTGTCAAGGGATAAACAATTTATTATTCAAGCAGCTTTGGCGTTTTTTTCCTTTAAAAACAGACAATACTATTCAACCATTGGGAAGAAAACCAGCACAAGAAAATTGTAATCAATTTTAACAGTCTTGCAGATGGCAATGAATTTCTTTAAGCATAATGTTAGCCCTGCAAACAGTAATAATTGAGTTTGATCATTTATTATCCTTTTATCATCAATAAGCAGGCCAGACTGTTTTTGTCTTGATTCCCTCTGTTAGGTGTGTCAAATTTTTAAGCTGGAGAACAATTTTAATAAGGCAGCTTCCACCTGTAATCTCTAAATCAACAGGTGGATGTAACTGTGCAAAACTTGAGCATTCCTGGCTATCTGATTGAGTCAGTGGCTGAATAAATCTGACTTTGAACATGTCCTAGACTTCTTGGTTTGGGTGGGACACCTCTCATTAATACTTTGGGAGAATTGACATATTTCCCATGTTATGCATAAGAACGGTAGGCTTGCAAAATCTAGTCAATAATAAATACTGTGTGCAGCATGATCAGCTAGAGATAGGATATTTCTCTCTTATTTCTAATTCTCATTCTCAAAATATCTAATATTCTAATTCTCTCTCAAAATATCTGCCTTGGTGTTTTTATTGGTAATTCTATGGATTTTACTTGTGGCATTTTGTCTGTTCCTGGTTGACATATAAAACAGGAAAAGATATTAAACTGGGGGCTTTGCATTAGACATACCCACATTCCAGTTACACTTCCAGCGAGGGTTCCTTTAGTTTATAATTTATAAAGAGGAAGACAGCTATATTATTTCTACATGGACCATTAAGGCCACCATTTACTCAGGCAAAATCTTCATCCTGTTCATCAGATAAAAAACGAGTTGTTATAATTTGCTTTATCTTTGGCTATGAGGATGAGAAGAATATTTTATTCTCCAATCTACTTTTTAAGGCTTTTTGTTTTTTCATATAGTAATACAATATTTGCGAAAGATAGTTTCACATAAACAGCCTCATCAAACAATAGTTCTGTAAAGCAGCTGGGTGCATTTCCAACAATTTCAGCAAGAGCAAGACTGATAAAAAATAAATAGGTCACTCATAGTCATTCCTGTATTTATATTTTTTTTATAAGAAGGACTGAAGAATCTTCTTTGTTTCTGGGCTGTCACTGGAGTCGATGGAAGCTTTGCTGGAATAATTCTGGGCCTTTAATTTGATTGTTTGTAGAGTAGCACCAGTCATTTTTTTTTCCATCTTTTTTCTTTCTTTCCAGCACAAAGGACCTTATTGTCAGCTGACGCACACTGATGTAACTCAGCTCGTTGTAGCAATTACATTTATACTGCCTGGCTTCTAACATCCGTATTTATTCAAAAATGCATCATCTTTTTCAACAACAGAATATCTTGTTATATCTTGCTGTTATTCAAGTATAACAAATGAAGCTGCATTTGGTGCCTGTCCTGCTTTCCTCATTAAGGCAAAACTTCCACTCCCATTAAGGCAAAAATCAAGGAGAGTTGGGCTTACAGAAAATTACTGACTTGAGTTTCTAAAAGGTCTAAACTTTCTCACTTTCTGGGTTTGATTTTTTTTATTTAATTTTAAATTTTTATCTCACCTTGTATTCTAACTCTTCCCTCTCCTTTTATATTTCTGGTTTTGAATCTTTAGCTTCTTTTACTAGGATCTTTTTTCTTTTTACTTCTCTCAGGTCTTAGCACCTTCTACTTTCCACCTTGCCCTCCCCTCCTTTCTTCTCTCCTCTTACTTGTCTCGCACTCTCTTTCAGTCTGCTATTCTCACCTTCACTGACTACGGCACTGTAAAAAGTTGATATTCATCATACATGTTTCCAGGAATTTCATTTAGGTTGTTTAGACCCCTTCTATGTTCAGGTGCTTATTTTAAGGTACTTGCCTTAGGGCAAAGCAGCAGTTTGTAAGATTGGTGATCCAGGCAGAGATTTATTTGCACAATATTCATCTCAGTAATCCTTCCTCTTCTTCTGGGTAGAATCCTAGAATTTCCTCTGAAGTATTGATGCAGGGTTTCAGTAAATTGAGTTTTGGACTGATAAAATAAATATTTGGCATAGTATTGCAGTCAGAAAAAAATACTTGCGGATTTTGAAATCTGTGTAAAAGGGGTTTTGTTGAGGGTGACAAAACTGGAAATCTCCAGAGAAATGGGTTTTATTCATAATTCTTCTGCTGTGCAATGTTATGAGCTTAGACCACATACATAATGCTTTCTGTGCATCACTTCTCTGATCTGTAAACTAGGACAGCTTTTCAGAGTATTGTAGGGTCTGAACAATTCTGGGTGCCAGTCATAACCAGGTGTCAGAGGGGGGCATGAAGCAGGGGCTCTGGGATGCTAAATAGGCCATTGAGAGGAGCAGGAGGAGCTACAGTAAGGGGTTTTTTGGGTGTTGATCCACCTCTGTGATTAGGATGCATCAGGCACTACCTTGTCACTTTGCTTCCAGCTGTGCAGCGCCTGATGGATTTGGAGCTCTCCCTGGATGTCCCAGCTCCATTGGTTTCCTGCACAGTGGCTTGGGTGCCCCCCTCACCCTGCTACCTCTTAATTGTTTTTATTTTTCAGATGGAAAGCATTTGGAGAGTGACAAGTATTGTTATTTTCTTGCAAGTCTGACTTTGTCACAAGGCCTAATTCATGCTTGTGAAATAAATAGTAGGTATATGCTTCTTAATGTATAGTGTAGCATTTCAAGCTAAAGTTATCAGCTTTCTGCTTCTCAGCATCTGGATCCCTGCAGACATACTTCTTAAAGTAAAAGGCATAACACTAAACTCGCTTATTCTCCCTTAAACAAGCAAATGCATTTTCTCTTACGGGAATGATAAAAAAAATAATTTTTCATGGTGCCCAATTGCCTGTTATTCTGGCAAATCTAAAATGAATCAAAAACTGCAGGCTATATATAGAGAGTAATGACAGTTAAAGAAGCATTTCTTCTTTGATGCAATTTCTGTTTGATTTTCTTAAAACCCTCCTCTTCCAAAGACCCATTTCCACTACATCTGAACAATAGATTTATTGTTGTCAACTGAGTGAGAAATTTGATAAAGATAGCTTTTCTATTTCCATTAAAAATAGATGATTTTTCAGAGGACTGAAGGATGTAAGTTCAATTTTTAAGTCTGAATTTCACATTTCATTTGACCAGTATATAATATATATATTTTCAAAGTCCTGATTGGCATTAGACTTGGCATATTTCTGTGCATATTTTTTCTTGCCATATTTTTTCTCAGTGTGAAACTATTAGAGGGTCATTGCTCTGGTTAATGAAAGAGGGCTGACATTCCTTGTAAGTTGTGAGTGTTTAAATATTCCTCTATGCAAATTTTCCCCTTTAATGAAAAAGTTTAAAGAGACATCTTAAAAAATTATTTAACAGTGTTGAAAAATTCAGGTTACATTCATTCAAAATCTATAATATCCTGTGGTATGAGGTGATGACGTATTCCAAATTTGCTACTGTATAATTAAGAGGGGATTCCATATAGGAGATGTAAGCATAAAAATTGGGTATGGCTCTTCACGATACTGCTGGTTTTGCTGCTGAATTCTTCAGTAGTTTTGTGAGAGTGTATAATCAGTTACGCTTGTGCTGATTTAATCAATTATTCTTGTGCACAAACAAACAAACACACACACACAAAACCCAGCTAATTTCAGACTGTCTTTGAAACATCAGAACTAGAGATTCACTTACAATGAAAGAAAATATTATTTTCAAGCCCCTAGAACGATTTTAAAAATGGCAAAGATATATTTGGGAACTATCATACTTTTGGGTACTAGCAGCTGTATATCCTTATGCAAAAGTGGATTTGGCTGAAAGACCAATTCATAAATATTGTGTTTGAAGATTGCAGCAAGCTTTCATATTTGCAAGACATAATGTAAAACGTGCAACATTTTTTTCTTTGCTCCAAGAAGTCTGAGTTTAAACAGCTTGGTCTCCCAAATCTAATGAATAATGGCCAACAAACAAAAGTATCCATGGCTTCTTGAATCGTGGGGGCTGGAGACCATTCTGTCTGTGGAAGCAGAAAGGTCGTCCTGCTGTGGTCAGTTTGAGCACCCTCCTGCATACTGCCAAGCCATGAAGTGGCTTGGAGACAGAAGATGCCAATAAATAACTTGTTACTGGCACTCCCTGACTTCACATCTTGTGGTCTATGAGCTTCCAGGCAAGCAGCAGCCTGCTCCTAGCTGCATTGCTTGGAGAAACCAAGGGAGTTGGGGAAATGTCTCATTTTTCTGCTGGAAAACGAATCTATTTTTTTCCTTTTTTGTAGTCCTCCTCTGCCTTGATCTGCTGTTTGGGGAAGTGAGGGGTGTAGCGGGGGAGGTAAGACTTATCTTTGATCTGATGGCTCCTTTCGTTCTGGGCTGCTCTCCAGGAAAAACTTTTTCCCCCTTTGGGACACAGTGCTTTTCATGGCAGAGGCTCTGCAAACAGGAGTGCTGTGGAAGATCCTGAGTTTGCCTGACATGCGTTTGACGTTTTCGCACAAATTCAGCAGAGCAGCTTCATTCAGGTAAACACTTAAGGACATGCTTTTCATTACTCAGAATTTCATCTGACTTTCTTTCCTGAATATGGAAAGACTTAAGCACATATTTAGGGGCTGAGCAGGTCTCCAGTCTGACTCATGTGTAGAGCAGCGAGGATGGCTTGGGTGGAAAGGGAGCAGTCATCGCGGTAGCACGGCAGCTGTGAAGTAAGATGTACTGTCTGAAAATCAGAATGCTACAAAGGGGCCTTGTTCTTATGGGAGGCTGCTTTTTGTCTCTCTATGGTCTCAAGAAGAGAAGCAGGCCTGAACTTTATGCTTTTGTCTACCCATTGTTCCTCTGTTTCTCCTTATTTTGAATTACTCTGCATATGGCTTGGATGATGTGCTGTAGGTTTATAATTAGAATTTTTTTGGTTGCTCTGCAGCCTCATGTTTGTCAGTTTTAAGATTCACCCATCTGGCAGCCCAAGAAGAGGACAGTGTTCTTTTGCAGAGTACTTTTGACTATTTGTGTGTGAAGACGGTGCTGTATGCTAAGTCCTCTGAGGATTTCTCACGTTGCATCAGCCACAGAAGGTTTCTGAAATTTATTAAGTATTTGTCAGCAGTGAAAACATACCCAAACCTTTGGCTCTTTCTAGCGACTTCATTCATGAAAAATGTTTTTTCGCAGTTTTGTGTACAAAACTTAAAGTGACTCAGGCACTGATGTAACCTTTCTCGCTTCTTTTGAGGATCTGAGTTATGAATCTAGATTAATGTTTTGCAACACAGAGAAGGAAAGAGAAAGGCACTGCAGAGAGAGCTCAGAAATGGTTGTGCAGGAAGGTTGGTTTGGTGAGCCAGAGTGTAAGAGCACAGTGGTTACTTCCTCTAATAGATGTGTGTTGTGTGCAGGTACTTTTCTGTCAAGACTAAACTGTTTCCCTGAGCAGAATGAGCTATCCCAGCAAAAGAATGTTTGAGGGGAGCATAGTAGAGTTGGCAGAAAAATGTTTCCAGCATAGGGTTCGTTGAAGATTCTTTCACATTCCTCACTGACAGTGTCCCCCAAAATTTGAAATACAGACTACACCTGAATAGAATATGGATAATGGGTTCCAAAACCTCAAATGATGAGTAGCCTTAATTGTTGCATTTCTTGCACGTTGACTTGAGCGTGACTACAGTGGCAGTTGCCTGTTTTGGGGGGATTAGAATGTAGGAAGTGTCTGACTTCAGGCCAGCCCTTTTTTTTTGCATTTTATTCTGGAGTTAATAATGTTTTAGAAGTTTCTTTTTAGTCTTGTTTTGTAGCTAGTCTGCAGGTTTCTTTTGGAGAAATATATTTGATGTGAATCTCCTCTCACTCTGCCATTGTCTTTGCAAACCATTGTCTTAAAGAACAAAGCAGTAACTGGGAGTCCTAAGATGTTACTTGAACTCAGGCAGCACTGCCTATATA